>NC_134867.1:4965500-5613500 GCF_049852395.1 Peromyscus maniculatus bairdii
CTTGAGATCCAAATTAATCACACAAGAGTTTGCATTCAGGGAAGGATGAAAGTCACAGAGAAATGCTTTATACCTAATTTTTCACCTACTGCTCATAAACAATTGATTCTTGAAATTCTTAATACAATATAAACTCTATAAAAGCATGGAAAAGCCTGTTGATTAGACTCCTATCCTTTCTTCTTATATATATTTACTAAGTGCCTGGTAGTACTCTGATAACATTTTTTCTTACTTTTATAATTCTTTTAATTCATATAATATAGCTTTTATTGTTGATGTGTCATTTACTTTGCTAATTAATTTCCTAAAATTTTCTACAACTATGATATTGAATTAAAATTTTCTTCCTCATTGAATTCACATTTGTTTATGGAAAGATTACTGCATGTGTTCATATTTTTTCCTGCTACATTGTAAGCTCTAATATTTTATTTTTATTAATATATATTAATTGTAAAATATTATGTTTCATTGTGATATTTATGCAGATGGGCACAACATAATTCTTGAGGAAGTGCTTAAGTCTTTCTATATACATAATTATATCATCTACCTATACAAATAATTTGCTTTCTTTACAAACTTGTAAGATATTTTTATATTTGTCATGCTTAATCTATATTGGAATTATTTCCATTAATTTTTAAGTAAGGATGGCAAAGGTACATAGAGGCTCTTATTTTGTCTTGTGAAAACCAGTCCTCAAGGAAACACTCTCATATTTCTACAGTAATTATAATGCCCACGGCTTTCTCCTTTTTAGCCTATTCCACTTTGAGGGCTGTTCTTACTATCTTACTTTATTTGTGGAGGGATTTACTATGAATAGCAGCTGGTTGTCTATGGAATGAATTTTCTGCAATCATTGAAATGATGTTTTTGTTTGTACAGTTAACACATTGCATTACATTTATTGATTTGTGTAATGTAAAGTCCTGAGAAGAATCTCATCTTGTCATGGTATATTATATTTCTGTATGCTGTTGAATTTAATTTGATAATATTTTATAGATAATTTTCCATCTATGTTCGTCAAAAATATGTTCACCACAAACTATAGTGTAGTTGCTTCAAGATTTTGTAGTTATCAGTGCTTTTTAAACTGGATGACAGAGGCACAGGGATAAAAATGTAACATAGACAAGTGGAATTATTTCAAATTGAGAAATTTCTGCACAGAAAATTTAATAATCAACAGAATTTGGAGACAATCTACAGAAAAGGAGAAAAGGTTTACAGGTGGCACATCTGGTGAGACTTTGACATCTAGAATATATAAGAAAATAAAAATATAAACATCAAAATTCCATTTAAAATTATGTTAAAGTATTTAATATACAATTTTAAAAGGATGCTATACCGATAGCTACTGAATATATAAATGTATGCTGACTCAATAATCAAAGAAGTGGCAATCTCAACCACAAGAGAATGTCATTTAATCATAGCTAGACTGGCTGCCATAAAAGAACAAGAAATGACAAATAATGGTGAGGACACAAAGAAAAGAGAACTTTTAAACAATGTTGTGGAAGTTCACACTAGCCCAAACATTATGGGAAATAATGATCCAAACCAGTAGACCTCGACTGATCATATGATCTAGCAAATCTATAATTGGGGATTTACACAAGGGAGACGAAATATTTGTATCAGAAAGACAGACACCTTCATGTTTGTTGCACCACTGTTTAAAACAATTCAGATGGGGACTAAACCAACTGCCCTTTTTGAGAATGATATATAAAAATAACTGGTATTTTACAAAAGGGAATATCAGTCAGACATAAAAAGAATTAAATTGTGTCATCTGAGGCAAAAATTATGAAATTGTAGAACATTCTCTTGAATAAAACAATGCAGAACCAAAAAGACAAATAGCATATGTGCTCATTTATTTAAAGAAACCTCAATACAAGCTTGTAGAAGTACAGAGAAAAGTGACCAGGAAGCACAGAGACTGTGAGAAAGCATGAAACAAAGTAATGCTGTGGGACGGGAAGTGTATGTGACTAGGACAAAGTCAGAGAAGGAAATGGATGGATAGGCAGGATTTCTAATATTAGCTTCATGAGCACATTCTGTGTATGATGTGTATTGTGCTGGGGCTTATGCATGTGAGTGCAGTGCTTGCAGTACCCAAAAGAGGGTGTGGACTGCTGGAGCTGGATTCCAGGGATTTGCATCACCTTACCTGCATTAGGGAAACAAACTCAGGTCTTTTACAATCACAACATTTGCTCTTAAACACTGAGCAATGTCTTCAGTCACTATTTTTTTAAATTAGTTTGGTAAATTAAAGTAAAAGATAATAGGTGTTAGATATTTTTGTTCATGGTTTGTCTATTTGTCCTTCTCTCCCAGTGGGTTTTCAGTCTACTTTCTCCCCATTCCTAGTACTCTTCTTCTTTTCCTACTGTCTCACTTTCTCTACATGTGCATGTGTGCGTGTGTGCGTGTGTGTGTGCGTGTGTGTGTGTGTGTGTGTGTGTGTATGTATGTATGTATGTATGTGTGTGTGGGGGCATACATGGGCATGCATGAGAATGTGCAAATACTGGATACAAGCTGAAGTCACAATACCTTCAATCCTCTCCACCTTAATTTTGGAGATAGGGTGTCTCACCTAAGCTCAGTGATTCTGTTCAACTGGAGAGACAGAAAACCTTAGGCATCCCTCTGATTCTATTTTCTCCTTCAGAACTACTTGATAGTTCTGATTCAATTTTTCTTCCTCTTAATAGAGGCGATGTAGATGTGTTTGATGGCTAGAATTTTGGACATAGTTCTGTGGAAATGCCTCAGTGTTGTCCAAGAGTTCTGCTTATGGAGGACATGGAGCTACTTACCATCCAACTTAGCTACAAAATGTCTAATGGATATTCTATTCAAGTGATAAAAAGTGAGGGTTTTTCTGTGTTGCCCCTACCTATGCCAGTATGAATACCTCACATTGTTTATATTATTCTACCTTTAGTTTTTCTAAGGATTTTTTCCCTGAGAAATTTTTTCTTTCTATTTCTTTGGATTTTTTTTTTTTTTTGAGACAGAGTTTCTCTGTATAGCTTTGGCTGTCTTGGAACACTCTTTGTAGATCAGGCTGGCCACAAACTCACAGAGATTGCCTGCCTCTGCCCCCTGCATTCTGGGACTAAGGATGTGTGCCACCATCACCTGACCAGGAGGTATTTCTTAATATATTGTGCAAAGAACTAGCTACCAAACAAGGTCAATATATCTGGGATGGATTTTGGAATTTTGCATAGTATAATTGCTTGTTTATCTTTGTCATTAAAAAATACATCTGGACAGCAGCTATTCCTTTTAGTAATTGTTGTTATTCAACTTTCCTCAGTTCATTTCCTAGAAATTATAACAAATCACACTTTTGTGTCATCTGCCATCTTTCAAGTCTGATTTCTAAATGTAAGCAATTATACCTGTGGGCTTCTTCCCAGAACCGGCTCAACTGTGCTACACATGTTCTGGCATGTTATGCTGTGATTTTCATTTGAATTTTGGATTTTTTAAAATTTTCCCATTGTATATTTCACTGTTTATTCAAAAATGATCTCTTTTGTCTCCATGCTTCTGCAATTGATTAAATTTCTATTGCTTATATTTAACTTCTTTTCTGATGATTTAATAAGAACATGAACAATTTCAAGATGTTCATATTTTTAAGGGTTGCTTTTTGTCCTATATGTAACTGGTTTTTTGAAATTTCCATAAACCACATTGAAGCATACATTTTCTGAATATACTAGATGAATTATGTTTAGTCTTGAACTACAATACAATGTAATTATGATGTTTCCTTGCTAATTTTTGAAAAATCTACCTGTAAATGAGACAGTGGTATTGGACTGTCCAGAAACTATTATGTTTTGACACATCTGATGTTTCTTGCCTTCCAGTGTCTATTTAATGAAATTTTGAACTTTAAGATTCAGTGCACACACATATATGAATGAGTTTTTTCCTGGTGGTGAACTGATCATTTAATAATATGTGATGCCCTTCATTTCCTTTGAGTAGATTTAGATTGATGCCTATCTTATCATACATGAGAATATGAGAAGCTCTCTGTTAGCTTTTTTAAGACTTCCTTCTTATTGGTAAGTTTATTTGCAACCCTTAAAAATTAGTCTGTGTCTATTTTTACCTTCAGGGTATGTTTTCTGGAGAGAAAATATAGTTTGATCTTGCATTATAACCAGCTACTTTACATCCTTTAAAGAGAGAATTGAGATAATTTTTATTTAAAGTTCTTACTGATTGGGTTTTGCTATCTCTTGTGATTTTGTTTGGATTATTGCTAGTCATATTTTCCCTCCTCTTTTTGTGTTAGAGATTTTCTGATTTATGAGTTGGACTTGATATACTCCATCAAATCGTCTCCTCTCCTATCATTTAGTCTTCCAGTGCCCTCATGAAAGTACAGTATTCATTTTCTTCCTTCTAATATTTCTTAAGTATTTTGTTTAATGATGCCTTGATTATCACACATTACCTTATTTTAAAAAATTTGTACATGTTTTATAGCATAGTGTGGTAATTCAGCTTATGAATATAACATGCAAGATAAAATCATGATGATTGGCATTTCTATAGCCTTTTTTTTAATGTTTGCAGTCTTAAGTTCTGCTTACTCATTTTTATTATTTTCTTTTTTTTTTTTTTTTTTTTTTTTTTTTTGGTTTTTTCGAGACAGGGTTTCTCTGTGTAGCTTTGCGCCTTTCCTGGGACTCACTTGGTAGTCCAGGCTGGCCTCGAACTCACAGAGATCCTCCTGGCTCTGCCTCCCGAGTGCTGGGATTAAAGGCGTGCGCCACCACCGCCCGGCTCATTTTTATTATTTTCATCACTTTTAAAATTTAATACATGGGTACAGCAATTGTAGTTGGATTTTATATACCTTTCAATATTGAAATTCATTGCTCCATACTTCTCTAGCCTCAGTGTTTCTCACGGGCATCTTGGAGTCATTCTGATTGGTTTCTTTTGAAGATAAAATGGTAGTTTATTCATTACAGCTTTTAGGATTGTTTCTTCCTTTTTATTCTTATCATCTGATTATTATTTGTCATGAAAAAGGGGTTATTTTTTAATTCATACTTGTGGGTTTTAAATTTCTCTTTGATTTAGTTGTCCTTTCCTTTGTTTAGCTTTGTAATTTTTCTGCTAATGTTTCATTTAATAAATTTTCTACACTTTTAGATGATCACAATTCCTATTTTCCTTTGCATTTTTAAGTTTGAGATTTGAACAAATTCAACAGTGTTTGCAAGTTTTGGTCATGCTCTATTATTTCTGGCATTATTTTTTATTGTTTGAATTTGTCTCACATCTCTGAATATTTTCTGTGTGTGTGTGTGTGCACACGCACGCAGCAGGCACGTACGCACGCACGCACGCACGCACGAATATTTGTGTGTGGCTACCCATTCTGTACATGTGTGTGTTTAAAGCTCAAGGTTGATTCTTTTTCTCAGTCAGTCTCCATTCTATTTTATTTTTTACATAGGGTCTTTAACTGTTTCCCAAGCACCAACACCAGCAGGCATTACCTGTGAACACATCAACCATGCAGGCCAGCAAAACAAGCAACAAATAGCAAAAACAATCTCTAAAAATCAAGAGAGGAAACAGAAACGAAGTAACAAAACACCCACCCAACAAGTTAAAACATAGAAATCAACAACTAGATATATAATCATCCAAAACCCAGATGTCTAGATACCAGTATGAAAACACAGTCAACAACAGCCAGGAAAATTAGCATCCACTACAGCCCAGCTACCTTACCACAGGAAGCCCTGAATATTCCAACAATGGTAAGTCATAAAAAAATACCTAAAAACCAACTATTTGAAGATGATGAAGGCCTTTAAAGAGAAAATGAATGATTACCTTAAAGCAATCAATTAAAACACAAACAATTGGAGAAAATGAATGAATCCACAAGGAAAGACAGGGAAAAAAAAAAAAAAACAACAAAAACAAAGAGTTGAAGACAGTGAGGGTGTTCGAGACCTGAAAGTGGAAATAGAAGCCATAAAGAAAATAGAACAAAGGGAATTCTGGAATTCAAAAATTTAGGAATGCTAGCAGGAACTACAGAGGCATGCTTCACCAACATATTACAAGTAATACAAGAGAGAATCTTAGGTATTGAAGACATGACAGAAGAATTATATCTAGCAATCAATATATAATATATATATATATACATATATGTATATATGTATGTATGTATGTGTATGTGCATATATATATATATATATATATATATACTATCTAAAAAATTCCTGACACAAAACATAGAGGAAATCTAGAAACTATGAAAAGACCAAACCTAAGAATAATAGTAATAGAATAATAAGAAGAATTCCAGGTAAAAAGGCTCATAATATATTATCAACAAAATCATAGAAGAAAATTTTCCTAACCTAAAGGAGATGCTTCTAAAGGTACAACAAGCATTCAGAACACAAAATAGATTGAACTAAACAAGAAGGGATTTGTCTGTTGTGGGACATCTTTATATATACTGTGAATATGTGTTGCTCTGATTGGTTGATAAATCAAGCTGTATTGGACTATGGCAAGACAGCTTAGAGGCAGACAGAAATCCAAGCAGATAGACAAAGAAAAAGAGAGACCGGGAGACGCAGAGAGATGCCATCCTGCCATCGAGGGAGCAGCATGTAATGGCACACAGGTAAAGCCATGGGATACATGGTGACACATAGATGAACAGAAATAGGCTGAGTTTAGTTTCAAGAGCTAGCAAGAAGCTTGAGCCATAAGACATGGACATATAGTTCATAATTAATATAAGCCTCTGTCTGTTTATTTGTGTCTGAGCAGCTGCAGGTCTGGGCAGGACACAGGAAAACTTACAGCTACATTTGTCCTTGTGTATTCTCTGCAGGGGCAACTAGTCTGTTTTGAATTTGTTCTAAAGTCTAAAATTAGCTGTCTTTGTAACTGAGAATACTGTTACTTTCCTGTGTCAGTTATGAAAAATATTTGAATATTATTTCTATTCAAAAGAATTATACAGATTAAGCAGATATCATCTTTCTGATCATCCACAGCTATATCCATGCCCAAAGATGAAATATTTTCATGAGATAAACACACGAGCAGTGGGGAGAATACCCATAGCTGTTATTAGGGAAGAAATGGAGTGGAACATGAAAGAAATTACAGACAGAAACAACCAGTCATTTAGTCCACAGCTTTGTCAGGTTATTTGTCTGGGGGGTTGAACTTCTGAATACTGTTGTCACCTACTGTATACCCCCATGGCCTCTGGTAAAGCCATTGCTACTGCAACTCTCAGCAGGTTTGAATGCAAGAAACATCCTTTTGCTGCATCCAAGATACACCTCAACATCAAAGATAGGGATTACCTCAGGGTAAAAGGTGGGAAATCAAAATTATAAGCAAATGGACCTGAGAAGCAAATTATATAACCACTTTAATATGTAACAAAATAAATTTTAAATCAAAACTAATAAAAAGAGATATGGAAGTATACTTCATGCTAATCAAAGGAAAAATCTACCAGGATGACATTACATTTCTTAACACCTATGCCCCAACTACAAGGGCACCAATTTTTGTAAAAGAAACACTACTTCAGTGTAAATCACATATTGATCCTCAAATACTGATAGTGAGAGACTTCAGTACCCCACTCTTAAAAATGGACCTGTCATCTAGACAAACTTAAACAGTGAAATGTGGGAGCTAACTGATATTATAAACCAGATGATCCTAAAGAATATTCACAGAGCATTTCATCCAAACACAAAATATTATACATACTTCTCAACAACTCATGGAGCTTTCTCCAAAATTGACCACATACTTGGACACAAAGAAAGTCTCAACAGATGAAAAAAATGAAATAACTCACTGCATCCTGTCAGACCACCATACATTAAAGCTGGAAATTAACAATAGAAAGTTTGAAAATTCTTGGAAATTGAACACCTCTAATGAATGAAAATGGGCCAAGACAGAAATAAAAAAAATAAAGACCTTCTATAATTCACTGAAAATGAATACACAGCATGTTTATACTTATGGGACACAACTAAAGCTGTACTAAAAGGAAATGCTATAACACTAAATGCTTACATGAAAACATTGGAAAGAATACATGTTAGGAGCTTAAAAGCGAACTTGAAAGCTCAAGAACAAAAATAAGTAGGCATACTCAAAATGAGTAGATAAGAAATAATCACACTGAGGGCTTAAGTCAATAAAACAGAAAGAAAATGAACAATACAAACAATCAATAAAATAAAGAATTTGTTTTTGAAAAATCAACAAAATAGGTAAAGCATTATTCAAACTATCTAAAAGACAGAGAGAATATCCAAATTAACAAAATCAGAAATACACAGGGGGACAATACATTGGTCAATGAGAGCATTCGGAGAAAAATAAGGACATATTTTAAATTACTGTACACAACCACGTGGGAAAGACTGAAAGAAATGGGTAATTTTCTTGACAGGTACCACATAACAAAATTAAACCAAGATGAGATAAACAACTAAGATAAGGAGACTGCAACTGCTATCTGAGACAGAGCCTGCCAGCTTCCATTGCACTAAGAAGTGAGTCTTTGTCCTCATAACCAAACACCCCAGCCTCTAGGCTTAGGGCCCAGGGCCACAACCCTGCACCCTTACACCACCACCCTTTGAAGTCCCAGTTTCAGGCCAGTAGGCAGGCCTCCTGCAGCCCAGTCAGACTACCACCATCCCCAGCCAGAACCTGTAGCCCACAAGCCCCACCCTCCCACACTTACCTACCCTCTGAGATTGCAGCTGATCCCTGAGACAGAGCCCACAGTGCCAACTGGACTAGGATCTGCTCTCTGAGACAAAGAAGCCATCAGTATCTATTGAACCAAGAATCTCTGTTAGATCAAGAGCTCCAATTGGATAAAGAGTATTGATTGGACCAAGAGAGGCTCTCTCAGACACAAACACCACTTGCACCAAGTGGAGAAAGAGATGGGTAGATGCCAGTGCAAAAATACATACAACATAAAGACCAATAAGGCTCCATTAGAAACTAGTGGTTCGACATCAGTAAGACATGAAAATCCCAATGCAGAAGAAACAGACCTTTAAGAAGATGATAGAGGCCCCTAAGGAGGAAATGAAAAATTTCCCTTAAAGAAATCGAGCAGACAAAAAATTGGAATAAATCAGTAAATCTCATGAAGAAAGACAAGAAAAAGCAATTAAACAGGTGAAGGAAACAGTTCAAGATTTGAAAACTGAAATCAAGACAATAAAGAAGACACAAACTGAGGGAATGCTGGAAATGGAAAATCTGAGTAAATGAAAAGAAACTACAGATCCAAGCATAACCAAGAGAATGCAAAAGATGGAAGAAAGAATCTCTGGTGTTGAAGATATGATAGAGGAAATAAATTCATCAGTCAAAGAAAACACTAAAGCCAAAAAAGTCATGACACAAAATGTCTAGGAAATTTGGGACACCGTGAAAGACCAAACTTTTGAATAAAAGAAGGAGAAGAATACCAACTCAAAGGCATATAAAATATATTCAACGAAATCATAGAAGAAAACTGTCCCAACCCAAAGAATGAAATGCCTATAAAGCTTACAGAACACCAAACAGAGTGACTCCAAAAAAGAAAGGCCCCTTGCAGCATAATAATCAAACAACTAAACATACAGAATAGACAAAAATATTAAGAGCAGTAAAGGATAAATGCCAAGTGATATATAAAGGCAGACCCATAAGAATAACACCCGCCTTCTCAATGGAGACTCTAAAAACCAGGAGGTACTGGACAGATGTTATGCAGACACTAAGAGGCCATGGATGCCAACCTAGACTACTATACCCAGCAAAACACAGAGTAAACACAATATTCCATGGTAAGACCAGATTTGAACAACATCTTTCCACAAATCCAGCCCTACAGAAAGCACTAGAAGGAAAAATTCAACCTAAGGAAGTTAGATACATCCATGAAAATACAGTCAACAGATAGTCCCATACCAACAAATACTAAAGAAGGGTGACATACAACACTATCACCAAAAAAATAACAGGAATTAACAATCACTGGTCTTTAATATCCATTAATATCAATGATCTCAATTCACCTATGAAAAGATACAGGCTAACAGAACTGATATGAAAACAAGATCCATCCTTCTACTACATACAAGAAACATACCTCAATTTCAAAGACAGACACTTCCTCAGAGTAAAAGACTGGGAAAAGACTTTTCAATCAAATGGACTTAAGGAGCAAGCTGGTGTAGTTATCCTAATATCTAATAAACTAGACTTCCAAGTAAAATCAATCAAGAGAGATATGGAAGGATATTACATATTTATCACAGTGAAAATCTATCAAGATGAAGTCTCAGTTCTGAACATTTATGCCCCAAATACAGGAGCACCAACATTTGTAAAAGAAACATTACTAAAGCTTAAATCACACATCAAACCTCATATACTAGTAGTAGGAGACTTCCACACCCCACTCTAACAAATGGACAGGTCTGCCAGACAGAAACTAACAGAGAAACAAGGGAACTAACAGACATTAGATAAAAAATTAATTTAATAGATATCTATACCACAATCTACCCTAACACAAAAGAATATACCTTCTCAGCATCCCATGGAACCTTCTCTAAAATTGACCATATGCTCGGTCACAAAGCAAATGTGAACAGATATAAAAAACATTAGAATAACCTCCTGTATATTATCAGACCACCATGGCTTAAAGTTAGATTTCAACAACAAAAGTACAGAAAGCCTACAATCTCATGGAAACTGAATAATGCTCAACTGAATCACCGATGGGTCAAGAAAGAAATAAAAGATTTCCTAGAATTCAGTGAAAATGAAAGTACAATATACCTCAACTTATGAGACACTGTGAAAGCAGTACAAAGAAGAAAATTTATAGCACTAAAAGCTCAAATAAAGAAGATGGAGAAATATCACACCAGTGACCTAACAGCATCGCTGAAATCTCTAGAACAAAAGCAGCAAACTCCATCAGGAGAAATAGATGACAAGAAACAATCAAATCGAGTGCTGAAATCAATAAAAATACAAAGAATCAATAAAATAAAAGAGTTTATTCTTTGAGAAAATCAACAAGAAAGACAAACCCTTATCCAAATTAACCAAAAGGCAGAGAGAAAGCATCCAAATTAACAAAATCAGAAATAAAAAAATAGACACAACAGACAATGAGGAAAATCAGAGAATCATCAGGTCATAATACAAAAACCTGTATTCCACAAAATTGGAAAAATGTGAAAGAAATGGACAATTTTCTGGATAGGTACCACATACCAAAGTTAAATCAGGACCTGATGAACTATTTAAATAGACCAATAACCCCTAAGGAAATAAAAACAGTCATTAAAAGTCTCTCAACCAAAAAAAGCCTGGGACCAGATAGTTTCAATACAGAATTATACCAGATTTTCAAAGAAGAACTAATAACCATATTCTTTAAACTGTTTCACACAATCAAAATAGAAGGAACATTACCAAACTCTTTTTGTGAGGCTACAGTTATGCTGATACCCAAACCTCACAAAGGCTATGAGCAAAACCACTTAAGACAGCTTATGTTGGAGAGGATGTGGAGAAAGGGGAACACTCCTCCACTCTTGGTGGTAATGCAAACTTGTACAGTCACTTTGGAAATCAGTATGCCAGTTTTTCAGAAAATTGGGAATCAATTTACCTCAAGACCCAGCTATACCACTCTTGAGCATATACCCAAGGAATGTTCAATTTTACCACAAGAACACATGCTCAACTATGTTCATAGCAACATTATTCATAGTAGACAGAACCTGGAACTACCTAGATGGCCCTCAACCCAAGAATGGATAAAGAAAATGTGGCACATATACACAATGGTGTACTATGCAGCAGTAAAAAAAAAAAAACAAGACAAAACAAAAAACAATGATATCATGAAATTTGCAGGCAAATAGAAGGAACTAGAAAATATCATCCAGAGTAAAGTAACCCAGACTCAGAAGGACAAAGATGGTATATACTCACTCATAAGTGGATACTAGATGTAAAGCAAAGAATAACCAGACTACAACCCACAGATCCAGAGAATCTAGCTAACAAGAACCCTAAGAGGGACACATAGGTAGCCCAGTGAAGGAGAAATAGATAAGATTTATTTGAGCAAACTGTGGGGTAGGGGTAAGGGAAGGCAAGGAATGGGGGATGAGATCATCAGGAAATGGGAGGTTTGAGCTGGAACAGGGACAGAGTGGGAGAGCAAGGAAGGAGATACCATGATAAGTGAAGATATTATAGAAATAGGAAGAAACAGGGTGCTAGGAAAGTCCCAGGAATCCACAAGGATGACCCCACCTTAGACTACTAGCAATAGTCAAGAAGGTGCCTGAACTGGTCTACTTTAGTAACCAGAGTAGTGAATTCCCTAACTCTCATCATAGAACCTTCATCTAATGACTGATAGAAGCAGATGCAGAGATCCATGGCTGAGCACCAGGATTCCAATTGATGAGAGAAATGAGGGTTTCTATAAGCAAAGGACATTGAGATCATAATGGGAAAACATACAGAGATGACCAGGCACACTAGTGGGAACCCATGAACTGTGGACCAATAGCTGTGGAGCCACCATGGTACTGGACTAGGTCCTATGGTTATGTGAGATAGTTGTTTAGCTTGAACTGTTTGAGGGGCCCTCAGGCAGGGGGATCAGGATCTGACCCTGGTGCATGAGGTGGCTTTTTGGAACCCAGTGCCTAAGGTATGACACTTTGTGCAGCCTTGGTGCAGAGGGGAGGAGCTTGGACCTGCCTCAACTGAATGTACCAGGCTCTCCTGATTCCCCATGGAAGACCTTGACTTGGAGGAAGTGGGAATGGGGATGGGTTGGGGGGAAGGTTGGGGGAAGGGAAGAGGGAAGAGGGGGAATCTGTTGTTGGTATGTAAAATGAATGGAATATTTCTGAATAATAATAATAAAGAAAAAAAACTTTTATAGACTTATAAGCCAAAGTGAAATAGAAGCAGTCCTTAAAATCTCTCCAACAAGAGCCCAGGAACAAAGAATTAAAGCTCAGAATTTTATCAGAATTTCAAAAAAGAGTGAATTCCAATACTCATAAAGTTGTCCCACAAAATAGAAAGAACATTGCCCAATTCATTTCGTGAAGCTACGGTTACCCAAATAACCAAACCAAATAAACACTAACAACAAAAAAAAAAGAATTATAGACTAAGTTATTTTATGAACATTGACTCAAAAATACTCAACAAAATACTTACAAACCAAATCCAGGAATACATACACACACACAAAATCATCCACCATTATCAAGTAGGCTTCATCATAAAGATGGAGAGATAGTTGGTTCAATATATGAAAATGAATAAATGGTATCCACCAAATAAACAAACTAAAAAGGAAATCAGAAAAAATAACACCTTTCACAATAGCATCAAATAATAATAATAATAAAAAAATCTTGGGATAACTTTAACCAAAGAATTGAAAGACTTACATAACAAAACTTCAAGTATTTGAAGAAGGAAATTGAAGAAGCTATCAGAAGTTGGGAAGATGCCTCATGCTTATGATTGGTAAGATTAACATAATAATAATGGGCATCCTATGAAAAGTAATCTACAGATTCATTGCATTGCCCTTCCAGTATCCATAGATGTGTGGATTTATATAAGGGTCTTGATTCAGTTCTATTGATTAACCTGTTTTTATGCTCCATGTGGCTTGTATTGCTACAGCTCTGGAGTACAGCTTGAACTCATGTGATAATTCCAGAAGTTCTTTTATTGTACAAAATTGTCTTATTTATCCTTTGTTTTTGTTTTTTCATATGGACTTGAGAATTGTCCTTTGCACACCTGTGAATAATTGTGTTGAAATTTTGATGGGGATTGCCATGAGTCTATAGATTGCTTTTGTTTCAAGGATCATTTTTACTATATTAATGCTACCAATCCATGAGCATGGGAATTCTTCCCATCTTTGGGTATCTTCAATGATTTGAAGTTCTTTTCATACAAATCTTTCACTTGCTTGTTTAGAGTTACCTCAAGATATTGTACATTATTTGTGGCTATAGTGAAGGGTATTGTTTCCCTGATTTCTTTCTCAGCCCATTTATCATTTGTATACAGGAGGAGTACTGATTTGTTTTTGGGGGTGATTAATCTTGTATACTCCCACTTCACTGAATGTGTTTATCTGCTATAAGAGTTCCCTAGTAGAATTTTTGGCATCACTTATGTATATAATCATATTATTTGAAAATAACAATAACTTCCTAATTTCCAATGTTTTATCTTTTTGACCTTTTTAAATTTTCTAATTGCTTTAGCTAGAACTTCTAGTTCTATTTTGAATAAATATGGAGAGAATGGACAGCTTTGTCTTGCTCTTGATTTTAGTGGAAAGGTTTTGAGTTTATTTGATTTGATGTTGGCTATAGGCTTGGTGTAAATTGCCTTTATTATGTTAGTTATGTTCCTTATGTCTCAGCTCTCTAAGACTTTTATCATGAAGGGGTGTTAGATTTTGTCTATAGATTTTTGGCATCTAATGAGATGATTGTGTGTTTTTTGTTGTTTTTGTTTTGTTTTGGTTCAATTAACTTATGTAGTTGATTACTTTGACAAATTTTTATATGTTGATCCATCCCTGCATCTCTGGGTTGAAGCCTACTTGATCATGGTGGATGATCTTCTTGATGTGTTTTTAATTGTTTCCAAGTATTTTATTGAGTATTTTTGCATCAATATTCATGAAGGAAATTGATCTGTAATTCTCTTTCTTTTTTGAATATTTGTGTCACTTGGCTATCAGAATATCTACAACCTCATAAAATGAATTTGATGATTTTCCCTATGTTTCTACTTTGTTAAATAACTTGAATAGTATTGGCATTAGAACTTCTTTGAAAGTGAGGTAAAATTCTGTAGTAAAACCATCTTGTCCTAAGTTTTGTTTTGCCTTTTGGTTAGGGAACTTTTTTTGTTTTTGGTGTTTCCGAGACAGGGATTGTCTGTGTAGTTTTGGTGCCTGTAGTCCAGGCTGGCTTCAAAATCACAGAGATCTTCCTGGCTCTGCCTCTTGAGTGCTGGGATTAAAGGCATGCACCACCACTGCCCAGCCGGTTAGGAAACTTTTAATGACTACTTCTATTTCTGTAGTGGTTATAAGTTTATTTGAACAGGTATCTGATCTTTATTTAACTTTGGTAAATGGTATCTATTGAGAAAACTACTTGTTTCATTTATATTTTTCAATTTTGTGGAGTATAGGCTTTAGAAGTATGACCTAGTGAGTCTGTGGATTTCCTTGGTGTCTGTTATTATGTCCCCCTCTTTGTTTCTAATTTTGTTAGTTTGGATATTCTCTGTGTCTTTTAGTTGGTTTGGATATGTGTTGTCTGTTTTGTTGATTTTCTCAAAGAGCCAACTCTTTGATTCACTGATTGTTTCTGTTTTATTGATTTCAACCCTCAGTTGATTATTTTTTGCTGTCTACTCCTCTTGAGTATATTTGCTTCTTTTTGTACTAGAGCTTTCAGGTTTGCTGTTAAGTTGCTAGTATGAAAACTCTACAATTTCTTCTTCTTCTTCTTCTTCTTCTTCTTCTTCTTCTTCTTCTTCTTCTTCTTCTTCTTCTTCTTCTTCCTCCTCCTCCTCCTCCTCCTCCTCCTCCTCCCCCTCCTCCTCTTCCCCTCCTCCTCCTCTTCCTCTTCTTCCCCTTCCTTTCCTCCTCCTCTTCCTCCTCCCCTTCTTCTTTTTCTTCTACTCCTTCTTCCTCCTTCTTTTTGAGACAGAGTTTCTCTGTGTATCTTTGGAGACTTTTTTGGAAATCACTTTGTAGCCTAGGCTAGCCTCGAACTCACAGAGATTCATTTGCGTGTGCCTTCCAAGAGCTGGGATTAAAGGCATGCACCACCACTGCTTGGCTTATAGTTTCTTTATGAAGGCACTTAGTGCTATGAATATTTCTTCTTAGCATTGCTTTCATTGTGACCCATAAGTTTGGGTATGTTGTGCATTCATTTTAATTGAATTCCATGAAGGCATTAATTTCTTTCTTTATTCCTGCCTTGAAACAATAGTCATTTGGTTGAGAGTTAAGCAGTTTCATGAGTTTGTAGATTTTCTGTTGTTTCTATTGTTGAAAACCAGCTTTAATCAATGGTAGTCTAATTGAATGCAGGAGGTTATTTCAGTTTTCTTGCATCTGTTGAGACTTGCTTTGTTACCAAGTATGTGGTCAATTTTTGAGAATTTTACATGTGATACTGAGGAGAAGCTATTTTCTATATGTTTGTGTAAAATGTTCTGTAGATCTCTCTTAATTATTCATAATACCCATTAGTGCCATTATTTTTGGTTTAGTATTTGTCTTGATGAACTATCCTTTGATGAGAGCCAGGTATTGAATTCTGCCACTATTAATGTCTGATGTTTAATATGTGATTTAAGCTTCAGTAATGTTTCTTTTAAAATGTGTATACCCTTTGCATCTAGGACAGAGATGTTAGGAGTTGAAATGTCATTTTGTTGGACTTTTCTATGATGAGTTTGAATTTTCCTTCTCCATCCTTTTTGATAAATTTTTATTTGAAGCCTATTTTCTCACATCTTACAATAGCTACACCTGCTTTATTCTTATGTCCATTTACTTGCAAAACCTTTTTCCAACCCTTTACTCCTAGGTAATGTTTATCTTTAATGTTGGGGTATGTTTCTTGTATGCAGAAGAAGGATGGATCCTGTTTTCATATCCCTTTTGGTACTCTGTGAATTTTTTGGGGGGAATTGACTTCATTGATAGTAAGAGATATCAATGACCAATTATTATTAATTCCTATTATTTTATTGTAGTTGTTGATGATGGTAGTGTGTGTGTGTGTGTGTGTGTGTGTGTGTGTGTGTGTGTGTGTGTGTTTGGGTTTCTTCTTTGTGTTGTGCTGCTATAAGAATATTGTTCCCTATGTGTAGGTAACCTCCCTGGGTAGGAGATTTTGTTCTATGCCCTTCTATACAGTTGGATTTGTGGCTAGATGTTGTTTAAATTTAACTTTACCATGGGATGTCTTGTTTTCTCTATGATGACTGAAAATTTTGTTTGATATAGTAGTCTGGGATGGCATGCATGGTCTCTTAGAGTCTGCAAGACATCTGCCCAGGCCCTTCTGACTGTTAGAGTTTCCATTGAGAATTTGGTTACTTCTACTAGGCCTGCTTTTATCTGTTACTTGGTCTATTACTTATCACATTTTATATTCTTTCTTTGTTCTGTGTTTTAAATTTTTGACTGTTATGTGTTGTGGGGACTTTATTTTCAGATCCAATATATTTGGTGTCCTATAAGCTTCTTGTATATTTATAGGCATCTCCTTCTTTAGGTTAGGAAAGTTTTATTCTTTGACTTTGTTAAATATATTTTCTGGATTTTTGAGCTTGTATTCTTCTTTTTTCTTTCAATTATTCTTAGGTTTGATCTTTCCTTCAGGTCCCAGATTTACTGGATGTTTTGTGCTAGAGAAATTTTTAGATTTAACATTTTCTTTGACTGATCAATCTTTTTCTTCTATTATATCTTCAACACCTGAGATTCTATTCCATGTCTCGTATTCTTACTGTGGTGCTTATGTCTGTAGTTCCTGTTCACCTACCTAGAATTGTAATTTCCCTTATTAAATCAGTTTGTGTATTCTTATTGCTCCTATTTCAATTTTCAGGTGTTGAATTGTTTCATGTAACTGTTTTTTTGCGGGGGGGGGAGGTTCTTGACATTCTTTAAGAGATTTATTGATTTCCTCCATTTTTTGGTTGTCATTTTCTTGATTTCATTAAGGTACCTTTTCATTTCCTCTTTCAGAATCTTCATAAAGTTGTTTGTAAGGTTGTTTTCTTATGTTTCAGCTGGGTTGGAATATTCAAGTATTGCTGTTGTAAAATAGCTGGCTGGGCTGTGGTGTCATCATATTGTCTTGATTGTATTCTTACACTGGTGTTTAGTCATCTGAGTTTGAGTTTTGATGATTATAGATCTAGGTACTGATTTCTGGGGTTTGTTGTTGTTGTTGTTGTATGGGTGTTTTATTCCTTAGCTTCTGTTTCCTCTTTTGTCTTCTAATCTTTCTGGCCTACATTTCTGGTGGTTGGCATGCCCTCTGACTTAATAATGACATCTCTGTCCAAGTTGAGGGCTGCATTCTAGCAGATAGCTTGGCCTTTGGTGGAGCAGGGACTCTGTTCTCTTGGCTATGTGACCTCTACCTGTTCTTTTGACTGGTATGGCTTGCACTTGAACAGTGGAAGTCTGCCGTGTTTGGGATACCAATGATTACTGATTCCTATTATTTTGTTGTTGGTGGTGGTAGTGGTGATATCAATGTGTGAATGTAGGTGTACGGTGGGGGAGGTTTCTCTTTTTTGAGTTCGCCTGTCTAAGATTATCTATATCCTATATTTTCTAGGTGTTGTTAATCTCCTTAGGTTGAAGTTTTACTTCTAGCACTTTCTGTAGGGTTTGAATTGAGGAGAGATATTATTTAAATTTGGCTTTATCAAGATTAACTTATTTCTCCATCTATGGTGATTGAAATTGTTGCTGGGTATAAGAGTATGGGCTGGCATCTGTAGTGTCTTATGTCCCTAGCATAGTCTGTGACTTTTTGGCATTTAAGGTCTCTGAGATTTCAGGTATAGTTCATATAGGTCTGCCTTTATTTGATATGTAGTCTTTTCCCCTTCCAGCTTTTAATATTTTTCATTGTTCTGTATGTTTATTATTTTTATCATTATGTGACAATATATTTAATGTTCTGTGTGATTCCTGTACTTTCATAGGTTTCTCCTTCTTTAGGTTGGGAATTTTTTTATATGATTTTATTAAAAAATAATTTCTGGGCTTTGAGCTGGGTTACTTCTCCATTGTATATAAGTACTATTCTTAGGTTTGATCTTTTTATAATGTTCC
Source organism: Peromyscus maniculatus bairdii (assembly GCF_049852395.1). Lineage (NCBI taxonomy): Eukaryota > Metazoa > Chordata > Mammalia > Rodentia > Cricetidae > Peromyscus > Peromyscus maniculatus. The sequence goes on from NC_134867.1 coordinate 4,984,576, forward strand.
AAATTTCCTGAATGTTTTGTGTCAGGAGTTTTTTGGAATTAACCTTTCTTTGACTGATGTATCCATTTGTCTTGTATTTTCCTTGCCTTAGATTTTCTTTTCCATCTCTTGTATTTTGTTTGTGAATTTCTGTAGTTCTTGTTCAAAATGCTATATTTTCATTTCCAGAATTCCCTCAGTTTGAGTTTTCTTTATTGATTTTATTTTTATTTCATGAATTGTTTTATTCATTTTCTTGCTACTTTTATGTGTGTTTGTCTGGATTTCATTAAGGTATTTATTCATTTCCTCTTTAAAGACATCTATCATCTTTGTATAGGCAGTTTTAAGGTCTTTTTCTTGTGCTTGAAGTATGTTAGCATATCAAGGCCTCCTGTTGTAGGATAACTTAGCTCTGGTAGAGACATATTGCTCTGGTTATTATTGTTTATTTTTTTGTCTGGTGTCCATGCATCTTGAATTGAGTTGACTGTATGCCTAGGTGCTGATTATTTTATTTATCCTTTTAGGGTTGGTGTTTTGTTGCGTGGTTTCTGTTTCTGCTCTTGAATTTTTGAGGATTGCAGTGTCTGGGTATTGCATGGTAAGACATTTTCTTTGGATCTCACAGTTGTGGCCACTGAGATTTCCAAGTAAAATGTGTTTCTGGGTATTGCATGTTGACACTTAGAAAAGGGGGTCTGCTATAGCCCTGCAGATGAAAATAAGATTTGGGGTTTAAAGGAAAAGGAGAGTAAAACATCTGCAGACAGCCTTCATGCTTTCTTGGCAGGAGTGATGTGTGGATTAGTGGGGATAGCCTGCTGGGGTTTGGGGAATGGGATGAAGCAATAAGTGTGGAGAGAGAGGTTAGGAGGGAAAGGTCTGCAAGATCCACAGGAGATGTGGGCAGAGGGGGAAGAAAAACTGTAGCTGGTGTTTTGTTGCAGAGCTGGGGGTGATACTGGGGATTGCATCTGGGGAACAGAGGGAGAAGAGAGGAGCTGCAGATAGCCTACCTGATTTTCTGGCAAGCATGGCCTGAAGCTTGTCAGGGATACAGTTGGGAGCTGGAATAAAGTGATAAGTTGGGGGAGGGAGTTCACTTGTGGCAGCATATCTTAAACAAAAATTCGTGTAAATAGCTCAGGTACAGGAATATAAATGCTGCATTATCTCAAAAATCAAATAGAAGCAGAATAGAAAAGTGGTTATCAAGGAAAGGACAGTGAAAATTCAGGGAAGTGGACTTATGAACAGACAGAACAAAGAATTACATAAAAGATATGTGGAAATTATACTATTATTATAGGATATTTATATTTCATAATTTACTATAATTCTCTCTTGAAATGAGAATTTCTAATTTTCTCAACACAAAGAATAAACATTTGAGCTTATGTGTATACTAATTACTCTAAATAAACAAATATGTACTGCATGCCCTGCATGCATATATCAAACAATGACATTGCAGCCACATACACATATATGTAAATATACATATGGACATATCTATGTCTATATCTCTATCTATAGATGTATATGTAGTTAGATGTATAACTGATGCCTTCCAATTACAAAATACTAAAAAAAATAAAAAAGAACAAAACAACCAATCCCTTACGTAGGCATTAATTTAAAGCTATAGGGACTTTTCCAGGTTTTGTGTCTATGTTATCTGGTGCAATTTTCCAGGCAATTTCCCTCTCATCATTTTCTTGACGTTTCAGTCATTTTCTCCCAAAAAAAGGGAGGGGGAATCACTTTGCTAGATAAAAGCTGTTTTTTTCTGACTTAAATAAAATAAAATCCTTTCCAAAAAGGAGACAGTTTTAAAATCTGAACAATTGTAGAATATGTCTTAAAATATAAATACAATATGGTTCTCTATGATATGACTTGCTTGTCTTAACTGTAACCTTGAGGAAATCACATCTTATCTGTGTCATTCTTAATTGCAAAAGTAGAAAATCTGCATATTTTCAGTTACTAGATTACATTAAGAATGAATATAATATTCATGTTTCTCCAATCTGTTACTAATAGTACATGCATTTTTCTACAATTTGGATTATTTCAGTGTGAATATTACATAAACAAGTGTTATATATTAGACTTTTAAGTTGCTCAAATAGAGTGGATTTATAAATAAAACATAATTGTACAGAAATTAAGGGATAAAGGCTAGATGTATAGCTCATTTGGTAGAGCACTTGCCTAGCATGAAGCCTTGAGTTCACTCTCCAGCAAAGCCTAAACTACCCACAGTGGTTTCCCACCTGCACATGTGAGGCAGAGGAAGGAAGATCTGAGGTTCAGTTACATGGCAGTTTTGTAATTTTTACCATTGATGGATTGAATAGCATGTCCAAATTCGTATACAATTAGTAGGCTAATGTTGAGACAAATCACTTAAATAAGGAGGCAGTCATGAATGTGAGAGATTGAAGCTTGACCTTTATTTAACTTTTATAAAATGTATTAAGAAGTATAGTAGATACAGTTAAGTAGTAAACTAGACATAGTAGGGTAATGATAAGATAGTTTTCTGGGTAAAGTGTTTGCCTTACAAAGACAAGGGACAGATCTTGTATCCCCAGAACACACATAAAAGCTTAGTTGTAACCGCTAACATGTGAACTCAGCTTAAAAGAAGAGACATGGAATCTCTAGACATGGACTAGACAGAAATGCAAAATCTGGTCTAGCAAAGCATAAGGTGAGAGAGATCAAAGAACACACTTGATAATATCCTCAAACACTGCCCCCCCCACATGCACACTTATGTGCACCAAATACCAATGTGCCCACATGCAGACATGGGAACACATGCACATCACATATACATGAATTTGCAAAAGAAATATATACAATGTAAATATAGAAGGTCTGTCCCAGAATCTGTGTTTTTAGACAGTGTGATAACATCAAGGAAATGACCTCAACCTCTGTGGCTAGAGTAGATATCATTTTAAGACTGGTCAGTAAATCAAACAGGCAAAAACTTGTCATTATATAAAGGTTATACAAATATTGGAGACAATTATGTGTTTAATAATGTATAGATATGGGATACACAATTCTGAAATTAAAGATATGCTCATGAAAATTAAGACTATTTGGATTGTATTAAGTTTTGTTTTCATACCAAATATGATTCTCAGAAACTTTCCAACTTGAAATGTAGGAATTGTTCAGGGTGTAGAGATGAACTAGATTTGTATTCTACCAGCTTTACTGTGTCTTTCAGATATGATATAGACAATATTTGAATGTTATGTCAGTAGTCAAGGCAGAATGGAAGGATTTTGATTAATAGGGAGAAGTAGACGACACAATATATACGTAGACATGAAAGTCTGTAAGAAATTGAAAAGATCTGTGTTTCTCATGATTTTCAACACACATTGATTTACAATTCACATAGGCAATTGCTAAAAGCTGGAAAACTTCATTTAGGATAAAAAGAAGAATGATTCAGTCTTATTCCTGGAATCAAAAGAGATTTTTCAGACATCTAGAAGTTCTAAATTATCTTAGTCTAGTCAGTAGCCACCTGTTATTTGTCTATATTTAAGTGAGAAATTCCACTCACCAGTCCCAATAGTTGTTTGACATATTCTGTAGCCTTGAAAGACATTATCTACCGTTTTTCCAAATCCAGATACAAAAAACACTTCAATTCAGAAAATTATTATGTTAAGTAGCTTAGTTTGAATAAACTCAATTTGTAATTTTTATTTTTATTCAAAAATATATACAGAGATGTTATTGAAAATGTAACAGGCTTGTGCTGAAATTTCAATCCATCCTTTAGAGAAGGCAGATGTGATCACAAAGATAACTTTTACTAGGAAAAGCATATAGCCTTCATTTCAAGGAGTTGAAAACTTCAAAATATGAAGTGGGTGAACAGCTTTGAAGTACTGTTGGGAAGCTAAGAGAAGCAAGGTTTTTTTTTTGTTTGTTTGTTTTTTAAACAAAAACATGTACTTGTTGCCTTGATAGAATGATGAATAAAAAATAATGAAAATCCTCCCTTTTAGAAAAGTAGTTCCACTAATTCAGAAAGGCCTAATTTCAAGTACTAATGAGAATCAGGAGAGTAAGTACAATATTATGAATAATTCCTTGCATGCACTATTGAATAAAGAAGTAAACAAACAAAAGCAGTAGCTGTAGGACCACATTGGTCAGGTAGGAGATCTTGCTACACACCATATACACACACTGACACATCTATTCAATGGCTTTATTTTTTTCAGGGTATGACAAAGGATGTGAAGAACATGATGCATGAGTATGAAATAAGAATTTATGATGTGTGATCTGTGAAGACAGGTAACATACAGCAGAAAGAAGGACAGGAAGGAGAAGGGGAGGAGAGTGGAGCAGGATGGCTAGAAGAAGAAGGGTAAGAAGGAGATGGAGTGGAGAAGGAAAAAGATAAGAAATACTATGATAAAACTTTTGTAGTTTGTCAGGGTTCCTCAGATTAAAACACTCACATTATGCTGTAATTTTTTAAAAACTTCTTCATTTTTCTCTGGCAGATAAATCCAAACATCTACCTTTCTTGTTCTCTTACAATATATTTTACTCATAGCTAGTTTTATTTCTATGCTGGAATACTGTTAATGTTTACCCTTCCATGTAATTTCAGCTTAATGAAGCAATCAAGTTCAATTAATCATACAGGACTCCTACATTTCTCCCATGTGGTAGCCACTTTTCACATTTAAACATCCTTCCCTCTCTGGGGAATGAAATATCATTAGAGATTCAGATGCAATAATTGTATGGTTAGATTGGTATTTTATATTTGTTTAAAGAGAATACCTTTAAACCAAGGGGTGATCAGATGTAGTTAAAGCAAGGAGAAACAGTTCATTACAGTGAGCCATGAGAAATAACAAAATCCAGGGTTACCAGGGGAGCCAATGAGAACTCAGGACAAGTAGCAACAAGAAGAGGAACAGACTGTGCACAGTGATTTGAAATAGAGTAGATTGCAATATCTTTCTATGACTGGGTTACTTTTAATCTCTTGGTATATTGCAATGTATTATTATGACAATTTTATCTACATACTGTCTATATATTGAAGAGATTGTGTATCAATGCCTATGCACATACAGCACACTCACATTAAAGTTATATCTGTATCAAACTACACAAAGTTTCCATTTAATGAAGGTTAGACTTCCAAATTATTTTTGTCTTTATATAGCTTCTATTTTATTCAGATGTATTTAGAGAACGTGGAACAAGTTCAGAGTTTTCAGCTAAATATAAGTATTTTTGTCTGAAACTGGGTATAGTGAGTCCAGGTCCATAGTCCTGTTAAAGACAAAACTTAATGCTTGGACTTGTTATACTTAGAATACACAGAAATACAATTGGTAGACAATAATAGAAAATAGTACACTGAAATAACCAGATTTTATTTATGAATAATTTGAAAGGTACACATGAAGTTCCTTTCTTTTTCTTAAAATGGGAACTGATCTCTTTCTTGGATTTTCATGTTTGTCCATGGGATGTATAAGACATGTTATTTGCTTTTATGTGTTTTCAGTTGAAAAGGTTATTTTCTCCCTTTCTATAACTTTGAATTTTCACACTAAGCTGAATATCTTCATTTAAATACATTTGTATTGAAGATGTGGAGATTTTTCTTTTAGTGTCACAAATAAAATGATCATTTTTACAGAAAACATTTTTACAGAAAACATTCTTCCTATCCACCAATTATTTTTACAGTTGCTGTCAGGATGAATCAAATTATCAATCCAGAAACTGGGGAGTTCTACTGTCTTCAATCTAATTGCTTAAACAGAGGCACTAGTTCTTTACAGAGTCATAATTGTGTTCCACTACAGTCTAGTTGCTAATGCTCCTGTAATAACAAAGCAAAAATAAATTTCTAAGTTTAGTTCAATGGCTACATAAAATGCATCCAATATTTTACCTATCACTAATCATTGTTTCAAAAATATTCATTTTTATAATTCTTATAATGTACATGTATGTGTATTTGTGTGTATGTCATGTGGTACAGGTCATACAGAGGCCATAAAACAACAGAGGATTAACTAAACCTGGGGTAGGGGGCGTTTATGGGTTTCTTGATATGGGTTCTGAGAATGGAACTCAGGTCCTCTGGAAGAACAGCAAGCTCTCTTAACAACTAAGCCATTGCTCCTTCTCAGCAATCAATATTCTTAGCTATGCAGTTCATAAAGCTTCTACAATACCCAACATATTTTGGAAACCACTGCTTGGGAATGGAGTCTGTCACATGCTCCATTTCAAATTTGGGTGTACTCTTCCATGCTATTTTGAGAAGCTAAAATAGATGTGATGATTTTGCAATTTTTTTTATAGAAAAAATGGCTCCTACTTGCTTCTGAGCTAAAATTGTGCCAACATTTCACAGACCCTGCCTATATTCACTGGCTTCAAATTTTGACTTTTTAAAAATAACTATCCCGTGCTTTAATGGCACTGTGTTTAGTCTTTATTGATTTATTTAAAGACTGAACTATGAGTCTCAAGAAAGTTTTTGCTCAAAAATATGTCACATGCTTTAAAGTCTTCAGTTGTTAATATTATCTCCAAGCTATACATTTTTAGCAATTATGTTAATCTAAACTTTAATTTATATCTGAAAGCCGGAAGGAAAATGATGCTTTTCTTTTTGAACAAAATAGAAAAATTACCAGATTATATTTCCACAAGCTTCATAAAGTGAGTAGAAGTGTGAAGTGAGTTACTCTTATCATTTGTGGAATAATATTTAGCTATGTGTGTTGAAAAATCATGCAAACTGGATTATAAATAAGATATCACCACCAGCTAAGTAGATGTTCTTAAGGAAACAATAGTGAAATTATCATATTCACTTATGGCAGGATACATTTTAAACACATTGATTATGTAAAAATAAGATTTACTTGTCCAAGATAGGTTCACTGAAGTTTGATCATTCTTTGATGCACCCACTGGGGATTGCTAAAGCAAACAACCTTGGATGGGACTCTAGGTCAAGATATGTTAATCAACCCCAGGTTTCAAACCTGGCTTCGGGCCCATGTAATGATGCTTACGTACATTTGTCTTTCACCTCAACTGTAGATTGTGAGCTGAAAAATTCAATCTGGATAGAGATCAGAGGACTGATGAATTCTACCTAATCTACAGTGAAAGAAGATGACATCCATTTTTTTAAACCTTGCCTTATTTTTTAATTAAAAGTAAATTATTATCCCATACTGTACCAAACAACCACAGTTCCCACCCCCCTTTACTCAACCCAGTTACCCCTACCTTCCTTCTCCACTAGATCCATTACTCCTCAGTTTCCTTTCAGAAAATAGCAGGCCTTCAAGAGACAACAACCAAACACAAAAACTCAAAATAAAATAAGACAACTCTTGCACCAAGTCTGGAACATATAACTCAACAGGAGAAAAAGAGTCCTAAGAGCAGGAAAAAGAGTCAAGGACACACCCACTGACACTCTTAGGACCCATAAAACACAACCTAACAGTCGCACCAAATATGCGGAGAACCCGGTGCAGACCCATAAAGACCCTGTTTTTGCCACTTCCATTTCTATGCACCCATATGTGCCATGCTTAGTTGATTCAGTGGGCCAGGCTGTCTTGGTGTACTCCATCTCCTCTGACTCCTAGAATTTATTTCTGCCCCTTCCTCCCTGGGATTCCCCTAGGTCAGAATGGAGAGAACTGATGGTGAACTCCAATTTAGACTCTTTCTATATAATATCTGGCTGTGGTTCTCTGGATCCATTTACATCTGCTGCAAGAGGAAGTCTTTCTGATGATGACTGGACCAAACACCTCTCTATGAGTGTAACAGAATACCATTAGGGATCATCTCATTTGTTTATGTTCCATTTAGACCAGTTGTATTTTGTTCTACTCTAGGCCTCTGGGCTATTTATTCTCCAGGTCCTCCCCATTCAAGCAGTGGAGGACATGGGCTCCCTCTCCTGCCATGAGCTTCTACCTAAGTCAGACATTGGTTTGTAGCTCCCACAATTCTGCACCATCATTGTCCCAGCACATTTTGAAGGCAGGAAAGATTATACACCAAAGTTTTTATGGATAGGTTGGTAGCCGGGTTTCACTTTCTGTAGCAAGCAGAGTACCTTTCTGTACAAAAGTAATTAGAACTAGGGGTGAAGACTTCATAAAAGAACTAGATGACCTCCCCACATCCAAGGAGCTGTGCAGAAATTGTCCTCAGCAATGAGGATGAATGGTCAGATTGAGGAGAGCAACCCCATGCACTCCAAAAGAGACCCTGGATGAACAACTTAACTGAATGTAACCCAGTACCACCACTGGGAGTCTTGCCTGGCTAAAAGTGATGGCCAGTTCAGATTCCTTATTCCCCATTACTAGAACTACTCCCTAGGAAGACCATCACAGATTCCCAGGAACTTTCCATTGCATTAAATTTACACTCAGCCCAAGTCCTCCCTAATTCCAGCATTCTTTCCCTGCACTCCCTTTATCCACCTCATCTTTTCCATGCCTGATCCTCCTGCTCCAGTCTCTACCTGCCCCTCATCTACCCACAAAATCTATTCTATTTCCCCATCCAAGGGAGATCCATGAGTCTCCAGTGGAGACCTCCACTTTACTTAGCCTCTTTGGGTCTATGAATTATAGCTTGGTTATCATTTACTCAACAGTTAATATCTACTAATAAGTAAATAAATACCATATATGATTTTCTGAGTCTGGGTTACCTCACTTAGTATAATTTTTCTAGTTCTATCCATTTGTGTGCAAATTTCAAAACTGTATTTCTTTTAAATAAACTCAGTAAAACTTGATTGTGTAAATGTACCATATTTTTCTTACCCATTCTTCAGTTGAGGGACATTTAGCTTGTTTCCAGTTTCTGGCTATTATGAATAAAATTACAATTAACATAGTTGAGTGTTATAGAATATTATTTATGGTGTGTTACTTTACATTGTCTTACTCTGTGAAGCTGTGTTTCTGTGCCTGTCTAAAACACCTGATGGACCAATAGCAAGGCAGAAGAAAGGATAGGCAGGGCTGGCATGCAGAGAGAATATATACAAGAAGTAACCAGGGAAGGAGGAGGACTCAAGGGTCTAACCACTTAGCTACCCAGCAAGTCAAGGAGTAAGGGTAAGATTTACAGAAGAGAAAAGGAAAAGCCCAGAGGCAAAAGGTAGATGGGATAATTTAAAGTTTAAGAAAGCTGCTAAGAAACTAAGCCAAACCAAGGCCAGACATTCATAGTTAAAAATAAGCCTCTGTGTGTGATTTATCTGGGAGCTGGAATGTGGGACCCCCAAAAGAGTAAAAAAAACAACAACAGTTGAGTAAGTGTCCTTTGGGAGGATGGAATATCCTTTAGGTATAGTCCCAAGAGTGGTAAATAGCTCAGTCTTGAGGTAGATTGAATCCCCAGGTTTTTTTTTTTTTTTTTTTAGTCATGGCCATATTGATTTCCATAGTGGCTGTATAAGTTTGCACTCCTACAGCAATGGAGGAATTTTTCCTTTGCTCCACATTCTTACCAGCTTGAACTGTCACCTCTGTTATTGGTTTTAGCCATTTCAACAAGTATAAGATGGAATTACAACATTGTTTTGACTTGTGTTTCTCTGATGGCAAGAATGTCAAATATTTCGTTGTTTCCCACCCATTTGAGATTCCTCTATTAGGGATTGTAGCTTGATTTTTTTCGCCTTGCCCACAGTCAGGACAAATCTCTGTCACCCGCCAGTCCCACAGCCGCTCAGACCCAACCAAGTAAACACAGAGACTTATTTTGCTTACAAACTGCATGGCCGTGGCAGGCTTCCTGCTAACTGTTCTTATCTTGCTAACTGTGCTTTTATCTTAAATTGATCCATTTCCATACATCTATACCTTGCCATGTGGCTGGTGGCTTACTGGCGTCTTCACATGCTGCTGGTCATGGCGGCGGCTGTAGCCTCTCTGGTCATTGCGGCGGCTGCAGCATCTCCTTCTGCCTTTATGTCCTTTTATTTCTCCTCTCTGTTAGTCCCGCCTATCTTTCCTGCCTAGCCACGGCCGATCAGGTTTTATTTATTAACCAATCAGAGCAACTTGACATACAGACCATCCCCCAGCACAGCCAAGTGCAGACCATCTCAAACACCTGCACTCAGGCCCATGGTCCTAATCATCCTCTATACGGACCTGCTGGGTAACGCCACAAAGAACCCAAGAAGGGCTCCCACAGGACATAGAGAACATCCCACAGCACCTCCCCTTTTCTTTTTTTTTTAAAAAGGAAGGTTTTAACTTTTACACATCTCCAAAGTCAGCTTGGTATATTTGGGAATTTGGGCGTAGCTTCTCTTAACTACTTCCAGCTGGAGGGGGGCGCTGTATCTTATGGGGATGCAAAGAAAATTTTAGGATCATGGAGTAGTCCGTGAGACCGTATCGTCTGAGCCAGTTGCCTTGAAACGATTCTGGATGTTGGATCATCTGGGCCATGGTGTCATCGGAGACCTTTCAGGGGGTCTTGGCTGGTCAAACCTGATGTATCTTAATCTGGAACAAATACATAGCCTCTGGCTTTCTGTAGAGACAAAAGCAGAGTCTCCTTTCCAAAGTAACACATCCTTATATCCAAATTTTAAAGTCAAGATATCTTTAATATATACATATTGGTTTAACTCAACATCTTTTACGATCAAATGTTTTTCTGCAGTTAAAAATCCCAAAGACAATATAATCCAAACTCTCTGTGTGATATCCATCTTTACATGGCTTATTTTTTATATTACTTTTACTTTCTCTTTAACGACTTTATTTTTTTAAACTTTTTATTTCTTTATATAACTGTCTATGTTCCTTTTCCTCTCTCTTCCAAGCCCCAGGAACCCGCCAGTAACTCAAACCGGCGGCTGCCGCTCATTTGAGAGAGAGAATTAGGAACTGTGGGGCGTTTACCGACATCACCGTTCCTGGAGAACTTACCGACGTCACCGCTCCGTGTGTTGAGTTCTGAATCCTCTTTACCACCACGCGAGGATTCTTCTCAGATCACACTTTATTGGAGCACCTCTTGGTTAAGAGACTTTGTCTTTAGTATTTTTTTTTTTCATAACACCGGCCTTTATCCCTGTTCATTTGTCCTTTTTCTTTAGTCCCTTTTTTTTTCTTCCCTTTTTTTCTTTAGCCCTTTTTTTCTTTAGCCCCACGTTGGGCGCCAGATATAGATGTAACCAACCGTTTTATTAAATAAGAAACACAGAAATAATGCAAAAGAGAAAGCCGAGAGGTCAGAACTCAGAGCCAAAATCTCACCCTTCCGCCTGCGGTGTCCCAGCTTCCCGAATGAATGCTCTATTTCCTGTTAGTCTATTTAAAGAGACAAAACGAGCCACATCTATCTCACCTCACCAGTTCCTCAGCTGGTCCTGTTTCCTCAGACTGGAAGCTTCTGTGTCCTCATCCCAATAGCTCTCAGCTGAACTGTGTTGCTCCAAAGCCTGAAAGCTTAACCAGCCAAATGCTTCTAGTTTCTGGTCCTCACGCCTTATATATCTTTTTGCTTTCTACCACCACTCCCTGGGATTAAAGGCTGGCTTTCTGGGATTAAAGGCGTGTGCCACCACCACCACACTTTTGCTATGGCTCTAATAGCTCTGACCCCCGGGCAACTTTATTTATTAACATACAATCAAAATCACATTTCAGTATAATTAGATTACCACCACAAGGGATTCTTTGTTTAGACCTGTACCCCTGTTGCTGGAGAGCTTCTCTCCAGGTTCCCCAAGCCCCGCAGTCCCACAATCCACTTATAAAATAATCACTCGGACGCTTATATCACTTATAAACTGTATGGCCGTGGCAGGCTTCTTGTTAACTGTTCTTTTATCTTAAATTAACCCATTTCTATAAATCTATACCTTGCCATGTGGCTGGTGGCTTACCAGCATCTTCACATGCTGCTTGTCCTGGCGGTGGCTGCAGTGTCTCTCCTCCTTCTTCCTGTTTCCCCAATTCTCCTCTCTCTTTGTCCCGCCTATACTTCCTGCCTGGTCACTGGCCATCAGTGTTTTATTTATATAGAGTGGTATCCACAGCATACCCCATTTTTAAATTGGGTAATTGGGGGTTTTGCTACTTAATTTCTGGAATTCTTTATATATTTTGAACATTAGTCCTCTATCAGATATGCAGTTGGTAAAAATATTTCCCATTATGTAGGCTGCTTATCTTTCCTGTTGATGGTGTTCTTTGACTTATAGAAGCTTTTCAGTTTTCTGAGGTTCAATTTATTAATTATTGATATTAGTTCTGCAATTCCCATCATCCTTTTTTGAGGTAAATTTGTACTGACAAGAGTAGATGTGTCTCACTGTCATTAAAAGCTTTACATTATTAAAATGTTTTAAATGCCATGTTCTGTAAGTCTCAGAAGTGTTTGAAGACCATACATTTATTTAAATATATCTCTTTTTGATCTTGAAAACATACCTAACATGACTATATGCTTGCTTGTTATAGATGACAGATTACTAACCGGTTTTTCTTTTCTTATCCTAAATAGCTTTCAAGGGCTTACTTGACTGAAGTTCTGGCTGGAGTGGTCAATGATGCTGAACCATCTTAGCTAAAAATTGTCATGAGCAGTTTGTGATCTCAAGCTAATCTTTGGGTGGTGTTTGTCAGCTTAGTGGTGTTAACACAATTCAGGTGGTATTGTCATTCAGGGGCCCCATTATGCTTTTGGAAATTTCCAGTGTCACTGTTAGGAGTGGTCATGGTTCATTGCAGAAAACTTAGAAATTTTAAATATCATCACAACAGATCTTGAAGAGGTTAAAGGACTACAATCCACAAAGTACACCTAAGATACACAAGCTTAATACCTAGTTACCAGCTTCAGACTTGAGCATGAAATCATGTACAAGAAGCTAGATGAAGCTTATTTCTAGAATTAGTTAGAACTCTATATGACCATTAATAACAGGACAGAAAATGTGAACACACACACACACATTTGTAACTTATAAATTTTGACAATATTTATACCTTAAGATAAGTTTTCAAGAGTCAAAAAAATAATCAAGGGATTATGAGATTAGTGAAAATCAAATAGTCCCTTAATTTTTTTTCTATACAATATCAGGTGGATCATCTGGCATGAGACAGAGACTTTATTTGTTTTTATTGTTTTAGTTGTTTTTTGAGATGGGGTTTTGCTGTCTGTATTCTTGGCTTGATTTGTAGACCAGGCTAGTCTTTACTTCACAGGGATTCACCTGCCTCCGCCTCCTAAGTGTTGGGATCAAAGGCATGTGCCACCACTGCACAACTGAGACAGAGACTTTGAATTTTCTTTTAACAAGAATGCTTGGGTTTAGAGGAGAAAGCCACACTTCTACTCCAAAGCCATATTTAATTTTTAACTGATTTGGCATTACAAAAGACCATTTGTCATATATATCTGTAAAGAATAGAGGAACCAAAGCAAACATTTGGAAATATTTATGAATTTATTTCGTGTTGGAAATATGCTATGGCATTAAGCCAATTTACTGTTTCTTTAGATATTTTTTTCTGGATGATTTTTCCTTCTTCTTTAGATGTCTTATTTGTCCAGTGGTCTTAAGAACTTTTAATTGGATGTTTTTATTCTCCAGGAAAGACAAAACAAAAACAAAACCTGCCCAAACTCTATCATTGGGAAGTTTTTTTTCTTTCTTTTTTTTGATATGGTATTTCTGATCAAATGAAAAATATTTATTAGTCTTATAAGTTAATTTAGATGGAATGGCCATGTGGTTTAATGAACTATCATCTCTTCTAATCAAGAGGTCTCTCCCATTCAAATCTAAACTTTATCACCCTTCTTGGTATCCATAGCTTTTCTTCTTATATGAAAAAAAGATCTTGCCCAACATAATATGTGTCCTGGTTTCCATTATGAGGTCAACACATTTTTTAAGTTGATTTAATTCTGATTTAATTCAGAAGTTTTTCAATTGTCCAATTTCCTTCTGCAGCTTTCATTCCTTATTCATTATAATTCATTATATATATATATTCATTCATATAATTCATTATATATATTATGCATTATAATTTAAGTTAATAGACTATTGTGCAATCTTATCTGTGGATCTTTATTACCCCTTTCTGTTTATTAATCATATATTTTAAGGTGTGATCAGAACTGTTTATAACTGCTTATCTTATAGGATTGTGTGGTATACCCATAATATGGTTTATACTGTAATATGCGAAAACCTATTTCATTTTACTAGAGACATGCTGGGGCATTGTCAGTCTTAATTTGTACAGGCATTCTCATAATAGCCATAACTTCTAATGAATGTGTAATTACATACTCAGACTTTTCAGAACTCAAAGCAATTGCCCATTGAAATCCCAAATAGGTATCTTTGGTATGGTGCACATACCATATTTAATTTTATAAACTCCATAAAGTGAAATGCATTCATTTGTCAAATTTTGTTTCTTTTGAGTAATCTTTTGGTTTACTTCCTGCAGGTAGTGGAGTTTGGTGCTGTGGAATGTCCTTTATGCTGTAAATACATGTTACTATGATTGTTTGATAAATAAAAGGCTGATTGGCTACTAGCCAGGCAAGAAGTATAGGTGGGACTAGCAAAGAGGAGAGTTGGGGGAACAGGAAGGCGGAGTCAAGAAGACATGGAAAGTCACCACAATGAGGAGCAGGATGTAACATACAGGTAAGTCACGAGCCATGTGGCAAGATATAGATTAATAGAAATGGATTAATTTAAGATAGAAGAACTAGATAACAAGAAGCCTGCCATGGCCGTACAGTTTATAAGCAATATAAGTCTCTGTGTGTGTACTCAGTTGGGTCTGAGTGGCTGTGGGACTCACAGGTGAGAGACATTTGTCCTGACCGTGGGCCCAACAGGACTGGAGAAAACTCCAGCTACAGTCTGGTTATAAGAAGAACAAATAGGACATTCCCTTCTAATTTACTTGGCTTGTTTCTAAGTGATTTAAAAATCTGTCTTCAAACCTTAGCTTTTGTTTTTAACATTAATCTTTTCATTTTATTTTATTTTATTTTATTCTACAATACAATTTAGTTCTATATATCAGCCACAGATTCCCTTGTTCTTCCCCCTCCCGCTGCCCTCCCTTTCCCCCCAGCCCACCCCGCATTACCACTTCCTCCAGGGCAAAGCCTCCCCTGAGGACTGAGATAAACTTGGTAGACTCAGTCCAGGCAGGTCCAGTCCCCTCCTCCCAGGCCGAGCCAAGTGACATTGCATGAGCCCCAGGTTTCAAACAGCCAACTCATGCAATGAGTACAGGACCCAGTCCCACTGCATGGATGCCTCCCAAACAGATCAAGCCAATCAACTGTCTCACTTATCCAGAGGGCCTGATCCAGTTGTAGGCCCCTCAGCCATTGGTTCATAGTTCATGTGTTTCCATTTGTTTGGCTATTTGTCCCTGTGCTTTATCCAACCTTGGTCTCAACAATTCTCACTCATACAAACCCTCCTCTTTCTCGCTAATTTGACTCCTGGAGCTCCACCGGGGGCCTAGCCTTGGATCTCTGCATCCAGATCCCTCAGTCGTTGGATGGGGTTTCTAGCATGACAATTAGGGTGTTTGGCCATCCCATCACCAGAGTAGGTCAGTTCGGGATGTCTCTTGACCATTGCCAGCAGTCTATTGTGGGGGTATCTTTGTGGATTTCTGTGGGCCTCTCTAGCAATTTGCTTCTTCCTATTCTCATGTGGTCTTCATTTACCATGGTCTCCTATTCCTTGTTCTCCCTCTCTGTTCTTGATCCAGCTGGGATCTCCTGCTCTCTTTCCCTCGACCCTTGCCCTTCATTACCCCCACTGATGTCCAGGTTGTTCATGTAGATCTCATCCATTTCTCTGTCATTAGGTGATCCCTGTGTCTTTCTTGGGGTCCTGTTTTCCAGGTAGCCTCTTTGGTGATGTGAGTAGCAGTCCTGTCATCCTTTTTCCACATCTAGTATCCTCCTATGAGTGAGTACATACCATATTTGTCTTTCTGAGTCTGGGTTACCTCACTCGGGATAATTTTTTCTAGATCCATCCATTTGTCTGCAAACCTCATGATGTCTTTGTTTTTCTATGCTGAGTAGTATTCCATTGTATATATGTACCACATTTTATTTATCCATTCTTCAGTTGAAGGACATTTAGGTTGTTTCCAGGTTCTGGCTATTACAAACAATGCTGATATAAACATAGCTGAGCAAGTGCCCTTGTGGTATGATTGAGCATTCCTTGGGTATATGCCCAAGAGTGGTATACCTGGATCTTGGGGGAGATTGATTTTCAATTTTCTAAGAAAGCACCATATTGATTTCCAAAGTGGTTGTACACGCTTGCATTCCCACCAGCAGTGGAGGAGAGTTCCCCTAGCTCCACATCCTCTCCAGCCTAAGGTGTCTTCAGTGTTTTTGATCTTAGCCATTCTGAGAGGCATAAGGTGGCATCTCAGAGTTGTTTTGATTTGCAATTCCCTGATAATTAGGGATGTTGAGCAATTCCTTAAACATCTTTCAGCCATTAGAGTTTCTTCAGTTGAGAATTCTCTGTTTAATGGTGTTTCTTATGAAATTTTGAGGTTTCTAGTGCATTTCCTACCAATAGCTGATCAATTTTATCATTACCTGGTGCTAGAGGGCATAGTAGACCTGTATGGCGTCTGATATGTATCACATACAAGAAATGATTCATATTTCTGATTATTTCTTGTAATTGAATGAATATCAAATTTAATTCTGAATTATCTGGAATAAGTTTAGCTGTTTCAATATGTAAAACAACTCTTTCTGCAGAGAGTCAGCAACTATACTGAGAGCTTATGGAAAATCTAAAAATACAAAGAGTATAGCATATATTTATGACTTTTGAATGGAATCAGAAGGGCATTGAGCCACTTTATTTATTTTCTAGAACTTTTTAATATAACCTGACTTTCATGATATACTTTCATTAGTAGAAATGTAAGGGCTCCAGAATTTTTTGTTCTTTTACCATGTGAGGAAGGATTCAGTTAATTCTATTATGAATTGAAGTCTCTTGACTTTGGGATATTTGTTGCTAATATATCCCCCCAAATTAATGCAAGCTCTTTGCCAGTGTTCATTTTCTGCCCATAATGAGGAAATTTCAGTATTAGTAAAAGGTAACACGGTCTCTGCCAAGTCTACTCCTGTTAATTGATGAAGTCTCAATTTTCTTTTCAGAATCAATTCAGAAAAGTTTTCTACACAAGCCTTTAATTTTTCATCCTGTTTGTGTGGCAGAAATATCCATTCTAAAACATTATCTTCTGTTAGTTTGAGAATTCCTGTGGAAGAATGCAGAGAAGGCAGATAATCAGAACACTCTCAAGTTCTAGATCCATAGGTGCATCCTGTAATTTCTTTTCTACCAAAGTCATTTCTCTCTCTGCCTCAGCTGATAATATCTTGAACTATTTAATACTTTATCACCTCATAGGGTTTGAAATAAATTACTTAGTTCTTGAATTGTTAATCCATTTTTGGGGTGTAGCCAGTTATTATATCTCAGCAATTTTTAAAAAATTATTAAGAGCTCATAATTGAACTCTCCTGATTTATACTTTCTGTGTTTTAATTTTTTTGTAAACCTATCTTATATCCTAGATAATTAATAGAATCTCCTCTGTGTGTTTTTTCAGGAGAAATTTGTAATTTACAACAAGCCAAAATTTTCCTTACTTTTTCAAACGTTTTTTTTTTTAAGATAATAGTCTGAATCAGCTAGGAAGATATCATCCATACAATGGTAAATTATACATTGAGGGAACTGTTTATAAATTATTTCTAATGGCCGTTTTACAAAATATTGACACATGATGAGGCTGTTTATTATTATGGAAGAAATTTCCACTGATACCTTTAAACAGGCTGAGAATTATCATAACTAATCACTGTGAAGGCAAAAATTTCTCTATCCTGTTCTTGTAAAGGTATAGTAAAAAAACAGTTTTGAAGTCAACCTCCTTAATAGACCATCCTTTCAGTAATGGAGAAGGCAGGGGAATCCAGGCTGTAAAGAGCCCATTAGCTGGATAACCTTGTTAATAGCTCTTAGAGCTGTTACCATTCTCCATTTTCCAGATTTCTTTTTAATGAAAAAATAGAAGAATTCCAGGGACTGGTTAATTCTTCAATATGTTGAACATTTATCTGCTTCTGTACCAGCTGTTCTAGTACCTATAATTTTCTGACCTCAGGGGTGATTGTTCCACCCAGACAGGTTTGTCAATTAACCATTTCAAAGGTAGGGCTATTGTACCTTTGAAGGATCACCAGCTGTTGTGATCTGCATATGTACAACCTGAATGGTTGGTGACTGTTCTTGATATACCTTTTGATATGACTCTCAGTGGCATTTTTTATTTTGTGGTTTGTTTCTGAGATTGAAGGAATATTAATCAGTGTTTTTCATTGTTGTAACAAATCATGTACCCATAAATTCATTGCTATGTTAACCATATATGACTATAATTTACCTACCTGCCCTTCTGACCCTATACAAACACACTCACCTTACACTTTGGTTTACCTGAGATAATGTTCCAAAGTCTAAAAGCTGAATATTTATCTCCTTAAGAAACCAATCTTGATGCTAATATTTGAAGAAATTTTTGTTATATCTGTGCCTGTGTCTAGCAAAACTTAATTACAATGCCATTTATTTGTATTTTTAGCTTTGATATTTGATCATTTATAAAAGTTTGCCAAAATACTTGTTTCATTGTTTCTCCTGAAAATTTGTTTTGTTTACTGAAACTTTTCTGAAATTTTTAGAAATTGTTTCTTCTATCAAAGCAACATCATAAGTGTGATATCCAATATCAGTCATATTTCTAATCTATTCATCTATTGGTGCTGATCTTGCATTTAAGGCCTAATTACCCATTTACTTTCTGCTAATTACCCTTTACTTTCTGTCTTAGCAATTTCAAAAGCCAATGATTCAATTAGTATTAGTCTGACTTCTAGATCTGGTACTATTCTATTTACAGCTGAAGTCAATCTTTGTAAGAAATCAGAGAAAGCTTCTTTTGGGCCTTGTATAACTTTAATAAATGAATTAGACTTTGCTCCTAATTATTCAACTTAGTCCCCAAAACTAGTGTTTAGAAATGGGTAGGAGAAATCTGTACTGTTGGGGCACAGCATGGGAGGGGACCTAGGAGCCTGCTGTGAGTGGTCCAGTGTGGCTGCCCTGGGAGTGCAAGGAAACTACTGCTGACTATTGCTGCATCTGGGCAGAGAACACATGGCTGGGTGGATGGGGTGCCACCATAAGCTGCAAAGAGAAAGCCCACAACTCATTGGAGGGTCTGTTGTTCTGGGAGGAAAGCTGGTTATAGCTCTTCCACTTTGGTGTGATCTAAGGCCCCACACTGAATGACAGATATTGTGTCTTTTGTAGTTTTAGTAAAAAGAAATAAAGCTCTGGAGTTATATATCATGGAATAAACCTGATAGCTCCATGGAGCAATGGGTATAGGATCCCCTGACACTCTTCTCTTCCTTCCCAGATCAAAAAATACCCTTGTATCTCTTTAAACCTCTTCTTGTTTTTATCTGTGTCCTTCTATCTCCTTCCAAGTTATCCAGAAAACTTTATTGTACACTCCAGGCAGCTGAAAATGGACTATGCCCTTCAAACCAAGGTCCAACTCCAGTGGCAGTCAGTGAGTAAAAACACAAACAAATCTCCCACAACAGAGTACAGATGAAAACAGAGAATGCTCAATAGAGGAAAACCAAATGGCTGAGAAACATATAAAGAAATATTAAAACCCCATGGACCTCCCTAGGAAGGTGAAATAGATGAGATCTCTATGAGTAAACTGAGGATTAGGGGTGGGCAATGGAGGGTAGGAGATAGGGGATGAGAGCATAAGGGAATGGGATGATTGGACTGAAACGGGGGGGGGGGATGCAATGAAAGATACCATGATAGAAAGAGACATCATGGGGTTAGAGAGAAACCCAGAGCTAGAGAAGTTGCCAGGAATCCCCAGGGATAACCCAAGCCAGGGCTAATAGCAATAATGGAGAGGGTAACTGGACCTGAAATGGCTTGTCCCAGAGATTAGACCAGTGAATACCCTAACTATCATCACAAATCTTTTCTCCAATGACTGAAGGAAGCAGATGCAGAGATCCACAGCCAAACACTCGACAGAGCTCCAGGAGTCCAGACAAAGAGAGAGAAGAGGGATTCTATGAGCAAGTCCATCAGGATCATGATGGGGAAACATGGAGGGATGACCAAACCAAGCTAGAGGGAACTCATGAAAGTTGGATCTATGGCTGTAGTGCGGCCCAGTGGGTCACATAATATACATTTTAGTCCATACATCTTTGTAAGTGTTCATTGAAATGAATCATTGGTCTGGTTTAAGGCTTCTGACCTCTGCTACACTGTCAGTCCTGGACCCTCACTGGGACTCCTCTTGGAGATCCTGTTGTTTTGTGTCGTGGAGAACCTGCAGCTTTGGACTTGCAGTGCCATCCCCTTCACATGGTCCAGGAGTTCATAAATGAGGTGGATGTTGGCATGGGGTAACTCACAGCCCTGTGTCTGATCCTGGACAGTAGCTGGGTTGGTCTGCCAGCCAGCTTTCCATCATTGTCACCAACCAGGCAAACTCTGTAGCACTGCCTCAGCTAACTCACCCAATACAAGAGGCAGTAAGGAGCAAGGTCAGTTCTCCTCTCATGCACTTGAAGCTGGCTCATCCATACCCAAACCACCAGGGCCAACTCCACTGTATTTCCGAGGTGCGGTGCAGGGCCTGCTCTCCCAAGAGTGCTGCAGTTTGTGACAGCAAGGCCAGTTCTCCCGTGCTCGTGCTCCTGAGCCCAGCTCTCCCACCTGCGACTGCCTGGTGGCAAGGGGCCATGAGAGAAAGAATATTTCCCTTGCCTCCTCTACCACATGGCAGATGAGGTGGGGAGTCAGATCTCACCCGTGCCACCACATGACATACAAAGGGGGTGGAGTTTCAGTGTTCCTGTTCTCAGGCCCTCAGTGCAAGTTCACCTGTGTCCCCACAAACATAGTCAGCTGTAATGTGCTGTCCAGGTAAAATGCAGGGCTTATTGTTTTGAATGTTGCAGCTGGTGAGAAGCAGGGTCAGTTGTCCTTAGTGCTGTAGCCAGTGAGGGTCAGGGAAAACTCTGTGTAGCCCTATCCTCATTGTCTAGTGTGGTAACAGGAGGCATGGACATCAATACAGATCCTGATATGGCCCTTGGTACAGCCCATCACCAGAATGACACCATGGTCCCAGGTGGCAGTGCATGTCATTCAGATCTGTATGGGTCCAGCAGCAGCTTGGCCCTTGGAAAATAACATGGTCCTAGGTGGCAGCCCAGACCACTGATATCCATGTGGTCTTTGGTGGCAACACAGGCATGTATATCAACACAGACCCTGTCTGAAGGAGGGCTGTGGACCCAAACAAGGCTCTGGGCCAAAGTTCTGATCTGGAGATCACCATGGCTCTGGGTGGCAGCACAGGCCACCCAATATGACCCTAATGGTAGCTACATACTCAAAGACCAACATGGCTGTAGCTAGAGTTTTCCTGCCTGGCCCACAGTCAGGACAAGTCCCTATCACCCGCCAGTCCCACAGCCACTCAGACCCAACCAAGTAAACACAGAGACTTATATTGCTTACAAACTGTATGGCCGAGGCAGGCTTCTTTCTAACTGTCCTTATAGCTTAAATTAATCCATTTTCATGAATCTATACCTTGCCACGTGCCTGGTGGCTTACCAGCGTCTTCACATGCGGCTTATCATGGTGGTAGCTAGCAGTTTCTCTCTGCCTCAGCCTTCTGCTTCTCCGAATTCTCCTCTCTCCTTGTCCCACCTACTTCCTGCCTGGCCACTGGCAAATCAGTGTTTTATTTATTGACCAATCAGAGCAATTTGACATACAGACCATCCCACAGCACATGGCTTCAGGAGTGGGCCCAGACTATGGGCCTCTGCACTGCCCTCAATGGCAATAGGGCCTTGAGGTGTCAACACAGAGCCTGGCTTCAGTTGTACCATGGACCAAGACAAGGCTCTTGGCAGCAGTCCAGGCCCAGACATCACCATGGTCTCAGGTGGAACACAGTCCTATTTGCTCAGTATGGCCTCTGTAGGGTCACATCCCTTGAACATCAACATGGCCATAGGTGGTGGCCTAGACTTTGGCAGTATAGGTCCCTGGATAGTTAACAGGAGCCATGGATATCAATACACACCACCACTGCTCAATCAGGGTCAGTGATCAATATATGGCCCTAGGCAGCAGAACAGGCCCAGGCATCATCATGCCCTTGGGTGACAAACAGGACACCCACTTGAGTGCCTTCCTCAACACCCTCACCTCTTCAGATCGACCTTTATCACCAGCACATAAACTGTTCTGCCTCTCTCTGTGTGTGTCTCTCTCCATCTCTCTGTCTCTCTGTCTGTTTGTCTCTCTCTCCCAATTTACTATCCTCTACTTGCACATCATAATAGTTCCTGATACCCTGGTGCCATAGATATTGATTTCTGCTAGGCCAGGCTGATTGATCTCAGTAGTTTCCTTTTAGATTAAGCATTCTATATTGATATACTTTGATAAGATGAAAAAATATTTTCATTTCTTTGTACTTTTCTCATTTTATCTTGAACTTTTTTGTCTAACATATATGTGTATATAGACACAGATTTTATCTATCTTGGAGTTACTTTTAGAATGTAGTAAGATATACTGTAGATATAACCATCTTATTAAATAAGAAACACAGAGCCAAAATGCATTTCAGAAGAGCCCTCTGGTGTGGGACAGAAAAAAAAACAATATTTTTATTTAAAACAGATTGATTATAAATGCAATCTCTTTTTAAAGAAGAAAAGGGGATATGATATAGATATGATAGGATGAAAGGGTAGATAAATGAACCTAAAGAGCAATGACTTGTTTGAAATGTTTTACATTGGTATAGATTTTAGTTTATTGATACAAATTTAAAGTTAATTTTTTTTATACTGTGTGTATATTTCTACTCTTGTTTAAGGTATTTTGTTTGTACAGCTCATTTAAAATTGCAATGGATAACAAAGAAATAGATTAATAATTAGTTGTCAATTATAATCATACTTGAAGCCATGTTAGTTTAGTCTTCTAGGTATACATAGATATATTTCAGACAGATAGGTAATCTTCAAATACTTCAAAGACCTACAGAATATGGCATTTAAAATATTTTAAAAATTTAGACTTTCTGGACAGTGAGACGTGTCTGCTCTTGGCAGCACTGGATTTACTTCAGAGAGGAGGATGGGCATTGAAGATACTCTATATGGAGTTTATCTTCACCTTGGCAAAATAGCCATTTGGGCAAGAAGCTGTTCTTGCCTAGACTGCTTGATTGACTGGACATGCAGGACCCATGGGAAGGTGACCACTGAACTTTGCTTGGCGAAATGGTCCTTCAGATTCCTGCTTCATGGATGAAACTGCCAGACATTCTACAGGACACAGAGAAAAGTGACTGAAACTCTAGGCCTGTGGGCTGAAGACAGATGCCCCAACTTTACAAAAGAATATTGGGTGACTGTCCAGGCTGCCAGCTGTCTCTGTCTACTCTCACAAGACTCCCAAAAGTTGCTTGCATCCTTCTTCCATTTCTCAGGTAATATTATATCCTTCTGAGGTCTTTGATGTAGTTGAAGACTAGATAGTTACAATTTCCTTAGTTATGATAAAAGATAAGTTAGATATGAAACCTTAGACTCACAAATATATTACAGATAGGATATCTTCTTTAATTTTGTCAAATACAAATAGACTAGATATTGTAGCTGTGGTTCTTGCTTGATAATGGTTTTGTTGTATGTAATTTTACTATGTTGAAGTTGAAACCTTCCTTTTTGAAAAAAGACAAAAAGGGAAGTGCTATGGCTGATTGATTAATAAATAAAACACTGATTGGCCAGTATCCAGGCAGGAAGTATAGGCAGGACTAGCAGAGAGGAGAATTAAGGAAACAGGAAGACGGAGAGGTTGACACTGCCAGCCGTCACCATGAGTAGCAACATGTAAGACACTGGTAAGCCACGAGCCATGTGGCAAGATATAGATTCATAGAAATGGGTTAATTTAAGATAGAAGAACTTGATAACAAGAAGTCTGCCACAGCCGTACAGTTTGTAAGCAATATAAGTCTCTGTGTGTTTACTTGGTTGGGTCTGAGTGGCTGTGGGACTAGCAGGTGAGAGATATTTGTCTTGACCATGGGCCAGGCAGGACCAGGAAAACTCTGGCTACAATATACATGCTTTCATTTCAAAATACTGATCAGATTATTATTACAACACTAAAGGATATTTTCCAATCTACTAAATGTAAATGACACATCAACTGTAAACTAAAAGCACATATGCATGTATGTAAGCACATACATATACATATTAAATATATATACATGTAATAATCTACTTGTATACCTGATGTAATACACACACACACACACACACATATATATATACATATATATATATATATATGTATATATATATATATATATATGTTCAAGTGTGTGCTTCTCAGAAATAAAGAATAGTTACACAATTAACACCAGAAGCTGCAGTTAGACAGTTTAGTTCCCTATTCAATAGTACTATGTGGCTTTATATAAGTTACATCTTCTCCATAATTTTCATTTCTAACTTGAGAAAATAAAAAAATAGTATTTTAGAGAATTGTCATAAACATAAAGCTAATTGTAATAATCGCAATATTCATCCCATATAGTATTATGTTTTCCTACTCATTTGTATAAAACAAAGTTTCCATTTTAAAATATTTTCTTTTTATTGAATTATATAATGGGATCCATTGGAATTTATTGGAATTTTTATATTACATTATTACATTAAATTTTAGTAAATAGATTATTTCACAGATAATTCTTACAGTTATACTTCTATGATATATTAATTAAAACTATACTCATATTATTTGATTAGAGAAAGGTTGTAATGTATTAACGTGCAGTTTTTCCATTTATGCAAGGGAAAAATATCTGGACAAGTATACTGGACTTGTGTTTTCTCTCACATACATGTTATAATTATAATGGTATATTTATCATAAACATGCGGATTGATCAAAATGTCTTTCATATTTCAATATGTTTGCCTTGCTATTTTATTTATTTTTTAAATAACATACAATTAAAAGTTTCCTTAAGATTGACTCTACCATCCACACCTCCCCTCCTCTGCCTAATTTCCCTGAACCTTATCTGCCTTTATTCCCCTCCCACTTTCTAATCATGTTTCCTCATTTTCTTCTCAGTACCCACCCCAAGAAACTTCTTCCCCTTTTCTCTGGGCCTATATCTAATTTCTTAGCATTTGTACACATAAATATGATAATTTGGATCTGGAATCTGCACAAAAAATAGAGTTGTCTCACTTGACATAGTACTGTTTTATCAATTTTTCTTAAAATTCTTATAATTTTATTTTTTATGAATGAGAAATTTTCTAATATATATATATCAAATTTTCATTAATCTTTATAAAATCTAGAGATAAAACACAATAGAAGATCCAGAGATAAACTCAAACAGCTAGACATATATTTTTGATAAAATGTCAAACACAAATACTTGAAAGACAATCTGCCTATTCAATAAATGGTGTTGAAAAAACTTTACATTTACCACACAAAAATAAAATTAGATCAATTTCTTTCAACTTGCACAAAAACAAATTCAAAGTGAATTAAAGGCCTTAACTTAAAATCTGAAACATTGAAATATTAAAAAAAAAAAAAAGGTAAAAACACTTCAGGCTAGAGGCACAAAAAATCCTTTCTGAACAACACAAAAATAGCACTAGATTTGAAAACTAAAGTTACAAAAAATTAAAAAGCTCCATGCAACAGAAAAAATGGTCAACACTGTCATCAGAGTGATTACAGAAAAGACAGATTCTTTGATAGCTGTATTTCATGAGCAAGGTTAGTTCCAAAAAATACAAAGAACTGAAAACTTAAACACAAACACAAACAAGTAAAAAGAAAACAACAAAGATAAAAACCCCCACAAACTGTCAATCAATAAAAACATACAGTCCCGGAGACATGGCTCAATAGTTAAGAATATTTGCTATTTTTCCAGAGGCTCCACATTCAATTCCTGGAATTTGCATCACTGCTCACAATATTCTCTAACACTAGTCCCTTGTGTTCTGATACTCTCTTCTACTCCCTGCTTTGGTACCAGGCATGCAGTTAGTACAAAGACATACATACAGCCAAAACATTCATAGATTTAAAATTAAATTATTTAAAAGAAGAAATAGAAATGTTCAAGTCAAATGAACCGTGGGCTGAAACTGACCTGAATGTTTCATGGCTGAAATTAATATTCATGGTACCAGAAAGCATCATGCAAGCTCTCAAAGAAAGGAGGCAAGCATCAGTCTTACCCAGCAAAGAAACCTATGAACAATGACAACAGCCCTAAGGATACAATAGTGGCACTGGTATGCTTATCTTAGCTGTAACTGAGATCGCTCTCTAATTGGACTCTAGAAGAGGGAAACCAGACCTAGTACAGGAAACATAGCTAAGAACTCAGAGAAAGTAAAATTATGATTGTTGGAGGAAACTCTACAATATCTAATATAGCAAACATGCACAATCCTTAACAACAATCTGCTGTGGATATCGTTCTGTATAAATAAAACACTGATTGGCCAGTGACCAGGCAGGAAGTATAGGTGGGACAAGGAGAGAGGAGAATTCTGGGAAGTAGAAGGCTGAGGAGGAGGGAGACACTGCTAGCTGCCGCCATGACAAGCGGCATGTGAAGATGCCGGTAAGCCACGAGCCACATGGCAAGGTATAGATTTATAGAAATGGGTTAATTTAAGATATAAGAACAGTTAGCAAGAAGCCTGCCATGGCCATTCAGTTTGTAAATAATGTAAGAGCCTGTGTGTTTATTTTATAAGTGGGCTCCGGGACTGGCAGGACTTGGCAGAAGCTGGAGAAAAATTCTCCAGCTACAACAATGTATAAACATTTGTCAGTATAACCACAGATAATTTTAGTCATCACCCCTCAACAAGAAAACTTCTCTTTGCAACTGAGCAAAACAACTACAGTAAACCACAAATAATGAAAATTGGTTGAGGTGTGTAGCCCAGTCCCAGTGTATACATCTATAAAACACTCCAACATCTAAGGTTTGGGGAACACTGAGGAAGAGTACACTAAAATATTTGAAGAGCCAGAGGAGACTAGGAGACTGTGTTTCCTAACAATGTGTGAAGCTACACCCATAAAATCTCAAAAACATGAATTTCCAAATGTGAACTGAACAAGGATGACACCAACATACATGCCAAATGGCACAGGGAAAAAGGGCACAAGGCATCAACTCTACACTTCCCCAAGGAAGACCACCACAGTTGGTTGTACAGTGCTAAACAGTCAGCCCAGAAAACATAGAAACATTATCATGAGCACTGAAAAGGTCATATTTAGAAATGTATGCATATAATAACTATTAGTGAAAAAAGAGGCCCTGATTCTGAAGGGGGTTGGGGAGGGGGACATGGGAGTGTTTGTAGGAAAAGGAGAAATGTTTCTATCTGAACTAATTGTTAGGAAAGTGGTTATTCTTCATTTCTGTAGTCTACTTGTAGTTCAATTATTATTATTATTATTTTTTTTTGGTCCAGAGCCTAACCCAGACATTTGTAAGACTAAAAAAAAAAATAAATAAATAGGCAATGTAGTTTCAATTTACTTCAACATATTAGTAAATAAATTACAGGACCTCTGAAAAATTTCTTTATACTCTGCAACAATACTATTCTGATTTGGTTGTAAAACTGATACACTGGTTTAAAACAAAACAACAATAACAAAAGAATCCAGAATTTTCCTTATGCTTTTTTATGCTAAAGACTCAGCACATGAAAGGTAAACTATATAATAGAGTACATTTCAATATGTCATGTGTATAAAAACTGGTTTGTCTCTCGCAGAAGAGAAAAAGGTATCATTGACACAAGTGACAGTTCATACCATATTTTGCCATTAGTTAATTCTTATAAAACTCTTTAGCAGTTCTTAATAACATAAACTGTAGGCATTTATACTCCAATACCCTAAACCCTACAAAACTTACCTAAGATGATTTGCTGTTCAGGCTATACTTCACTGCTTCTCAGAGCTATCCAATCATAGTCTCTCTTCAGTGACTGACCTACATGCATTTCCCTTAAAAGGAGTGAGTCTGAAGAACGAGGCCTTAGGGATATGGCAATACTTAAGTTGTTCACTCTGTGTCAAGGAAAACATAAATACATTTTACCCCAGGTATCAGGTTTTGTGAGGTACTGTAAATTGTTTTGTGATGGATGAACTTCAGTGAAACACATAGGCTCTGTTGGAACAATCAAAGAAATAGATTTGAGTAAAGAAATATACCCTAGGGTACACAAAGACATTATGTTATGAGACTTTGGGTGATGACCTTTATGTCTATGGCAAGACTGAGAGCATAGTTAAAATGCTATGTATAAAGCCACACCACCTGAAAAAAAAACAAATCCTATCTGCAGTGAAATGAAAGAAAGCAGAGCTGACCACATGTCCCAAATAACAGAGTCATTTAAAATATAAAATTGTTTATATCTACTTCCGATGGTGCTTCAAAATGATCCATTTTGTCACCTATCTGCCAATTACTACAAATTTCACTCTTTTGTATTGGGTGTTTATAACATTCATCACACCTAATGTAAGAAAAGAAAATAAATATTTCACTGTAGTTTTTTTATTGTCACTTTAATGATTTACTTTGACATAGAATTGACTTGTTTTCTTTGTGAAATTATTAGTTAAGTTGTATGATATACTAGTTGATGCTAGTGATTCTGAATTATAAAAGTGGGATGCCAAAGACATTTATATATAGCAATGAAATCATATATGTAAATGTACAATTATATATTTATTGAAATAAAATACATAATATGTAAATATATAATATGTATTATTGGAAAGTATGAAAATATATAATTAGTGTTTATGTTGATACTACCACTCTATTTTTAAAAAATATTTACCTTTTGAGAATATAATTACATTTTTTCCATATTTCTCACTTCCCACATCCTCGTTCCTACTCTTTTTGACCTTTTTCAAATCCATAGCCTGTTTTACTATTAACTGTTTTTATGAACATATATGTATATGCATATATATTTATAAGTACTTTTCTGAGCTTTCATAGTAATAAAATAAGTAAAAACAACTCAAAAGAGATTAAAAACAGCAGAGCATGGTTGTCCATACCTACAATCCTAGCACTGAAGTCTAAGGCAGAGTGGTTCTATTTGAGTCCAGTCTATGCTGCACAAAATGACCATGTCTCAAAATCACACACACACACACACACACACACACACACACACACACACACACACACAAATTTAAGTCACAAATATCCTCAATTCCTCAGCATTCTCTCCTTTATTTCCTGCTCTGTATTAAACCCAGACCCTGATACAAGCTAATCACACCCCCTTCCACTGTGCTATAACCTAAACTCCAATTCTATCCCCTATTCCCTCTGTTATCTACAAAGTGAATATTTTATTTATCTCCTAAGTACTTCAAACTTAGTACAATAGAAAAAATTGCAAAATAAGAAATAAAACTTATTGAAACTAAATTTGTTAGGACCAAACAAGAAAAAAAAATGTGTGCCAAAATTTCAATTTAACTTCAAAATGATGACCATTGTAAAATTAACAGATAAGTTTCAAAGTTTGTCACAGCCCTACAAACTCTGGACTATACTTCAAGAGGTGCAGGTGGTAGGGATTGGTAACTCAAAAAAAAAGGGCAGGCTGGAGACAAGGCTCAGTGATTAAGAGGTTTAAGAGGATTGGCTGTCCTTATTAAACAGAGCCCTGGTTCAATTCCCACCCACACATGTTCATAACTGTCTGTAACTGCAGTACCGAGGAATCTAAATTCTCTTCTGACCTCTGTGGGCATTGCATTCATATGCTACACAGACATTCCAGTAGACAAAATATTCATACACTTAAATTTTTAATTAATAATAAGAAATTAGAAGAAAATTAAAGCATTTAGAGAAAAATTCAAAATCAGGTCATGGCAGGAAATACATAGCAAAGAAAAAACAGTTGGAGAAGATATTACTCTCTGGAAATAGACAATGTAGATTGATAATAGAAGTTGCTAGTGTTTTACAAATAGAACACTGATGGAGATTACAGTAGCAATTTAAAATATAGTATGTAAAAATCTTTATTAAATGAAGAAATAATAAATAGCATATTGTATTAAGTGAAAGTTTATCTTTTTATCCAATTCAATAAATACACCCAAAATTTTGACTATTAGAAACATCACTGAAGAAAAGCAAGTCTATAAAAGAGTCAGCTGCCTTAATACTATGTATAATATGTGTGTGTGTGTGTGTGTGTGTGTGTGTGTGTGTGTGTGTAAGATGAATGGAGTAGTATTTTTATATCATTTATTTTTTAGAGTTTTATTCACACACACTCACACACACATACATGCATATGATTACTGTATTTATATCATTTTCCCTTTTTTTCTCCCCTCCCAGATAGCTTCCTGACTCCTCAAATTTATGGACTCTTATTCTTTAGTTATAATTGTTTGATATATACATACATACACACACATATATATATACATATATATACATATATATATATATATATATTACAATGTAAGTTTATAAACACAATCTGCTAAGTTTATTTAGTGCTGCTCATTTGTTTATATCTTTGAATCTGACCACTTTGGCTTGGAATACTTATCACAGAATTTTTCCCTGGGACAAAGTGATTCATTATCTCTTTTGGTGCCCCTTAATTTCCTGTAGCTGTTCACTTAAGTCTGGGACCTTGTGAGATTTTCGTCACCCACAATATATTGTCAATTTGTGGTGTCATTTTTCAAGTCTTCTTTAGGCAACTATGCTGTTGAGATTTAATGGGTGCAACTTCCCTGTTATGTATAGGATACATTATCTCTCAGAAGATATCAACTTCTGGATCTTAGAATCCTTTCTTCCCAATATTGCCAATTCCTTTGTTCCAGCCATATTTTATATACTTCCCAGAAATAAGTGTGGGCCTCATCTATCATCAAAGAAGCTTTTTCATACATGTAGACCCAAACAGAAAGGTGCACCTATTCAAAATCCAAAGAATAATGGATTGTGAAATACCAATCCCAGTTGGTACATCTATAGCACAAGTTCTAACAAGTTCTACAGTGAAGGATCAAAGAAGATTCATAAAACAATAAGGAAATCCAGTGTATCAATCACCAGACCTGCCTTTCATTGAAAAAGACAGCAGTCTTCAGTCACAGCCCATCACATTTCTCTTCAGGTTCTTTTGTTACCCTTGAATCTCCTTTTTCTCTTTTGTTTTATGCCTGAATTCATTGTCTGAGGAAAAGAAGGACAAGTTAATTGATCTTAGAATGGGAAATGGATGGAAAAAAAAAGAAGATCCCAAACAACTACTATTGCAAATATGAATTGTGTGTCCATTATCAGTTAAGATACAATCAGAAGGAAAAACCATCAATTTAAACAGGCAACATTTAATATAAATCCACTAAGCATAAAACAGGGATATACTACAGGATGGTATAAAATATATCTAAAATGAACAGTATTAACAAAGACTGAGATTTCCCCAGATACTATTTCTGTTCCTAGGGCTAAGGTACAATTCCAGAGAAAGAAATAACATGGGAGAGTCACTACCTCTCACTGGTATATCCTGAAGCTGGATGCTGTTCTCTACTGGGAGACTATAGAGCTGTCACATGCACTGGTCAAGTTATTAGCTCAAGATCAGCTTGCTTTAGGTACCAAAGAAAAGAAAACAACCACTTGGGTGCTAGAAATCCTTGAATCTACCTTGTTGAGAATTGTAAAGAAAAACTATCAGCCTTTGGGTTTGGTTTGCATCATCTACTTTCAGTATCACAAAGTAGAATAAAAATAACTCACTTGGAAGGAAGAGTTGATATTTGACACCTGAAAATTGAAACTTATTTCTTATATCTGATTTTCTTTGGTAAGAAATCAGAACTCAAGAATCTATCCTAAATAGGTATATCATCACCTAAACTCAAACTCTAAAAGTAGTATAATCTCTATGAATATTTTCAATTTTCACTAAGAGTGGAATAGAAGTCCAAACAGTTTTGCTTTTTACAATAATAATTGCTTCACCACTCTATCATGAGCAAGCATTTTCCAGGCTTGTTTCTTTATATTGTTCCATTTGTTCCATTCTCTTTACATCTAATGAATTAGTATTCTTAATTTTCAGACTTATTTTTGTAACATTGCCAGTATGTTCCTTAAGGAATATAGAAATGAATATTTTCTTATGTTCTTAAATAGATGAAGTCTATTTTTTGAGATCACTTAAACTTATCCTTTCTCATCTTCCAACATGTTTTAAATCGAAAAGATTTACATATTGTTGAGGTGCTGTCAGAAGGACATCAAACATATTCCTTCTCAGGAAACTCTGGATCCAGTATGATACTAACAGTAGAGAAAAAAACCCAAACAAATTTGTAATCTATTGATTATATTTGATTATTAGAAATGAAGTACTTCAAGATATTGATTTATCATTAACATAGAAGTTATAGGTCAATATTTTTTAATAACAACAATTTGTCTTTTATATTACTATCCCTATATCCTAAAGCAATGCAAATAATATTTCATATTTAATTTTGATGCTATGAGTAAATGAATATTAATTTCATGTATTCCATTTCCTGTCATGTACTTTTTCAGTCTTTTATCAGCTTAAAAGTTATCCTAGTTAACTTTAACTATCAACTTGACACATATAAAGTCAACTAAAGGACTCTTACTTCGGGGATTACCCAAATCAGATTGGTCCATTACTATTTTCTGTGAAAGATGAATTGCTAATTGATGTGTGAGGGCTCAGACAATTGTGTGCTGCACTATGCCTAGGCAGATGGGATTGAGCCCTATAAGAAAGGTAGCAGAGTATGGAAACAAACAGGGTCTATATGGAAGTTCTTCCTGAGAATCATCTATTCCTCAGGCTTTTGTTTGTCTAACATAATAATTTGTTTCATTCTACAAGTTGTAAATATTTATTGACTTAATTCCCCAAATGTCTAATGATTTAAAACTGAGTATCTTAAAAAAATAATGATCAAATATTAGCCTTATCTGATCAATATCTTAATATACTTTTGACATTCTGAAGTGAAAACATGTCTTAAAATTATTTATGTATGTGCTTATTTAAAAAACAAACCCAAATTCATATTTAAATTAACATAATTTTCATATTTGAGTAGTGCATAAATTTAAATCTATGTAATTTGTATTTCATGACCAGGTGGATTTATTATTAGTTCAAATTTAGTTCAATATTTTGAACCAATTGTACTGGGTGGTTTTATGTGTCATTCTGAAACAACCTAAAGTCATTAGAGAGGAAGGAGTCTCAGCTGAGGAAATACCTCCTTGAGATCTACCTGTAAGGCATTTTCTCATTTAGTGGTCAGTGTGGGAAGGCCCAGCCCATACTGGGTGGTGCCATCCCTGGGCTGGTGGTCCTGAGTTTTATAAAAAAAAAAAAAGCCGGCTGAGCAAGCCTTTAGAAGCAAGCCAGTAAGCTGCATTCCTCCATGGCCTCAGTATCAGTTCCTGCCTCCAGGATCCTGCTGTGTTTTAATTCCTGCCATGACTTCTTTCAGTGATGAACATCAATGCTGAAATGTAAGTTAAATATACCCTTACCTTCCCACCTTGCGTTTTGGTCATGATGATTAGTCATAGCAATAGAAACCCTAAGACACCAACTAATAAAGTAAACAATATAAACTGTATTAAAATTCATTTTTATACAGAACATGTGTAACAATATTAAATAATTTTTTGCATTAAAATAATTTCTATAAAATGACAAAAACAAGTTGAAAAATATATATTTTATAATATATGTTATGAATTACATTGTTATAAATGAAATATATGTATTTTAGTAGAAACCCTAGGAACTTAATTAATTAGGAAATGATAATGTTGGGGAAAAGGTAAGGATGTTCATTTTCTTCAGAGTTGCCTACTATATTGTGGAAAGATTAGCTAATGTCATTTGACTCAGCAAAACCTAGAAGCATAACAATTTTAATTGGAATTGTGTAATTGTGTGAGGAAAATCTAAAAAATTTAAGAAAGAGCTATTACTAAATATAAGACAGTTAACAATGTTATTGAAAGTTTGTTTAAGATAGTACAACCTATATTTAGAAGTGGTTGTGGCTTGAATATAAATAGCAGAAAAGAGAATTTAGAAACAAAACAGAGTAAAACTGGAATATCAAAAATTTTTTAAAGGGGGAAAGTCGTATTATGATTCCTATGATAAAATATTATTGATGACAAAGAGGAGCAAATATAATACTGATTGTGTTCCTGATAGTAAGTCTAATGTGTGTAGATAGTGGAGATAAAATGTTTAAATTTATGCATTTAATATCATCCCAATGAAAATGCCATTAGAAATTCTATTAGGATAGATCAATAAATTACAGTTTCCATTTAGAAATTGAAACAATAACAATGAGAAAAACATGAAAAAGTAGATTAATATAGATCAGTCTGTCATGATGTCTGTGAACATGCAGATTCCACTCATATGAATGAAGACCTTTTACAGATTCCAGGTGCTGGTCTTATAATATCTTTGAAATCAGCTATCCCTACATTGCACCTGATCAAATTTCTGACCCACAGAACTCATGAGCAAAAATTAATGCATTTAACTTCCCCCCATGTCCAGGTTGCTCATGTAGATCTCATCTATTTCTCTGTCATTGGGTGATCCCTGTGTCTTTCTTGGGGTCCTCTTTACTAGGTAACCTCCCTGGAGTTGTGAGTTGCAGTCTGGTTATCCTTTGCTTTATATCTAGTATCCACTTATGAGTGAGTACATTTCATGTTCGTTTTTCTGAGTCTGGTTTACCTCACTCAGGATGATTTTTTTTTAGTTCCATTCATTTGCCCGAAAACCTCATGATGTCATAGTTTTTCTCTGCTGAGTAGTACTCCATTGTTTATATGTACCACGTTTTATTTATCCATTCTTCAGTTGAAGGGCATCTAGGTTGTTTTCAGGTTCTGTCTATTATGAATAATGCTGCTATGAACATAGTTGAGCATGTGTTCTTGTGGTATGTTTGAGCATTCCTTGGGTATATACCCAAGAATAGTATAGCTGGGTCTTGAAGGAGATTGATTCCTAATTTTCTAAGAAAGCACCATATTGATTTCCAAAATGGTTGTACAAGTTTGCATTACCACCAACAATGTAGGAGTGTTCCTCTTGCTCCACATCCTCTCCAACATAAGCTGTCTTCAGTGTTTTGGGGTATAGCTTTCATTTCACAATATATTTTATGTCCTTTAAGAGTGTGGTTTTTATTCAAACTCCATGTAAATGTTTACTCTTAGAATTTCTCAGGCATACAGAAACACTATTTTACCAGATTTTGTATATGACTCTGGTGAATAGCTGACAAAAGTTAATTTTTGCTACCAGCTATATTGTATCCCAGTAGTACACCATTTGAGACATTAATTTTCAACAGCCTTTGCTTGTGAGCAAACCTATTGCCATCCAGAACAAAAATATGTCATGAACAAAAGTTAACTCTGCCTAGGCAGTGGTGGCACAAGCCTTTAATCCCAGCACTCGGGAGGCAGAGCCAGGTGGATCCTTGTGAGTTCGAGGCCAGCCTGGTCTAGAGAGCAAGATCCAGGACAGGCACCAAAGCTACACAGAGAAACCCTGTCTTGAAAAAAATGAAAAACAAATTAACTCTGTTAACTAAGGCCACTAGGCTTTTAGAGAGCTTACATTCTGGGAGCATAAGTAATATTATTATTAAGATAAGAGTCAATGAAAACTTCAAATAAATATTAAAAAATAACCAGATGTAAATTTAATATAAAATGACAATAATTATTCTTAAAATATGTGCAAAAAATTGTAGAGCTTCAAGTTGGGGTTATATACATTATGTAGGTAGATGGAAATACTTATGATTATGAATATATATGCACTCACTCAAATATGTGCATTCTTTTAAATATACAGGTCATATTTATTGTATAATATATTATGGTATATATGCACTAATTATAAAACTGTATAACATCTCTTATTATATGTGAACATTTAATAAATTACTATAGAATGTGGTTTTCCACATGTGTGTCATGATGCCTTCAAAAAACTCTGTCTCCAAAATATTTACATAATGACTCATAATAGTAGCACAATTATAGTTATGAAGTATCAATGAAAATAATTTTATGATTGGTGATCACCACAGCATGAGGAACTGTTTCAAAGGGTTGCATCATTAGGAAAGTTGAGAACCACTGCTATAGAGGGTATATAATGCAACATAAGTTAATAATAATTAAGAAGTCAATTTATGAGTAAAAAATAGGTTCAAACCACCAAAATTAACAAAAGCCTATTGAAAATGATAGCCTGTTCTTACCTGTGAATTTACATGTGTAGCAGAAATTAATGATTTCATTAAATATTGTAATAAGTGTAAAAGTAAAATATTTAACTAATAACAAAATATTGATCTAACTCAAAAATTACAAAAGTTAATTGAAACATGGCTTTCTGCCAAATTTATGTAACTGAGGATGGAGTAGATCAATTTTCTTCAAATTAACAGCAGAAGTAGAGAACAGAAGTGTTCAAAATATACAATGGTGTAGGTCAAAAGATTGTGAAAACAGTAAAATAAACTCTCTCAATTTACCTTTATGCAATAACCAAAATTATAGAGAAAAAAATAAAAACTACTTTGATAATGATGTTAAAAATATTAATTACTGCAGTTAGTGACACATGAAGAATTTCAACATGCTATTTCTGGCTTCTGGGAATATAATCTACCATTTCAATAACTTAAAAACAATTAGATTTATCATCAATCCCTAAGATTCTCTCTTCCATCTTCTGTATTGTTTTGGTTAGGCTTGACTGTGCAGTCCTTGTTGAGATTTGTAAATTTTGCATAAGTACCCTCAGTTTTTGCTTTCTTTATTGCTTCTATTTTCATTTTCAGGTCCTGAATATTTTTATTCATTTTCTTCAACTGTTTGTTTTTTTCTTGGCTTTCTTTAAGGAATATATTTATTTTATCCACTTTTTTGGGTACTCCTGACTTTTTTTTCTAAAGGAATTCACTCATTTCCTCTAATTCTTGTTTGTATTTCCTGGCTTTTTTAAAGGGGTTTATTAATTTCATCTTTAAGAACCTTGATCCTCTTCATATAGTTGGTTTTAAGGATTTTTTTTTCTACTTCAGCTATGTTGGGGTATTCAGGACTTGCTGTGATAGGGTAGCTGGGCTCTGATGGAGATTCATGGCCCTGGATGTTATTGTTTTTATGTTGGTGTCTAGGCATCTGGGTTTAGAGCAATTATAGGTCTAGTTGCTGATTTCTGGGTTTTTCTTTGTTGGGTGGGTATTTTGTTCTTTGGCTTCTGTTTCCTCTGTGGATTTTCAGAATCTCTGTGTTTCATGCTTTACTAGCCTGGTAGGCTGGTTTGTTCACCAAGAATGCTTGCTGGTACTGGAAGCCGGAGAAAAGGGAGGCTGAGGAGTGATCTGGTGCAGTGCTAGGCATGACCCTGAGAATTGGACATGGGGAACAGAAAGAGTGGAGAAGGTCCACAGGCAGCATGCCTGGTCATCTGTCAGACTTGGACAATGGTTGGATGTGGTAGTGAAGGAAGGTGAGTGGGTGGTGCTCTATGGATCCACAGGAGGAGTGGACAGGAGCTGCAGCTGTTGTTCTGTTGCAATGCTAGCAATGATGCTGAATTTAAATAGCCAATGAAAATATATCAAGAAAAATAATTTACAGTGTTAATAGAGACTGGATGTAGGCAAACAAGAAAGAAATATTTTAAATAGATATGAAGTTACTTTACATCCCACCAAACTTACTGCTTTTTTGAGACATAAGACATTGATAAAGAAGAATATTCCTTTTCACCTCCCTTTTAGGATGTGCATGTGCTACTTTTTTTGTGTTCTATGCATTGTTAATAATGATTTTAACAGATTTTGAGGATATTTAATCAGGCTTTATGTAAAAATGGTCAGTTTTCTTAGTCTATGATGTGCCTTTATTATGAGAATGAAATGTAACATATATATGTATATACATATATATATATGCCAAATTAAAAGCTAATTTTTCCTACTGTACCTTAGACCTTCAACCATTTTCCATTCATTATAAGACCAAATAAAAGTTAGAGAAAACTCATGATTTAAGATGATTCTGATAATAGAATTGTAGACTACTACAAAACAATACTTATAAAACTTGTTAAAAGCTTATGTTCTTCACATGGAAATAAAATGCTAGATTAGTAAATATCTGCAAAATAAATTGACACTTTGGAAAAGAAGTTCAAGTGCAAATGGTGAAAGCCTTTGAAATTATTATTGATTATAGAAACACATATTTATTTATAATTATTTTATATTGACTGACAAATACATACTAATATATGTACAATAAATTATTCATATATACTAATACATATATAATATTTGTGCATAGTGCCACTATGAAAGAGCAATACCTATATAAACAAATAATACATATACATGTATACAGAACTCAGCTTTCTCCCCAAGGTAGATTCCACTTTTACATGTATTTAGGAATCTGGTTGTATTTTTGCATCTTGTGAAATGGACTGAATGGAAGTAAATAGCGTCATTTTCTACTTATTTTGTGAGATATCCAGGACTTCCCATGATAGTCTGCTGGAGTTTACAGTTGGCAAGTCTCACTGCAGAGTCTAGAAACACTGTCATTTGCATTGTTCTCCTTGGTTCAAGTTCAGATATTTAGGAGTCAGAAATAAAGTAAGGGTGGAGCACAAAAGACTTGAATGACATAATACATGTTCTTCAACTACTACAAATTTCAGAATGTATCATGAATGCCCACTATAAACAGGAAGGAAGGAGATAATGTCTAAAGCTTTGCAAACTAATGGACCACACAGAAATTACTAAGTTTCTATTAGTAATGCATTTTAATTCTAGTATTTTGGGGAGACTTTTACATGTCTCTATTAAATGAACACCAATAAAGTCATTTAATCAGAGTATTTTATTCTATGATATTCTATGACATGAAGAAAAACATTTAGTTTGAAAACTGAAGTTGAGGTTTTCTCTGCATATTTATGTTTGTTATTTATAGGGAAAAAAAACAACCACAAAAGTAAATCAACATTTGCAAAGAGGCTCTTATCTCTGACTTTGCTTCCACTTACATTTTATCTAATTCTTATTTATGCTGTTTTCAGTTTATTCCAAACCTAATTGTGCATCAGAATGACTTCTGATTTGGATTTGGTAGCATGGATGCCTTTGATGAATGTTTTTGTAGACTCTGCTGGAATTTGATTCATATTTAGCAGCTGACAGTTTAAACATCCTCCTCCTTAATACATGTTCTTTGGTTTTCAGGTCCCTCCTAGAAATATAACTTACTCACAACCCCCATGCACTTAAAATTACCTCTAGACACATTCTAGTAACATTCTAATGCAATGTGAGTACTAGGTAACTAGTTGCAATACTATATTGTCTAAAAGTAATAGTGCAAAAAAGAGTCTGTATGTTTGGAACAGACAATTTATAACGTTTTTGATCAGCAGTTGTCTGACTTGGCAAATCTGGACCTTTAGATAGTATGAAAGGGATGATTGTAGTTTTGCAAAATTTTCCGGGTAATTCTCTTCTGACAAAACTGCGATTCTACATTGTTGTTCTACTAAAAAATTGACCTAAAACATATCACAATATGATGAAAATATATTAATACCCGACTATATAGATAACACCAATATATATATAAAACAACCAAATAACTATAACCAACTGAATTCCTTGCTCTGAATTTAAAATTATATATTTTAGTAAACTATAGTAGAATAAATAATAAGTATAATTCAAAAGAAGATATCTTATATAGATTTTTGCTTGATTTTATTGTATTCATGATATGAATATGTTTTTGATACTAAAAAGGGAATGAACTGTTGAGAACTATTTGAGAGAAGTTGGTAAGATTTTATTATGGTTTTAATGTGACACCTACAATGCATATGTTAAAGTCATTATCTCCAGTATCTCAAAATACAATAGTAATTATCAATAGAGTACTTAAAATGACATATTTAAATGAGTTAATTATGATGGAGATGATGTAAGAAAAAAGTTGTACCCAGATATATACAGAAAATCATGATGGGGAAACCTGCAGAGATGACCAAACCAAACCAGTAGGAACTCATGAAAGTTGGATTAATGGCTGTGGAACCTGCATATGACTGGACTAGGCCCTCTGTGTAGTGAGACAGTTTGTAGCCTGATATGCTTGGGAGACCCCCTAGCACTAGGATCAGAATCCATCTCTGGTGCATGTGCGGGCTTTGTGGAGCCCACAACCTAAAATAGAACACCTCCTGCAGCCTTGAGGCAGGGGGAAGGGCTTGGACTTGCCTCTACTGGACGTGCCTCCCCATGGGAGGCCTTGCCTTCTTGTAGGTGGGAGTGGGGGTGGGCAGGGAGGAGGAGCTTAGGGGGTGGGAGAAGGGGAGAGGGAGATCTTTGATTGGTGTGTAAAATGAATGGAAAAATTTTCTTGTTAAAAATTTTTAAATTATTTTTAAAGAATATAAAAAAAGAAAAACATTTCAAGTACCCATCATTAGGGCAAAAAGAGAGTGTTCAGAAGAAATGAAGTTTGCGGATATGCCAGTCTTCAGAATATAACAATAAATGAGAAGCCATAGTAAGCTATTACAGTCACAGAAGCTACAGTAAGCTAATATAGATGATAGTATTTTGGAAATTATGTTTTTTTTTTAGTTGCAAATTACTCTTGTCAAGGCGTTTTAAGAATTGTATACAATTGTGGTATATTTGTTGTGTTATAATTTGAGTCTGAGATGTCATCTAAGTTCATATTCATATTCAAGGCTGAGTCAATGTGCTTAGAATGTATCTATGTCCTGAATGAATGGATGCATTCATATTATGATGATGTTATGCCATTAATGAAAGGTGTTCGAAGTAGGAGGTGGTGCTTTTATGGAGGCAGAAAGTAAATTACTGGGTTAATTCCCTGGGAAGATACATAATGTCAATTCCTGCCTCTCCACCCCCACTCTCTTCTTCTTGAACACCTCAAAGTAAGCAATTCAACCCCCCATGGGCCCAGAAACAATAACAAGGATGGGTTCAGTGAAACCTCTTAATTTGTGAGTTAAAATAAATATTTATTTATTCTAATTTTCTTATTTAATGTTACTTTTGCCATAGTAAACACTATCTAACAGCCTCTACACAAAATTAGAAAATATAACATATCTGGAGAAAGATCAAGGTGGTGTCCAAAAAAAAAAAGCTTTACTCCCACTGACATTTATAGTGCTGAAAGGAGCTATGTACATTACTCTAGGAGAAAAGTTATTCTCTATTTCTTCCAGGTACAAAAGCACACAGATATACAACAACAACTAACCACAAGATATGCTGGTACCATAAAGTGGCACAACTGCTATATGAGTATCAAACTACCTTTGAAAAACTGGATTTAAGCTGAATGCTGCAATCAGCTGGAGCTACATACATGTGGCCAGACTGCTTGTGACTCAGGCTAGAGCACGTGGCCAGAATCTCTTTGGTGTTCTCTCTCCTAGTGGGTGGTGGGCTCCCTCTCTATTTTGCTGTCTCTCTTTCTCTTTCTCTGTCTCTGTCTGTCTCTCTCTCTCTGGATTTCCATCTTGGAATGCCACCACACTAGGTAGCTGCTTTGAAATTCCCTCTGACTTCTAATGTTCTATGTAGACTTACTTAGTCAATTAATATATCTTAAAGGGAAAAACTAGTCAAAAGAGAAATTTTCCCACATTAAAAAATGGAAAATATTTTTACAATGGAAGGAAATTGGTCTTTGTTTGATAACACATTAGGTAGTCTAAAAATGGAACAATTAAAGGAGAGGATCAGTTATGAATATTATTTAAGAATCATTATTTTAGTATTAAAAAGGTTGGTTAATTTAAGTGCCAAGATAAAAGATTTAGAAAAGCTTGTTAAAATGACTTATAGAGGAATTCAGATCCAGGCAGAAGAATTTAAAGGTGAAATTATTTCAGCATTGAATGATATGGTTACAGAGAGACAACCAAACCTAATCTATCCAGTAACCTTACAGGAACTACCTGCTCAAGAGCATGTACAAGCTAATTGTATTCCAGTGGAAATGTTAGATTTAAGGAGATTTAAGGAAGCTATTTTATCATATGGCATGCATTTTTTATTTGTAAAGCAAATGTTAAAGTCATGGTCAACTTGTAATAGGATTATTCTTCAAGACTGGAAAGAACTGGTAACAGCTATCCTGGAGACCATGGCACAATTACAGTAAAGAACATGGTTTAAGGAGGAGGCTAAAATAATAGAACAAAAATGGAGATCTAGAGGTATGGAAATTATCCAGGATCAGCTGCTTGGAGAAGGCAAATATGCTGATATACAAAGACAATGTTCATATGATAAACAACATTAATTCTATAATGTATGGCATCCGTGAATACATGGGACAGAATTGAGGAAGCAGGAAAAAAATTGAATCATTTATAAAGGTTATACTGGACGCCAGCACACAGCTCTGCTGGTGGTGGGCAAGAGCAGGAGCGGGGGAGGTAAAAGCCGGTGCCATGGTGAAGAAGGAAGAGGCTAGTGGTGGCGGCACCAGTGAGGAGGAGGCAGCACAGTGTGACTGGGAGATCTGCCTGTGGGGACTGGAGGCCCAGAAGCAGCTTCGAGCTTCCTGGGTGCTGACTGTTGGCATGAAAGGGCTTGGGGCTGAAATTGCCAAGAACCTTATCCTGGCAGGAGTGAAAGGACTGACCATGCTGGTACATGAACAGGGACTTGATGTGAAGAAGATGGGATGCTGAGATGAAGCCATCCACAAGCCAAGAACAATAGGCAGCCAAATTCCAAAAACACCAGCAATTTCTAGAATTTAGAATCCTGAATCATGACAGGACACTGGCAGAATTCGGATTTATCTGTTACATGGAATATTCAAAGTGAATGTGAGGTTGAGCTGTAGGCCTTGTGTACATCCTACTTCACAAATGAGTCTGTCAGATATGCTAAGCCTCTCGGCCAAAGATGATGCCCCAATGTGCAGAGAAACCTCATGATTTTCCAGGTATCCAGCTATCTCTGTCATTCTAGATTTTTGGAATTTGCTTACAATGCACTTCCTATTTATTTAGATAGTATATCCTTCTGAGGTCTTTGATGTAGCTGAACACCAGATAAGTTAGATATGAAACCTTAGACTCAGAAATATAGGGTAAATAGAATATTTTCTTTGAATTTGCCAAATATAAGTAGACTAGCTATTATAACCGTAATTCTTGCTTGATAACTGTTTTGTTATATTTAATTTTACTGTGTTAAAGTTACAACTTTCCTTTTTGATTAAACAGAAAAAGGTAAATGCTGTGGTATAATGATTTTGTACAATGGTTTAATAAAATGCCGATTGGCCAGTAGCCAGGCAGGAAGTCTAGATAGGATACACAGACAAAAATAATTCTGGAAAGAGGAAAGCTGAGTCAGGAGATGCCAGCCTGCCATCCAGGGAGCAGCATGTAATGACACACAGGTAGAGCCATGTAACATGTGGCAATATATAGATGAACAGAAATGGGCTGAGTTTAAGTGTAAGAGCTAGTCAGTAGTTAGCCTGAGCTAATGGCCAAGCAGTTTTAATTTATAGTGATATTTTATTTGTACTGAAATGTGACTTGTATGTTAATAAATAAAGTTGCCCAGGGGTCAGAGCTATTAGCAAGCCATAGTGAAAGCTGGGTGGTGGTGGTACATGCCTTTAATCCCAGCATTTGTTAGGCAGAGCTAGGTAGATCTCTGTGTGTTCAAGGATACAGCTAGTATAGAGACATATGCCTGTAATTTCAATACCAACCATAGAAGACCTAGAGGTCTGTACAGACAGGCAGTGACGAGGCAGTCATGTGGTTGGGTTTACAACCAATGAGAAGGCAGAACAGAAAGTTTTTATAAAGACAGACACAAGGAAGTAGCTCTCTTTCGGAGAGGTAGGACCACCTCAATAGTGAAGGGTAAGATTTTTAGCTCTTAGCTGTTGCTCTGACCTCTTGGCTTTTATCTCTATATTGGCTCTGTGTTTCTTATTTAATAAGACGGTTGGTTGCTTCTATATTTGGCACCCAATGTGACAAGGATCCATTAAAAACTGCTTGGTTTGCCTTGGCGGCAGGTGTGGTTCCCACCTGGGCTGCCTGGCTCCCTAGCTCAGGCCCAGGTCGGCTTGGTCTCAGGCTGGACTGACCGTAGCCCCAAGTAGTTACATGCATCTGGAGGTACTTGCTTAAAGCTGGTGCTACAAATAACTCAGGCCTGGCTTGCCGAACAGGGCCCCTGCCTGTAAAGCCAATACACATGGTCGGATCTTAAGAAAGCCAGAGCCCAGGCTTGACTCAGCTCAAGCGGGAACACGTGGCTGGATTTAAGCTTTTAGCCAGAACTTGTGGCTAAGCTTTCTTGCCCTTTCTTTCTTTC
This sequence comes from Peromyscus maniculatus bairdii, assembly GCF_049852395.1. NCBI lineage: Eukaryota > Metazoa > Chordata > Mammalia > Rodentia > Cricetidae > Peromyscus > Peromyscus maniculatus. The sequence goes on from NC_134867.1 coordinate 5,029,535, forward strand.
TTTCTTTCTTTCTTTCTTTCTTTCTTTCTTTCTTTCTTTCTTTCTTTCTTTCTTTCTTTCTATCTTTCTTTCTTCCTTCCTTCCTTCCTTCCTTTCTCTCTCTCTCTCTCTCTCTCTCTCTCTCTCTCTCTCTCTTCCCCCCCTCTCTCTCTGGATTCACACCTCAGACACTAGGTGGCTGTTTTGAAATTCCTTCGGATTTCTATTGTTCTATGCAGACTTGGAAAGTCAATTAAGATATCAGATATTTTAAAGGAAACTATTTAAAAGAGAATTTTTTCCACATTAAAAAATGGGTTTTATGTATACATTGGAAGAAAAAATGGAATTTGTCTGAAATTTTAGGCAGTCTGACAATGGCACAACTATATGAGAAGATTAATATTGATCGAATTATGCACTTTATTACTTTTCTTGCCTCATTGTACTATTTAAAAAGATAGTCAATTCAAGTGCCAAGATAAAAGCTTTAGAAAAACCTGTTAAACCTTTTAATGAATTTAATGAATTATAGAAAAATTCAAATTCAGACAGAAGAAATTAACAGTGTAGTTGTTTCAATATTGGATCATAAGGTTACATAAAGAAAGCCTGTTTTCACACAGTCACTATTAATTTATCCGGTACCCATAATGCAGTTGCCTAATCAAATGACTACACAAAATATTTGGGCTCCAATTGAAATGTTAGATTTACAAAGGTTTAAGGAGGCAATAGTATCTTATGGCATTCATTCCTCATATGTAAAGCAAATGTTAAACTCCTGGTCAACATATAATAGGATTATACCACAGGATTGGTGGGAGCTGGCACAAGCTGTTCTTGAACCCAGCCAGAGGCTTCAATTTTTAGCTTGGTTCTATGTTTTTAGCTTGAAACTAAAAACATAGAAAAACAATGGAGGGATAAAGGAATACAAATTTGCCGGGATCAGCTTATTGGAGAACGCCAATATGCTTCAGTACAAACACAATGTTTATATGATGTCCAAACCCTAATTTTATGTCGAATGGCAGCCTTGAACGCATGGGACAGGGTTGAGGAACCAGGAAAAAAACTGAGTCATTTACAAAGGTTATACAGGGCCCAAAAGAATCTTTCACAGATTTTTTTTTTAAAGACTAAGTTTAGCAGTAAATAGAATGGTCCCGGATTCAGAAGCTAGTCAGATAATAATTGAATCTTTGGCCTTTGAGAATGTGAATGCAGCATGCAAAAGAATAATCAGGCCATTAAAGGCAAGATCTGCACCCTTGGAAGATTGGATTAGAGACACTGTTAATGTTGAGGATCATGACCATGATAATATGTGGGTAGGAGAAGCAATTTCAAAAGGTTTGGGAAATTTTAGATGTTTTGGATGTGGAAAGCAAGGACATTTGAAAAGGAACTGTAAACAGGTCATTCCCAGAAACAATGTTTCTTCAAGGAACACTGGCAACAGAATGTCCCTTCCTTCTGGAGTATGCAGAGGGTGTGGTAAGGGAAAACACTGGACCAATGAATGTAAATCAACAAAGGACAGACAGAGTAATCCTTTGCTTCAGTTTTCAGGAAACTCCCAGAGGGACCTCATGCAGGCCCCCATAGCAAATCCAGTTCAAACCTTTCCTGCAGCCATAGAAGAAACCCCTACTCAGAGCGATTAAATAACCAAATACCTATTGGAATAAATCATGCTCGTGGGGATGATGAAACAGAGAGAATAGAAAATTCAGGAGAAAACATAAAGAAAAATTTTTGGCAAACTTCTATTAATGAACAAAGACCAAAATTAACGATATAAATAAATGGTGTTTTGTTGTCTGGTCTGGTAGACACAGGTGGGGACATTACCATAATAGCACCAGAATTTTGGCATCCAACTTGTCCTCTTCAGGAGGTAATCATTCAACTGTTAGGAATTGGCATATTATTTCAAGTGCAAGATGGCTCGAATGTATAAGTCCAGAAGGACAGAGAGGAAAATTAAAACCATATGTAGCTAACATAGCTATGAACCTGTGGGGTTAGGACCTGTTGCAACAATGGAATACTCAGATTAACATCCCTCCAATCTCAGAAACAAATCATAAACTAGCACATGTTTCTGAGAGAAATATTAGAAGATATTATTCTAATGAGTGGTCACCAGCCATCCATATTATACAAGAACAGGGCACAACAACTGATGATCTTCCAAAAGCACCAACAGCTCTACCTTTAAAATGGTTAACAGACAAGCCGTATGGGTTCAACAATGGCCTTTAACAACAGAGAAACTCCAGGCTTTAGAAGAGCTGGTAGAAGAACAGTCAAATGCTCAGCATATTGAAGAATCAAGCAGGCCTTGGGATTCTCCTATATTTGTTATTAAAAAGAAATCTGATAAACAGAGAATGGTAACAGACCTTAGAGCAATTAACAAAGTAATTCAGGCAATGGGCTCTCTACAATCTGGGATTCCTTTGCCTACTCTGTTACCAAAAGGATGGCCTCTCATAGTTATTCATTTAAAAGACTGTTTCTTTTCAATACTCGTACAAGAAAAAAGACAGAGAAAGATTTGCTTTCACAGTGCCTACTTATAATAATTCTCAACCGGTTAAAAGATTTCAATGGAGGGTCCTCCCACAGGGAATGTTGAATAGCCCAACTCTGTGCCAATATTTTGGACAACAGCCATTGGAAGTGATATGTAAAAAATTTCCTAAATCTATAATTTATCTTTATATGGATATTTTACTAGCTAACTCAATTGCAGATACTTTAGAAAGAATGTTTGAAGAAGTAAAAAAAAAAATGCCTTACTGGGGATTACAAATTGCTCCTGAAAAGATACAAATAGGAGATTCAATTAATTATTTAGGATATAAAATAGAACTACAAAAAATTAGACCCCAAAAGGTGCAAATTAGGAGAGATCGACTACAGACTCTTAATGACTTTCAAAGATTATTTGGAGACATTTCTCATGTACAAACTATTGTTGGGGTAAAAAATGATGAACTGACTAATTTGTTCAAAACCTTAGAAGGTGACAAGGACTTAAATTGTCCAAGAGAATTATCACCTGAAGCTGAGAAAGAATTGGCCGTGGTAGAAAAGAAAGTACATGAAGGGACTGTGGATCATATTGATCCAAAGCTGGATTGCATTTTGGTTACTTTACCTTCTAGGCATTCTCCTACAGGAATATTAATTCAGATGGAAGATATTATATTTGAATGGATATTTTTTACCAAATAAACCAAATAAAAAATTAAAAATTTATGTGGAAAAAACCTCTGACTTGATTTGGAAAGGAAAATTGAGACTTTGTCAATTAGCAGGAATAGACCCAGCAGAAATTGTCATACCTTTAACTAAAGAAGACATTGAAAAATTATGGACAGAAAGTGAACCTTGGCAAAGAGCTTGCAGTAATTTTTTGGGAGAAATTAATAGCAAATATTCCTAAAGTGATAGAATTGATCTTATAAAGAGAGCTGATTGGATCTTGCCTTGAACTGTATGGGAAAAACCCATATCTGGAGTTCATACATTTTATACAGATGCCAACAAACAAGGAAAGGCAGATTACAAATCAGAAGATTTAAGTAAAGTGGTTCAAAGTCTTTATAATTCAGTTCAAAAATCAGAATTTTATGCTATTCTGTTGGTATTAATGGATTTTTCAGAACCTCTCAACATAGTAACTGATTCTCAGTATGCTGAAAGAGTGGTGTTACATATTGAGACTGCAGAATTTATCCCTGATGCTTCAGAATTAACTTCACTATTCATTTAATTACAAGATACAATCAGGAAAGGTGTCATCCTTTATATATAACTCACATCCGATCCCATACTGGTCTGCCATGCCCTCTAGCACAAGGTAATGATGAGATTGATAAATTATTGATAGGAAATGTGCTGGAGGCCTCAGAAGTTCATGTCAATAGCAAAGGTTTAAAAAAGGATTTTTCCAAAACCTGGCAACAAGCCAAAGAAATAGTAAAGATATATCCTATTTGATTCTTCTACAATCAAAGACCATTACCAGCAGGATGTAACCCAAAGGGTACTCAGAGGAATGAAATCTGGCAGATGGATGTGTTTTACTTTGCAGAATTTGGAAAATTGAAATATGTACACCATACCATTAATACTTATACAGGATTTCAATGAGCAACTGCTTTGAGTTCTGAAAAAGCTGATTCCTTAATCACTCATTTGCTAGAAGTTATGGCCATCATGGGTATACCTGCACAGATTAAAACTGACAATGCTCCATCATATATCTCTCTTAAAATGAAACAGTTTTTGCTTATTACAATATAAAGCATATTACAGGTATACGACATAGTCCTACAGGTCAAGCAGTTATAGAAAGATCAAACAGAACTCTAAAGGATATGCTAAATAAACAGAAAGGGGTAACAAAAACCCCCAGAAATAGACTACATAATGCTCTATTAACTTTGAATTTTCTCAATGTCAATGAGAAAGGAACAAGAGCTGCAGAGAGACATTGGATAATAGAAAAAAACTACAGAATTAAATCAGCCTATATACTTTAAGGATGTGCTGACCTCAGAATGGAAACCAGGGTATGTGTTACATTGGGGATGAGGTTTCGCTTTTGTTTCTACAGGAGAAGATAAGCTGTGGGTACCATCAAAATTGATAAAGGTTCGATTTGAACAAGAGAGTCCTCTTAATTAGAAGAGGTGATAGTTCATCAACCAGCATGAACATCCAATTTAAACTAACTTATATCAGTAACACATGCCTTTTCATTTAATCAGATAATAACTTGCCAAAAAGGAACACCCCCAAAATTAGTCTTGGAGAAAGGTTTTTGTTTTTGTCTTTTAGGAGAATGAAGGTTAAGGAATCTGAAGAACACTGGAAAATTAGACAACTAAAGAAAAGGGACAAACCATCTATCCCAGGAAACAGAGTGAAATGGCGTATAGGTATATCATCTAAAAAAAATTTATAAGTCTTCCTAAATGTTTGTTTCTGCTCTTCTCTAAAGAAATTTAACACTATTGGTCTTCTAATAGTCCCAGTTCAATTAAAATTTAAAGCTGACTTTGGAGTTGGAGAATGGCTCTCTTCTTCTTTAAACTCAAGCATGTTATTAAAAGGAAAATGCAAACTCCCTGTATCATGCCAGAATAAAAATGCCATCTTCTGCTATCAGACAGGAGCAAAACCAAATTAATTAAGGGACTATTCTATTACTAATCTCAACTCTTTGATTCTATTCTGATTCTTTAAACTTTTCTTAAAGTATGAATTTTATATCAAAATTTACTATATACATATACAGATATATATACATTTTAAACTTTGTTAAGATATGAATGATCTTATAGAGTACTTACTAATTCTAGAAAAAAGGCTTCAATTAGCTGCTTATATTTGCCTTTGTGTTCGAGTCTTGCTGTGGGATGGTCTGTATGTCAAATTGCTTTGATTGGTCAATAAATAAAAGACTGATTGGCCAGTGGCTAGGCAGGAAGTACTGGCAGGACTAACAGAGAGGAGAAAATAAAAGAACAGGAAGGCAGAAGGACTCACTCCTCTTGAAATTCCCTAGCACCCAGTTTCTCCCTATCCCCATGAAGTCTCCCTCTATCACGGTATCTTTCTCATTGGTTTCCCACTCTATCCCTATTCTACCATCCCATTCCTTTATGTTCTCATCCTCTATCCCCTACCCTTCATTGCTCCCCCATCCCCAGTTTACTTATGGAGATATCATCTGTTTCCTCTCCCCAGGGTGATCCATGCATCCCTCTTTGGGTCCTCCTTGTTACCTAGCTTCTCTGGAGCTGTGGGTTGTAGTCTGGTTATCCTTTGATTTACATCCAGTATCCACTTATGAGTGAGTACATGAATGTTAGTTTTTAAACCTTAGATAAAACCATGCATAACCACAGAGGTTATAAACCAAGAGACTAGGGGTAAAGGTAAGAGTCCCCCAAGGGTGAAGAAATTAAACACATAGTTATGGATAGACAGGGAGAAGACTTAACTGATAGTATAGAATTGGTAGGGGGTGGATGAGAGGGATAAGAGGGAAATATGAGAAGGAATGGCTAACAGGGCCATTTGAGGAGTCATATGGGAAAGTACTACTTTAGAAGTTTCCATATATATGAAACAAATTTAAATGAATTAGCAAAATAACCAGGGAGGCAATGCCCCAACTAGCCATCTTTTACCACCAAGTGCAACTGCCAGTGCCAGGAATGGGTTACATTTAGTTGAATCGTTGACCAAAGAAGCCCCATGGAAAACTTCCAAATGTCTCAAGCTATTGTCAAGTGTATTGGTTGCCCTTCACAAACTGATGGTAAGTCTTTATTGCTGGAGATAACACCTACATATTTCATCAAACACTGAGAAGTGCTTAAATACAGGCTTCACATCTACTGTGTTGACCATACTGAAAAGTATTCTGCATGTTACCAGAGGGAAAAAGGTAATTACAACCTGAGCTACAAATCCTGTGATCTACAGAGGTGATTTGCTTGAATGATAAGCTGTTGCAATAGTGGCACAAACACTATGGGAGTAAATAACCACTCTCTGATCAGATTTAACGCTCATTCCCTTAGACACTTTACATTCCTCAGGTGGTGAAGAACCTGAGACTAGAAAGGACAGGGGACTAATAGAAAGCCAAATACTATTGTTTTGCTCAAAGAAGATACTAAAAAAATGACTCCTAATGACATTCTGCTATAGCCATACATGAGTGCCAAACTCAGCCCTTATCAGAAGACCTTCCTTTTACAATAGATGAGCTGGGAGACCACAACTGGGCAATGTGCATAGACTGAGAGATTTTTGAACATTCAGTCATAAATGGTATGTCTTCATTAGATGTTTCCTTGCTGTGCTCAGAGAGCTATGAAGAAGAAGGGGCAGAAGATTGTAAGATTCAGAAAGCATGAATTACTTCAAAGAAAGAGTGTCTTCCAGATACAAGAGAACTGATGCACATATGAACTCACAGGGACAATGCCAATGTGCATAAGGTCTTCCCAGAATCAAGCCAGATGAGATCCCAGCACTGAGAGGAGAAAAACTTCCATCCATAATCAAGAAGCTCTCTTCAGTCATCACCTGTTTGTATTGGAAAATTAGTTTTCCCCAGTGGAGTCTCACTGGTTATATTGAATAAATGCTAGGGCAGGCCCCAAGCCCAGCATTAGACGGTCAAAGGAGTTTTTCAGACTTTTTGTCTCATATTGTTTTGCTTGGGCATTTTTTGTCTTACTTCTTTTTTGCTTGTATATTATGTTTCTGGTTTTTGATTTTCTGGTGTGTGTGTGCGTGTGTGTGTGTGTGTGTGTGTGTGTGTGTGTGTGTGTGTGTGTGTGTGTATGTGTGTGTGTGTGTGTGTATGTGTGTGTGATTTTTTTGTACTTCTTTGTTTTTATTTTTTACTCATTTTATTTTGTCTGTTTGCTTTCTAAAAAGACAATTAAAAAAAGAGTACTGAGTTTATTGAGTAGGGAGATGTAAATGATCTGGAAGGAATCAGAGAAGCAGAAACTATGATTAGAGTATATTGTTTGAAGAAATATTCAATAAATGTATTTTAAAGGTATATATTTTGTGTAGCTGAAAGTTTTCCTGTGTCCCACTCAGTCCGCAATGCTCAGATGCAAGTAAACACAGAGTGGCTTATATTAATTCATGTAGAAGTAATCAACCATATTATTAAATAAGAAACACAGAGACAATACAGAGATAAAAGCCAAGAGGTCAGAGTAATAGCTAAGAGCTAAAAACCTTACCCTTCACTATCGCCGTGGTCCAACCTTTTCGAAAGAGAGCTACTTCCTGTATGTCTGTCTTTATATAGACTTTCTGTTTTGCCTTCTCATTGGTTATAAACCCAACCACATGATCACCTCATCACTGCCTGTTGGTACAGACCTCCAGGTCTTCTATGGTTGGTATTGAGATTAAAGGCATGTGTCTCCATGCTGGCTGTATCCTTGAACACACAGAGATCTACCTAGCTCTGCCTATCAAGTGCTGGGATTAAAGGTGTGCACCACCACTGCCCAGCTTTCACTATGGCTTGCTAATAGCTCTGACCCCCAGGCAACTTTATTCATTAACATACAAGTCACATTTCAGTACAAATAAAATATCACTATATTTCCCCTTTTCTATTTTAATAAAAAGAAAAAAGGAAAAAGTTATAACTAACATAAGAAAAACTATATACAAAAGTACAATAACTATATATGGTATATACAAGTAATAAATACCTAAACAATGTCTAGTCCATTTGTATTTGACAGAATCAGAGAAAATAATTCCATTATCTATCCTGTTTTGGTAAGTCCAAAATGTCCCTAATTCACTTTCTATCCTAACTAATCTTCAACTATAACTAACTAATCTTCAACTCCCTCAGAGACCCAAGAAGGAAATAATATTACCTAATAAAAAATAAAAACAGGAAGTACATGCAAGTGAAACAATGAAAATTGATGAGCAAGTATCTATGTATTAGAATGTAGAGTCCTTGGGTATATGCCCAAGAATGTTATAGCTGGATCTTGGAAGTAGATCTATTTCCAGTTTCCTGAGAAACAGCCACAATGATTTCTCTAATGGCTGTGCAAATTTACACTCTCATCAGAAATGAATAAGTATTCCCCTTGCCCCATATCCTAGCCAATATTAACTCATTTTTTCTTGGATCTTGGTTATTATGGTTGGTATGTGATGAAATCTCAAAATAGTTTTGATTTCCATTTCCCTGATGAGTAAGCATGTTGAACATTTCTTTAACTATTTCTCTGCCATTTGTGTTTTTTAAAAATTAAAAAAAACTAATGTGTCTGAAAAAATTCATTTATAAAAAACATGAATTGTGTGAAATTATATTTTTATATTAATGTTAAAGTGATTTTTAAAATACTGTTCTCACTATGCAGCCCTGTATGGCCTGCGACTCTCTACATAGACTTATATGGCAGTGAACTCACTGAGCTCTATCTGAATCTACCAAGTGCTGGGATTAAAAGTGCACATCAGCATGCCAACATAAAATTAATTCTTAAACAACATTTCCAATTGTTGTCTAAACCTACATACAAACAAAACAGAATTTTAGGGAAATATAATTTTATAGAGATACAAACTATCAGAATTCCTAGGATAACTAATCAAGCTGATGTTATTGATGTAACTTCTCCCAATGAATTCCTCTTTTTTTCTCTAATTATATTCTAAACTGTAAAAATTCTTTTTTTTACTATTCTTTTTTATTATTAAGAAATTTTCTATTCATTTTACATACCAACAACAGGTGCCTCTCTGCTCCCTTCTCCCATCCCCTAGCCTTCTCTCCCCAACCCACCCCCCATTCCCACCTCCTCCAAGGCAAGGACTCCCATGGGGAGTCAGCAGAGCCTGGTGCATTCAGTTGAGGCAGGGCCAAGCCCTTCCTCCTGACCCAAGGCTGTATAAGGTGTCCCACCTTAGGCACTGGGCTCCAAAAAGCCCGCTCATGCAGCAGGGATGGATCCTGATCCCACTGTCAGGGGCCCCTCTTTTTTGTTCTGTTGATGTTTCTTTGTTAGAAAATCTGTAGCTATGCCAAGCAGTGTCTTTGCTCTGTGTTTAAGCTATGATTCTACTTCATCATTTGTTCACCTTTTTTCATCTAGTATGGGTCTTAAAATATTTTTGGATGGTTGGAGTTTGACATGCAGAGATGACACAAAATATGTACATCAAAAATGTTGCAGGGAAGCTCTTGCTGCTTTCATATATATGTACAAAATTATGTTGGTATAAATAGCAGAACCATTAATAAGTTTATATTATCTATATTGGTAAGCTGGATGGTACAATGAGCACATCCCTGAGTAGTGAATGGAATAAATGTTGCAAAATCTAGTGAATATAATTACATCAATATAAATATTTTTATTAAAGTATTTTATATAGTGTCCATGGACCAATTATCTGATTTCATACATAAGATGGTCTCCTGTATGTTTTAAAATTATCTAACTTCATTGTCCTTATTCCTTCCCAAATTTATTCTCATTTCGTATAAACTATCATACTATAACGAACTTGCATGTTTTTACCTTATTGGATTCTGAGCAGGACTGTGCTACTTCTCTTAACCTACATTGTGTGCTATGTTGTCAGGCTTCATCATTTTGCCAAAGTGAATGTGTTTTGCTTCTAAATGTTCATCTTTACTCATTTATTTACAGACCTATATTTTAAATGAAAGCAATGAGCCAAAGATCATTTAATCTATACAACCTAGACAACCTGATCTGCAAGATAATATTACATAATACTTAAAACAATGTAAAACATGGGAACAGGCACCGATGAATATTTTTATATTCAGAGCATGGCACAGTAGCCATATTGAATGAGGCCTCATTTACTATCTTTAATTACAGTTTAACTGCAAGTTTGAAAGTCATTTTTAAATGGGTAGTCTTATGTATTCATATGCTCTCATAATACATTCTAAAAATTCAAATTCGTTCTTGATTGAAGTCACAACATGAGGTTTAAATGTTATCTTGTGGGCACTAATTTCCTCCTCCATAACTAGTTGTGTGAGTCCACATTTCAATTCTAAAGCCCTTTCCTTTCCACTGTAATATGTCTTGGAAGGTTTAAATCACACATTCAAGAAATAATTGCCATTTTAAATTGAACTCAGAGCAGAACAAACCAATTACTGTAGGTGCATCAGTGTAAAGCATTTTGCTCTTCTGCGAGCTGCAGCAGCGTGCACATTCCCTCTATCACTATTATTATCACGTTACCATTTCCTCTGTATTCATGGCCTGAAGCAGACTAAAAAGCTTCTAAAGGGATGAACATCCTTGAAGTTCATATTGGAATTTAATGGTCATATTTGGCATAATTTAAAATATGAGAAATCTCTAGTTAAACTAATTTATATTCCCTCTCAAAATTTGAGTCTGTAGTCTGATAGTAGAACTAGTAAAAATAAAAATGTATACAGTTTACTATATATTATAACTAGAGAGATTGAAATCTGTACATAATTAAAACTAGTGTTTAAGAAATGTATTTTAAGATGTAATGTTTTATCACATATCATAGTGACAAATAAAGGTTATTGACTAAAAGTTTTCTATTATCATTTAAGATGTTCTTATATTTTTAATTTCACTAATTTATTCACCTATTTGACATAGTAGCATATTCTACCCTAGGTTAGCCTCACAAATTATGTATTATTACCCCAGTCTTATTTTATATGGGATTGTTAGAATGTGCCACTTCACCTACCTTTTATTCTTAAAAATAAAATTTTGGGGTTATAATTTGCCTACAGTAAAATGTACCTTATTGTAAATGAATACAATGCATCAAGATACAAGAGAGTTCCATCACATTTGGGAAAATATAAAACATATCCACTGTCTCCTTGCCACTTTGCAATCTGTCTCTCCTTCACTCTGAGTGTTGTGAAATATTGTTCCACTTCCTGTCGCTTTTGATTTCTTTTGAGGCTTTGAAATATTATAAATAGAATTACACAGTACATAATCTTTTGATTTCTTCTCAGCATGTTGACTTTTTATTCATTTATAGCTTCTTTACCAATATTTCAATTTTAACTATAAGAAATATTCGCTTATCAATGTGCTGGATAGTTGAATCAATTTCAAATTTAAGCTTTTACGTATCATAAACAGTTTTAAATACATACTGTAATGAAATCCTGGCCTTCAAAGCTCACTAAAAAGGAGCAACATGGAAGTGTAGGGAGATTCCACTTTGATTTTAATTTGCATTTCTCAGATGACTAATGTTTAGCATAGTTATTTGTGTATATTGACCACTTAGAATGCTCTTGACAAACATGCCCTTTCTTTTTTATTTTGCAGACTTATTTTGATTATTTGTCTTTTTGCTATTGAGCTATAAGATTTTGTTCCTCATAATAGATGTAAGTATCACATTGGTTGAGAAAGCAGTTGCCTGACTCTTAATATTCTCTGTGCTAAAAGAAAGGTACGTGGAGATTACATATAAAGAGAATTTTTTCCTGTGGCTAGGAACAAATATTTGTAACAATTACCTTAGGCAATTATTGTAACCTGACAGGCAAAATAAGAACAGTGATGAGGGTATGGCCCAAACACTGTAGCTCCTCGAGACTACACAGAAATGAGTTAAAAAGCTGAGAAAAATATAGCCCACTCATTTCTGAAAAATAAATGAGCATGGAGCACCAATTAAAGAATTTCAAATATATATTCACCTTTACTTTTTAAAAGTAATAATTATTCTCAAATCTGAACATTGTTTTCACTTTGATATTTTAAATCAGTGCTGGTACATAGATTACAATGGTTCATCATCTCTTCTGGGACCTAAAGCAATAACACGTGATTTCCATTGTTGTGCTATATAAGCACATAAAGAATAAGTTTTTCAGGCATTTATTTTAAGAGACCCAAATAAAGAAATACAAATTAGATGAGTATTTAAACAAAGGTTAATACTGAGAGCAGACTTTCACACATATGTACATAAATATTCTCTCCCACCCACCTCTCCCTATTGTTCTGAGATATATTCCCTTGTATATGTTCAGGAATGTGACCCTGTGTGTATAGAGGATAGAGAAAGAGTATTGAGTGTCCTCTATGACTGTCTTATACTTTGAGGTGAGGTCCCTCAGTGAACATGGAACTCAAGATTTTGGTTAGATTCACAGTCAGGAAACTCCAGGAAGAGTCTGTATCCCTATCAGTTCTAATCTTACAGATGTTCATAGGAGCACAATTAGCTCTTTGGAAATGGGATCAGGGATCTAGTCCTCATGCTGTGTAGCAAGTACTAGGTAGCCCTGAAGGTAAGATTTTCGGTTTAATTTACAGAAGCACAAAATAGTGAAAATTAGGGGAAAAATTGTCTACTTATTTACTGTAAACATAATCCTTAGTTGTTTTCAGATCTTTATCTTTGCTTTGTACAAAGGAAAAACTTAGAGAATTATTGGAGAGAGTAGAAAAACAGGAAGTAGGCAAAGTCATAGTATTAGTCAAGGTTCTCCAGGAAAATATCACGATTAAGATGTTTATTTTTTCACTCATTACACTGAATTACTTCATCAAATTATAGAGTAAGAATTCCCAGTATTTACAGTGAGTATGATAGAGACTTGAGAGAGAATAATGTTGTAGTCTTAAAAGTGAGGGCGCAAGAGCCCCAAAGAGCAAATGTTTCTGTCTGAGTATGAAACCACACACACACACACACACACACACACACACACACACACACACACACACACACACAAATCATCTTCTTTTAACTCCAGTCAGTGGCAGTCAGCTCTTTGATCCACTCAAGCCTTGAGTTGCCTGAACAAGAATATCCACATTATGAAAGCCAGCCTTTTTTTCCCTATACTCTGGGTTCTAATCAAGTTTTTATATAAAATTAATCACCACAATAATATTTAAGTAGATCATTTCATTGAAGTTTCTTGTTATTTCACATTCATTCCATGTAACCATAACATATGTGAACAATATTAACACACCTCTCCTTAAGAACAGCTAAAACATGACATGATCCGAGTATATTCATCTTTCTTGCTTTCCTGTCTTTTCTCTTGCTCTCTGCTCGATCCTTTCACTTCCCTGTTACAGTGCACTTGTGCTCTGCTGAACACTTTGAATCATTTTCTTCATGTTAAGTTTCCTGATATTAAAAATGATGATCAGGAAGCTTGCTATGAGATTGTTGGGAGTTACATTCATAAAGTCTCACCAACATAATTTCCCATACGTGAACAGAACAAGGACAACAGCAATAGACATGCTAAAACAGAGGGGGGGGGAAGCCCCTGAGGCCTTATACTATACAAAGAATACAGGCAATTAAGGAATGATGAAATAAATTAAATATCTCTTAAAATACCTTCCTTTGTGATATACCCTTTTATAGTTTGAATTACCACCAGTTTACAGTGTTCCTGGTAGGCTATGGAACATTTAGGAGGTAGAATCTTGTGAAAATAAGTTACATTATTGGGTGCATACCCTCGAACTATTTATAAGAATAGTAGTTTCTTATTCCCTTCTCCTCCACCCCCCCTCTCTCCAATCTCATTCAAATCAGCATGGATAGGCTGCCCTGTGTACAAAATCAAAGCAGTTGTCCATTCAGGATTGTAGACAAAGCATAATCACATAAAAATGAAAATGTAGAAATAGTGGAATCAAGGAGAATGATGCAGTAGTATGAGGCTGTAAAGACAATGAAGCTATTGAAAAGATCGAGAACAGAACTCTCTGTAGTGTGAGCTCATAAATTGCACAATACTAATTAATTTTATAAGCAATAAATCCGTATTTATTTCATTATTTTATTTTTGATCAGTTTTTTCAGGTGGTAGCTGTATTTTATTGTAAATTCTTCTCTGTCCTACTCAGTGATATTTAACCCCCAAACAAAATACTTGAAAGTGACATTTATTATTGCACATTCTTATTATTTCTGTCCATGTGGATGTTAGACATACCTACTGTGGAATGTTATTCTATGAATTTTATTCAAATGTGTGCCATTGTCTTATTCTCACTGTTTGCTCATTATTTTATGTCCCTAGCTTTTAATATACTTTTTGTTATCTATGATAATATCCATCATAATATCTTAAGGTAGAGCTTCATTTTTCTACTTGGAAATATCAAGGCAAAAAAAGCATGCATCTTTCAATGCTTATGAAACAGTGCTAAATAAACTGGTATATACGCAATTGCTTTAATTTATGGGACAAAATTTATTTGCCCATATTTTGATAGAATTAATTTGATATTTTACATACAATTTGATTTCTGATTAGTTTAATTCTAAGATACTAATTATAGTTTCATTCTAAAAGACTAGTATATGTGGGGTAGTCACTAAAATATTCTATTTAGTGTCAATATTAATTCTGTTGTTTATATAACATCTATAAACAGTTTTCCTGCTTTGTGAGCAAACTGTCCATTAAACAAATTCTATGACCCAAAGGAAAGGGCAAGACTACATTCTGTATAAATGCAAGCACTAGATAGCAGCAACCTGAAAGAAGCAGGCCCTTAGGAAAGGTGTACCTGTAAATTAAAGGGATGGTCTGTGGAATCCACAAGTGGCTCAGTTTCCAGTTTGAATATGAAGTCTATTCTGAATGTTCAGCCTTCCTTGCCCCAGAGCTGTGAGAAAGTCCTGATTAGTCCATGAGAAGGAACACACTATCTAGCTAGATGCAGACTGCTGATGCCAGCAGGAGATACAGCATGATAGAAAATGAAACTGCCTGCTCCTTGATCTAAGGACAGTGGTTGAATGCCTGCTCTGTGCATTATTCTACTTCTGTCCTTCAAGTTTGTATATAAGCTGGCTGTGAAATAAACTGAGACACTGTCCACTATTGACTGACAGTTCTCTCGACTCTGTTCTATGTTCTTCATTGTCACATTCCGCACACCTCTACCCAGCTACATGGTCTACTTATCTACTGGCTCCTACAATGGTCTGTACTGCTAATTAGATCACCATGTCTCCTAATTAGCAGAGCCTGATCTTGATTTATTTATCACCTGATCCAGCCTTTGGGTATGTCAGACTAGTCATCCTGTTCTCAAGATGGAAGTGCTGTTCTGTTGATTTATAGAATAAGGGGTTATGCTACCAAAAGCATACAAATGTCTTTCCTAGGTCCTGTATTTGTTCTCTGATTCTATTGCATTAAGTAGCCTAAGATCTTCTGATTGTCAGGATAAATTACCCCTTAAATTATGGCAATTTATTTATTGATCTGTTAGCTTTTTAAGGTGGAAGAATCTAAAGTATCCTGGTGGCTCCCATGACTTATTGTTTAGTGGGACACATGGGGTCATAACAAGAATTTGAGACAAATGTAGATGACTCTCTAGGCCTGCAGAGTTCAGTGCTACTGAGATTAGTATTGCCTACACATTTCACTGGAAGCAAAAAGAATGGACACTACTTCTGGTTTCAACTTTTCAATGTTGTCTATTAAATTATTAACATTGAGTAACATAGTATAAATAGAAATCTCTTACTTGATGAATATCCAACATCTATATAGATGCCACTTTTATTTTGCTCTTGGAAAATTACTTCCAAATTGTGATGGAGTGGGTTATTCCAAGGACCTGAATGGACCAACAAGGTCTAAGCTCATAGCAACATGTGTGTAGATGTAACCGACCATCTCATTAAATAAGAAACACAGAGCCAATACAGAGATGAAAGCCAAGAAGTCAAAACAATGGCTAAGAGCTAAAAACCTTACCCTTCACTGTCGATGTTGTCTTACCTCTCCAAAAGAGACCTACTTCCTGTGTGTCTGTCTTTTATAGTGTTTCTGTTCTGCCTTCTCATTGGTTGTAAACCCAACCACATGACCTCCTAGCCACTGCCTGTCTGTACAGACCTCCAGGTCTTCTATGGTTGGTATTGAGATTAAAGGTGTGTGTCTCCATGATGGCTGTATCCTTGAATACACAGAGATCCACTTAGCTCTGCCTCCCAAGAGCTGGGATTAAAGGCATGCACCACCACCGCCCAGCTTCTGCTAAGGCTTGCTATTATCTCTGACCCCCAGGCAACTTTATTTATTAACATACAAATAAAATCACATTTCAGTACAAATAAAATATCACCATACATGTGCCTCACAATAGATTCTGGAGCCAATTAAGATGCCATTTTTACCTGTGTGAATCAAGGAATATGAACATTTCCAGATAATGATGCTGCCTGAGGTTCTGAAGGCAGGAAAGTTGGGGATGCTCAGGGAAAGTATTTAATCTTATAAAGACAAAATTTTGGCCCTTCCAGAATAAATACTGCTCAAGATAAACAACTTGGCCTTATGTTTTATGGGGGTGTCAGCAAATAATTCTTTATTAACATTCATTCAATATTAATCTGTGTTGCTAACAGTTTGGGCACAAAAATACAGAGTAATTATAATAGCTAATTTGGAGTTGCAAATATGAATATGTTTTTCTATTTCCAATGTTCATAAAGCTCATTTATTTATCATATAATTTCTGGAGTGCTGTATTCTTTGTAATAATTAAGTATGTGTCATTTTGTTTTTCAGATTTAAGAAGGAATTTTGGCATGTTCCCAAGTATAAGAACTTAAAATCTCAATGAACTGGTATACTCCTGAAATGCTTAAAGTTTACCATGTATTATGTATCATTTTTATGATCTCCACAACACTGGCCTCCTTTTAAATGATCTGTTAAACCAACACATTGCCATCAACATGACTAAACCAATGTGTAAACCATAAAACTACATGTGGACTGGTTCCCTCTGACTACATCATAGTACAAGAAACCTCTCAGGTAAGTAGCTATTATTTTAGCACTCTAAATCAGTGGATCTCAAGCTTCCTAACACTGTAACCCTTTAATACAGTTCCTCATATTGTGGTAACCCCCAACCATAAAATTATTTTATTGCTACTTCATATCTGTAATTTTGCCACTGTTATGAGTTGTAATGTAAATAACTGATATGCAGGATATCTGATATGAGACCCCCAAAAGGGTCCTTACCCAGAGGTTGAGAATTGCTGTTTTAAATTAAGAAAATGTCTATTTTTTATATGTGAAATAGAAATCAGTATTTTCATTAAGCTCATGGCATATATCATACTCTATACCCAGTGTGCTAAATGATCATCTCCAGCAATGATAATGTGTGGTACAGTGGTTTTAATCAGAGTTTCTACTTGGTTCAGCTTATTGTTGAACACAATACTTCTCCAGGAATGACTCTCTTTCTGCAAAGGCCATAATTAACAATTGAACAATGCTATGGCACAGGCTTCTGTTCATACATTTTTAAAAGTTTAAAAATGTTGCTAGTTTCTTCCATTGTCATGGACTGTAAGTGACTTTGAGTTAGTCTCTGAGTTTTTAACTGTGCCTTTCTCACGGAAATAACTTACTAAAAAGAAACAGTGTAGTTACTAGATTGCAAAGTACAAAATTTCTAAATTTGCTGGGGAAATAGTCGCAGTAAATTCATAGAACAAGTGAGTGCCTTTGGAATAAACTTTTGCAAAAATCTATTATCTGTTACATACATATTTGCTCTCAGAGGAGTAGATCATGATAGAAGACTGTTCTCAGACTATCAAAATAACCTCAAAATCTCTGTATGTTCTTCCTTTCTTACTGTAGACTATCATCTATTGATCCTTTTGGAAAAGGCCAGTGATACATTATTTTTAATAATTATATTGATGCCTTTGCCTTAACTATCTTTTTACTATTTCAGTTAAATAATTTTGAATCTAAAAATTAGTTCACGTCTGGGAACTGATGAGAATAGTTAAGGCGTTTTACTAGGATGGCTTACTCCCAGTACCATTTTTCATTCCCTTTTGGCTATGATGTTAATAGAAATCAAGTTTTGCTCCTCTAATTTGCTCCCAGGGAGAGCAAATTATATAAATCATGCCAGAAAATTCTTCCAGGCTAAGCTGCTTTGGTCTTCTTCTCCTCTTGTCATTTAGCCTTTGGAATATGGCTCGTATTCTCGTATGTGGCCTTTATCATATCAGTATTCTCGTATGTGGCCTTTGTCATATCAGGACATTATCTTCTATCTGGACATTAAGGAACCCAGTTTGGTGACTACTTCACCTGCCATTATAGGAGAAGCCAGTGAAAGTTTTAGTGTGTTTTGATTGTATATACTTCAAAATATCTATGATGATCTTTGTGAGTGACATGAGCTCTTGGAACTTACATAGAAGAGACCTCTTGGTATGTCTTTGGAATTGTAAAAATGGTTATGTAGCATTTTTACTTATTCATATTTCATCTTGTGCCATCTGCCAGGAAGCGGCTGCATTTCTATTTTGCTCAGCATTGATCATCAATCTCTTTGAGCTTCTAAGATAGAAGCATCCTACTGAGAAGCTTACATCATCCTTAGAGGTTCTTGCCAAAATGTTTAATCTCACATGATGAGAAACTGCTTCCAAGTAGATTCCTATCTATTCACTCCTTCTCTCAGCCTACCACCCACAAAAGCCAATCTGATACTCCTTTGATTCTGCTACATGTGCTGGCAACCAATTCTTAAAGTTCATATTTAGTATCATCTATGCTACCTACAGCAGGATGTCTGAGTAGTACATTTATATATTAACATTCCCAATGTTTAATAAGTACATCCCTAATCATATATATTTCATCCTATAAAGTTCATTTTAAAGCCTTTGTCAAGAGACATATTGGTATATAGGTTCTACCTGAATATATTAGCTTTTCCTAAAATGGGCACAACTAAGCTTGTTTTTATTTATTTATTTTTCAATTACGAATTGCATGGCCATAGCATGTGGCTCAATTTTCTTGCTAGCTAGCTCCTGTAACTGAAATTAACCCATTTCTATTAATCTATGTTTTGCCACATGTTCCATGGCTTACTGGTCTGCTGGCATGTTGTCCCTTGGGTGGCAGGCTGGTGTCTCCCCGCCTCTCCTTTCTCTTTCTCTCTGTCTCCCATGGATTTTCCCACCTGGCTTCATCCTGTCTGCCATAGGCCAAACGGTTTTATTTATCAACCAATCAGAGCAACACATATTCACAGTGTATAGAAGAGGAACTTGGATGACTGTCCAGGCAGGCAGCTGTCTCTGTCATTCTAGATTTTTGAAAGTTGCTCACAATGATCTTCCTGTTTACTTAGGTAATATGATAATCCTTCTGAGGTCTTTGATATACTTAAAGACTAGACAGTTATAATTATAATGTTCCTTGGCTATGATAAAAGATAAATTAGATATGAAACTTTAGACTAATAAATATGGGATAGATAGAATATTTTCTTTAATTTTGCCAAATATAAATAGACTAGATATTGTAACTGTAATTCTTGCTTAATAATTGTTTTGTTATATGTAATTTTACTATGTTAAAGTTAAAATTTTTCCTTATTTTATTAGATAGAAAAGGGGAAGTGCTTTAAGCTTGGTTATTTTAAAAAATAGATTAAGTGATTAGAAGAATATGTGATAAATTTTAGAGTAAAAATAAAATGAAAAAGAAAATGAAGAGGCATTAAGAAGCCAAGCAAGTAACCCAAGGAAGGAGAAGGGTGAGGAGGAAAGAGGCATAAAACTGAGAAGTGTTTAGACTCAATTTTAGATGGACCAAAAAATAAATGGAGACCAGAATGCTGAAAGCATCATGCATGGGAGATACATGAAGGCTTTATAAAGAATGGTGTTTTGGAATGGGGAAGCTACCCTCCAACAACATAAGGTGTACACAAGAGAATAAAAGTAAAATGAGAACAATTGGCCAGTTTACAAAGAAATTTACAGATCCTTCAAATTAACACAATATTTTGCTCAGATTCTCATTTTTTATTACAGTTGTTATACAGTATCATATTCAGAAGGCCTGTCTCCTTAGACATTTTTGTAACTTGACAGATAAAATTATACGTGCTTATCAGGTATAGCATAGTGTTTTGAATGTGAATACATTATTTAGTGATAAAACCTAGCTAACTGACATATGTGTTATGCCATTTAGACATTATGCTGTAAGTCAAAACACTTAATATCCTCTTTCTCTTTAGCATCCTGTAAGAACACAGTGTGGCGTTAACTATTTTGGTTTGACTACCAAATTCCTGTCACAAGCTTATTTTATGGATGCTTGATTAACAATTACAGGAACAGTCTTGGGAGATTGAGAAACTTTTAGATATTTTTCGTGGTACATATTAACTACAATCATACTAGAAAACAAATCTCCCCATATCATTCATCCTTTGCAATTTAAACCTTGTGTCCCTTGACCAACATCTCAATACACTCCACCCTCACTGCACAGCTCTCACTCTAACTTGCCATTTTACTCTCCATTTCTAGAATATAAACTATTTCATTTTCTGTATTTTCAAAACACTTCAGCAATTCTGACAAATGTGAGCACAGTGAACAATAGATCAGGACTATGCTTATACCAATTCATAGCCATTTATGCAAAAATGAACTAAGGAAAATGCAGAAATGAAGAAAAATGTGTATATTACATTGTCCTACATGTGTTGTATAAATACAATATTACTTATTTCAAATTTACCACACAGTCAAAAAAATTCCTGAACAGTCAGATTTGCTCTCAAGTTCTGAGTGGAAGGAAGAGATTATGCTTAAGTGTCCTTAATTTAAAGTGAGCAATGATGAAGTAAGCCTTAGTGGTTTTCCATGAGTATTAACCATTCTCTAATGAGTCATCCTCTATTACATGGTTTCTGAAACTCTAAATGACTCGGATCCATCACTTTTGGCAGGGAAAAACCAATGTATTCTGAGGTTTCAAATAAACTAATATTATCATGGTAAATTAGTGCTTCCATTTTCACACTTAAAAAGGTTCTTCCATAGAAATGAATTTATCCAGGTGAGATGTTCGGACTTGTGGTTGGTGTCAGACAAGTTGTCTGAAAAACAAAAATTTAAATATATAAAAATTTTAATTATTATTTAAGTGACATTTTATTACTTTAAAATATCTTTACTATGTAAAAATGATCAAACTTATAGTAGAATGTGTTGTATGTATGTGGGTTTTTATGTCTTATTTACTTGGGATATAGATAATGAAATAAATATTTAAATTGTGTAGGATTCTTACTACACACAGATTTAGACAACAAAGCAGAAGTGCATTGTTTATTATTCAAATTTGTTAAAGCAAGTGAGCTTCAATATTAACTATCCTATGAATTATACGTTGATTGGTCATCACTTCTTTAATGGAGCAAAATTATGTTTCTTATTCGACATTACAGAATTTCTTTGCATAATTTACATTATAGATACAAAATACCTCATTGGATATTAGCATAAGATCTCATCTGATAGCTACAAAATATAGTGAAAGTATATATACTTTCATGTTATAACTTGCTATTTTGGAAGTTTGTATACATCAGGATTATGGTACATGAAACCTAATGATGAGATAATAAATGAGTTTATTTTTACTTTCTTCATCATATATTAAACCAGATTATGTTTCTCAGATTTTAATGTGGTAAATAAATGGTGTTTTTGATATTTATGCATGTAATAGAGATTTCTAGCTCAAAGGGAACATTATTTTTAAAACCTTGAATAATAATTCCTTTTTTAAAATTTCTTTGCAATATTGTTGATGAAAGGTATACTTTTGTATTTTATCCTCCGAAATGTTATGATTCTGATTGTTATGTTGGTTAGCTAAAACTTCAACCAAAATCATTTATTTAATTTTCTTTTCTTTCTTCCTCCTCACAAGTGTGTTTAAATATTGAAACAGCATATTTTTTTCTAACATTTTTATTCTAAGACTGAATTCCTCACAAATAGGAGTCACACATGAATGAATGAAAGAACATGATCCTGACATAGCTATTTGATGAGCAAGCAAGAAGCTTGTATAAAATTCCCTCCAAATTCCAGTTATTGTGACTTCCTGCTATATGGACAACCCCTTTACAATTTCTCCTAAGGAAAAAAATGGTTTTCTACTTTTCTTTTTTTTTTTTTTTTTTTTTTTGTAATTTCAAGTATTGTTTTACTCATTAGTATAGTAACCTGATTTACAATCTACTCTTAGAAATATACTCATTTTAGTTCTCCTTATTATCAGTTATGTTGCATTTTTTCCCAGAGTGTTTTTATAAATACAAGGAGATATAACCTTTTCATCCATTAACTTAATGAAAAAAGTTTATTTGATTTAATTTCCTTCAGTTCTTTCTAAAATAGGCAGTGTCTAAGCATGCAATACAATGTTACTTAATTCCAGAAGTAACTAAGAGCATAGAAACAGAAGTAATAAGAGGATTCACACCTCACTAATGAAGTGAAATTAAGTTTCATTTTGATGGTTGTGAAGGAAAGATAACTCTGAATTATGCCAGTGTTGAAGATTCAACTCACATGAATGAGGTTAGTGTCACATGTTTAATATGCAATTTATTTTCTTTCATAAGATGTAGTCAGGACAGCCCAGTTTTCTATCCCCTAGGCCCCGGGGCACATTCTGTGCCACTCACCCCCGCACCTCTGCGCAGCCATTGCAGCCCCAGAGACTGGGCAGCAGCCTCCTCCCCTGCCCCTTGCCAACCATTCTCTGCCACACCAAGGACCACTGGAGCCATACATCCCTCCTACACCTCCTTCGCTGATTTCGAAGAAGAGAAACCACTGGAGCCACAGGCTCTACCTGCACCAATCAGAAAAAGAGTGACTTGGAGCTCCATCTGTATGGATTAAAGGAAGAAATGGGTAGGCAGCTGTGTAAGAACACATTCAACAACATAAAGAGCAAAATGGCACCACCAGAACCTAGTGATCCTGTAGTGGGTAGCTTTTGGAGCCATGAACTGAACATCCATCTCTAGTTATGTAACAGGTAACTGTTACACTTGCCTATGATTTTGAGGGACAAAACCCTGGGGTGTGGCCACTCTGGGACCCATAAGACCTGGGATGCATATACATGGCTCTCTCTTCACTACGTTGTGGTTTTGGATGCTGGGATGGTCCAGGGAAGAGCTCTCCAGAGAACAGCTTTGGACCTTGCCTCACCCTTCCAGGATTTTGTGACAAATTCCTTTATTCTGTCTTGTGAGTTAACCCCCAAATAAATTCCTTTGATCATTAAGCAGACTCTGTGGATTACTAGCAATATAATCCCAATATGATCCTACAACAGCAAAATCTGAACATTCCAATGCAGATGATCCAGAAAAAAAACAACCTTAAAAACAACATTATGAAGACTGTAGAGGCCCTAGAAGAGGAAATGAAAAATTCCCTTAAAGAAATGGAGGAAAAGACAAACAAAAATTAGAGGAAACCAATAAATCCCTTAAGAAACCTAAGGAAAACAATCAAACAGGTAAAGGAAATAGTTCAAGACTTGAAAATTGAATAGATGAAATAAAAGAAAACACAAACTGTGGGAATTCAGGAAAAGAAAAATCTGAGTAAACAAACAGAAACTACAGAGGTAAGCATAACCAATAGAATACAAGAGATGGAAGAGAGAATCTCAGGTGTTGAGGATACCATAGAGGAAATAGAATCATCAGTCAAAGAAAATGTTAAATTCATCAAATTTTTAATGTACAACATCCAGGAAATCTGGAACGCCATGAAAAGGCCAAACCTAAGAATAATAAGGCTAGAAGAAGGAGAAGAACTTCAGTTCAAAGGCACAGAAAATACATTCAACAAAATCATAGAAGAAAACTTTCCCAACCTAAAGAAAGACATGCTTATGAAGGTACAAGAACCATACAGAACATCAAATAGACTGGACCACAAAAAAAGTCCCCTCACAACATAATAGTCATTCAAAATAAGGAAAGAATATTAACAGCAGCAAAGGAAAAATGTCTAGTAACATATAATAGCAGACCCATCAGAGTAACACCCAACTTCTCAATGGAAACTCTGAAAGCCAGAAGGTCCTTGACAGACATTCTGTAGCTGCAAAGAGACCACAGACACCAGCCCATAATACTTTACCCAGCAAAGCTTTCAATCACCATAGAGAAACAAAATATTACATGACAAAACCAGATTTAAACATTACATATCCACAAATCCAGCCCTATAGAAAGTATTAGAAGAAAAACTCAAACCCAAGAAAGTTAGCTGCAACCACCAAAACACAGGCAATAAATAACCTCATACCAGCAAATCCCAAAGATGTGAAACACACACACACACTACCACTGCAACCACCAAAACCAAAAAAAAAAATTACAGGAATTAACAATCACTTGTCATTTATATCTCTTAATATCAATGGACTCAATTCACCTATAAAATAACACAGACTAACAGAATGATTTGAAAACAGAATTCATCCTTCTGCTGCACACAAGAAACATACCTCAGTCACAAAGACAAACATTACCTCAGAGTAAAGGGTTTGGAAAAAAATTTCCAATTAAATGGACCTAAGAAACAAGCTGTTGTAGCTATGGAAATATCTAACAAAATAGACTTCAAACTTAAACTAATCAAAGGAGATGGAGAAGGACATTTCATATTCATCACAGGAAAAAAACATCAAGATCAAGTCTTAATTCTGAACATTTTTACTTCAATTACAAGGGCACCTACTTTTGTAAAAGAAACATTTCTAAAACTTATATCATATATCAAACCCCACACTAATAGTGGGAGACTTCAACACCCACTCTTACCGCTGGACAAGTCTACTAGACAGAAACTAAACAGAGAAATGAGAGAACAAACACAGATGTTATGACTCAAATGGACCTAACAGATATCTATAGAACATTTCACCCAAACACAAAAGAATATACATTCTTCTCAGCACCTCATGGAACCTTCTCCAAAATTTACCACATACTCAGTAACAAAACAAATCTTAATAGATACAAAAGAATTGTAATAACCCCTGTATTATATCGGACCACCATGGCTTAAAGCTAGAATTCAACAACCACTCATATTGCAGAAAGCCAACAAACTCATGGAAACAATGTGCAACTGAACAATCACTGGGTCAAGGAAGAAATAAAGAAAGAAATTAGACTGCCTAGAATTCAATGAAAATGAATGCACATCATACCCAAACTTATGGGACACTATGAAAGCAGTGCTTAGAGGAAAGTTCATAGCACTAAGTGCTAACATAAAAAAAAAAGTTGTGGAAATCTCACACTAGAAACTTACAGCACACCTGAAAACTCTAGAACAAAAAAAAAACTCATCTAGGGGAGTAGATGACAAGAAATAATCAAATTGAGGGCTGAAATAAATAAAATAGAAACAAAGAGAACAATAAAAATAATCAATGAAGCAGATTTGTTTTTTTGAGAAAATCAACAAGATAGACAAACCCTTATCCAAACTAACCAAAAGACAGAGAGAGAATGTTCAAATTAACACAATCAGAAATGAAAAGGGGGAAATAACAATAGACACCGAGGAAATTCAGAGAATCATTAGGTCATACTTCAAAAACCTGTACTCCACAAAATTGGAAAATCCAAAAGAATTTGACAATTTTCTGGATAGATACCATATACCAAAATTAAATCAAGATCAGATAAACAATGTAGATAGACCTATAGCCCCTAAGAAAATAAAAGCAGTCACTGAAAGTCTCCCAACCAAAAAAAAAAAAAAAAAGGAGGCCAGGACCAGATGATTTCAATGCAGAATTCTACCAGATTTTCTAAGAAGAGCTAATACCAATACTTGAATTTGTTTCAAACCACAGAAACAGAGGGAACATTGCCAAACTCTTTATGAGGCTACAGTTACCTTGATGCCCAAACAACACAAAGATTCAACAAAGAAAGAGAATTACAGACAAATCTCCCTCATGAACATTGATGCAAAAATATTTAATAAAATACTGGCAAACTAAATCCAAGAAGACATGAAAAAAATTATCCACCATGATAAAGTAGGCTTCATTCCAGAGATGCAAGGATGGTTCAACACTTGAAAATCTGTCAATGTAATCCACCATATAAACAAACTGAAAGAAAAAAAAAACACATCATCTCCTTAGATGCTGAATGAGCCTTTGACAAAATATGACATCCCTTCATGATAAAGGTGTTGAGGAGACCAGGGATACAAGGAATATATCTAAACATAATAAAGGCAATATACAGCAAGCCAACTGCCAACATCAAACTAGATATCGAGGAACTCAAAGCAATTCCACTATAATCAGGAACAAGAGATGTCCACTTTTTCCATATCTGTTCAGTATAGTACTCAAAGTTCTAGTTACAGCAATAAGACAAGAAAAGGAGATCAATCAAGGGGATCCAAACTGGAAAGGAAGAAGTCAAACTTTCACTGTTTGCTGATAATATAATAGTACATATAAATGACACCAAAACTTCTGCCAGGGAACTCCTATAGCTGATAAACACCTTCAGTAATGTGGCAGGATACAAGATTAGCTTAAAAAATCAGTAGCTCTCCTATACACAAATGATAAATAGGCTGAGAAAGAAATTATAGGGGAACATCACACTTTAGAATAGCTACAAATAACAGAAAATATCTTGGGATAATTCTGCTGTGGAATAATGCTTTAGTATACTGGCTTAATAAAATGCTGATTGGCCAGTAACCAGGCAGGATTTATAGGCAGGATAAGCAGGAAAGGAGAATTCTGGGAAGAGGAAGGCTGAGTGAGGAGACACCAGGCTGGCATCCAGGGAGCAGCATGCAATGGCACACAGGTAAAGCCATAGAACATGTGGCGACACATAGATTAACAGAAATGGGCTGAGTTTAAGTGTAAGAGCTAGTCAGTAGGAAGCTTGAGCTAATGGCCAAGCAGTTCTAATTAATATATGCTTCTGTGTGTTTACTTGGGTCTGAGTGTCTACAGACTGGGCAAGACACAGAAAAACTTTAAGCACATAACTCTAACCAAATAAGTGAAAAACCTGTATGACAAGAACTTTAAGTCTTTGAAGAAGATATCAGAAAATATAAAGATCTCCTACACTCTTGGATAGGTAGGATCAACACAGTAAAAATGGAAATCTTACCAAAAGTAATCTATAGATGCAATGCAATTTCCATCAAAATCCCAATGCAATTTTTCACAGACCTTGAAAGAACAATACTGAACTTCATATGGAAAAAGAGAATATGCAGAATAGCCAAAACAATCCTATGCAATGAAGGAACTTCTGGAGGCATCACCATCCTTGACTTCAAGGTCTACTATAGTAATAAATCAGCTTGGTATTAGCATAAAATAGACATGTTGATCAATGGAATCAAGTTGAAGGCACTGAAATTAATTCAAACACCTAGAAACACCTGATTTTTGACAAAGAAGCCAAAATTATACAATAGAAACAAGAAAGCATCTTCAACAAATAGTGGTGTTATAACTGGATGTTTACATGTAGAATGATGCAAATAGATCCATATATATGACAAAACTCAGGTCTGAATGGATCAAAGACTTGAACATAAATCCAGTTACACTAAACCTCATAGAAAAGAAAGTGGGAAGTATCCTTGAACGCATTGGTACAGGAGACCACTTCCTAAATATAACACCAGTAGCACAGACACTGAAAGCAACAATTAATAAATGGGACCTCTTGAAACTGAGAAACTTCTATAAGCTGAAGGACACTGTCAATAAGAAAAAATGGCAGCCTACAGAATGGTGAAAGATCTTTACCAATCCTACATTTGATAGAGGGCTGATCTCCAAAATACATAAAGAAGTCAAGAAACTAGACATCAAAATACCAAATAATCCAATTTAAAAATGGGCTACAGATCTAAACAGAGAATTCTCAACAGAAGAATCTCAAATGGCCAAAACACATTTAAGGAAGTGTTCATCATCCTTAGCCATCAGGGAAAGGCAAATCAAAATGACTCTGAGAGTGGCCAATATCAAAAACACTGAAGACAGCTTGTGTTAAAGAAGATGTGGAGAAAGGGGAACATGCCTCCACTGATGGTGGGAATGCAATCTTACACAGCCACTCTGGAAATTAGTATGGTGCTATCTCAGAAAATTGAGAATCAACCTACCTCAAGACCCAGCAATACCACTCTTGGGCATATACCCAAAAGATGCTCAACCACATCACAAGGACATAGGATCAACTATGTTCATAGCAGCATGATTCACAATAACCAGATCCTGGAAACAACCTAGATGCCCCTCAACCAAAAAAATGGATAAAGAAAATGTGGTACATTTACACAATGGAATACTACTCAGCAGAGAAAAACAATGACATCATGAGGTTCACAGGCAAATGGATGGTTCCACAATCCCAGAGAAGCTGAGTAAAGAGGAGGACCCTAAGAGGGACATGCATGGATTGCCCCAGGAAAGGGAAAGCATTAGGGTCTCCTGGGTAAACTGGGAGGAGGGAGTAAAGGGGAGTGGATGGGAGATGGGAACATGGGGGTTTGAGATGGCTGAGTTGGGCGAGCGATAAGGAAAACAGAAATGGAGCCATTAAGGGGTTAAGGAGAAATCTAGGATTAGAGAAATCCCCAAGAACTCACAAGAATATCCCCAGCTTCGACTCAGAGCAATGGTGGACAAGGTGATTGAATTAGCCTTCCACTGTACTCAGATTAGTGTCTACCCTGATTGTCATCATAGATCCTACATCTAGTGACTGATGGAAGCAAATGCAGAGACCCACAGCCAAGCACTTGGCCAAGCTCCTGGAATTCAGTTGAAGAGAGGGAGGAGGGACTATATGAGCAAGGGGGCAGGATCATGATAGGAGAAAAACACAGAGATAGATGATCCAAACTAATAGGAGTTCATGGACTCTGGACTGACAGCTGGGGAGCCTGCGTGGATTCTTAGTAGGCCCTCTGAAAGTGGATGACAGTTGTGTGATTTTGTATGTGGGGGTCCCCTGGCAATGAGACCAGGACTTATACCAGGTACATGAACTGTCTTTTCAGAGCCCATTCCCATGGTGCAATGCCTTACTCAGCCATGATGCAGAGGGCAGGAGTTTGGTCCTGCCCCAACTTGGTATGCCAGCCTATGTTGACTACCCAAGGGAGCCTTTACCCTTTATGAGGATGGGATGGGGTGGGGTTAGGGAGGAGGTGGAGGTAATGGGAGAAGGGAAGGGAGAGGGGACAGATATTAGTATGTAAAATGAAAAAATAAATAAATAAAAAAGAGCTACAAAAAAAGATGTAGTCGGGCACTATTGGGTAATGATAGGATCATGTGATACTTGCAGTACTGTTTCAGCTCTAACTGTTCCAATCTGGCAGTCCTCTACTATCAATTGGTCTGCAATGGCATGAACATCACAAGCTTCTGACTTAGAGCACTGAGTATATTCTTTTTGAACAAAAATGTACTTTATATGCTTTAATTGTAAAGGTAAAACTCACATACATATGTAACTTTAATACTTATTAGAGATTCTGTTCATAATTTTAAATACCATGCAGTTGTGACAGGCAGCACATGATATCTCATATAGCATTTATTTACTTACCCAAGTGTTCATATAATACAAACTTAGAGTACAACTTCAGAAAATATATACATAATGATGATATAGAGCATTCAAAAATTATACACCTTTGAAGGTCTCTCTGTATTGGCAAGAATGAACCAAATCATTTTTAAATTTTCTGACATAATTTTCAGTTATCTGAAAACAGATATTAGATGATGCATTCATAATTGCTACTATCTTAGCATCTTTTCCTGTTGCTGTGTTAAAATACCTTGACAATGGAAATGTATGGTAGATAGGGTTTATTCAGGCTCCTGATTGAAGGTATTGTGCCCAGATCGTGACCCCCAGAGAGACCACCGAAGACGAGCATGCCGGACTGCAAAAGCAAGGTTTAATTCTGGATATCCAAAAGCAATACAAGCCTAGGCAGGGACTTCGTCCAATACATCCAATGCAGTGGAGGCTGTAGGAAGTGCCCACCTGTCTGCAAGCTCAGTTTTTAAAGGGAAAAGTCACAAGGTTACATCATTTAGGGGTGCTAGTATGGATACAATTCTGATTGGCTCACTTCTAGGGACTTCTAGAAATTACTTCTAAGGGAGTGGTTGCCCGCCAACATTTCTCATTGGCTGCCCTCAAGTGGGGGTATTTCTGTGGTCAGTTACCCTGGAAACCAGGGAGAGGGCATTCCATAGTCTGGCAGGCATTACCTGGTGACTATCTTGTGACTCTGTACTTTTACACTTCCTCGTTTCTGGAATCTGAACTGACTGGTTTCAGTAACTAATGGCCTATTCCCAAAAGGAGAAATCTTAGGCCTTAATTTTAGGGTGAAAGCATTTTCGTCTTATTTCTAAGATGGCTCATTTTGGTCTCACAAAGGTTACAGTCCATCAGTCCTCTATGGCAGGGAGGTGAAGTCTACAGGAACTTGAAATAGCACCCACATTTGGAAGCAAAGAGCACTGAATGTGTGCTGCTTCTGAGCTACATTTCCACTCACACAGTTCAGTTCCCATCCAGGGAATGGTGTCATTTACACTGTAAAGCTTTCCAACCTAAGTTAATCATGAAAATCCCTACAGACACTCCCTGAGGCAAGCTTCCAGCTGATTCTAGATTTTGTCAAGTTGACAACACAACTAATCACTTCATGCCTATTATATTAAACTTCTTCCATCATTTGGCTAATCAGTGTGGTACTGATTCCTGAATCCCAGAGTTCATACAGGCTATGAAACAACCTCTCACTGAACCATACACTCAGCCCTTGACTGGTATATCTCTTTAAATATCAGAAAACCAGAAAGTAATTTTTCCTGTTTGGGCATCCACAGTGTTTCTGGTATATAGATCAACTAACCTGCTCAATTCAGGTCTTTCTTCTTACTCAAGTGTCATGAAAATTCCTGAATGTATATACACTCAGTAGTTGTCTCTTCACTGACTACTTAACTCCTTTCCTATTAATCATGTTTCCCACAAATTCTTTTGTTGAAGTCTTGTTTCCCCCACGTGAATAAGCACATCTTTTGGTTAAAATTCACTAGTGTAATAATAACTTGCTCATCATGTTCACTGTATTCGCATGTCCATATAAAGTGTTGAGAATATAATGATGATTGAGCTGAAAACAAAAATTCAAGCCCATTCACTAAGCAGCAAAGAGAAGGAATAATCAAGAGGTCAGTGGTGTTGTGGAACTATCTCTTCTGGGCAGGACATGGCCTATTCCCTCTACAGTTGTCAGTAGCTGGGTACCCTGAGGATACAAGATTGGGCCAAAGAACTGTCTGTAGTTAGGACCTGGGGGAGGGCTCAAAAGACCACACACTTCCCATGGGTGTATAGACAGTTAGTTATCCATTGTTGGGAACAGGAGTTTTTAACTTAAATTTTTACTTTTTTGAGATTTTCACACAAGTATTCTATTTACAGTATTTCTAGCCCTTACTCCCTCCAACTTCTTACTGTCACCTCACCACCACTCCACTTCCTGAAGTCTTCTTTCTCTATATATGTGTATGTGTGTGTGCACATACACACACATATATGTACATACAAGTATATATGTATGTATATAACAGTGAATGCATTTAATGTTGTTTATATTTACATGTGTTTAGGGCTGACCAGTCACTTATTAGAGACATTTTATTTGTTCAGTTTTTTTTTAAAAAAATTCATCTGTTACTTGAGAATTTTATGTAATGTATTTTAATCACATTCACAAACAACTGCTCTAGGATCCATCCTCACCTCCTTATCTACACAACTTTGTGTTCCTTTTAAAATTCACAGAGTTCTTTTGTATTAGCTAAATGCTTTTGAGTCTGGTCCCTTCTCTGAGGTGAAGTACAGCAGGAGTCACATACACCCTTAAATAAAACTGAATTTTCATTTCCTAGCAGCTGCCCATTGATAATAGTTCCTCATCCAGTGTAGTACCTCATGTGCACTTCTCCACTCCATAGAGCAATGTTGTCTGCTCAAACTTACAGATTTTGTGTATGTTGTCAAAAATACTGTGAGTTGTTATGTGCAACTACCCTGTTGTACCACAAAAACAGTTCTCTTATGCTCACCCACCACCTCTGCTCTTACGATCTTTCCACTCCCTCTTCCATGAAGATGCCTGAGCATTCATGGAAGTAGCATGATATGTACATCTCATTTAAGGCTGACCATTCTATAGTTTCTTACTCTCTGCATGTTGGACAGTTGTGTGTTCTCTGTTAATTGTAATCTATTGCAAGAAGAAGCTTCTTTTATGAAGGTAGAGCCATGCACTGATTATTAGCAATACATTATTAGGAGTTGGTTTAATACTATCTCCATTTAGCAAAATAATAGTAATTTCTTGCCTAGGGCTTATGATCTACCTAGCCATAGCTACTTGGCCTTGACAATGGTACCAGTTATCTGGTCCATGTATGGGAACACAACTCACATTGGAAATCGGCTGGTTAGAATCATAACATTGATGTCACTCCTGTTCCAAGGGACATACATTTCCAGGCCAGTCTTTACTGTAGGTCACAAAGAACACAGATGAGAAAATGATGATTACTTCTTTCTTCAGTGGTATGCACTAAATCTTGAAATTAGTTCAGAAGAATGATGCTTCCTGGTTGGTACCTGATACCCACTTACTCATTTAATTTCTCCATTTTTTTTTCAGTCAAGTTGTTATTTTGTCAACAATAGGGTTTTTAAATCAAGTTCTGGAGAGTAACCAAGAATAATGATAGTAGCCCATCAGGGATATTTTTCTTCAGTAGTATAGCTGGTTCAAGGTGGCCCTGAAAATAACCCCAATTAAACTTACTGTTTCATCAACTGTATGGATGTGGGGTCAGATTTTTATTTCTGTTAGTTATTTTTATGGAGTAAGGACACATTTAGCCATATATCCTCAAAAGAAGTTCATACATTTTGTAGCAATGAATTATTCAAAAGCATGCAATAAAAACATGAAAAAATATTGTTATATTTGACTAATTTTGACTTATTAGCTATTGATATTCATGATGCTAAGGACTACATCAAGACACATTTTTTTTCACTAAAAAAATTCCAGAATGACTTTAACCCACTCAAGGGAAATATAATAGAAGAAATACAAATATCATATAGCCAATTGTCAGAATCCATTAAGAAATTCTACAACCCCTATGCTTTTATGAAATTTATTCATATCCCTTTTTGAGGTTTCTGCGTAATATTCTGAAAAATGAAATATATTTCAATGCCTTTATCTTGAGTTAACACCACTAAAGGAAAAAGTACTGAGGATCAAAGCATTTGCTCTAAAAGATTATAAATATTCTTTTTCAAAATTGAGAATATTTTTATTTTTATCTTAGTATATGGTTGTTTTGTCTTTGTGTATGTCTGAACCACTTGTACTCATGCTGTGCTAAGATGCCAGAGAGGAAACTGGATCTTGCTGGGACTGAAGTTACACACTGTCTAATGCTACCATGGAGTGCTGAAAATTTCACCTAGGTCCTCTGGGAAAACAACAATGTGCTTAAACAATGAACCATCTCTCCAACCCTCAATATACTTGAGAAGATGTAATGCAATAAGCCTTCCAAGTCCAACCCAAAGATATTCATTACAAAAGCCAAATATGGCTTTATTTGTATGCTGGACTGTGGGTTACAGAGTTTTAGAACTCACTAAGAATTATATGCAAAACAATCATATTTAACCATTTTATATGACCCTTTCAGTAAGTTATATTTGCTCTTACTTTTTCCTTTTTGATTTTTTATTTGAAAAATTGATGTTTGGGATTGTATTATTTAATTTGTTCTAACTTTAAACTCTCTAGCTTTTCCATCGTGGATGGATTTATATAGCACCAGTTTATTACCTGAAAAACACATTTGATGTTTTTAAAATTTCTTAAATTTTTTGAGATTTGTTTTGTGACCTAACTCACAATCTTTTCTAGAAAAGGTTCCATTTTCAGCTGCATATAAAATAATTATAGTGAGGACTGCTTTGCATATACCATGAAGTTTGCTTGGTCTGTAGTTTCAACTCTACCATTTCCTTACTGATGTTCTGTCTGAATAGTCTAGTCATCTTTGAAATCAAGGAAGCTAAAGTGTTCTAACAATTCCATAGTGGTTTTTTTATGTTGAATTCTGTCATTGTTTGTGGTATTAATAGTAAGTTTTTATTTTACATGTCCATAACATACACACAAATATATAATATCTGTCTTTATTAGTGCATATATGTATCCATTTACAAATATTACATATCCTTAATAAATTATTTTTAATATAATAAATTTTGTCACTTGAGAGAAACTTTTGATATTTACTTTGTTTAATGAAATACTGTACCTATCCTTTCCTTGGGTTAACAATAGTATGAATATTTTCTCTTTCCTTCATCTTCAATATGCTCATAGAATATTAGTGGGGTACTGGTATGTATTTGTGTGTGGGTGAGATAGAGATAGATAGATAGATAGATAGATAGATAGATAGATAGATAGATAGATAGATAGATAGAGAGTGAAGATATAATTGCTCAATGTGTTATGAAGAATTTAACACATTTGTATTTAAAACAATGTATTTATTGATGGTTAACACTTATTATTGCAACTTTATTATTTACAATGTATTTTGTAGCTATTTTTTCCTCTTCTCTCTTTTGTCTCACTATTTATGTTGTGTTATGGTAGTAATATATTTTGATTATTTTGTCTTAGAGTACTCTTATGTACAATTTTGATTATTACTACTCAGGCATATAACATATACAGAGTATATTTTAAACTGATAACTCTCATCATGTGCAAGAACTGTATACATTTCCTCTCTATCACTTTGTTATTAATGTTGCAATGTACATGCTCTGTATGTGTATTTAGTAACAAATTTTATAATTATCATTATTCTTGTGATTTTCATCCAATGTAATGAAACAAAAGTTATTTACACATTACAATTAGGCTGTTTATATATTTGCATTCAATTGCTATGTGCTAGATAGTTTTATGTCAACTTGACACAAGCTAAAGTCATCTGAGACGAGGGAATCTTAATTAAGAAAATGTCTCCATAAGATTGGGCTTCAAGCAAGCCTTTAGACTCTAAAGTTCAGAGCATTTTCTTTGTTACCAAATTATAGGGAAGAGCCCAAACCATTATTGGTGATGACACCCCTGGGATAATAGTCCTGGGTTTTATAAGAAAGCAAGCTAAGCAAGCCATGGAGAACAGGCCAGTGTAAGCAGCACCCTTCCATGGCCTCTGCCTCAGCTTCTACTTCCAGGTTCCTGTCCTGTTTCAGTTCCTGTCCTGTTTCAGTTCCTGTCCTGATTTCCTTGATTAAAAACACTGCTGTGGGAGTATAACACAAATAAACTCATTCCTCCCCAAGTTGCTTTGGTCAGGGTGGATTGTCTAAGCAATAGAAATGCTAAGTAAGACAAGTTGGTAGCAAAAGTGGGGTATTCCTCTGACAAACCTGACCGCGTTTCAGGGAGGGTTGCGGAAGCACTTTGGAACTTTGGGTTAGGTCAGCCCTTGAGTGTTGAGAACTCAGTGGGTTGCTCTATAGGAGCTTGGGAGAAAAGAATGTCAAGAGCAATGCAGAAGGAGGAGGGCTGACTTGGGAAGTACCAAAGGAATGTTTAAGGTCTCTATTTGAGACCATTTCTTATTTTGAATTAAGTTGCTGTGGTTCTGGGTATCTGCAGTTGAAGACTTAGTCATGATTAACAAGATACCAGTACCATTGGTGTGAAAGCTTTGCTTTAGTGGGGCAATTGATACTGGCTGAGAAGAGCTGAGGAATTACTGGTGATTAAGAAAAGATCAGCATCAATGAGGTAAAATCTTCTGAGGAGACTTTCACAAGACATATAACACAGAAGCTTTTCTCCAAATGCAGCCAAGGCTGTACCTCATGCTAATAGCTGAACTTGGTAGTTTAAGAGTTACCCAGGTGGTACTGGTTTTGAAGGCATGAAGGAGTCATGAGAGAGCTGAGACATGGCACTGTGAGAGGCCAGGAGAGGCCACTGGTAACTCAGAAGCAGTTGAAAGCCCAGAACTGAAGGGGTCTTGCAAAAAAGTTGTGGCTTGACACCATGAAGAGAGCCCATGAGAGGTGAAAGTGCAGCCCAGTTGCAGTAGAAGGGCACGGGAATTTGGAGATGCCAGTACCATGGTACATCTACCAAGAAGCAGAAATGTGTGCTTCAGAAGGCCGAGCTGCAGAAGTGACCCAAGCCCTTTGGAGGAGCACAGAAGATTGTGAATGAATCTCAGATGTTGAATATTTCATTTTTTACACTATTAAGAGTTTCATTTTGCTTTAATCTGATGGCAACTACAACCTGTTTCTTTCCTCTTGAAATAAGAAAATACTTAAATTAATTTTGATTTTTTATAAGAGCCCACTGTTGAGAGCTTTTGAACTTTTAAAGGAGATTTTGGAATTTTTAAAGAGATGGAATATTTTAAAGAGATTTAACTTTTGATGTGTTTGAATTTGTTAAGACTGTGGGACATTTAAAGTTTTTTTAAAATATTTTTTATGTGAGGTCTTGGGGATGAATGAGAAAGGTTGTGGCTTAATGGTAATGTGTTTGTGTGTCAAGGTGACAAGTGGTCAATTGTGAAGGATAGTTTTATGTCAACTTGACACAAGTTAAAATCATCTGAGAGAAGGGAACCTTAACTAAGAAAATGTCTCCATAATATCAGGCTTCAAATGTATAGTTTCCTAATTAGTGATTGAGGGAAGAGGTTTCAGACCATTGTTGGTGGTGCCATCCCTGTGCTTGTGGTTCTGGGTTCTATAAGAAAGCATACTGAGCAAGCCACAGGGATCAAGCCAGTAAGCAGCATCCCATCATATAATCTACATCAGCTCCTGCCTCTTGTTTCCTGCCCTGTTTTCTGTCTTAACTTGATGTACTGTGATAGGGAAGTGTAAGTCCAATAAACTCTTTCATTCTCAAGTTGCTTTGGCCATGGTGTTTTGTCTTAGCATTTGAAACCCTTATTAAAACAAACTATGCATTTTCCATTATCAGAAAATTTTATATTTGACATGTTTGTGTGTCTCTATTGTTAAATAAGTGTAAGCTCCTTAAAATGACAATAGCAATTCTTGTTCTATGCTTACAGAAACATTTATGGTTACAACTTTCGCCCTAAGTTGTGGGGCATTTTCTGGATTTATGAATTAATTTATCATTATCACTTGAACAAATATTAACTTGTAAATTGATTATAATAAGTTGTTGACAAAGTCATATTTAATACTTTTATATATGTTACAGAGGTTCACTGTTCTTATTCTTCATTTCATTTTTTTATTACTCCAAAATCTCTCAATATAAGAGCTGTCCTTTAGTATCATCCAGGAACTATGTCTTAATTGCTGCCAAATTTATTAAATACTTGTTATCAGTATTTAGCAAAAACACTACACTTTCACAGAAACATTATGCCTTACATGTTATGTAAATGCAGACTGTGTAATAAGTCTCATCTATATGATGGTAAGATGCTTCTTTTTGCAACATTTTCACATATTTTAAATAGAAGAGGAAGATCATGAAATTCAGAATTGATATTTTGGTATTTTAGAAACTTAGTCTATATCTAAGTTGTTTTCTGAACATCTTAATTTAGATTATCTTCTAAAAAAAAAGAACAAGAATATGCTACTTTGAAGCACTTGCTTTTGAGCCAATTCTATAGGACAAGTGGGAATAACCAGATGGCTCCCTGAGTAGTAGAACCCATGTTCTACACTTTCCATCTTTCAGAAGTCTGTAATGAATACAGACACACAGTCTATATTTATGTACTTGTAAATAAGATTTCTGTAATACGTAGTATATGAAATATATATGTACACACAGAGATAAACATATGCTTTTATTTGAATTCCATATTTATGCATATCAAGTAGTATATATACATGTTTTATATAAATTGCATTATAATCTATATGTACTTAGAAAATATTTATATATACTCATATAAATGTTTGCATTCATTTCTAAATATACACATTCATTCCTTTTCTTTTTTTCTTAAACTTTTGTGTATTGAATAAAAGGTAATGTTTCAATTAAGAATCAGATCTCAGACTGAACAAGGGAAGGTAAATAAGATATCAAATCTAAGGTACTAATTTTCAATTATGTCCCAGGTGTGTCAGATGAAGTGAAATGGCATTAGAATTGGAAGAACATGAGGGAAGTGTGAAATGATGTAATAATACTACAATCTCAAAAAATAAGAGAACTGATAAAAAAAAGATGTGAAATGATTCAGTGTTCCCAAGCAAATGAATGGGGAGATGAAAGTGGCATGTCCGTACAAGTTATTATTCAGCCATGGAAATACAAAATGCTGATATATGCCAAAAAGCTAACTCTATACAATGAAATTGTATGGCAATTCAATTAAAATATAGTAAATATGGTAACTATTTTACCTAATCCAATATTTGCATCCCTTGAAATAAACCTTACTGGAGATATATTGCAATGAATTCATATGATACATAATTTTTGTACATTTTATTTATTTTGTCTTGTTTTGTTATGTTTGGGGTATCTTGATCATAAGACTTCATAACAAAACCACAGAATTTTTCCCTTTTAATGGAATCATTAATTGACATGAATATTAAACACTGAATATTTTGTTTGATTAGGCTCAAAGTCAAATATGTGAGCATAATGATATTTTTATGTAACTACTTGAAGTGCAATAACTTAAAAACGCTGATTTACAGAGATAACAACATTTTATAACTAAGAAATGTGTCTTATGGCTTTCATTTTGTTTTATTATTTGCTGAAAACATGACAATAGACAGAACACACTAAATGAATAAACAGAATTCTTTTAGCTGTTCACAGCATTGAAAATAGTGGCCTGCACTGGACATGTTGATGGTGTGATGGAAGGCAGAGGCCTCCAACCAGAGCAGCAACTCATCACAGGGAACGTTTGCAAATAAAGCTGAGAGGACTCAAGGGTGATCTGTGTGAGACAACGCAGCTGCCAATGTCGCTAACAGGAAGGAAGAGTGTTGGAGAGTTGGGGAAGACAGAGATAAGTGGATTTTGTTGTTGTTTTGCTTTATTTTTAATTAATATTTTAAAAATTTTCTTTCGGGGGGTGATATGTGGGTGAGTGGCAGATATAGAGGGATGGGAAATGAGCAGGATGAGGTGCATGATATGAAATTTCACAAAAATCAATAAAGAAAAAACAAAACTTACATCTGTACTGAAAAAAGAAAGATAATTATTAAGATGAAAATCATCTAATTATTTCATTTGCTAAGATTTAGAAATGATTTGGTGTTTTTAATTTGCATCAAATCTGTAAATATAAGGACTAAAATGAATGTTATGGAGACACTGTTTGGAAACTCAGCTGCCTTAGCTTCACCAAGAAGCAGGAGTGTCCACTTCCTCATTGCTAAGGTGTTTTACCGGCTTCTGGAGATGACAAATCTCTGTACCTGATACAGTTATTTGATTCAGAATCCAATAGGGCCTGAAAACTGTCACCATAGTCAAGGCTGAACGCGTGAGACATACGTCTCATTTCTCACTTGCACTTCATGGCTGACAATTTTATTGGTCCTTCTCTTGAAATAGAATGTGCTATTTAGCTATTAGAGCATTACTTCCCCCACTGCTATAATTAAAATTGCCTCAACACTTCTGCTATAAGCCCTATTTTACAAAGATCTTAAATTACACTATGAATATTTATAAATAGGTGCTCATTGTTCAAATGGTAACTGTACATTGTTTTATAAGTAAAATAGAAAACAAAACTTGAGTAATTTGGAATAATGAATGAATTGTTTAAGGAAAACCATGGCATTTTCATGACTCCTGTGGCACTGAAGGTTTGATTTGTTTTTAAATGCAGCAGAGTGTAACTGATATATTGTGGAATATTTACAGGTATTAAGTACAAAAATATCTGTTCAATTCCAAATCTAGGTTTCAGTTGTAGTGGGTAATGACAATGTATCTTATCCCTGTCTACTTTTATCATGGTGATGTACTCACCAAGCATCTAGCTGAGCTAATTACATGTCTGTTCACCTACCCTAGTGATGAGTTCATCCAGGCTGTGCCTGAGACTGTCAACACCTCTATAACTCCCATAACAATGTGCTCCCAAGGTTATGGCTGAGAAAGTCAAACTGCTATCCCTCTCCTCCATGGCCATGTGCTCAGCCAGCTTATCACTAAGCTAGCCACATGAAGATCTCCTAAGTCTTTGGGGAAAATTCTCAACATGCAGAGACAAGATATAGCTGTATAGATTTTTGAACTTGTTTCTCCTCAGCGAAGGAGTAAAACATCCGACTTCCTGGCATTAGTCAGGGAAATTTGCCTAATTTAGTATCCTCCTTCAGGGCTTCCTCTTAGCAACTGGCTGAATTTGGTGCCCTACTGAGATTAGAAACATGCACCCATTTCATTTTCCTTCTGAGACTTTGCTTCCATCAATCATCTTCCAGTGAATTTTTGTATCAGTTCCTCTCACCAAATCATTACATCTGATTTCACTGACATATCTACATAATTATCACTTTGTATGTTCCCACATAGATTCTATAACCTTTTGTTTTTAATGAAAGTTCATCTAACAGAGAAAATACTGTCAAATAGATGGTAGTCCCATTTTCACTTACATTTATAGATGTTTAGACATATACTATCTTTATTACCAAACACAGAACTTAATGTAACTATGATGAACCTTTATTAATTAATACCTTAATGAAAGAAAATGAGTAAAGTAAATAACCTACATGCTTCTATTTACTATTTCTTCTACTTTTGAGGTTATATTACAATTAATCATTCATCCCTTTGTGTCCCTTCCTTTAAATCCTCCCATATATACCTTCTTATTCTCTTTAATATCCATGGACTCTTTTTTGATTATATGTATATGTATAGATATTATATATACTCATGGATAAAGCATAACCTGCTCCTTCTATATGACGTTACTTGTATTTAGGTTATCAGGGTTGGACATTTGCTATTGTATAATTTACTAGAGTGTTCTTCCCTGGGGAATACTTTCTCATTAACGTTCCTTTGTTTCTTGTAATACTGTGCATAAGGGTGAGGCATGTCTGATGTTGTTGTCCTTGATTAGTTAACATTATGCAGTCAGTCATGCTAGTGAGACTTAATGGGTGTAGCTTCTGTTATTGCAAGGAGACACAATCCCACAATAAAGTGCCTGACCTCTGTCTCATAAAATCATTTTACCTTTTTTTTCTGTAACGTTCCCTGAGCCTTAGGTCCCAGGAGTATTCTATGGATGTATCCATTGTGACTGGGTTCCATAACTGCATTTTGATTGGTTTTCTGTAATGTTCTTCATATATTGCCAAGATATGTTTCCCCAGTAAGGTGTAAGGATTATATTTACGTGTGGGTATAAGAACAGATATTTATAATGTAGTTAGAGATCACACTTGTTTAATAAAGTGGTATTGTAGATTCTTCTCTAAGATCCATGGCTTAACTAGCTTTGGGTAGTTGGTTATGTTTCTATTGCCAGCCATGATTTCTCTCTTGTTAAATGGGTCTAAAGTACAAATTAAATTGCTGTTGGTTACTGCCAAGATATGTGTGCCATTACTATACCAGCATGGTTATACTGCCATGCAGATTTTTTATATGGTTTATCAGCATCATAGATGGGTAAGACTGATGTTTTCTCCATCTTTTGTAAGCTTTCATGGAAATTTTTGCTATCACAAAAGCCAATTCTCAAGGAGGAAACATTCATGTTAGCACTAACTCAGGACCCTCGGGGCACATTATGTTTTCAGCAATAAGGACTTACCTTCCACCTATAGGGACAATAAAAGACAATAGTAATAATCTGTAATATTTTGGGAGTCTCCTTGAAAGCCTTAACCAGTAACTCAAACTGTGACTTCTCATGCATGGTGTTGAACTTTTTGTTACATGGTTTAGGTTCTTAGAGGTACTATTTTCACATATAAACACATCAATTTATGTTGAGGCTCCATCTCCTTTTATGGCACCTCATCTACCTCTCCTCACTTCTTGATCAGTGTGGCTGCTGGTACCCTCAGAACTTGCTCTAGTGCAATATCATTTTTTTTCCAGAAAAATTTGACTTTCTTTTTTTCACTTAGAAATGGGGCTACAATCTTTCAGTTTATTTGGTTTATGTCCAACAGTTTTCTGCACTCTAATACTTACTCCTTGGCACTACCCTCCCGAAAGGATGACATTGAAATCACTAATGGGTAATCAGTGTTAACAATAAGACTATGCTATTGTCATAACAATAAGACTAGTCCTTATATGACTTCTGAAGAATCAAATGATCTAGATTTGCCTTTCTATCCTCTGAGAGAGTATTATAATAATGGGAGGAAAAGGTGTGTGAATTTATTGAATCACTATGGTTGTTCAACCTACAATTACTGTATATTCCAACAGCAAGCTGTAGTTTGCTTGCTATCTTGCCCTTAAAATTTTCCATAGTTTGAGAGATTGACACTATAGTAAAGTTATACAACTGAAAAACATTCACAGATAAGGTTTACTGCCTTACCACACAGTGGAATCTACAGTGGAATACATCCTGGGATGCCACAGAGAAAGAAGGTTAGCAGAAATCCTAGGGGCAAATATAGTTACTGTGATCTAGTGTGTTCTTCCCCATAGTCATTTTTAAAAAGTTTCCCCTTAAGAAAGGAAACAAAAAGGATATTTATACAGCCACAAGTCTTATTGGGTGAATGACACAATTAAGGCATCACTTACAGCAACCACAACTGAAAAACTGTCAGCAGACATTTCATACATACAAAGATAAGCATCTACTCACTGTTTACTGAGCACCTAATGTGCATTCTTTAGTGACTCTTAGCTTTGGAAATAGTAACATTTGCAAACAATCTGTGCTATAAAACAGATGAAACTTACTGTTTGGTAAATTTCATATAATTGATAGAATTATCTGTGGACATGGAAAAGGGCAAAAAGCTTTTATAATAACTAATATTTTTGGCAGAATTATAAACAAGTTCTTTTTGAATCATATACTGAGTGGTTTTGTGTTAACTTGAAACCAGCTAGAGTCACCAGAACAAGGAGCCTCAGTTGAGAAAATGTGTTGATGATCTAGCTGTAAGGCATTTTCTCAATTAGTGATCAATGGGGAAGGGCCCAGCCCATGGTGGATGGGGCCATCCCTGGGGTGCTGGTCCTGGGTTCTATAAGAATGTGGGATGAGCAAGCCATGAAGAGCAAGCCAGTAAGCAGCACCCCTCCATGGCTTCTGTTTCAGATCCTACCTCTGGGATCCTGCCCTGTTTGAGTTCCTGTCCAGACTTCCTTCAGTGATAAACAGCAATGGTGAAGTGTAAGCCAAATAAACTCTTTCCTCCCCAACTTGCTTTTTAGTTGTGGTGTTTCTTCACAGCAATAGAAATTCGAAGACACATTTCTTTCTCATTCTTTGGAATAGCCATGTCACATGGCTCATGAGGAAGAGCACACTAGATGTGAACAGTAAGGGTACAAGCAGAGCTTGTGATGGGTAAGTTAACTAGATCACAACTGACATGATTAGGGCTTTTTTTTTTTTTTTTTCCCGAGACAGGGTTTCTCTGTGTAGCTCTGTGCCTTTTGCTGGAACTTGCTTTGGAGACCAGGCTGGCCTCGAACTCACAGAAATCCACCTGGCTTTGCCTCCTGAGTGCTGGGATTAAAGGTGTGTGCCACCACCGCCCGGTGACATAATTAGGGCTTTTAGTGAACATA
Source organism: Peromyscus maniculatus bairdii (assembly GCF_049852395.1). Lineage (NCBI taxonomy): Eukaryota > Metazoa > Chordata > Mammalia > Rodentia > Cricetidae > Peromyscus > Peromyscus maniculatus. The sequence goes on from NC_134867.1 coordinate 5,073,977, forward strand.
AATAATACTCAGTCATTAGGAAAATTTCCTCCAAGTTTCACTCTTTAAAAATGACATTGAGGATATCAAAATATAAAAGAATTAGAACTCTCAGTTGACATTGAAGGGCTGCCTTCATCTTTTTTTTAACCTTTTAAAATTGTTTTATACTTATTATTAACTATGACCATAGCCCATCCTCTGTCTCTGAGCATGTTTTAGGCTATATGCAGTTGAAGTAATGATTTTTAAATATTTTATAGGACATATTTGTGACTGATCCTAAGCTTTAGGTGCTCTTAAGAAGCTATTATTTTTTCTAGAACAATTTCATTCTCTAACCCCTTGTCTTAGATATGGTTTCTGTTGTTTCGAAGAGATACCATGACCATAGCAACTATTATAAAGGAAAATATTAATGGGGTAGCATACTTACAGATTCAGATGGTTAATTCATTATCCTCATGGAGGGAAGCAAGAAAGCATACAGGCAGACATGGTGCTGGAGAAGGAGCTGCGAGTTCTTACATCTTGGTCAGCAGGTAACAGGATGTGGTCTGAGGCACTAGGTGGTATCTTGAGCATAGGAGACCTCAAAGCCTGCCTCCACAGTGTCACACTTTGTCCAAAATGACCACAAGGCCAACAAGGCCACATCTTGAAATAAGGCCAGTTCCTTTGGGGGCCATTTTCTTTCAAACCACCACATACTGCTCTCCGGCTCCAATAAGCTTGTAACAATATCATAATACAAGACACATTTATTCCACCTGAAAAGTCCCCATAGTCTATAACAGTCTCAAACTTATTTAAATATATATACTTAAAAGTCTCTTCTGAGATTTATGAAATCTTTTAACTGTAATCCCCAGTAAAATTAAAATCTAAAAACAGATCACATACTTCCAACATATAATGGCACAGGATATGCACTATCATTCTAAAACATAGGGAAGGGAGCATAGTGAGGAAATATTGGGGAAAAGCAAGACCAAAAACTAGCTGGACAAATTCTGCATCTCCATGTCTGATGACAAAATGCTCTTCACATCTCCAATTCTGTTCAGCTTTGTTGACTGCACCATACTTCTTTCCCTCGGGCTGGTTCTACTCCCTGTTAGTAGTTTTCTTTGGCAAGTTTCCCACAACTCTGGCATCTCCAACATCTTGGAGTGTCCAAGGTGATCTACGTTTCAACTTCACAGCTTCAATAGCCTCTCTAGGCTTCCATTCCTGGACATCCCTCATACATGCCTGGACTCAGAGGCTTTCCTTAGATACAGAGGCAAATTCCATGGACCTTTTGTTCTATCCTTAACTTCAGAACCATATGGCAAAAGCTACCAGGTTCTGCTGCTTGCTAGGGCTGGAACATGGCCCCCTTATTCAATTATATCTTTGCCAACTTTATTTTTAATAGTTCCTGTCACTGCCTAAGCTTGATATACTACAGCTGGATTTTTACATAAGGCTGTTCTCAAACTCAGAGATCTGTCAGCCTCTGCCTTCTGATTACTGGAAATAAAGGCATGAACCACGACTCCTGGCTTTAAGCTTTTCTTTAATTCCTTATTGTAATTTGGAAACTTAGCTCGGTGGCATCTTGCCCTGAGGTCACCACTCCCTTTATTCTATTTCTTAGTCTGCTTATCTCCTTGAACAAAATATTTAACTCTATTCCACTTTCTAGTGCTCCTTTTCTCCTCAAACATTTTACCTTACTCAGCTTGCTATTTTTCATTATATATCTCCGTTAGAGTTAACACCAGTAACTACACAAGAGAGTCTATACTAGGCTGTTTTGAGATTTCCTTTCTCAAGAGAATTAATCCAAACTCTTCACTGTACCCTCATTCAAACTTTTCAGACAAGGGCAAATGGAGCCACATTCTTCAACAAAATATCCCAAAAATTATTTCTACACAACATACAAAAATTGTTCTCCTCTGAAATCTGTTGAACCAGCTGACACAGTACAAATCATTCCTAGCACCATTGTTTTCTATGCTCTTGCTAGTATGACCTTTAAGCAGCACTTAAAGCATTCCACTGTTTTCCTAACCCAAAGCACCAAAGTCCAAATTGCTCTAACCAAAAACATGGTCATGCCTATCACAGGAATATCCCATTCTGTGTTATCAACTGCTGTCTGAGTTAGGGTTTCTATTGCTGTGAATAGCCACCATGACCACACCACCTCTTATTGGAAAACAAAAAATTGGGGTGGTTTGCTTACAGTTTCAGAGGGTTAGTCCATTATCATCATGGAAGGAAGCAAAGCAGCATGCAGGCAAAGATGGTGTCAGAAAAGCAGCTGAAAGTTCTTATATTTTGACCAACTAGAAATAGAAAGTGATCTGAAACACCATCTTGGGCATTGGAGACCTCAAAGTCTGCCTCTACAGATATGGACTACTCAGGAGTCCCAGAGTTTAGCTATGTCCAGCAACGGATATCTGAGGGGGAAAAAAATCTACGTACACTTATTCTTATGTCTGCTAACTTTATTCCTCTAAGACAAAATTCTATCAATACAGCTATAGCTCCACCAGGCATTCAAGGCAGGAACAACTCTAGACATACCAAGCTCTATATCCGGCTACTTTATTTCTCTGGGATGAAGTCCTGTTTTTATAACTTTAGTTCTGTCCAGTTCCCTAGCTCAAAGTCCTGCTAACACTAAACTCCTATGCTTCCAGCCTCATCTTCGTCCTCTGTATCCTCTTTCTTCATCTCTGCTACTCTCTACTCCTGGCACTCAGAAAACTCTATCCAAGATCTACTTGCCCTCTAAGAAACCTGTCTTCCTCTCTTCTCTCTTGCCAAACCTTTCTGTCTGTTTCTACAGAAAATGCCTGCCCTTTCCCTGGGCACACAGTTCTCTGCCTCCTCAGGAATGTTATTCTACCTCTCACCTTGATATGTAAAAACCTCTTTTATTCTCAGTCATTTGCTCTGCAGAGCCTCTAGGCCCAGGTCTAGGTGATGGTCTCAGCTTCATTTGCACAAGAAACAAAGCTATGCATCTCCCACCAACTTGTCCTTGCTTATGTGACCCAGTATCCAGGTACTGGCTCCAGCAGGGAAGCTACCTAGAAGTTCAGCAGATCTGAAAATATTTGGCCATGCAAGAATTTCATAGTAGAAGGCAGTTGGAATATTAAAGGCTACATAGCACCAAATATTTGTAATAAATGGCTTGCCTCTTGACAGGACCCTTCGCTGGTCATGGAATTGCTTTAATACACAGTTGAATCTCTATAATATATTCTTGTGGCCCACAAGACACAAAAACACACTTCCTCCAACAAGATCACTCCTGCTCCAATAAGGCCATACCTCCTAATAGTGCCACTTCCTTTTAGGATCATTTTCTTTCAAATCATCACACCCCTCCTTCCTTTTTATGAACCCCTCTGTCTGCTTCCACGTTCACTTCATGATTTTCCATTCACTGGTATCTACAGTAAGTTTCTTATAACTGGTGGGGTACAAAGGCCATGAAAGATAAACCTATACTTATTGCTGATTCATTTTTCATATTAGATAATATAAAGTTGTGGTTTGTAAAGCAACAGCTATTCACCTGAAGCCTTCAATGTTATTTTAAAAGATCAAACTACTCATATATTTTAAATAAAATGCAGCTTTAAGGCCATGGATTTGAAGGAAGGTGGGGAGAGGTTTATGGAAGAGTTTGGAGGGAGGAAAGAGAATAATCTCAAAAATAAGAAAAATGAGCTACAAAATCACAATACTCAATTATAATTCTCATTTAAAGTATATATTACATACATAGAGTTTTCAATATGAAGAATAGACCTGTACCAGGCATTAAATATGCCTTTTTAATTGTCAGTTACAAATATGATCTGTAATGTAGTAATAATTTGACCCATGGTCTAATTTAATACTTCACATGTTCCTTTACCTCCTATATAATTCCTAAAGTTGTAGTTATTCAAATACCTTGATCTACACTAGTTACTAGAGAATAGTTCACATTAGTTTCTTTTATCCTGAATATCTCTTCTCATAACTGTCTAATCTCTTCATATCATTATCTCACAATAGCATTTATTCATGCATAAATGATATTGGTGCTGAGCCAATTAATGGCAATGTTTGTGAGGAAATATTTAAAGCCAGACATAATGCCTGACACTTTTATTCTATGCTTCTGCGATAATCTACAAAGCATGTTCCAGATGAGGACAGGCTACTTACTGATACTTTGCCTAAAAAAAAAACTAAAAAGAATTCAAGAAGTAAAAACTTTTTAACTGCTGTCTATAGACTAAATTACATTAATTTAATCCACTACTTTACTGAAAATAAAATATTTTCAAATTTATTAAATAAATAATTTTCCATAAACTTATTTTAGACTCAAATTAATTATCTTTCACTGTACTTACTTATTGTAATTAAATAAATGGATATATTTTTCATTTATACCCAGAATTGTTTGTTTCTCACATATTAAGCAGGTGACTACCAGTGAAATTTAAAAAATATCATTTTTTGTCAGTAAAAATGAAATAATTTAAAGTTACCAAAACTGAACACTTACAGGATTTGAGTAACACTATATTTTCACAGATGTTAAAAAATTCATCATAGAAAATTCCACACCCATACATATTACTTTATAATTTGACCTTTTCACTTTCCTACCATAAAGTGAAACCATATTCTCTTCCTTGAGTTTCAGGTGAGTTGTGACACATGAATGACCTCTAAGACATAACAAAATTGATGTGCAATTTCTTAGAACAGGAAACACAATGCAGTTTCCACCTTATTCACCTGCTGAATCTCAGAGGCTCATGTCAAAATCTAACAAAATGCAATGTTTGGTTCCTCTATCCAACAACATCAGCTAAACTTTCAGCACACATTTTGCTGGTAATCTGAGCAGCCCATGAAAGTAATTCAGGCCAGTGGAGCCTTTAGATGATCAAAACACCAGCTCACATGAGACTGTAAGTAAAAGTTCTTGTGTCAAAAACTGCTCACATCTATTCAATCTTTGAGCTATGAAACAATGAGAAAAATAAATTATTCTTTTGAGATTTTTGTCCCAAAGAAGTTATAGCACTAAATGTAATGCCACTGTAAGAAAAACACCCCATAATAGAAATTTCTACAAAAACCAATATATGTTCTTTGGAATGAGGAGTGGTCGTGGACCAAAAAAAATGCTAATGAATGCTGGAGAAAATGAAAAACAGAGGCTGCAGGCAGGAAGAAATCAAGATTTTTCATCTGAAGGTAACTATCATATGGGAATTTTGATGAAGATTATTCCTTTCTACTTTGCAATGAGTACTTGTATGAGGTTTGCGATAATTTAAATTCTCACTTATATTTATTAGTATGTATATTCAATACATACTAAAATACCTATTTATACTTTTATAGACAAATGTAAGGGTGGAGAAGTAAAGCATCTCTACAGAATGGCAAGAGCATCCTACTTTTTATTTCTACTTTTTGTTGTTGTTGTTTTATTCAAATATTAGAATTTAAAGATGACTTTAAAGTAAATTGTCTGAGTAATCCACACTTAATAAATGACAGATTTCTATTCTCAGTTCATCTGGACAGTGACTCTATGTTAAATCACGCTGTGCCCTCACTGCCATAGCACAAATCCTAACCAACATTATCATGTTGCATGCATCAAACTAAATGCCTGGTAGAACAGGGAGGAAAGCCAGCTCTGCCCAGTGGTCTCTGTGGAGCAGGATTTGTGACTGTAAGCAATGTAGAGAAGTAAGAAAAAATAACAGAAAAAAAAACCCAATCCCAAATAAAGAAAATCTAATGAAAGTGTGTGTGCACACACACATGCACTCACACAGAAGTACACATATCCACAAGTACACACATACACTGCACTGCCCCATACACAAGCAGAGACCTGCACACCAGGTGCTCACTATATTCAGCTACCCTATGTTCTATCAATTGTGTAGAAGTTTCCAGTTATGTTCCATGCAAATTATAAAAATGCTTATGAAGAAACAGGCACAGGCACGGACATTACTTGGTGATGTGTGCAGAGCTGCTATTTGATAGAACTTGAAAAACAGGCAATGACACTACACTCTGGGAGAAAAAAGTTCACAATACCCAGCTGTAAAATCTAAAATTGTAGCCACTGGGACATATGGTTTCTAAAAGTGTGTATCTGGAATATGAAGGAATGATCTTTCAATTAATGGCTTACTTAACATTAAGAAATTACTTGACACAAAAGGTCTCTCAGTACTAGTCTTAGCAAATATAAAATGAAATATGTATACATATTACTGGATCCTTTTTTACTAGCTCAATATGAAGGATTATAGCAAAGGTCACAGCATCACTGTTATTATTGAGTTTGAATCCATGAGGTTGCGACAGTGTAGCTTGGCTGCTATTCCTCAGTCCCAGAATAATGAGACCCGACAGGAGGGAAATGCCTGGCTGCATTCTCATTTGTTTCTGTCTCCATTTGGAAAGCAATATTTATTTATGGTGACCAATCATGAAATCCTGATAGCTAGTCTATAAAGGGGTGACGAGAGCCTGGGAGTGTATTTGAATGTTTATTTAATCTAACAGTATCTATAATTTTAAGCATATTTCTTTGAGTATGAGGCAGTATTTCAGGAGAGAAATGCTATAATTTATTTCCTTTGTAGACTCATCATCAAAAGAGATATAGAAATATAAATCTGCTTGTAGTTCTCCTTGGCAGAATAGACTAAGACCTCAGAACAAATAGAAGCTATCTTAAGCCTTTTGTTTCTCTCTGGAGTTAAGGTATAAACAGTGAGCAAGTGCTGTGAGCTTGAAAAGCATTACAGAGCCGCCAGCACTCCATGCCCTGTGTAATACATATGGATGCTCTGGCTTTTCTAGATGAGAGCAACTAGGCTACTGGTGTGGGAGAAAGAAGACATTGTCTAATTCTAGCTAAGGTCAGAAAGGTCAGCAAGAGGAAAGCACTTCCTTTTCCTTTGAGGGCTGGAATGGAGCAACTGTAGCTGCAAACTTAAGCTACAATCCAAGCATGACAGTAAAGATGTAAGAAAAACCAAATAAACACAAAACAGTGAAAACATAAAAGAAATCAATAGACTAAATGACATGTTTTTTTTTTTAAATTTTTACTTCTGTATATAAAAGGAATTGATTTGTCATCAAAGCCCTAGAATCTATGAAAGCTAATTAAATACAAACATCTTAGTATGGAATTTTCTCACAAGTCTAGTGTAAGAATGCTGGTAATGGTAACAACTAATGAAACCAACACCAAGGAATCAATGACCCTCAGACAATCCACATTAAAGCTTAGATGAGCAGAATTTCTTCTGCTACTGAGGGACATTATCTCACACCTCAAACTTATCACATTGAAAGCGCTTAATGGGAAAAGAAACCCTTAAGAAATACTTTAAAGATATTTACTATTGTAGCATAAACATTTCTATGTCATTAAAAAGATTTAAAACCAGAAATCTTAAAATATCTTGGACTTTTGTCAAAATACATTAGTTAAGTATCTTGTTATTAGCTATTAAACTGAATTCAGATATTTGTACTAACATTGAAGCCTAAAAAGTCTTATTTTCAGTATCTAGTATGAGATCAACATTTAATTTTTGACAAAACTTATTATTATTACTATGATATATGATTTAGTACTATTTTTGTTTGAACTGATGTTAAAATAGTAAATGATCAAATTCTCAAGAGAAATTTTAGAGTTGATGGTCAAATTGTACATGAGGTACAACTTTTTTAGTAAGTTGAAAATTATCCTATATTGAATACTGTAACATTTAATTTATTATTAAATTCAAAATATATTAATAATTTCATTTCACAGAATACCTTAAGGTTAAAAGCCAATTTTTAAAATGCTAATAAAACTAAAATAGAATGTAATTGTGTGATTGTGGTAAGACAGTCAAGGAAATAGTAAGCACACACAAATACATACACATGTATTCTACACCACACATCATATTCCATATACATACACATACAAGTCATGCACCACATATACAGGCACAACATCACAAAAAGGCAACTATTGGTTATGCAGAGTTAAATAAAGCTTCTCAGAAAAGAAGATATCTAAATTTGGCCTGGAGGAATTAAATTTTTGGTCAAATCTAGGCTTTATTAAGATACCACTGATAATAATGTAAAAAATGTATGAAGAATGAGAGAAAATAGAAGCATGGACATTTTGTTTTTAACAATATAAAATAAAATATTGAAAAATATAGACAAGTTGAGTGATTAGTTTAATGGGTATCCAAACCTCATCAACTAGGTTCAGATGTTGGTTGTATATTGTCATACTTGTCAGAGATAAGCATGAAGAAACCATTCAATGTACTCCTAAAAATAAACTCTTAAAAATCACTACACTACTTAACTAAGAATAATTATTAGAATCTTACTAAAACTAAACAATAACCAACTCTTATTAGATTTTTCATAACTACATGAAAATGCTGTTTTAGCTTTTTCAGTGTAAACACATTGTCTAATGGGAATTTCTTTAGCATCCTTCTTTGTAGACAAAGATGACCTTTCCTTGTTTGTGAAAGAGCATGAAGACATCACTTTGTGGAGATTTATCTGAGTATCTCATTTGTCTGACATATTAAATAAATTTTCCAGCTCTTGTGCTTCCAAGAAAGTAGAAGTTAGGTTAAAGAATTGATTAAGTCCAAATACACTAGCATTGCTTATTGATTTCACAGGTATTTACCATCAAGAAACAGTAGGTCTTTGCAACCTCAATTGTTAACATTCATTGTACTTTGTTAAGATGCTAACAAGCATATCTTTGGGAAAGGATACATCTTAGTTTGTGAATTTAATAAAGAATATTGTGTATCACTTTATCACTATTTGAATAACACTTTCAAACTATAATTTTCAGAGACTGTAGGAGAAATGTTAAAAATTATCATTTTTTTCTACATTAATTACTAGGTGAACTTTCAGTAGAAAGCATACCCAATTAACTGGGTGAGGAATTTAGATATTAATTTTTCCTTAAATGTTGGGTTTTAGAACAAGAATTTGATGTGATAATCACTGTAAATACTACTAGATGAGATTCATTTTGCTTTGCATTCACTGAACCCTCACAGATGTTAAGTTATTCATGTGGAACATGTATCTACATTGACCTTCTTACAGCTTAGTAGAATAAGATTTTGCACATTTGAGTCTCTTTGAACTGTATCTTACATGTGGTTTTATATATTGTCCTTTCTAGTCTCTTGGTAAACAGCTAATATCTCATGATCATCTTAAATAGCATACACGTCTCAGTTCACATAATCAGTCATTCTTATGGAAATTAGAATCCAAAGAGTACTCATTTCCCTACATCCTCACCAGCAATTGCCATTTATTTTCTTGATTTTGACCATTCTGAGTGGCAATAAGTTGGAATCTCAAAGTAGTTTTAATTTTAAGTTCTCTAATGGTTCATCTTAACAATAAAAAAAAAATATGTTTTAGCCATTTGTTTTGAAAGCTTTGTCCATCGATCTAAACCATTGTTTTTCACTTGAGTATTTGCTGTTTTGATGGTTTTAGTAGTTGTTTTTGTGTACTATAGACACTAATTTTCTTTTAGATGCATATCTGGCAAATATTTTCCCCATTCTGTTGCCTTCCTCTTCACTTGATTAGTGGATTACTGTGCTGTTAAAGAAGCTTTTTTATTTTCATGTGGTCCTCTTTGTGTATTGTTGGTCTAATTTCCTGAGTTACTGACATCCTATTTAGAATTGTCTTACCTTTGCAGATAACTTCAATGTGCTTCCCAGCTTTTTCTGTTTCAAGAAGGTTCAAGTTGCATTTCTTGATTCAAATGGAGTGGAGTTTTGTGCAAAGTGAGATAAAAAGACTTAGTTTCTTTCTTCTACAGGTAGATAACCCATGTTTCTAAGAACAATGTTTGAATATACTGTATTTTTCTCAAAGGTGTGTTTTTGGCATTTTTTTTTCTAAAAATCACAAAGGAGTTTGTGCTTATATGTGAATCTCCAATTCTATCCCATTAATCAATTTATTGGTTTCTGTAACAATATCCTTTGATTTTCATTATCAATCCTTGGTAATACAACTTTAATCAAGCATAGTGATACCTTCAGAATTCTTCATTATCCTTAATAATTGTTTGTCTATTTGGATTCTTTTGTATTTTTGTATGAATTTTAATATTTTTTCATTTCTGTTCAAATCGCATAGAAATTTTAATGGATATTACATTGAATATGTAGATTGTTTTTGCTAAAGTGCTTAATCCTACCTATTCATGAGAACGTCTCTAGTATCTTTTATAATTTCATTCTTTGATGTTTTATAATTTTCATTGTACAGATTTTTAATTTCCATATTAGATTCACTACAAAATCTTTGAGGCTGTTGTGAAGCTTCTCTTTTCAGCAGGTATATACAGAGGATAACTACAGAGTTCCCAGACCTAAACGAGTTATCTACATATAACCGCCCCCCAACATGATCAGACATCATTGTAAAGAGGGACAGTAAGATTGCAAAATCCAAAAGTGGTGAGAGCTGCTGCCAGAGTGTGTCCTAGTCATGTCAGCGCTATCACATTCAGGAATTGATAGGGGCTCTGAGTGGTTGCCTGCACAAGATCTTCACAAAGTCAATCCAGTCAAAATACTTCCTGAAGTTAAACAAACAAAAAACAGTATCTGGGAAAGGGAGTTATATTTGTATGGTGGTTTGAATAAGACTAGGGTCCACACCTTCACATATTGGAATTATTTGTCACCAGTAAATAGAACTACTTGAAAGTATTAGAAAGATTAGGAGATGTGGCCTTGTTGAAGGAAGTATGTGAAGGGGGCTAGGCTTTGAGGTTTCAAAAGCTTGTGCTAGGCCTCAGTTTCCTCTCTCTATCTCGTCTCCTTCTGTGTCTGTCTCTATCCCTATCTTTCAGCTACTGCTCCCTATAATAATGATAATGGAGTAAACCTCTGAAACTGTAAACAATCCCCCAACTAAATACTTTCTTTTATGAGAGTTATCTTGATCATGGTGTCTCTTCATGAGATAGAATAGTGGCTAAGACAATTAGTTACTTTCTTTTGACTGTGGTACTGCATCATGAGCAAGCAGAGGAGGAAGAACTTTTGTTTTCTTAGGTTCTAGAGAAATAAAGGCCCATGGTGGTATAGCAGAGGTATGTCAGTTGCACAAAGTGTGGCAGCTGGGAGCAACAAGCTTAGAGTTTACATTTTGTCAGTAAGCACAAAGCAGAGAATGAGCTGGAAGTAAGGTAAGGCCTTAAATCTGAAAATCTACCCATTATGATCTACCTCCAACAAGGCCACATTGGCTAAGCCTTCTCAAACAGCAACATGAATGGGGAATGTTTCTCATTGAAACCACCACAGGATACTTTCATGGAAGAGTATATGTTACTTATATAATGGAAATTGGGGGATGTAGCTTTCTTGAGTCATCACCCATGACACAATGTGATGTAGTTGCCTTTGAGTTACCTAGGCTCCTGTGCTCCCTAATGGTTTACCAAACTACCTGGGTGGGCCGTATTGTTACTTTGGTCTGACATTATTTTCTGTACCTAGAGTGAATGCAAATAGATACCCACCTCCAGAAAAGTCATATAATCCATTGCATAACCAGATCATTTGGTTTTATATACTATCACTCACTTATTATATTGAAGAGTTTTGAATGTCTTTCAAAGTGGTTGTATATATTGGTATTGAAATATATAGTGCTATTTAGGATTCTAGCCACTTGGAAGCCCAATGTATTTTACTTTAATACTTTAAAGTTTTGAGTTTTCATAATCTATTATCTTATATGTCAAAACTAAGCAGTTTTGCTCAATGAATTTTTAAGACACATCTATAATAGAAGCCATCATTTATTTGTGAAAATTTTTTTGATTAACAATAAATTAATAGCATAGCTTGTTCAATCAGTAGCATAAGTAATTAGTAATTTTACTCAGTATTGTAGTTTTATTTTTGAGTGTTCCAATTTTTTGCATCTTAGGTATTTTGAACATCACATTCATTGACTTACACCTTCTAATTTCTTGCCTTATTTTTAATTAAAAGGTGACATAACCATCTTTTTCTTCATCTTATCTCCCAATTTATTTTCTTGTCACTTTTATGTTTTATTACTGAATTATGTATTATCTTTTCATCTGGCATCTGTCCTGAGTTAAAAATTCTATGACTTCAGCATCTTGTTACTGAACTTAATTTCTCCTGTTCTGAATTTAGAGCTTTTATTCATTGTGTGATTTCCTATTCATATTTATTTATTTCGCTTATTTATGGTACACAGTCAAATGTTATTATGATTTTGCTCATGGTGTACATGTTTTTTATTAGGCTGACTTGATTATTGTTGCTATGATTAGTTCAGGGGATCATATCAATGGTAGAATAGGTAGGAATAGGAAATATGTAGTTGTCCTTTTATGCCAGGCAATTTGGACTTATTTTGGTAGATGAGTAAAATGAATAATAACTGGTATAATTATACTTGCTTCCTTGTACATGTTTATGTGTACTAATATGGAAAACTACCATTAAGTTATAAAACATTTTAGAAGCTGTTCTTCATTTCAATTTAACATTTTGCAATGATGTTTCTGTTTTTTAACTGCCTTACTGATTTAGTAGAGTTATTCACATATACTCTAAATTATTTGTATTTTTGCTGAGTGTATTTATCTAAATAATATCTACTTAAATAAGGATGATGGGTGTTCTAGGCCCTTATCTTCTAAGACGGAGAAGAAACGCACATAAGATACAATCAGAGTCATGATTTCTTAACTCTTGCATGCATTGTATCCATGTTGTGAATATTCAATTCACAGATGACATTTATTAATATTTTGTTTTTCTATCACCCCCCCAGGAAGGCATATAAGGTTACTGTCAGAAGTATAGTAGATCTATAAGCAAACATGTTTCACTCTGAGCAAATGTAATTTTTTTTTAAAAAAATATGATTTGGCTTTAATATTTAAATTGATGTCAAATCTAATGTAAATATAAATTGGGAAGCTATTGAACCAGGTTTAAGGTAATTCCTATAATTCAGAATTATTGAAAAAAGGAAGTAATTTTGGTTTCATATAACTGTTTTATTTAATTTATGTAAAAGTCCTTTTATACTTGTTAATATAATCAAACTCTGGTGGGAAATTTATTACATTGTGAATATAATAATTAAAAAAACTTCAGAGGTCATTAATCAAACAAGTTACAATTCAAAAATTTAAAAAGGAGACTTTAGAATGTAAAAATTTTAATTATAAAGCACTTGGTATAGTTTCTGCTATATACAAAGCAGTTAAGAAACATTGGACTATAGTCTGATTAACCTTCTATCTAGTATCTACTTTTTAATGAGTTCATATCGTATTTGTCTTTTTGAGTTTGGGTTACCGCACTCAGGATGATGTTTTCTAGTTCCATCCATTTGCTGGCAAATTTCATGATGTCATTATTTTTTACTATTGAGTAGTACTCCATTGTGTATATGTACCACTATGGCCCACAGCTCCAGAGAAGCTAGATTACAAGGAGGACACTAAGAAGGACACATGGATTGCCCTGAGAAAGGGAAATAGATGAGATCTCCATGAGTAAACTAGGAGTTGGGTGGGGGCAATAGAGGGTAGGGGATGGGGGATGAGAACTTGAGGGAAAGGGATAGTTGAGGTGGATCAGTGATGGAGTGGGAGAGCAATGAAAGAGATACCATGATAAATGAAGACACCATGGGGATAGGGAGAAACCTGGTGCTAGGGAAGTTCTCGGGAATCCATAAGGATAACCCTAGCTTAGACTACTAGCAATAGTTGAGAGGGTGCCTTAACTGGCCTACCTCACTAACCAGATTGGTGAATATCCTAACTGTCATCATAGAGCCTTCATCCAGTAACTGATGGAAGCAGATGCAGAGATCCACAGCCAAGCACTAGGCTGAGCTCCAGGAGTCCTCTCCAGAAGAGAGGGAAGAGGAATTCTATGAGCAAATGGGGTCAAGATCACAATGGCAAAACCTACAGACACAACCAAATCAAGCTTGTGGAACTCATGAACTTTAGACCAACACCTGTGGAACCTGCATGGGACTGGACTAGGCCCTCTGCATAAGTGAGACACCTGTGTAGCTAGGTCTGTTTGAGGGGCCCCTGGAAGTGGGATCAAGATCTATCCCTGGTGCATGAGCTGGCTTTTTGAAGCCCACTACGAATCGTGGGACACTGCACAGTCTTGATGCAGGGGGGAAGGGCTTGGTCCTGCCTCAACTGAATGTACCAGGCTTTGCTGACTCCCCATGGGAGGCCTTACCTTTTAGGAGGAGGGAATGCCGAGTGGGGGAAGGCTGAGGGGGGAGCGGGAGGAGGAATGAGGGAGGATCTGTGGTTGGTTTGTAAAATGAATAAAAAAATTCTTTATCTATTTTGCTATAAAATTATTTCTTATATATTCCATTACACCAATTATCTTAGGTTCCTTTGAAAAGGTTTTGACTTTTCCAATATTTTACAAGGAAACTCAGATTTTCTTATTTTTAAATTTGTGGTTTTATTCATGTTTTTCCATAGGTATGAATCTCTATTATTATGTCATTTAAAAGAGGAGGAAAACTTAGTAAGACTAATGAGGAAAAATGGGAAATCATGACTTGTAGTAATGAGCAAAAGAAAATTTGGGCAATGTATCATTTTGGTTTATAAATTAGTAATACTTTCATGAAGCATAACAAGTAATTTCTAGAAAATATTCATGCCATATGTAGTGGTAAATTTCAATGAGAAAAATACAATTATTTGAATGACAAAGCAGAAAATGGAGAATATTTAAATTGACCAACACAGTAATATGTATGTACAAGAGTAAATATAGCCGGGCAGTGGTGGCCCACGCCTTTAATGCCAGCACTCGGGAGGCAGAGGCAGGCGGATCTCTGTGAGTTTGAGGCCACCCTGGACTACAGAGGGAGATCCAGGACAGGCTCCAAAGCTACACAGAGAAACCCTTTCTCAAAAAACCAAAAAAAAAAGAAAAAAGAAAGAAAGAGAGAAAGAAGGAAAGAAGGAAAAAAAAGAGTAAATATAAGTATTTTATTGTAGTTTAAACAAAATTGAATGGATTTTTATATTCTAAAGAATCTCTATATTTGCATATTATTTTAAAGTACAAAATATGTAGTTCAATTAAAATTCCATATTATGTCTGAAGTTATATGGAAATTGACATGTATGTGAGGTGCTTTGAACAATTAAACATAGCTGCCTAATTTCATTTATCTTACAGAATCTGCAATTTTGAAACTATTATTATATAATATTATAATTGCTAAGACTTTTCTTCCCCTGAGAGATGTACTGATTCTTGACATTTTTAAGGCATGTTCTCTATTTTTTCTGGAAAATCTCTATAGACAATGATTTTTTAAAGAAAGAATAATAAATTTGGTTTTATGTTTTGTTATAATTAATAAAAACTGTAGCATGAATCTTAAATGTTCTTATTAATATAATCAAACCTGAGCCAGGTATTGGGGTGAATGGTGAATGATCAGAGAGATAGAACAAGCCACAGCCACCTCAACTTTCCAATTCCTCAGCTGATCCTGTTTCCTCAGACTGGATGCCTCTAAGTCCTTATCCAGATGAATCTCAGCTGAACTGCTTCTTGAAAGCCTGAAAGCTTAACCAGCTCTAGTTCCTGGTCCTCACGCCTTATATACCTTTCTGCTTTCTGCCATCACTTCCTGGTATTAAAGGCGTGTGTCACCATGCCTGGCTGTTTCCAGTGTGACTTCAAACTCACAGAGATCCAGATGGATATCTACCTCCCAAGTGATAGGATTAAAGGCGTGTGTGTCACCCATTTTCTGGCCTCTATATCTAGTGGCTGTTCTGTTCTCTGACCCCAGATAAGTTTATTAGGGTGTACAATATTTTGGGGAACACAATATCACCACAAAAAACAATTGTTTACTTTGATTTGATATGAGAAATACTCTCAGATAAAGAAAGCTCATGATTGATCAGATTTCTTCAAAGGGGAAATCATAATAAATAAATTTAGTAAATTTAAAGTTTTAGTAAATTTTACTAGTATTTAACAGTTAAATTAAAGGCAATGAAGAGTTATGGGTGACTATTAGTCTCTTTTTTAAAAGGCCTAAGATTTTGAATACTAATGACAAAATAATGCTTTAGAAATTGATAGGCACAATTGTTTTTAAAGCATTTTTTAAATTGTAATTACATCATTTCTCCTTTCCCTTACTCTCTTCAATCTTCCCATGCACCCTTCCTGTTCTCTTTCAAATTCATAGACGATTTTGTCGTTAACTGGTATTATGTGTACATATGTATCTGTATGTACACATATATTCCTAAATATAACTTGTTGATTCCATTTAGTTAATTTTCTGTATTTTTTCAGGCAAATTATGGTCTAAACTAGCTATATCTAAACATTATTTTTCCAGCCAATGTTATTCTTGAAAACAAACAGATAAGGTTTTATATTTTATTGCCGAGGAAATCTTAAAACAGAAAGTATAAGGAATTGTTAATGTTATGTATGCTCTTATATAGTAGAATGTCTCATATTGATACCATGAAATATATACACACACTCACATGCACACACATACACACACCAAGACACAGTCACACACACCACACACACACATACAAACATATATACACATACACACACACACACACACACACACAGTTTTGCCAAATGTACTTTATAAACATCTTAGTAGAATCAGAAGAAAATCTATAAGATAATTAAACATTGTAAACCCAGTTTCACTATAGAAATTAATCAGAGGAGGGCACACAGGTCACTTGAGTGTCTATTCAAATTAAAGTGAAAAAACTATAGAAGAAAAGGGACATTTACTTTAACGCATTTTTTTTTTTTTAGGTACATAGAGAAAGAAGTGATATGGAGAGGCAAACCCCATCATTCTATACAGGGGCAAATGAAAGTACAAAAAAAAAGATGTGGAATTGCTTAAACTTTCTTCTTGGCTGTACTGCAGATTTTTTTTGTTCTTCATCACAGACGTCTCTCAGGTGTCCCCCATTACATAATTTTTATATTAATGCTACTATGTAGCTCTGTCTCTTTTAGTGTCCATTTCATTTTGTTCCATTGGTTAAAATGTCATTGTAACATGTGGGTTATTTTTATTGATTGTTTCTTCTATTTCTGTGCTGGGTGTTTTTTTTGTTTTTTTGGTTTTTGTTTTGTTTTGTTTTGTTTTGTGTGTTTGTGTGTGTGTGCACTTTGTTTGTTTGTTTGTTTGCTTGATATGGAGGGAGCATTGGACTGGGACTTTCTATGATGATGATGCTAACCTTGAAATCACCGAGATCCCCTGCTTTTTACCTCCCCAGCACTCAGTCTCCCCTTTCACAGAGCATTTTCTAATTCAGACATTCTATTTCATTAGTTGACTTCCTTCTGATTTCTCCATTCATTGAACATTTATTCTATAGGCTTTTCATGCCTGCAGCCACGCTAGTATGTAGTCCATTACCCCTGGTTAAAACACGGACTCTAGTTTCTTCTCTTCTATATGCTCATACTTAGTATTTTATTGTGATTTTTTGAGTGTCAATTTGAATTTATAAAGCTCACACCTGTTTAGCTGTGACGGTGTTTTAGAGATGATTGAATGGTCAGAACCTTAAGCAGGAGAAATGTTCTCCTAGCCCTGAGTATCTGTTATTGGCTATACCTGAAGTGCCAGGTTCTGCTTGGAGAGTGCTCAGGGTGAGTCCAGGACTTGTAGCATCAACAGATATTCCTCCAATCTTTACCACAAAATGCTGTAACATAAATTTGGTCTTCATTCAGTTCTTTACAATTCAGGAATGCCATATTAGAGTATTTTTTGATAGTATAAACATTCCTTCCATAATTTTATGTAGTTACTTGAAAGGAAATAAGGATTTTACTCAATTTCTGCAAAACCACAAATTTCCTATACAGTCGTTAAATAAGAGCTTTAATAAGAATCTCTTCCCTTGATGGCATCTAGAAAAAATATTTATGTATGAGAATGTGTGACTAACTAGTGGTTTCCAGTAAAAATCATATCAAAATGATTTATGATGAGATTACATTGAATGTCATCCACTTTGTTTAAAGAGCAAATTTATCAATATGAATTATTTTCTCTATCTTCATTTATTCACAAAGATTATTAAGTGCCTTGGCATGTGAGGGTCATAGTATGGAGCAGATTTAATGTACTGGCAATAATCCAAGAGATACAGCAACACATCTTCATATTGGTTCAATAATTATAAAATTCCATTTAAAATATTGATACACCTGACTAGTGCATATGTTTAATGGCAATTACTTCACCTTACTGTTTTTGATGCTTTTATCTTCTAAAAAAACTCAGCAGGTTGTATTAATATTCTTCGAATAAATTTTATAATTGTTTTTAATTAATGCACACTAAAAGCAAAGGTACTGAGAAATATTATTTAGCAACACTGCTAGATGGAAGTCATGTCATATGTGGATGCTGGTATGTATCTGTTGTTCATATATCTTTAAATACTCATCATCTATAGAGAATATATTTGGTGCTTTTTCTTCTTAAACAATGTGTTTGCAATTCTGCATTGTTGTTTTACTTTTAAATAAAATCTATAACCTCTACTAATTGCTTAAACAGTACCATTGCCTACCAAACCATCTCATCAGCCCAACCTGAATTGCATCTAAACCTGAATGACTATTTTGTTTCTTGTTCATATTAAAGTCATAATTTATAATAATGAATAGTATCACCATAATGCTAAAACAAGCTTTTAGCTTAAAGGGTATTCTTTACTTTATTAACAATTTTTTTTGTAGTCGATAGTGATTAACACAGAGACCCGCAATTCATCAATGTGTATAGAATAAGAGACGAGGGATGCTCAGTTCTAAATAGGTTGTTGGTATCACATTTCTTCCTCCAGTTGGTTGGTGATTATTGAGGAAGAGAGAACAGAAGAAAATAGAAAAAGCCAGAGGTGACGGCTAAATGTGAGGAAAGAGAGTTTTTTAAAAATACAACCAAGTTGCAAATATGAACTCACAGTAATTGTGACATCATGCATATGACCTGTGTTAGCTCAATTCTCAAACCTGAAAAAAAAATCCCGATGTAGATTTGGCAGATAAACATGAAGTACCACAAAACTAAGGAGGTGTTGGCAACAGATTTTTGCAGAGATAGGAAGTGTCAGTGTTTTTTAAGAGTGTGACCCCTGACTCATTTACCACTTACCAGTACATAACCACTCACCCAAGAATACAGGCAGCCCCAACTGGATTTACTGGGTTAAAAGGATCAGGGATAGCCGGGTGGCGGTGGCGCACGCAAACAGGAGGCAGAGCCAGGAAGATCTCTCTGAGTTCTAGGCCAGCCTGGTCTAAGGAGCGAGATCCAGGAAACGCACCAAAACTACACAGAGAAAACAAAAAACAAAAAACAAACAACAACAACAAACACACACACGGAAGGGTAGGTAGAGAAGGAGGGGTGGTTCGAAATAATTTTGGAAGGAAAATGAATATTATCAAAGTACATTACACGAAATTCTCAAACAACCAATACATTATTTAAAAGTAATATGTCTAATAGACTCATGGCAAATATTTTTAAATTGACTTGAAGACTACTTACGTGAAAACATTCTTTAATATGGCGTGCATAAACCTATATGCTCTGTCTTGCTTCACTTTTTCAGTTCTGTACTACAAACATCTATCATTTTAAATACATATTAATAATAAAGTATATTTTAAATAGGTTAGTAGCCTTAAAACAAGGGAAATTATTTAATTGTCTTAATGTCTTTAAATAATTCATTATGAATTTCTAAAGTTTCTAGATTAGCATCTCACATTCAATTCTTCTTTGATTTTTTTGTTACAATTCTATTTTAATTTTAGAATTCCTCCCTTCACTTCCCTGCTTCAAACTCTCTCATATACCCCTCCCACTCTCCTTTCAATTCATGGCTTTAAAATCAATTGTCTTTGCATGCGTACGTGTATTTGTAGACACAATTTGTAGACATCTATATTTCCAATAATTTTCTTTTTCTTAATTTTTTATTAAGAAAATTTTTATTCGTTTTACATACTACCAACAGATTCCCATCTCATCCCTCCTCCCACTCCCTTCCAGCCTCCTCCACCCCAACTCACATGTCATTCCCTCCCCTAAAAAAGTAGGGCCTCCCATGGGGAGTCAGCAAAGCCTGGTACATTCAGTTGAGGCATGGTCAAACCTATTCCCCCTGCACCAAGGCTGTGCAAGGTCTCCCACAGAGAGGTAATGGGCTCCAAAAAGCCAGCTCATGCACCAGGGATAGATCCTGATCCCACTTCCAGGGTCAGCTTAAATACACCAAGCTACACAACTGTCTTGCCTTTGCAGAGGCTGTTGGTCTAAAGTTCATGAATTCCCACCAGCTTGGTTCAATTGTCTAGGTAGGTTTCCCCATCATGATCTTGATGCCCCTTGCTCATAGAATCCCTCTTCCCGCTCTTCCACTGGACTCCTGGAGCTCAGCCTGATGCTTGGCTGTGGATCTCTGCATTTGCTTCCATCAGTTACTGTATGAAGGCTCTATGATGACAGTTAGGGTATTCACCAATCTGATTACAGGGGTAGGCCAGTTCAGGCACTGTCTCCACTATTGCTAGTAGTCTAAGCTGGGGTCACCCTTGTGGATTCCTGGGAACTTCCCTAGCACTCAGTTTCTCCCTATCCCCATATTGTCTCCCTCTATCATGATATATCTTTATTGTTCTCTCACTCCATCTCTGTTACAGCTTGCATATGATTTTTTTATTTTGATGTGTTCTTGGATTCAGTTGCCAGAATTTTATTGAATATTTTTACATCAATGTTTATGTGGGATATTGGTTTGTAATTCTTTTCTTTGTTGCATCTTTGTGTGGTTTGGGTATCGGGTAATTATTGCCTCATAGAAAGAGTTTGGCAATGTTTCTTCTGTTTCTATCGTGCAGAACAATTTGAAGAGTATTGGTATTAGCTCTTCTTTGAAATTCTGGTAGAATTCTGCACTGCAGCCATCTGGTCCTGGGCTTTTGTGGTTTTTTTTTATTTTATTTTTGTTTGTTTGTTTGTTTGTTTGTTTTGGTTTGGAAACTTTTAATGACTGTTTCTGTTTCCTTAGGGGTTATAGTTCTATTTAAATTGTTTATCTGGTCTTGATTTAATTTTAGTGTATGGTACCTATCCAGAAAATTGTCCATTTCTTTTGGATTGTCAAATTTTGTGGAGTCCATGTTTTTGAAGTATGATCTGGTGATTCTCTGGATTTCTTTGTTGTTTATTGCTACATCTCCTTTTTCATTTCTGATATTGTTAATTTGGATATTCTCTCTCTGCCTTTTGCTTAGTTTGGATAAGAGTTTGTCTGTCTTGTTGATTTTCTCAAAGAACCAACTTTTTGCTTCTTTGATTCTTTATATTGTTCTCTTTATTTCTATTTTATTGATTTCAGCCCTTAATTTGATTATTTCCTGCTGTCTCTTCCTCCTGGGTGAGTTTGCATTTTTTTTTTTTGTTCTAGAGCTTTCAGATGTGCTGTTAAGTCGCTAGTATGATATTTTTTCAACTTCTTTATGCAGGCATTTAGTGCTATGAATTTTCCTCTTAGCACTACTTTCATAAGTTTGAGTATGTTGTACATTCATTTTCATTTAATTCTAAGAAGTATTTAATTTCTTTATTTCTTCCTTGGCCCAGTGGTTGTTCGGTTGAGCATTATTCAGTTCCCATGAGTTTGTAGGCTTTCTGTAATTTATGTTGTTGAATTCTAATTTGAGGCTATGGTGGTCTGATAATATACAAGAAGTTATTCCAGTTATTTTGTATCTGTTGAGATTTGCTTTGTAATTGAGTATGTGGTCAATTTTAGAGAAGGTTCCATGGGGTGCTGAGAAGAAGGAATATTATTTTGTGTTTGGGTGGAATGTTCTGTAGATCTCTGTTAAGTCCATTTGAGTTATAACGTCTGTTAAATCCCTTATTTCTCTGTTAAGTTTCTGTCTGACAGACCTGTCCATCGATGAGAGTAAGGTATTGAAATCTCCTATTATTAGTGTGTGAGATTTGATGTGTAATTTAAGCTGAGTAATGTTTCTTTTACATATGTGGGTACCCTTTTATTGGGGGCATAAATGTTCAGAATTGAGAGTACATCTTGATGGATTTTCCTGTGATGAATATTTAATGTCCTTCTCAATCTCTTTTGATTATTTTAGTTTGAAGTTTATTTTGTTAGATTTTAAGATAGTTACACCAGCTTGCTTCTTAAGTCCATTTGATTGGAAATACTTTTCTTAACCTTTTACTCTGAGGTAATGTCTGTATTTGAAATTGAGGTGTGTTTCTTGTATGCAACGGAAGGATGGATCCTGTTTTCATATCCATTCTGTTAGCCAGTGTCTTTTTATAGGTGAATTGATTTCATTGATATTAAGGGATATTAATGAGCAGTGAATGTTAGTTCCTGTTCTTTTTTGGTGGTTGTGTGTATTTTCCTTCTTTGAGATCTGTTGCTCTGGGATTATCTATTGCCTGTTTTTTTTTGTTTGTTTGTTTGTTTTGTTTTTGTTTTTTGTTTTGTTTTTGTGGGTGCTTATAACTTCCTCAGGTTGGATTTTTTTCCTTCTAGTGATTTCTGTAGGAAATCTGTAGGTATTTAAGTCTGGTTTTGTTTTGTAATATCTTGTGTACTTCATCTATGGTGACTGAAAGTTTTTCTGGGTTAGTAGTCTGGGCTGGCATCCATGATCTCTTAGTGTCTGCATAACATCTGTCTAGGACCTTCTAGCTTTTAGAGTTTCCAATGAGAAGTCTATTGTTATTCTATGGATCTGCCGGTATAAGTCAATTGGCCTTTTTCCTTTGCTGCCCTTAATAATATTTCTTTATTCTGTATGTTTAGAGGTTTGATTATTATGTGGCAAGGGGATTTGGTGGGGGGGGGGGGTGAGAGGGTGGTCTGTATGCTTCTTGTATCTTCTTAGTCATTTTCTTCTTTAGATTGGGGAAATTTTCATCTATGATTTTGTTGAATATATTTTCTGTGCCATTGAGGTGGTATACTTCCTATTCTATCCCTATTCTTCTTAGGTTTGGCCTTTTTGTGGTATACTAGATTTCCTTAACATAGTGTGCTATGCCTTTTTTGGCTTTGGTGTTTTCTTTGACTGATGAATCTGTTTCTGCTATTGTATCTTCCACAAGAGATATTCTCTCTTCTATCTCTTGTAGTCTGTTGGTTATGCTTGTATATGTAGTTCCTGTTCATTTCCTCATATTTCCATTTCCAGCATTCCCTTGGTTTGTATCTTCTTCATTCCTTCTGTTTCAATTTTCAGGTCTTGAATGGGTTGCTTCACCTGTTTGATTGCTTTTTCTTTAGGGATTTATTGATTTCTTCCAATTTTTTGGTTTGTCTTCCTTCAATTTCTTTAAGTGATTTTTTTTCATTTCTTCTTTAAATGCTTCTATCATCTTCATGAAGTTATTTTTAAGGTCATTTTCTTCTGCTTCTTCTACATTGTGATGTTCAGGTCTTGCTAGGTTCTAGTGGTGCCATATTGCTCTTTATGCTGTTGTATGTATTTTGCACTGGTTTCTATGCATCTTTTCCTCAAATAGGTGCAAGAGGTGTCTCTGTCTAGTACAGCTGCTCTTGGTTCAATCTGTGCTGATTGTGTCTGTGTCACAGGGGGCCAGTCTTGGTCCAATCAGTACTCTTGGTCCAATCAGAGCTCTTGGTCCAATGGGAACTGGCAGATTCTGTGTTTTGGAGGCTGCTGATGACGCAGAGGAATGGGTATATTTGGGGAAGAGAGTGGGTCTTATAGATTTCAGGGTCCAATTTGGGATGTTGGTGGGGAGGCCTGCCTGCAAGAGTCTTTCCTGCTGGCCTACACCAGGGCAGCAATGGTTGGACATGGAGGGCAGGGATTGTGCCAAGGGTTCTAGCTTCTAGAGACAGGTTCCTCTGGCTGGGACAAGAGAAACTCACCCTCTGTTCCAATCAGAGCTGACAGATTCTGTGTCTCAGGGCCTTCTGAGGTGGTAGAGAAATGGATGGGTTTCAGGGAGGGAGTGGGTTTTGTAGATTACAGGGTCTGATGGGGATGTTGGTGAGGAGGCCTGCCCATAGGAGTGTTCCCTGATGGTCGGAACCTAAGTATGTAACTGTGATTGGAGAGAATTCTATTTGTCTAAGAACAAAGCCTGATATATAGATTATTTAACAACAGAGACTGAAAGACCCTTTAGAAATGCTAATATGTACATTGTAACAAATTATTTTGATTAGTTATTAAAATATTTTAATAATGACTTTAATTCAGGTTTAAGTGAAAAAGAGGTGTTTAAAGAGAAAGTAAAACACAACAGAGGGAAAACAATGTGTCCTTCCCTAAAAGAGACAGTTCACCAAATAACATTTTAAAGCTTGGTTTATCTGGGGGAAAAATCACTTCATTTACACTTTGCATATGCCAAAATGTTCAGTATACTTCATTTTCATTGACCAATTCTATTATTTAAATATGGTAAGTAAATATATTACATAAGGTCCTCTTCTTGTAAGCTGAATAGGAAGTAACTGGGTGATATCTAGTCATGCAATTGTGATAGTCAAAAAGATCAGTATTTTCTATTTCATATGCAACTTTTAATACACAAATATTAAAAATGACTTTAAAATATACAAAAGTGTGTATGTTTGTGTGGTGTGTGTGCGTGCGTGCTGTGGGAACAAAGATCAATAGGGACATGTCTTACTCAACAACTCTCTACTTTTTTGTTTGAGACAGGATTTAATACTGGACCAGAGCTCACCCGTTGGCTAGAATGGCTATTTTGTAAGCTCTGCAAAAACATCTGTCTCTTTGCCTCCATTGCTAGTGTTACAGATTTAAGCTATCAGAACTGGCTTCTTGGGTGGAGAGTGACAAACAGTTTGCTGACTGAATCATTTTCCCAGTTCCTTAAAATATTTGTATTGTCCACACAATGATCATAGTAAAGAGATATTTCATGAAATATTTGATAAAGTGTATACCAGTATATGATATAATTATCTAATTTTATAAATACTCATGCTCTACATTTTTATAACTTTGAATTGATGTTAAAAATACATTTTATTGAATATAATTTTTAATTGCTTACCTCTAAAGCTTTTAAAATGTACTATGCTATTTGTAATTTCATCTTTCTATGCAATACAAATTATATATGAGTAACTGGAATTACATAAATAAAGTTAGTTTTATAATAAATAGTTTACTACTGTTGACAAGTTTCCCAGGGTGATAAGAAATACAAACATTAGTGAAAGTAGAATCAAGGATAAGAGAAAGTGTCCCATTACCTCCAAACTGCCACTCTGTGGACCACATCCCCAGCATCTGAACTGTGCCAACGCTTCAAACCACTTCTAAACATGGTGACTCTACTATAGTATTATATAAAAGAGGAAAAATAAAAATAATGATAATATATGAAGATAAAAAGTAATAATGGAATGGGCCAGTAATTAGCTCAAGATACCCCAAAGACAAGTGGCCAAAGGTGCCAAGTTCTGCTGATTACTGGGGCTAGAATATGTCCCTCTCATTAAATTACATCATCAACAACTATCTGTTTTCAATGATTACCGTCACTCCTAAGCTTGACTCTTCTGGAACTCTCTTTGTGGGCCAGTTGGGCCTTAAACTCAGAGATCTTCCAGCCACTGCCTTCAGAATGCAGGAATTAAAGGTGTGTATCACCATACCCAGCTCTAAGCTTTTCTTTAATTCCTTTTTACAAGTTGAAAATTTACCTGGGTGTGATTTTGCCCTGAGGTAACCACTCCCTTTAGTGCATTTCTTAATCTGTTTATCTTCTTGAACATAGGATTTAGCTCCATTCCACTTCCTGATGCTCCTTTTCTCCTCAGCTTGGTCCTTTGCATTATATCTTTATAAACATGAACACTAGTAACCACAGGACAGAGTCTTTACTTGGCTGTTTTGAGATTTCCTCTTCCTATGCAATTCATCCAAGTCTTTTTACTTTAGCCTCAGGCAGACTCTTCAGACAAGAGCAAAAACCAGCCACTTTCTTCACCAAAATATCACAAGAGCTATCTCTGTGCAGCATACTAAAATTCTCTTCTGAAACCTTTTGAGCCATCCCTCAACAGTTCAAATAACTCTCAGCACTACTGCTTTCTGTGTTCCTACTAGTATTCAGCAGCACTAAAGCATTTCATTGCTTTCCTAACCCAAACTCCCAAAGTTCATATTACTCCAAACAAAAGCATAGTCATGCCTATCACAGCAAGACCTCCAATTCTGGTACAAATGTCTGTCCGAGTTTTAATAGAAATATTATTTCTATTGCTATGAAAAGACACCATGACCAAAGCAATTCTTAGAAAGAAAAAATTTTAATTGGGGTGGCCTGCTTAAAGTTCAGACGTTCAGTCCATTATCATGGTGGTGAGGCATTGCAGGATGCAGGCAGACATGGTGCTGGAGAATTAGCTGAGAGTTCTGCTTCTTGATAGGCAGGCAGCAGGAAGTGGTCTCTGACACTGGGCAGTGTTTTGAGCATACATGAGACCTCGAAGCCCACATCCACAGTGACACATTTCTGTTTAAGTTGCAAGATCTTCTCCAACCTCACTCTGCCCAATTCCAAACCCCACCGCACCTCAGAAAGCCTTCCAAGCTGTGGCTCCTCCACTACAGAGCTACTCAAGACTGTGCCCATAGGGTATTTAAACTGCCTCCTAAACAATGGCTATGTGGTTTTCATTGTTGTTGTCTTTCTTTTTTTGTTTTTTGTTTTTTGTTTTTTTTCCCTCTCTGGGGCTGGGAAAAATCACCCAGAAATGTTTTGCCCAATAAACTTGGTCTTTTATTCTTTTTTTAATTTAAAAATTTATTTTACTTTATTTTTTAATTTATAATTTAATTTAATTTTACATATCAGCCACTGATTCCCTTGTTCTCCCACCTCCCGGCACCTCCTCGCCCCCCCTTCCCCCCAGCCCACCCCCCTCTTCCCATCTCCTCCAGGGCAAAGACTCCCATGAGGATTGAGTTCAACCTGATAGATTCAGTCCAGGCAGGTCCAGTGCCCTCTTTCCAGGCTGAGCAAAGTGTCCCTGTATAAGCCCCAGGTTTCAAACAGCCAACTCATGCACTGAGCACAGGACCCAGTCCCACTGACTCGATGCCTCCCAAACAGATCAAGCCAATCAGCTGTCTCACTCATTCAGAGGGCCTGATCCAGTTGGGGACCCCTCAGCCATTGGTTCATAGTTAATGTGTTTCCATTCGTTTGGCTATTTGTCCCTGTGCTTTATCCAACCTTGGTTTCAACAATTCTCACTCATACAAATCCTCCTCTTTCTCGCCAATTGGACTCCTAGAGCTCCACCTGGGGCCTGGACATGGATCTCTGCATCCAGCTCCCTCAGTCATTGGATGGGGTTTCTAGCAGGACAATTAGGGTGTTTGGCCATCCCATCACCAGAGTATGTCAGT
Source organism: Peromyscus maniculatus bairdii (assembly GCF_049852395.1). Lineage (NCBI taxonomy): Eukaryota > Metazoa > Chordata > Mammalia > Rodentia > Cricetidae > Peromyscus > Peromyscus maniculatus. The sequence goes on from NC_134867.1 coordinate 5,101,675, forward strand.
TCAGGCTTTCTCTCAACCATTGCCAGCAGTCTATTGTGAAGGTATCTTTGTGGACTTCTGTGGGTCTCTCTAGCACTTTGATTCTTCCTATTCTCGTGTGGTCTTCATTTATCATGGTCTCTTATTCCTTGTTCTCCCTCTCTGTTCTTGATCCAGCTGAGGCCTCCCATTCCCCTAAGCTCTCTTTCCCTTGACCCTTGCCCTTCATTACCCCCACTCACATCCATGTTGTTCATATAGATCTCATTTATTTCTCTGTCATTGGGCAAACCCTTGGTTTTCTTGGGGTACTGTTTTCTTGGTAGCCTCCCTGGAGTTCTGAGTAGCAGTCTAGTCATCTTTGTTTTACATCTAGTATCCTCCTATGAGTGAGTACATACCATGTTTATCTTTGTGAGTCTGGGTTACCTCAGGATGATTTTTTCTATATCCAACCATTTGCCTGCAAACCTCATGATGTCATTGTTTTTCTTTTCTGAGTAGTATTCCATTCTATATGTACCACATTTTATTTATCCATTCTTTAGTTGAAGGGCATCTAGGTTGTTTCCAGGTTCTGGCTATTACAGACAATGCTGATATGAACATAGCTGAGCAAGTGCCCTTGTGATATGATTGAGCATTCCTTGGGTATATGCCCAAGAGTGGGTTAGCTGGATCTTGGGGGAAATTGATTCCCAATTTTCTAAGAAAGCGCCATATTGATTTCCAAAGTGGTTGTACACAAGCTTGCATTCCCACAAGCAGTGGAGGAGAGTTCCCCTAGCTCCACATCCTCTCCAGCATAAGGCGTCTTTAGTGTTTTTGAACTTAGCCATTATGACAGGTGTAAGGTGGTATCTCAGAATTGTTTTGATTTGCATTTCCCTCATGATTAGGGATGTTGAGCAATTCCTTAAATGTCTTTCAGCCATTTGAGTTTCCTTTGTTGAGAATTCTCTGTTTAGTTCTATAGCCCATTTCTTAATTGGACTGTTGGTCATTTTGATGTCTAATTTCTTGAGTTCCTTTTATATTCTGGATATCAGTCCTCTGTCAGATATGGGGTTGGTGAAGAACTTTTCCCATTCTGTAGGCTATTGCTTTGCCTTGTTGACTGTATCCTTTGATCTACAAAAGCTTCTCAGTTTCAAGAGGTCCCATTGATTGATTGTTTCTCTCAGTGTCTGTGCTACTGGTGTTATATTTAGGAAGTGACCTCTTGTGCCAATGTGTTCAAGACTACTTCCTACTTTCTCTTCTAACAGGTTCAGAGTAGCTGGATTTATGTTGAGGTCTTTGATCCACTTGGACCTAAGTTTTGTGCATGGTGACAGATATGGATCTATTTGCAGCCTTCTACATGTTGATATCCAGTTATGCCAGCACCATTTGCTGAAGATGCTTTCTTTTTTCCATTGTACACTTTTGGCTTCTTTGTCAAAAATTATAAGTTCACAGATGTGTGGATTAATATCAGGGTCTTCAATTCGATTCCATTGGTCCACATGTTGGGTTTTATACCAGTACCAAGCTGTTTTTATTACTGTAGCTCAATAGAAGAGCTTGAAGTCAGGGATTGTGATGCCTCCAGAGGTTGTTTTATTGTACAGGATTCTTTTGGTTACCCTGGGTTTTTCCATAGGAAGTTGAGTATTATTCTTTCCAGGTCTGTGAAGAATTGTGTTGGTATTTTGATGGAGATTGCATTGAGTCCATAGATTGCTTTTGGTAAAATTGCCATTTTTACTATGTTAGTCCTGCCTATCCATGAGCATGGGAGAACTTTCCATTTTCTGACATCTTCTTCAATTTCTTTTTTCAGGGACTTAAAATTCTTGTCATATAGGTCCTTCACTTGCTTGGTTAGTGTTACCCCAAGGTATTTTATATTATTTGTGGCTATTGTAAAAGGTGATGTATCTCTGATTTCCTTTCTCAGCCTGTTGGTCAATTGTATATAGCAGGGCTACTGATTTTTTTGAGTTGATCTTGTATCCTGCTATGTTGCTGAAGGTGTTTATAAGCTTTATCAGTTCTTAGTTGAATCTTTGGGGTCACTCAAGTATGTTATCATGTCATCTACAAATAGGGAGAGCTTGACTTCTTCTTTTCCAGTTTGTATCCCCTTAATCTCCTTATGTTGTCTTATTACTCTGGCTAGAACTTCAAGTACTATATTGAATAAGTATGGGGAGAACGGATAGCCTTGCCTTGTTCTTGATTTTAGTGAAATTGCTTTGAGTTTCTCTCTATTTAATTTGATGTTGGCTCTTGGCTTGCTGTAAATTGCCTTTATTATGTTTTAGGTATGTTCCCTGTATTCATGATTGCTCCAAGACCTTTACCATGAAGGGGTGTTGGATTTTGTCAAATGCCTTTTATGCATCTAGTGAGATGATTGTGTGGTTTTTTTCTTTGAGTTTGTTTATATAGTGTATTACATTGACAGACTTTTGTATGTTGAACCACCCTTGCATTCCTACTTGGTCATGGTGGATAATTGTTTTGATGTGTTCTTGGAGTCTGTTTGCCAGTATTTTATTGAGTATTTTTGCATCAATGTTCATGAGGGAGATCAGTCTGTAGTTCTCTTTCTTTGCTCTATCCTTGTTTGGTTTAGGAATCAGGGTAATTGTAGCCTCATAGAAGGAGTTTGGTAATGTTCCTTCTCTTTCTACCATATGGAACAATTTAAAAAGTATTGGTAATAACTCTTCCTTGAAGATCTGGTAGAATTCTGCGCTGAAACCATCTGGTCCTGGGCTTTTTTTGGTTGGGAGACTTTTAATGACTGTTTCTATTTCCTTAGGGGTTATTGGAGTATTTAAATAGTTTATCTGGTCTTGATTTATCTTAGGTATGTGATACTTATCCAGAAAATTATCCATTTCTTTTAGATTTTCCAGTTTTGTGGAGTAGAGGTTTTTGAAGTATGACCTGATGATTCTCTGGATTTCCTCAATGTCTATTGTTATGTTCCCCTTTTCATTTCTGATTTTGTTAATTTGGATGCTCTCTGTCTGTCTTTTGGTTAGTTTCTATGAGTGCTTGTCTATCTTGTTGATTTTCTCAAAGAACCAACTTTTTGTTTCATTAATTTTTTGTATTGTTCTCTTTGTTTCTATTTTATTGATTTCAGCTCTCACTTTGATAATTTCCTGGCATCTATTCTTCCTGGGAGGCTTTGCTTCTTCTTGTTCTAAAGCTTTCAGGTGTGCTGTTAAGTCACTAGTATGAGATTTCTCTAACTTCTTTATGTGGGCATTTAGTGCTATGAATTTCCTTCTTAGCACTGCTTTCATAGTGTCCCATAAGTTTGCGTATGTGGTGTCTTCATTTTCGTTGATCTCTAGGAAGTCTTTCATGTCTTTCTTTATTTCTTCCTTAACCCATTGGTGATTCAGTTGAGCATTATTCAGTTTCCATGAGATTGTAGGTTTTCTGTAGTTTTTGTTTTTGTTGAAATCTAACATTAAACCATGGTGTTCTGATAGAATGTGGGAGGTTTTTCCAATTTTTTTGTATCTGTTGAGATTTGCTTTGTGGCCAAGTATGTGGTCAATTTTGGAGAAAGTTCCATTGGGTGCTGAGAAGAAGGTATATTCTTTTTTATTAGGATGGAATGTTCTGTAGATATTGATTAAGTTCATTTGAGTCATAACATCAGTTAAGTCCTTTATTTCTCTGTTAAGTTTCGATTTTGGAGATCTGTCCAGTGGTGAAAGTGGGGTGTTGAAGTCTCCCACTATTAATGTTTGGGGTTTTATATGTGGTTTAAGCTTTACTAATGTTTCTTTTACATATATGGGTACCCTTGTGTTTGGGGCATAAATGTTCAGAATTGAAACTTGTAGAGAGCTGTGTGCAGCCGCACCTCAAAGATGGTGCTGGCTTCTGCCTTCCACCCTCCTGATGGTGAGTGCTCTCTGTGATAAACAACTCCTTATTTGGCTAAGGCTAAGGATTTGGCGTACCTGGACCTATCCGCAGTACCCACGTGGCAGATTGGGTTTGGCTGCCCAGAAGCTATTTTGGTTGTGGGTTGGCTTTCCCAGGGGTCGGAAGATTGTTTCAAGGTTCCTGAATAAACTGCTTGGAGAAGAGCCTGGTGTTGCGTCTTCCTTGCTGGTCAAGGCAGATGCGACAAGTGGTGGCCCGTACAGGGAGCCTTTACCTCCCCTGTCTCTTGAAGGCTCAGAACTCTTCGCTGTCAGGGCAGTGCACTGGTAAGTCCCCAGGTAAGGTGGGGATCCACAACAAAAGCGGGGATATTGCTCTTCTCTGTAGACAAAGAGAGAGAGAAGAAAGTTTGCGGTGCGGCGAACCGAAAGTAAACAGGTCGCAGATGAGTGAACCAAAAGGTAGATAAATTTTAGTACTAATTATGGGCGCCTCTTCTTCGCACCCAATTTTTTGGCTCTTAATGAGCTGCTCAGATCAAAGAACTTAAAAGTCAAGAAAAGTACCTTAGAGAGATTCCTAGAGGAGTGTGTGACAAAAGTATCATTGCTAAAAAAAGACTGGCCAACAGGATGGCCCGTCCAACCCTCTTCTCAGACATTGCAGGGGCTTGGATATGCTCCTGGGCCAGGGGACATTCGCCAATCAGCAGACTGGGTACCCAGTACAGGTTTATGAACAGATTAATAAGATTGGTATTAAATCCTGGAAGTCACTCCCAAACAAAGGTGAAGTCAGTGGCAATCTTACCAAGATCTTACAGGGCCCTACAGAGCCATTTTCAGATTTTGTAGCTCTTATGGTTGAGGCTACAGGCAGAATTTTTGGGGATCCTGACACAGCCATGCCCCTGATTAAGCAACTAATTTATGAGCAATGTACAAAAGAATGTAGGGCTGCCATAACTCCGTATAAGAACAGGGGGCTAGAGGTATGGATGAAGGTTTGCTGAGAACTAGGGGGAGGCCTGACTAATGCTGGTCTAGCAGCAGCTGTGGTTCAGCTAACTCAAAATAAAAGAGGAAGTTCAGGTGCTTGCTTTTTATGTTGTTAATGCTCTTAAGGTATTAGAAGCAGCTGGACCTATTAAAAGTTCTAGCCCTGTTTGCTCTTTATTTTGACAATTACAGCAGTTGATTTGGCAAAGAACACTTCCCTTTTATCTTATAATTTCACATATGCAGCAAATTTATCTAAAGAATTGTCTAGCTATCTTTTAGGCAATTGGTCTGGAGAATTTGACAGTATGATGGAGCAATTGAGGATGGCCATTGTCACCGTGAATTCTACCCGAGTGGACACTGGACTGGCAGAGGGCTTGTCCTCGTGGATCTTGATGGCCATGAATCATCTTAAGGAATGGGCGGGCATAGGGGCTTTAGCTGGCCTTCTGGTGCTGGTTTCTCTGGTTTGCCTATGGTGTATCTGCCAGCTTAGGATCTCTCAGCGTCGTAATGCAGTCATGATCATTCAGGCTTCTACAGCTGTCGAGGCAGGCCAGTCCCCTCAAGCATGGTTGGCCACCATGAAGCATTAAGTTCCCTAGCACGGGATGCAAGGCACTGCACTTGGGGCCCATTTCATAATGGACCCCAAGGAGAGCACGCCTGATTGCATGTGGGTTGATACCTCATGTCCCACCTCTGTGAAAAGGGTATCGGATGGGTCTGGCACTACTCGGGTGGCTGACATCTGAGTGAGAGTCAGTACAATGTCCCTGATTCGTTCCTACAGAGATCAGGCCTCTACTCTTGCCTGTTGCAATAAATAAAAAAGGGGGAACTGTAGAGAGGTGCGTGTAGCCACGCCTCAAAGATGGCGCTGGCTTCCGCCTTCCACCCTCCCTACGACGATGAGTGCTGTCTTTGATAAACAACTCCTTATTTGGCTAAGGCTAAGGATTTGGCTTGCTTCCGCATACCTGGACCTATCCGCAGTACCCACGTGGCAGATTAGGGTTGGCTGCCCAGAAGCTATTTAGGTTGTGGGTTGGCTTTCCCAGGGGTCAGAAGATTGTTTCAAGGTTCCTGAATAAACTGCTTGGAGAAGAGCCTGGTGTTCTGTCTTCCTTGCTGGTCGAGGCGGACACAACAGAAACTTCATCTTGGTGGATCTTTCCTGTGATGAGTATGTAATGCCCTTCCTGATCTCTTTTGATTGATTTTAGTTTGAATTCTATTTTGCTGGATATTAGGATGGCTATACCAGCTTGTTTCTTAAGATCATTTGATTGGAAAGTCTTTTCCCAGCCTTTTATTCTTAGGTAGTGTCTATCTTTGAATTTGAAGTGTGTTTCTTGTATGCAGCAGAAAGATGGGTCCTGCTTTCGTATCCATTCTGTAAGCCTGTGTCTTTTTATAGATGAATTAATTCCACTGATATTAAGGGATATTAATGACCAGTGGTTGTTCATTCCTGTTATTTTTTGGTGGTAGTGTGTGTGTACTTCTCCTCTTTGCGGTTTACTGCTGTGGTTTTATTTATTGCCTGTGTTTTCGATTTCCTTAGGGTGGGATTTTCCTTCTAGTGCTTTCTGTAGGGGTGGGTTTGTGAATAAGTATTGTTTCAATCTGGCTTCGTCTTGGAATGTCTTGTTCACTCCGTCTATGATGATTGAAAGTTTTGCTGGGTATATTATTCTAGGCTGGCATCCATGGTCTCTTAGTGTCTGCATTACATCTATCCATGTCCTTCTGGCTTTCACAGTCTCCATTGAGAAATTGGGTGTTATTCTGATGGGCTACTTGGCCTTCTTCCTTTGCTGCTCTTAATATTCTTTCTTTATTCTGTAAGTTTAGTTGTTTAATTATCATGTGGTGAGGGGACTTTTGGGGGGGTCTATTCTGTTTGATATTTTATAGGCTTCTGTAGCTAGAGTTTTCCTGCCTTGCCCACAGTCAGGACAAATCTCTGTCACCCGCCAGTCCTACAGCCGCTCAGACCCAACCAAGTAAACACAGAGACTTATATTGCTTACAAACTGTATGGCCGTGGCAGGCTTCTTGTTAACTGTTCTTATATCTTAAAGTAATGCATTTCTACAAATTTATACCTTGCCACGTGGCTCGTGGTTTACCAGCATCTTCACATGCTGCTTGTCCTGGCAGTGGCTGGCAGCGTCTCCTTCTGCCTTCCTGTTCTTTTATTTCTCCTCTGTTAGTCCCGCCTATACTTCCTGCCTAGCCACGACCAATCAGGTTTTATTTATTGACCAATCAGAGCAACTTGACATGCAGACCATCCCCCAGTACAGCCAAGTGCAGACCATCTCAGACACCTGCACTCAGGCCATGGTCCTAATCATCCTCTATGCAAACCTGCTGGGTAATGCCACAAGGAACCCAAGAAGGGCTCCCACAGGACATACATTAACATCCCACAGCAGGCTTCTTGTATATTCATTGGCATTTCCTTCTTTAAGTTGGGAAAGTTTTCTTCTATGATCTTACTGAATATATTTTCTGTGCCTTTGAATTGGTATTCTTCTCCTTTCTCTATCCCTATTTTTCATATGTTTGGTCTTTTCATGGTGTCCCAAATTTTTTGGACATTTTGGGTCATGACTTTGTTGGCTTTAGCTTTTTCCTTGACTGATGAATCTATTTCTTCTACTGTATCTTCAACACCAGAGATCCTCTCTTCCATCTCTTGCATTCTGTTGGTTATACTTGCATCTGAAGTTCCTGTTCATTTACTCAGATTTTCTATTTCCAGCATTACCTCTGTTTGTGTCTTCTTCATTATTTTTATTTCCGTTTTCAGGTCTTGGACTGTTTCCTTCATCTGTTTCATTGCTTTTTCATGATTTTCTTTCAGGGCTTTATTGTTTTCTTCTGCTTTATTTGTCCTTTCCTCTAGTTTTTTTATAGCATTCTTCCCATTTTTTGTTTTTTTTCCCCTCAATTTCATTTGTGATTCCTTCTACATAAGCCTCTACCTTCTTCATGATGTTATTAATAAGGCTGTTTTCTTCTGCTTCTTCCATTTTTTGATGTTCAGGTCTAGATGTTGGAGGAGGGCTAGGTTCTGGTGATGCTGTATTGCTCTATTGCTCTTCATTTTGTTGTATGTACTTCTCCCTTGACATCTGCCCATCTCCTTGTGGTTTCATTCTTGGTCTTATCAGGGCACTTGGTCCAGACAGAGCTGACAGATTCAGGAAGTCTTTCTCTCTTGTCCAGATGGGAGCTCTTGACCAGATGGGAGGTCCAGAGCAGGATGGGAGCTGGGGGCTGGTCTCTAAGTCTCAGGAAGTGGCTGGGGTCTCGGGCAGATGGGCATGGGGGCAGGGTGTGGAGATTGCAGGGTCTGCTGGGGGTCTTGGAGAAGAGGAGCCTTCTCAGTGGGGGTGGAAGGGATCCTGGCCGATGGCCAGAACCTGGGACCAAGTTGGGCAGGTCTTCCCCAGAATGGCTGGTGCCCAGGGATGGGATCTAGGCTGAGCCCAGGCACTCACCTCTTGTCCAGATGGGAAGTCCGGGGCAGGAGCAGTCTTTTATTCTTAATTCATCTTGATTCAACTTACTGCATCAGCAAAGAGACAATATCATGTATGGAAACCTTTGTATTGGCCGGAATGCTTTGAGTTTTTCCCTGTCTAGGCATTGTGAAAAACCCACTCCTCTCCTTACACTTGCTTTCTACCAGACTGGATAGACTTTTGACCCAGCAGGTTGCCCATCCCAGGTCACTGCCTCTAGGGGTCCAAGACCTCTCCTGATTTTCTGAGTAACCTTGCCAGGATGTGGCAGTGCTGGGGCAATGTTGACCTGTTCCAAGAGCAAAGACCATCTTTGCTTAGTGGGACCTTTTCTGCAAAAGACGTTTTGCACAAAGACACATCCCATACACACCCATATGGCCCAAAAGCATAACATAGTGGATGAATTGCTTTAGACTTCTGGTTCTGGAACAGCTTGTAAAATGGGCAGCTGTGGGTCTAAGCCAGATCCCCAAACACCCTTGCAGTGTCTTTTAGAAAATCTATTCAAATTGGGCTATCTGATACCATATGTCCTAAACATCTGATTTCCCTGTGCACTAAGGCTTGGTCATAATATGCTCTTGATAACCAGTCAAGATGGCCACCAAAGGGAACTTTTGAATTTATCATCCTCCATGACCTTGAAAATATTTGCTGGCATGGAGATTAGTGGTCAAAATTGCTTCACATTCAGATTTTTTAGGTTCTGTATCCTGCCCTTCCTTCTGTAGCCAGTGTGCCATGGCCCAGGTCTTGTTGGCTAGGGTCATGGCACTTCCTGATTACTGCTCAGCTCATCTGGTAACTGGGATCCTGAACATTCCACCCTGATCATGGTGCCAAAGACACTGGCCACTAAACCACTCCCCTGAACCCTGCCTACCCAACCCCCTCATACACTGCCAGGTGTTCCATTCAGTGGCCAACATTCCTCCCTTTATCCACCCCTCCCCCCTTCTTGCCCTCTGAGATGAAGCTAAAGGATCAACTTCCTCCTCCTTACCCACCTTCCTCTCTTCCACTGCCTTTCCCTATCCTTCAATGCCACAACCTACATCCTGGTCCCCATCCACACAACAGCCTACTCAAATCCTCTCAAATCCTCTCCATGTCTTCTCATTCCCAGTCTCTGCAGACTCCTGTCCTCTACTGCCTTCTCCAAGAGGTAGCTGGAACCAATGGATTTGTCTGAATCTACTCCTTCTCTCTTCAGGAACTTTCACAGATAGAGAAGTAGTTGGGTTCCTTCTCTGCTTATCTTTCTGTTTATATCAAGGAGTTTTATTATTTTTCCCAAGTCTGTGATCTGACCTAGCATGACCTCTATGTCATCCAGGCCTCCACTTGCACTCCTGCACAGTAAGGTCTAATTTGGGCAGCAGGGAGACTGTATGCAGACCAAACCCACCTAGTGGATAATATGGTCCTTGTGGTGACTATCAGCCAGTTCAAAAAGTCCACCAGAGGAGGAACATCTGCTTCTTCACCCATATCTCCCTCTGTGTGTGAATCTACTGACTCCCAACTACCCTCTCCCCACATCTTCCTATGCCAGCAGGAAGTTGTCAGACTGGAACTGGTGCTCATATCTCCAAAAAGGTTGGCATGTTTATGTTGAAAGCTCTGCTCCATCTTCATCCTCCCCCATGCCAAACCCGACCCACTCTCAAAAAGTCTACTAATCAGTGCCTAGTCCCCTGGAGCTACTCAAGACCATGTCTACACAGTATGTAAACTGCCTTCTAGAGAACGGCCAGGTGGTTTTTTCTGGTCTCCACTCCTGGTCTCATCTCTGGGGACTGGGAAAATCACACGGGAATGATTTGCTCAATAAACTTGGTCTTTTATTCTTAATTCAGCTTGATTTGATTACTGCATGGACAGTGAGACTTAATATCAGGGTACTTGGGAAACCTTTCAACTTCCTCCAACAAGATATCATCTACACCACAAGGCCGAAGCTCCTAATAGTGCCACTCTTTCTGGGGGCTATTTGTTTTCAAACCACCACATGGAGTGTTTAGGTGTGTTCTGAAATTGAAATATTTTAGGAGTGCAGATAAGTGGGGAGGCTCTTGGCAAATGGTGAAAGAGAGAGTTTGTTAACATGTTATTGGTGTGGGTGTAGAAATGTTGAGAGAACTTGGTTTTGGTTCCCAAAATAGAACTTGGATGGTCAAGTGGACAAGTAGTCAGTAATGGGGGCTTTGGCAACTGGGGTATCAGCACTGAGAGGGATTGTGGCTAATGGAGGGCATTGAAGAAAGGCACACAGAGTAAGTGGGAGGCATTAAAGGAGTTCTCAATGAAGTTAGGAGAGTTTGTTGGATGACCTTGACCCAAATGAGTGCTTGGCCATGATGGTGTATGTGTGTGTGTGTGTGTGTGTGTGTGTGTGTGTGTGTGTGTGTGTGAAGAAATGGCTTGGGTTTAGTTAGGTCTTATAATTGGGAGCATAGGGTTTATTTGGAATAATTTGGGCAGAGGAAAAGTAGGAGTGTGAGAAGACAGATGAGATTTATGGAGAACAGGTGATCTTCAGGGAACAGGAACAAGAGGGTGAGAATGAATATGCAAAGCAAAGCAGGGATTAGGAAAGTATCCTGTGTTGAAGGACCATTAGATATGTTTTTATTTGGGTTATGTAGTAGGGTAACCTGGAGGGAAATGTAATGAGTAAGGACTGATAGGGTGGCTTGATGGGCTGCTGGAGCATTATTATCTTTACTGATAATGGAGGGGTCAGTCTGATGTGACTGAGAGGAAGGAGCTGCTATCCACATAAAAAGTGTAGGCAGAATTAGCTAGAGACCTCTTTTGTATGAGAAGGATAGAGGAAAAGGTTTTTGAGAGTTTTTGGACTAGAGTGTAGAATCTGTGTAACATTGAGGCAAAGGGACAAGTATGGAAGGATTCAGGGGAGGACAGGTAAGGAAAGTGAGTGATGAGTTTTTGATAAGAGAAGTTTGGAGGGATGGAATCTGAGATGGTGGAAGAGACTGGGGTCCTTTGCAAGTTGGAATGTGAGACAGTAGGTGAAACTAGATTGCAAGACAAAATACCAGAGTTTAATCTCTTTTATTTAGGGGTGATCAGAGGAGCTGTAGCAAGAGTGTACAGACAAGATTAGCCGTGGATTGTGGTGTTTTCTATGTTTAGAGTAGTGGCAAGGGCAAGGGGGGTTCCAGGAAGCTTTCACATTTTAGAAGTGTAAGGATGGAAATGTTTGTATAGACTTGGGAGGCAGAGGGTTGGAGCAGGAAAAAATGTTTTAACTTTAAGGAATTGTTTGTGGATGGGAGGAAGGACAAGGTCCAAAAGCAGCTTGATATAAGGGATATATCAGTGGGGAATATTTAGGGAATTATGAGCAGAGGAAATTGGCCTTGAGGGCAAAGACAAAGAGTGGAGATGGGCCAGGTGGTCTAAAGTAGGGTGTTTATCGTTTGGGGTGAAAGAAAATTTAAGGTACATGACTTGGGGAGAGGACAGTTGAGCTTTGGAAGATGAGATGTGGTAAGGTCTAGAGCTGAGGAAATTGAAGAATGAGCCAGTGTCAGATTGGCTATCAGAGAGAGAAGGAATGCAAAGAAGGATATCTATATACTGAAGTAGGTAGGAGGGGAAATGTGGAAGGCAGGCAAAGTCCACAGCAAATGCCTGGCCAAAAACTGAGAACTGTCTCTGAATCTCTCAGAAAGGACAGTCCAGGTCAGCTGTTGGGATTGTTGAGTATCGGGATTTATCTATGTGAAGGCAAAATGGTCTTGGAAGTGTGCATCCAGGAGTATTGAGAAGAGCATCTTTAAGATTTAGGGCTGAATAGTGAATGGTGTTATTAGGGATAATGGAGAGGATAGCATAAGGGTTAGAGACTTCAGGGGATAGAGGGACCACAGCAGCATTAATTAGTGAAGGTCCTGGACCAAGTGAAAAGTTCTGTCATATAATATAATATAGGAGTATTGTAGGACAAACAGATGCAGCATAGAAATGATGGGCTTGAGGCTAGTCAGAGACTGGTGAACAATGGGCAGTATAGAGGTTTGTAAATATAGGGAGAAGGGACTTTGAGTGTAATAGAAGGGGATTGTGATGTGCAGAAAGACAATGAGAGGTGGTATTATACACAGTGGCATTGACTAGAAAAGTGGACAGAGAATAAGAGGGATTCTGTGATTTGGCAGAGTGAGAGAGTGTAAAAATCTAGGCTGAAGAATGAAAGAGGAAAGGTGGAGGTATGTCCTTTGGAGGTGTTGGTGTAAAATTTATGGTCAAAATTATTCTGGAGAGGACACACTTTTCTAGTAAGGGCATAGAACACGAGAGAATGAGGAGAAGAAAACCTTGAAAAGAACAAGTTAAGAGAGGAGTCTGGAGTGTGCCAAACATTTTACACCCTGAGCCATTTCCCCAGCATTGCTTTTAAATTTTCACCATATTTTAGTACAAATTCTCCAGATCTTCTTCTGATGTTACCTTCCTTTCTCTTATACTCTCTTTACTTTCTGTTTTTCGGGTGCTAGAAGTTCTACGTCTCAACCTTCCTCATCCATGATGCCTATTCTGCAACTTCTCTCCACTGTTTATCTTACTTCTCCAGAGTGAAATCTGTCTTCTATTCTACTCTACTTACACTCTTATACCACTGTTTTCAAAGTTGTTATCCATACATGAAAATTATAAAACTGAAAAACATGTGAATTCAACAATTATCCAAAAGTTGTCAAAATAATCATGTTTCTAATTCCTCACACTTAGGTCTCCCTTTCATAATTATAAAGTGAATACTCATTTCATTTCATTTTGTCAAGTGTAGTCTAGTCAGCTTGGCTAATTTTTCATTCTGCTTATACGTAGTCTGTAGTGAGATGAAAAATTGCCCCGTTTAACCCTCCTCATCAGGAAGATTAGTGCTTCTACTTTGTCCAATGAGATCCAGTAGCTGAGTCTAGTAATCAGAGAATAAATTAACTATAAGAAATCAACAACTTCATTTTATTCACATAGTTACTTTGAGAACAAAAGCAACCATTAAGTGCTGTTTGTGGAAAAAACATTTCATTTCCACAGTAATTTTCTTCTGTGAACATATCCAATAATTAAAATGGAAAATGTATTAGCATAAGGGGAACTGCATGTGGCTCAAAATTAAAGATCTTAAATAAAAACCTCTATAGTGCTTTAAAGGAGTTTTTTAATGGACTTTATATTTTTCATGTAAGCAATTCCTAAGTCATTAACAAGTTAAGTGATGTCATCTTAATGAAAGAGATTATTAAGGGTTAATTTAGAAAACAGAACAGAGCTATAAATACTGAAAATGTTTACAGTTTACCTTTAACTGTGATAACATGGAAGTAGAATATGGTGACGCTCTGGTGAAACTGTGTCTGTTTGCTTTTGGTGAAGGTCCACCTCATATATAGCAGTGATAATAAAAGTCAGACTTTAATGCAAGGAATGCCCTTCTTCTAAAATAAATAATGAATGACTTTAAAGATGATGGGAGACTCTAGGAACTAAATGTATATCACAGTGGATGAGCACCAGGATAGGGGAATCAAGACCAAGGTCTAAGGGAAAGGACAGTGATTAGCTCAGGAAAATGAATATGTATTTTATTTAAAATAAAAATAACTAGTTTTACTTCAAGAAAGCAATGCAGGAAACTTAATGATTGTGGTATTCAGTTATTACAAATTTCAGTTCTGCAACATATTTTGATTTCTTTTTAAGTTTTATCTTTATTAAGGTATGATTGACAAACAAATATTTTATACATTCAAATTGAACAATGTAGTATTTCAAGATGCCCATTCATTATATCCCAATTACAAAAAATTATGCTGGTTAAACTATTAAACACTTTGCGTAGTTCCCTTCCAGGTTTGCATGGAGAGTAATTTGAGATCTACTTTGTTAGCAAATTTCAAACATAACAATGTTGTTAGCTGCTGTCACTCCACTGCTGTTTTACTTACCAAAACTATTCCAACTCAAACTGAGAGTTGTTTAGTCCATTGTTTCACTTTTCCAACCCACATTGGCAGTCACAATTAATCTCTGGTTGGGTTTAATTTTACACATTTCAGGCATGAGTAGGATCACACAGTATTTGGTTTTGTGGACTTGTCTTATTTCATTTAGTCAAGGACACTAATTTTGTGTACACCAATATAAATTTCAAATAATAGTGTAAAAATGTTCCATTTTATCCATAACTGTCAGTATTTTGATGTTATATATAATTTATCATATCTTGGGTAAAATGGCATGTAATTGTAATTTTGATTCATTATAAATGATATTGAACATTTTTCAAGTATTTATTGAATGCTTACATTCTCTTTTTTTTTTTTTTTTTTGGTTTTTCGAGACAGGGTTTCTCTGTGTAGCTTTGCGCCTTTCCTGGGACTCACTTGGTAGCCCAGGCTGGCCTCGAACTCACAGAGATCCGCCTGCCTCTGCCTCCCGAGTGCTGGGATTAAAGGCGTGCGCCACCACCGCCCGGCGAATGCTTACATTCTCCTTTTTGAGGTTTTGATTCAGATGGTGTACTTAATTTTTTGTAAAATACTCATGAAAACTTTGAGATTAAGTTATAAATTCTATATATATTCTTGATATGAATCCTTTCTTGAAGTCTTTTATTATTAAGAAATTTTCTACTCATTTTACATACCAACCACAGATCCCCCTCTCCTCCCTCCTCCCATCCCTCAGCCTTCTCCCCCAACCCACCCCAATTCCCACTTCCTCCAAGACAAGGTCTCCCATGGAGAGTCAGCAGAACCTGGTTCTTTCAGATGAGGTAGGTCCAAGCCCCTCCTCCCTGCACCAAGGCTGTGCAAAATGTCCCCCCATAGGCACTGGGTTCCAAAAAGCTGGATCATGAACCAGGAATGGGTCTTGATCACCCTGCCTGGGGGCCCCCTAAACAGTTCAAGCTAAACAACTGTCTCTCCTATCCAGAGGGCCTAGTCCAGTATCATGGGGGTTCCTCAGATATTGGTCCACCGTTCATGAATTTCCACTAGTTTAGCTGGCCATCTCTCTACAGTTTGCCATCATGATCTCGATGTCCTTTGTTCATAGAACCCCTCCTCTCTCTCATCAATTTGACTCCTGGAAATTGACCTGGCCCCTGGCCATGGATTTCTGCATCTGCTTCTATCAGTCACTGGATGAGGGCTCTATGATGACAGTTAGGGTATCCAGCCATCTGATCACAAGAGTAGGCCAGCTCAGGCACCCTCTCAACTACTGCCAGGAGTCTAAGGTGGGGTCATCCTTGTGGATTCCTGGGAACCTCCTTAGCACTCTGTTTCTGCCTATTTTCATGATGTCTTCATTTATCATAATATCTCTATCCTAGCTCTCCCATGCTCAAAGTCTTATTAACAAATATTATTTTATGTTGTGAAGTTTGTCTGTTTTACCTTCTGATAGGTTATTCTTTTTATATATATATATATTTTTTATTTTACAATACCATTCAGTTCTACATAATAGCCACAGATTCCCTTGTTCTCTCCCTTCCTGCTCCCTCCCCTTCCCCCCAGCACACCTCCCCATTCCCACCTCCTCCAGATCAAGGTCTCCCCTGAGGACTGGGATCGACCTGATAGACTCAGTCCAGGCAGGTCCAGTCCCCTCCTCCCAGATTGAGCCAAGTGTCCCTGCATAAGTCCCAGGTTTCAAACAGCTAACTCATGCAGCAAGCCCAGGACCTGGTACCACTGCCTAGATGCCTCCCAAACAGATCAAGCCAATCGACTGTCTCACCTATTCAGAGAGCCTGATCGAGTTGGAGGCCCCTCAGCCTTTGGTTCATAGTTCATGTGCTTCCTTTCATTTGGTTATTTGTCCCTGTGCTTTATCCAACCTTGGTTTCAACAATTCTCGCTCATATAAACCCTCCTCTTTCTCACTAATTAGACTCCCAGCGCTCCAACTGGGGCCTAGCCATGGATGTCTGCATCCAGATTCCTCAGTCCTTGGATGGGGTTTATGGCACAACTATTAGGGTGTTTGGCCATCCCATCACCAGAGTAGGTCAGTGCCGGCTGTCTCTCAACCATTGCCAGCAGTCTTTTGTGGGGGTATCTTTGTGGATTTCTGTGGGCCTCTTTAGCTCTTTGTTTCTTCCTTTTCTCATGTGGTCTTCATTTACCATGGTCTCCTATTCCTTGTTCTCCCTCTCTTTTCTTGATCCAGCTAGGATCTCCCGCTCTCTTTCCCTCAACCCTTGCCCTTCATTGCTCCCACTCATGTCCAGGCTGTTCATGTAGATCTCATCCATTTCTCCATGTTTTTCTTGGGGTCCCGTTTTCCAGGTAGCCTCACTGGTGATGTGGGTAGCAGTCCAGTCATCCTTGTTCCACATCTAGCATCCTCCTATGAGTGAGTACATACCATATTTGTCTTTCTGAGTCTGGGTTACCTCACTCAGGATGATTTTTTCTAGATCCATCCATTTGCCTGCAAACCTCATGATGTCATTGTTTTTCTCTGCTGAGTAGTATTCCATTATGTATATGTGCCACAATTTATTTATCCATTCTTCAGTTGAAGGGCATCTAGGTTGTTTCCAGGTTTTGGCTATTATAAACAATGCTGATATGAACATAGCTGAGCAAGTGCTCTTGTGGTATGATTGAGCATTTCTTGAGTATATGCCCAGGAGTGGTATAGCTGGATCTTGGGGAAGATTGATTCCCAATTTTCTAAGAAAGCGCCACATTGATTTCCAAAGTGGTTGTGCAAGCTTGCATTCCCACCAGCAGTGGATGAGAGTTCCCCTAGTTCCACATCCTCTCCAGCATAAAGTGTCTTCAGTGTTTTTGATCTTAGCCATTCTGACAGGCGTAAGGTTGTATCTCAGAGTTGTTTTGATTTGCATTTCCCTGATGATTAGGGATGTTGAGCAATTCCTTAAATGTCTTTCAGTCATTTGAGTTTCCTCTGTTGAGAATTCTCTGTTTAGTTCTAAAGAAGGTTTTGTAGAGCAAAGGATATGGTCAACAAAGCAAAGCGACAGCCTACAGAATGGGAAGAGATCTTCACCAACCCCACATGTGACAGAGGACTGATATCCAGAATATATAAGGAACTCAAGAAATTAGACATCAAAACGACCAACAGTCCAATTGAGAAATGGGCTTTAGAACTGATAGGTTATTTTTATATATAGAAATATTATATTTTGTTTGTTTTTGTTTTGAGACAAGGTTTCTCTGTGTGACAGTCCTGGATGTCCTGAAACTTACTTTTGTGGACCAGGCTGGCCTTAACTGCACAGAGATCCACCTTTCTCTGTCTCCCAAGTGCTGGGATTAAAGGCATGAGCCACCACAACCCTGTGAAATATTATATTTGATCAATATTATATTTTATCTATTTTGGTTTTATTTCCTGTGATTTTTGTAGTTCTGTGCCTATAGTAAGTTGTTAACAAATGAGACCTCATGAAACTGAAAAGTTTCTGCATGGCAAATGACACCATCATTTGGGCAAAGTGGCAGCCCACAAAATCAGAAAAGATTTTTACAAACTGCATGTCCAAAAGGGAGCTAATATCCAAATATATGAATAAAAATCTAGATATCAAGAACATTAATAACACAATTTAAATGGTGTACAGATATACAGAATTCTCAAAAGAAGAAACTTGAATGGCAGAGAAACACTTAGAGAAATGTTCAACATCCATAGCCATAAAGGAAAGGCAAATCAAAACTACTTTGAGATTTCATCTTATATATGTCACAATGGCTAAGATCAATAATAAAAGTGACAGCTCTTGCTGGTGAGAATGTCGAGTAAGGAGAATACTCATCAACTGCTGATTGGAGTGCAAACTTGTTCAGTCACTGTGGAAATTGGGTGGCAGTTCCTCAGGAAGATGGGAATCAATCAACCTCAATATCTATCTACACCACTCTTGGGCATATATCCAAAGAATGCTTTATTATACCACAGAGACACTTGTTCAATGATGCTCTATGCTGCTCCATTCCTAAAGGCCAACTTGGATAAAACATACTTTTCCTCAGAAGAACAATGAAAAAATATGATACATTTACTCAGCTATTAAAATGAAATCATGAAGTTCACAGGTAAATGGATAGAACTAGAACAAATCATTTTGAATGAGGAATCTTAGACTCAGAAGGACAAATATGATTTGCATGCACTTATATTGGTTGTTAAGTCAATGAGAACCAAGCTACAGTCCACAGAACCACAGAGGTTTGGTATATAGAGTAAGGGATGAGGGGAGACAGATTTCCACAGGAGAGTGAAATAGAATAGATAGCTATGTGTGGATGTGCTGGGAACTGGTAACCACTTTCAAATTAAAAAAAAAAATTCTCCAAGAAGCTCTTACAAAGAAAAACAAAACAAAACAAAACAAAACCTACTCTTAAGTGTAGGCAGATGTCCAGCAGTAGATGGCCAACCAAAAATGAATTCAACAGTATCTTTGGAGGCTCCTTGTCTTGTCATGTTAGCACATTTTAAAATTTAATCATATTTTTAGGCTTTGTTTATGCATATATTTCTCTCAATTTACCCTATGGGTCCTTTGCACATATAATATTAAGTTTAGTGTTTTTAAGGGATTCCCAAGTGAGCAAATAAGTGGTTTCTTTATCTGTGTCAGTTTATTGTGCCTGGTCTTGGGCTATTTTCATTCTGCTTGTGTGTTTTGTTCTGTCCAGATGTGTTCATTTTTGTTCTACATTATTGTATTTTATTCTAATACTATCCCCTAGAAGCCTGTTTTCTTTTTTATGTTTTATTAATTTCTTTCTTTTATTTTATATATCATGACCACAGTTTCCCCTCTCTTTTCGCCTCCCATTCCCTCCCCCACCTCCATCCACTCCTCCTCCTCCTTTGTTTGAAATGGGCAGGGCTCTCATGTGAGTCAACAAAGCATGGCACATAAAGCTGAGGTAGAACCAAGCTCCTCCCCCTGCATCAAGTCTGGGCTAGGCAACTCAGTGTGGGGAATAGTTCTCCAAAAGTCATTTCAAGTGCAAGGTCATGACAGGGGAAGCCACAGAGACAGCTGATCTGAGCTCCTAGGAGCTCACAGACTGTAGACTGACAGCTAGAAGGCCTGTGTGGGACCAACCTAGGCCCTCTGCGTGTGTGTGACAGTTGTGTAGATCAGTCTGTTTGTGGAGCTCCTAGTAGTGGGATCAGGGCCTCTTTGTTTTCTAAGGAGAGGCATAAAGAAGTGGATCTGTTTAGGAGGAGAGGTGGGGAGGAACTGGAAGAAGTAGAGGGAGGGAAACCTTGATCAGAATATATGATAAAAATATCTATTTTCAATAATAGAAGGAATAGAAAAGACAGCCTCACACACACAGAAATATATTCATTTGTTTATTGATTTATATCTATTTCTTAGTTTCCCAAGTTTTGAAATTAATATTTCACTGTTAGTTAATTTACATATTTACCTGAGATTTTTTTAAATATATATAGTTTTTCATTGTTTAAAATTCCCCTTATACTTTTACAAGGTTTTGGTGTCTGTTTTTAGTTTCTCTTGCTTTGAGAAAGATTTAATTTACACTTCTGTATTCCTCAATTATATAAACTTCAGTTAGATGCTTCAAATTTGGGGTCTACATATATACAATTTAAATTTACTTTGTTGATTTCTGGCTTCATTTTCATTATAATCAGAATTTATAGAAGTTATTAATTCACTTAAAGATATTTTTTTTATTAATCTTGTGTTCTTATATGTTGTCTAATATGTGGAATATTGTAGAGCCAGTCCATGTATTATGATGGAAAAATGTATACTCTGTTAGTATTATCATTATTGGTACAAGTTCATTCAGTCCATTTGACTTGTAGTGTATTATAAACCTTACAAAATTGACTTAAGTGAAGTGATAATTTAATTGGAACAACATATTGCTATACATATAGTGCACAGCATCAATCAGTCTTCATCAAAAAATCTTTTTCATGCAATAGATAGGAATTGAATAGTTTGAAAATTGGACACTATGCAAAGAGTGAGAGATATTTAAGCACTCAGCTCTAAATAGGATGTCTTCATCAGACCACTCCCCTCCAGTCCCATACATCTCATGTGTCTATGCTGAAGAGGAGGCAGAAAGATTGTTAAGAGCTGGGGTGACAGATGGCTCCAAAAAAGCCTTTTTTTTTTTTTTATTTTTTCAGAAACAGCTGGACAGATAGGCATATGAAATCACAGACACTGTGACAACATGGTCAAGACTTATACTGGTTCAAAGCAAACAAACAAAAAAACCCAAAACCCAAACCCAAACCAAACCAAACCAAACAAAACAAACAAACAAACAAACAAACAAACAAAACAAATCCCTGAAATCTACAAGTGGGACTGGATGGAAAGTCCTACCCCTAACCAAGAAGTTAATTATAATGCAATTGATACTTGCTAGAAAGGAAAAAGCAGTTTTCTTTGACAGTCTCACTGGGTACATTAATCACACTCCAGGGCAAACCCAATATGCAGGAGTAGTTGGACAATTCATTGTTTAGTTTATTTGTCTGTTTTGATGTTTAATTTTTGTAGTTTTTTTCCTGTTTCCATTGTTGCCCTTTTGTTTTTTATCATTGCTTTGCATTTCCCTTTGAGAAAAAGAGAAAGAACACAAAGTTGGATGGGTAAGGATGTGGAGAGGATCTGGGAGAAGTTGAGAGAAAGAAGAAATAATATGATCAAATATCTTTCTTGGTAAACATTTTTCAATAAAATTAAATAAAACAAACAAACAAAAATAACAGTTTCAGACGTGAGTTATGCTTTGGGGCTAGTAGTGAAATAGACCATGGAGGTAGGCACATAGGGAAATAAAGTACTTACATCATGAAAAAAAGAAGCAGATAATGAAGAAGGGCTCTGATTCAGGAGTAACTCTAAAGTGAGACCCTAGGGTTCCACGTCTTCTACCTAAGATCTATATCCTAAAGTTCCCTGACATCTGTGCTGTTAACTGGGGAATCAATTATTCAGCACAAAAGCTGCTGGGTGACTGAGCTGTATTTGTTGACTCTTTTGTCTTGAATGCTGCATGAGTAAAATATATTACTAAAATTCTCCATTGAAAATGTCTTTAAGTGGCAATATTTTAACTTTTCTTTTACAGGAATGACAGTCAACTAACTATGTCCTGTGTAAGTGAAATGTGAAAGGTTAGGGAAATGGTTCAGTGGATAAGAACTCTTGTTCTGCAAACTTGAATATTTGAGTCCAAATCCCCAGCGGCCATTTAAAAGGCTAGGCATGGCTAAACATGCCTAACACCACAGGTTTTGGGCACCAAGACAATTGGATCCCAAGATCACTCTGTCCAGCCAGTTTAGTCAAAATAGCATGTATCTGATTCAGTGAGAGAAGCTCTTTTCGTGCACTAAGGCCCAGAGCAATAAAAAAAAAAAATCACTCAAAATCTTGTTTCGTTCTCTACTTAAGAGTTCATGTACCACACTAATACTTACTTTCATTAATCATTCCAAACACTGAATTAAGAGATCTTCAATGATACCTATGATTGACATGTAATATATTGGGCATATTTTTTAAATACATTTTTAGTGTTGAAGTATAAAAATATCATTTTTTAAAAGTTTGCTTAATTTTGTTTTATTTACTTAATGTTACTTCTGTAGTTTATCTAAGCACATTTTAGAACCATAAAAAGAATTCTGAGATTGAATGGACATTCAATGTGTTACACATTCCTTTGTTATAGTGCACTACTAATGAATTGTTATCAAAAAATTTGTAATAATACAGCTATTGAAATATTCAGAGAATGATCATGAAACACGAAAGTAAGAAAACTGCAGACTGTGTTTTTTGTTTGTTTGTTTTTGTGTGGCTGAGAGGACAGTTTTTATTGTAGATATGAGGGAGAATGCAGCCAGTGGGAGCAGAGAGAGAGGAGGAGACTAAACATGGCCAGTAGACTGAACCTGATCATGAGAGGAGAGAGAGGAGGGCAAAGCAAGAGAAGAGAAGAGCTAAGCAAGAGAGAGGAAGACAAGGGTAGAACAAGAGAGCATGTAGTGAAGGGCTGCCCATGAGGCTGACAAGTTTAGGGTGGGGAGTAGGGTGAAAAGAGTTGAGAGGAGTCAGGGTGCCTTCCTGGACTCTGTAACAGGCACTTGGGAAGCTGAGAAAGCCCAGAGGCCAGTATGCACTTTGCTATGCTAATAAGCACCACAGTTAGTCATTTGTCCCCAGTTTCTTTTGAACCCAACATGTCAGCTCTTTTGTTGATAGCAAAGTTTCTTGTTGGTGTAGAGCTTCTTAGCTGAAATTAGGGCATTTTTGTCAGGGCCCAGAAGACCTGGAATGCTGGGCAAATGCCAGGAGTGGGGAGAGAATTCAGGCAATGAGAGGATTCACTTGTTGTCCAGGTAATGAAGGACCACCTAGGGCAAGCAGCTTTTAGTGAAATGAAAGCAACTTTTAGAGAAGCCAGTGGAAGTGCTTTTTGCATTTATGCCTTTACATATCTAGAATTACTTTCAAGCCAGGGCCATATATTGGCCAGAAATTGTATCAAAAGCATCTAGTTTATATCAATTTTAAGCAAGTCCAGGGCTTGCTGGTTCCAGTTTGGACCAGTTTGTAATTTTTAGTTGATTGGAAACTACTTTTACAGATGTAGATTAGGGACACAATGTAAAAATAAGGAGCTTAGGGGAAATTTTTATCTTGGGTGTACACTTGAAACTTCCAGGTCCATGGTCCTGGTAGTTGAGGATGTGAAAGTAGTCTCAAACCTAGGATAATGAGAGAGAGTGTGTGGTGATACTGTGTCCCCCAATATATTGTGGATCCTAATAAACTTATCTGGGGTCAGAGAACAGAACAGCCACTAGATAAACACAGAGGCCAGAAAATGGTGTCACACACATACCTTTAATCCTGGCATGCCAGAGACAGAGAGTGTGAGGGACATCTAGTAAGTATACTAATTAAAACAACAACAACAACAAAATTTTACTTTTTTGTTACCTGCTTTAGGCACAACTTTGAAAGTATATACAGAAAGCTAAATAAAATCAACAATATTTGTAATAAGCATGACCTTGAGCATAGTTCTGAGCATATTAAAGAATTTGATCATTTATAAGGTGGTCATTATTGATATTAACTTGCATGTCTTTATTATATTTAACAATTTACAATAAATTAGTAGCATGTATAAGACTAAGATTTCATGGTTTCTATTCATTTTAAAGTTGAATATCCATGGAGTTTTTGTGTTCCAGCAGTCACTTCCAAATAACCATTATAAATGTTGGCCAATAGCTCAGGCTTGTTACCAGCTCACTCTTACAATTTAAATTAACACATTTATATTAATATAATTAGGCCACATGGTGTTACCTCTCTTTATTGCACCTCCTGTTTCCTTTGCATATCTTGATGTCAACTCCTCTGACTGCACCCTTCTCAGTGTCCTTAGTGTGGTTTTCCCACCTAACCTTATCCTGTCCAGCTATTAGCCAGTCTGCTTCTTCATTAAACCAGTCAGAGTGACATATATTTACACAGTATAAAGGAATATGCCACATTTCCTACTTTTTAATTAAGAAGGAAGGTTTTAACTTTAACATAGTAAAATTACATATAAAAAAATAAGTTATCAAGTAAGAATTACTGTTATAATATC
The DNA here is from genome assembly GCF_049852395.1 of Peromyscus maniculatus bairdii. Taxonomy (NCBI): domain Eukaryota; kingdom Metazoa; phylum Chordata; class Mammalia; order Rodentia; family Cricetidae; genus Peromyscus; species Peromyscus maniculatus. The sequence continues at coordinate 5,125,810 of NC_134867.1, forward strand.
CAGTCCATTTATGTTTGGCAAAACTGGAGAAAATTCTATATTATCTATCTTACCTTTGTGACTCAAAAGCTCTATAGCTAATTTAGTTATCATAACTATGGAAATCTATAAGTTTAATTACTTAGCCTTTAACTCTCTCAAAGTCCCCAGAAGGGTATTGTAGGAGCATGGAAGACAGTAGTACTGAATTTGATTTGATGAACTTTGGGTATCAGGACATTTCAGAATAGCAGAATGTTAGTATGTGGCTGGTTTAGAGATATTTTGGTAAAGAATTTGGCTGCTTTTTGCCCTTATCTGAAGTGTCTGCTTGAGGCTAAAGTGAAGGATTTTGGTTTAATTCCCTTGGTAGAAGAAATCTTAAAACATCCTCATATTGACTCTGTCATGTGGATACTAGTGCTAACTCTAATGAAGATTTATAATGAGAAGGAGCACATGAAGCAGGGTAAATTACAAAATGTAAATTTGGAAAAGAAAAGAAGCAAAAGGGAGTGGAATGGAGCTAAATCCTGTTTTAATGGAGATAAATGGATTAATAAATGAAATAACAAGAGTGGTAACCGTAGGGCAAGGTCCCACCCAGCTAATTTTCCAAATTATGGGAAGAAACTAAAGAAAAGTTTAGAGCTAGGTGTGGTGGGGCATACCATTAATTACAGCACTGGAAAGGCAGAATTTGGTTGATCTCTGAGTTTGAGGCTAGCCTGGCCTACAGAGCAAATTTCAGGACAGCCAAGCTTAGACAGTGAAAGACAGAAAGCTGGTGAAGTTTGCATCATGGAGCCATATTCCAGCCCTAGCCAGCAGGAGAACTTGGCTGATTTGGCCACGAAATTCTGGATTCAGAATTAAGAATATAAAAAAGGACTCATGGAATAAAACCACTGTGTCAGATATGTCCCTGAATGCAGGCCTAGAGAGGCCATTGTGTGAAGCTGTGAAGTTGAAAATTGGATTGTGTTATGGAATAATCTTTTGTACACTGTGAAGATGTGTCTTTGCCAAGGTACCCTCTGAATGGTTTATTAAAATATCAAATGGGCTGGTAGCTAGGCAAGGAAGTATAGGCAGGGAAGCAACATACAAAAAATACTCAGAAGAACAAGGCAGAGTCTCAGGCATCAGGAGAGACACAGAAAGAAGTAAGATGAAAGTCCCATGTTAAAAGAAGGTACAACCATATGGCAGGGGGTAGATAAAAAATATGGGTTAATTTAAAATGTAAATGTTAGCTAGTAAGAAGCCTGATCTATCAGCTGAACATTTATAATTAATAATAATCCTCTGAGTGGTTATTAGGAAATTTCTGGTAGAACAGAGCTGATCCTGGTCCTGAGGAAAAACTCTCCCTACATTCTAACATGGGGCCAGACTTTCCACAAAAGACCTACAAAGTTTAAAAGAGGATTCTAAGCACATAAAAATGGAGCCCAACACAGCTTCCTGATAACCACCTTTTCTTGGATAAGCACAAAACTAGTGACAACAGAGGCACAGCCCCTTTAAGAAGCAACTTCCTTGGCTTGGTGTTAGTGACAAACACAAGCATGGCTCTTTTATGAGGTCCTGCTACAAAACACTTAAATGGGGTTCATGAGCACCAGGCAGCATGCTACTGAGTGACAGCATGGACCCACCCAACAACTTCTAAAAGGTTGGGCAGTAAACATGGTTTCCTCTAGGATACCCACAGTGATGCTAAGCTCTCAGGGAAACAAGCAGAGAAGAGACAGCCACTGATGCCATGTACTAAGCTGGGCCATACTGACAACTAAAATAGCCATTTAAGATTTGTCTCAAGTGATCAAAAAACAAAACAAATACTTAGTAAAGACAGATCCAGAAAAAAGCCTCTAAATAGTTTGTAATGTATTTAAAAATGTGCAAAGGCTTGAAAAAAAAGAAAAATTGAATAGACAATTATATATAATATATAAGTATATTTTATATATTTATTTAAGATAATGTCCTTAAAAAGGGAGCAAATAATATTTAAAAACTACATCAGGATGGAAAACACACAGAGAGTCTGGAACCTGTGTTATTATTCTGTCTTTAAATATTTGGCTGCTAAGAGCCACTGGATTATAAAAGCTACAAGATTAAGCCAGACTATATATTTTCAAAATGTCTTGAGTTCTAAATGGAAGTCAAAAGATGTTACTTTCAGGAACAGGTTATGCTTTTATTTCCACATGAAATGAGAGGCTGCAAATTCATTCTAGATTGATATAGATCAGGTTTGATTGGGAATGAGCCCATGAAAATCCTAAATACAAACATAAAAAAGTAAACCTAAAAGAACTACAAGACACATAATGCATATTTTACCTACTCAAACATAAAACAATAAAATTATCCTTGCATGATTTGTGTACAACACACAGTCTATAGTTATACTCATGCATATATGCATTTTACCTTTAAAAGTTTATGTATTTTCAGTGCAAGAGGACCAGGCACTAATGAAAACAAATTGCCAGGTAATTCAGCATCTCAAAATTTCTTCATTGCAGTTTGTAAGTTCTTCAACCAGAACAATTTCGAGGCTACTGGCTGAGATGGTCCAGCCTCACAAACCACTCCAGCCAAGACCTAACAATTACCCTATTTTTTTCAAGATTTCCTCAAAGATACCAGTGCCCACAAACAGCAGAGTGTAGTCTAAACAACAACACCCACATTCTCAAAAGATGGACTATGGAAGCTTATCATTCAATGGGGGTTGGTTACAAGTGGTTATTCACTTTAGGGGGGGGAAAGAAAGGAAGAAAAGAAGGAAGGAAGGAAGGAAGGAAGGAAGGAAGGAAGGAAGGAAGGAAGGAAGGAAGGAAGGAAGGAAGGAAGGAAGGAAGAAAGAAAGAAGGAAAGAAAGAAAGCTAAACAATATAGTTAAAATTCAGTTTCCTTTCTAAAGGAAAAAGGGGATATGATATAGGAATGATAGAAAAAAAGGATAGATTATTGAATCTAATTACAAAAACAACTGTTATAATAAAAACATTTTACATTGGTATGAATTTTGGTTTATTGACACAAATATAAAGTTGATTTTGGTATACTGTATGTATGTTTCTACTCTTGTTTGGGGTATTGTGCTTATGCATCTCATTTAATAATATAATGTGTAATTAAGAAATACAGCTTAGTAGTTAGTCATCTATAGTAATCAACTTGTAGTCATATTAGGTATGTTTTCAAGGACAAACAGATATATTTAGATAGAGATATGGTGTCCAAACACTTAGAAGAACTACAGAATATGGCATTTACAAGGTTTTAATGACATAAGACTCTTCTTGGCAGTGAGGCATGTCTGATCCTGGCAGCACCAATTTAATTCAGAGGAGATAATGATCATTGAAGAACCTCTGCATGGAGTTTGCTTTCTTTATGGTAAAAGGTAGTCATTTGGGCAAAGAACTGCCCTTGCCTCAATTGCTGACAGTACACTCTGCAAACTGGACCAGCAGGATGCAAAAGAAGGCAAATGACAAACTTTGTCAAGACAAGGTAGGAGAGTCCTTCAAAATCCCCTGCTTCTAAGAAAAGTCTGTCAGATAATGCTAGGCCTGTAGACAAAAGATGGATGTCCTAATATTAGAGAATTTGGCTCACAGTCCAGACAGCAAGATGTTCCTGTTGTTAATTAACAGTGTCTGTCTTTGAAGTTGAGGTATGTTTCTTGTATACAGCAGAAGCATGAATCTTGTTTTCAAATCTTTTCTTTTACCTGTGTCTTTTTATAGGTGAATAGAGTAAATTGATATTTAGAGATGTTAATGACCAATGAGTGTTAGTTCCTGTTATTCTTTTGGTAGTATTGTGTGTATTTCACTTCTTTAGGATTTGTTTATGTGGGATTATCTATTGCCTGTGTTTTCATGGTGCATCTAACTTCCTTACTGGATTTTTTCTTGTAATGCTTTCAGGAGGGCTAACTTTGTAGATAGCTATTGTTCAAATCTCTTTTGTCATGGAAGATCTTGTTTACTCTGTCTATGGTGATGGAGAGTTTTTCTGGGTATAATAGTCTGGGCTGGCATCCATGGTCTCTTAGTGTTTGTGTAATATCTGTCCAGGACCTTCTGCCTTTCAGAGTCTCCATTGAGAAGTCAGGTGTTATTCTTATAGGTCTGCTTTTATACGTTATTTGGATTTTTTTTCCTATGCAGTTCTTAATATTCTTTCTTTATTCACACATTTAGTGATTTGATTATTACGTGGCAAGGGAACATTTTTCTTTATTTTGGTGTCCAATCTATTTGGTGTGCTTTAAGATTCTTGTGTCTTCATAAACATTTCCTTCTTTAGTTTTGGAAAGTTTTCTTTTATAGTTTTATTGAATATATTTTCTCTGCCTTTCAGCTGGTATTCTTCTTCTTCTATTCCTATTATTCTTAGGTTTGGTCTTTCATGGTGTCACTAATTTCCTGGATGTTCTGTGTTATTATTTTGTTACCTTTAATGTTTTCTTTGACCAATAAATCTATTTCCTCTATCATATCTTCAATTCCAAAGATTTTCTCTTCCATCTCTTACATTCTATTGGTCATGCTTTCATATGTAGTTCCTGTTCAATAACTCAGATTTTCCATTTCCAGCATTCCCTCAGTTTTTGTCTTCTTCATTGCTTTTAATTTAATTTTCAGGTCTGGAACTGTTTTCTTTACCTGTTTGATTGCTTTTCCTTGGTTGTCTTGATTTTCTTTACGGGATTTGTTGATTTCTTCCAATTTTTTGTTTGTCTTTTCCTTGACTTCTTTAAGGGAACTTTTTGTTTCCATTTAAAGGCCTCTATCATCTATATAAAGTCATTTTAAGGTCATTTTCTTCTGCTTCTTCTACGCTGTGATGTTCAGATCTTGTTGTAGAAGAACCACTAAGTTCTGGTGATACCATTTTGTTGCATGTAATTTTGCACTGGCATCTACCCATCTCTTCCTTCAATTGGTGCAAAAGGTATCTGTGTCTCAGGGAGCTACTGGGGTGTCATGGGGGATGGCTGGTTTTAGGAACCAGAGTGCAAACTTGTAGATTACAAGGTACAGTAGGGGTAGTGGAAAAGCCTGTCCTCAGGACTCTTGCCTGCAACTGGGGCTGCAATGGGTGGTGGTATGGGGACACGGTTGTGCCCCTGGGCCTAGGGCCTAGAGGCTTGGGTGACTGGCTGTGAGAATAGTATCTCACCTCTTGGTTCAAGCTGAGCTGGCAGAGTCTGTGTCTTGGGGAGCAGCTGCAGTCTCAGCAAATGGGTGAGAGTGGGGGAGAGAATGGGGGTTTTAGATTATAAGGTCTGATTGGGGGGGGTGGGGGTCAGGCCTGCCTACAGAGGCCTTGCAAGCTGGCCTGCAACTGGAGCTTAACTGGTGTGGGAATGGGGCACACATTCTGCCTCTGGGCCTAAGGCCTACATGATAGAGCTACATGATGATCTTAAGATATTTTTTTTTTTTTTGAGAGCAAAGAGCAACAAAACCATAGAGATAAAAGATTTTCAAGTGTGGGAACTAGAACATGTTTAGCAACATGATATATTGGTGTTATAGAACAGAGAAAGTTTAGATATAATAAATTTGGTGATCATATGTTTGTGCAGTGGTAGAAGTTGTTACCATATGAGAAAATTTGAAAACCAAGTGTGCAGAGAGCAGGGAGAGGGAGAGCGGGAGAGGGAGAGCAGGGAGAGCGACAGACAGCGGGGAGAGGGAGAGCTGGCAGAGGGAGAGTGGGCAGAGGGAGGGCAGGCAGAGGGAGAGACGGAGCCTTCTCATGTGACGTGCAATCAGAATGGTATAGCAGACTCCGGGAGCCTGAGAGATGGAGAGATGCCCAGAATCAGAGTGGGTAAGCATAGTCAGTCTGAGGAAGAAGTGGTTGAAGAGACAGACTATAGAATTTGTAGTCAAATATGGGTGGTAGAAGCCAGCAGAAACAATTGATCCATACCTTGGAACAGTCAAATTATCAATCTGGTGTTTTAAGGCAACATCCGTAGAAAAGTTTCCATGTATGCCCCATCCAGGAGGTTTTGGAACCAGATGTATAAAGAAAGGACATCACTGCTCCAAGGTATGGCTGAGGGGAAGTTTTTATTGTAGATTTGAGGGAGAGCACAAAAGGAGCAGGGAGAGAAGGTAGTGGATGTAACATGGCCAGTAGACTGACTTGGGCGATGAAGGGGAGGGACAAGATAGGAAGAGATGACCAAGAGAGAGGAACAAGGAAGAAGGGGCCAAGAGAAGAAAACAAAAGAAGGCTAAGAGTACAGATTGTGATTTTTTATTTTAACCTTTACGCATTAAAATTTAAGTATGTGATATTTTCATCATTACCAAATCAGAAAAGGACAAAATGTTCAACTTAATGCCAGTGTATTCATCAGTATCAATTTACTGTTGATGCAATGGCTATTAAATGTTACTTGAATGTAGTTTTGTCAAGTTGAATTGATTAATTTAGTCAAAAATTCAATGCTCTATTAGTCACAAAGAAAATAAAATATTTGTGCATGTTTGAGAATGATATAAAACAAAGATGAGAAATTATATGAAATGTGATACAATCTTGAATTTTTCTTGAGATATATTACTAAGCTATTGTTATGCAGGAATCTTTTTTTTAATTATTTACAGAAAAATCTGTAATTAATATACAACCTGTAATTAATGGTAAATTTTGTCCTGTTGACTTTTGAGACTAAAATTATTTAATTTCCATTACAAGTAGGTAGACAGTTTGTAGTGTTTCTGCACTGTATATCTTCAGTGGGTTTGATTTACTTAGGTACATAGTTTCTTTATGGCACTCTGAACTGTTAAAGTAAGCTACAGAAATGTGGAAAACTCTTAAAAGCGTTCGTTGGCATTCTACGTTTTTCAGTTAGCATAAACAAGTCCACAGACCACCTGACAATAAATAGGCAGCAGAGCTCTGCCACAGGAAGGGACTACTGGTCTAATATAGAGATGCTAAGCTTTTGCTGTGACTCAGGATTTCAATAATAAGAATACAAGCCTGCACTGCTGTCCTTCTGATTCTCAAAAATATGCCTCCATGTCTTCAAGAAAATACGTTTATTCCAACATAGAGAGAATTTCTGATCTTCTATTCTCTTGTTACAATCTCTACATCATTTTGCTAGAAGCAGGCATAAATACTTGATTTTCACATAACCTCCATAAGAGGTCTTCAATCTCATTTGATTTAGTGATTTAAATTTAGGATCCAGAATTTCTCAATTATTTTCTTAGTGTAACAAAGTTAATGAAAGTTATTGGAATGTAGGCTGTCTGTCTCTACCTTTATCTTCCCTATTTCATTAAGCTAAACAATATTTGGAATAAAAAACTATGCAGTAAGATTATTATCCTTAAAATGATTTCTACTCTAAGAAGATATCAGGTATTCAATTTTATAAGAAAATAAAGATATTTAATATGTTAAATAAAATTACAAATGGTATTGCTGAAAGTCATCAATAGGATGTATTTCCCTTTATTGTTTTCACATTAAAGCATAAAATCTATAGAGAAATTATTAAAAAAATCTTACTCTTGAGTACCAAATTGGATATTAGGATGAATTCTTACAACACCAATGCAAACAAAATACAGAAATATGCCTGATACAAGATAAATGATGACTTTGTGGATCTGAATAGATCAATAACTACCATCTATTTTTTGGTATAGTTTATTAATAATTAGGAATTGCCAAGTACTCCAAAATAAAGGGGCTGGTACTACAGTAAGATGTGGAGGCTTCTCTTGCAGTTTTGTTGGGAACATGGGACCAGGAAAGAATGAAACCAGAAAGGATGTCAGAGGTGGACATTCACTAAGCAGAGAAGTGTTTCATCAAGTTGGCTGCATTTCTCCTAATTACCTGTGTGTGAGTGTTGAGAAACAAAGACATTCAGGAGCCACTTGATAAATGGTTTCATAGTTCAGCTAATACCTAGCCTATGCCATTCTAAGAATTCTAACTTGTAAAATGATGCTTTTATTTTTCACATTGAGAAGTGTGTATCTTAGCGGTAGGTAGCATATAAGATGTCTTTATATACAAATTTATAATTTTTTTAACTTCTTATAATTTCACAAAGCACACACATGTGAGTGTGTAGGTGAATGAGCCCTTTTTTCCATTTTATAGGTTAGGTTGGGGATAAGTCAAGTAATAATCTTTAGTATGTCTAGTCCTTAGAAAGGCTATAAGTTTGACTTTCACATTGCAAAACAGACAAATATACCAAGTTTAGTGGAAGTACATGCAGTGAAATCACTGAATGAGACCACATCTTGGGTAGAAAAAAAGTTTAATTGAAAAAAACTGCTGAGCTGTCTCAAGAAAGTAGAGAACAGCAGTAAGGCTGAGTAGAAAAAAAAAATGAGTATCACAGGATACCTAGGGTGGGAGATGGGAATGTTCATGGTAATTGAAGGCAGGTTATATTAATGGGTATCAGATGTTCCTTTTCGTAGGGTTATATTACTGGGCGTCAGATTTTTTTTTCCCCTAGGGTGACTATCCATTAGGGAAGAATGAGGAAGCTGTGGTCTCTTGATAATTTAAGTTCCAGAGTCATGAGGTTTCAGAGAAACTCTGGAGGCTAGGCTTCTGTTCCTAGTGGAGGCATGGCTGGGCTGAGCTCCAGTAGCTGTTCTTGGGTATGGTCAGCAGTGTCACCCTTTTAGGGGTCTGCTGGTGACCTTAAGTTTAGTTAACCAAAGTAAGTACAATTTATTTTCTATGACAATGTATTATTAGATTGGGAATATATAATAGTAAGAATTAACTATAAAGGAACTGCCAAGTACTCCAAAATAAAGGGGCTGGTACTACAGTAAGATGTGGAGGCTTCTCTTGCAGTTTTGTTGGGAACATGGGACCAGGAAAGAATGAAACCAGAAAGGTTTCATTCTGACATCCACTCACATGTCTGAAAAAAAATCTTTGAGAAAATTTTGGTAAATTCAAAGGTTTTGGATTACTTGCATATGTTTAAAAATTAAAATTAGTATTCAAAATAGTTTTGTATTTCATTACATTAGCAATTATGATTGTTTAACTTGATATAAATTATTTTACATTATTTATTATTTATGTGTGTGCCTATGTGTGCACACATGTGCATGCATTATAAGTATGTTGATCAAATGACAACTTGCTGGAGTCAGTTATCCCCACCAGAGGGCTTAAATAGCTGTTCCTTACATTTCAGTACCTAGTTTGATTTTGTCTGAGGTAGTGTTTTTATTACTGTGATGAAACACTGAAATCAGTTTGGGAAGGAAAGGGTTTATTTTAGTTTATAAGTCTCAGATTACGGGAAGTCAGGTCAAGGACTCAAGGCAGGAACCAAGAGACAGGAACTGAGATAAATGCTGTGCAGGAATGGTACTTACTGGCTTCCTCCTACCGTTTTCCTTGATCCGCTTTGAGTGTCACAACCTACTGTGAACTGGATTCTCCCAAATCAATCATTAATCAAGAAAATCTGGTCGGAACATTTTCTCAGTTGATGTTCCATCTCCCAGATGAGCATAGCTTTTATCAAGTTGACATAAAAATATCCAGCACAAATACTAAGTTTAATCTTTATGACACTCAAAAAAAGTAGATAAATGTCAGAGAAATGTGGTATCTGGGCCTTAAACTCTGGTGATCAAGTTTAGTGTTAAGTTCTTTTACTTGTGGAGCATCTGACTGGCTCTGACTTTTAAAACCAGATTACATATAGTAGTTAAAATTTCAACTATACATGACTCCTTTTCCTATTGCATAGCCCCACATTAAAAGATTATTATTTCATATCGAGGATTCATAGTCTGGACACTCCAGTATATCTGCTTTATGTTTAGAAATACTCTTTCACAAACTTAGAAGAAATAGTTCTTCCTAGCTATGACCTTGGAGAGAATTTGAGAATTAATATATAACATCTGTGAATCACTCTGAGTTCTTTGAAGGAGTTTTAATATCACAGAAATCTAAGAGATTGTGAAAGAGCAATGTATTAAAGACAGTTTATCCTTCAACAGATTAATCTTTGACAGAGCCTCAGGCAACTGCTAGGATGTTAGTATCACTGTCAATTATCCTCCTGAAGAGACAGATGTAATAGTTACACATCACTTCTCATGTTGCTTTTTGTATCTTATGACTCCAACTGATAGAAAGAAAGAGAAAAAGTTGAAAAAATAAATCAAGAAATAATACGCTATCTTCTTAAGTCTTTTAAAGTTCTTGGCCTTTTAAACTATGAAACAAAGTGAAAAAAAATTGAAGTAAATATCTTAAAATGGAAAATGATATGTAAAATGGAAAATTCATGTGATGTTTTTAAACTTCTACATTTCATGTAAATGCATATATATATATATATATATATATATATATATGACCTGATAAACCTCAAAATAAAGCTCCTATATAAGAGTATTGGAGGAGTTATATTCATGTTTTGAAATAGATTAAAAACTATACTTTATTGGACGTGAACTGGCTCTGAACACATACTATAGTTTTGAGATTTTAGTTTTATGTCAGGGGCAGCTGTATTAAACATAGAAGTCAGGCAGTGGTAGCACATGCCTTTAATCCTAGCATTCGGGAGGCAGAGATTCATGCGGATCTCTGTGAGTTCAAGGCCACACTGGGAACAGAGCCAGGCATGGTGGCACATGCCTTAAATCCCATTACTAATTAACCATAGAGGTCTGGATGACTATACAGACAGACAGGAAGTGATGTACCTGGGCAGAGAGGACGTGAGATGCCAGGGACTTTGGATATAGTCATGAGTACACAGTAAGTAGTTCTCTCTTGGGCTGAGGATTTCCTAGGGTAAGAACACATGGCTGTAGCCTGTTCTGTTCCATAGAGGACACTCCTCTATGTGCTCTGCATTAGTTCCTGCCTTCGGGTTCCTGACTTGAGTTCCTGTCCTAACTACCTTAAATGATAGACTATGAAGGTGAAATAAATTCTCTTCTTCTTGCTTTTCTTCATAGTGTTTTAACACAGGAAAGCCTAACTAAGAAACTTAACTAAGATACTTCTCAACAAATAAAGTTTATTTATATCAGATGTAGACCACTATAACAACCACAAGCAATAAAAATTATAAGGGTCAGAAGAACAGGATATCTGTTGTGAGATTGTGTCTTATTGAGGAATCTACCCTCATGGCTGGATATAAGGGATATATTTCATGGGATCCCAACCTTAGACTTTCCAGCAACAAAAAAATGTGAGAAGAGGAGAATACAGTCTTCCCATAAAAGCCTTCCCCTACTAAACGTGTGGTGTGTCTGTGTGTGTGTGTGTGTGTGTGTGTGTGTGTGTGTGTGTGTGTGTGTGTAAGTTAAGGATAACTTTTTCTGCTGGGTCAAATGGTAAAAATTTAGCTGTTTATTCCAAGTACAACATGAAACTATTTAGAAAATACTTACATACAAGAAAGGAACCCAATTTAATGTTGGTGATGGAAGGGTGTGTTTAGCTTGCTAATAGATGCTGCCCAAAATAATTTTCTTTCTGAGGAATTGATTTTTGTCAAACTTTATAGAAATCCAGTTTGGAAATCTGATACTATGTTCCAAATAGTATGTAGAAAAGCAGTGTAATTTGGTAGGTACCTCATGGTGGCCAGCATTTATTCAACTCTGATATTTCATAATGAATCTGTTAGTAAATACATGAGAATATGTGAGAAATCTGGTTCATGCTGTTTTTTTCCAGACATTTGTTTGAAGTAGTAAATTTTTCTAACATAAATGCCTTCTCAATTATGACACATTAAGACAAATTCTCTCCTCTAAACTGCATCTACTCTTCTCACTTTCATTAAATTGGGATTACTGTATCCAAAATGTCATAAAAATAAATCTGAAGTAACATAAATTTAGTGAAATTAAATTTATAAATTTTCATCCATATTTAAATTTATAAAACATTGTGTTAATATTTTAGCAATATAAATTTATTAAACCACTAGTATTTTAAATAAATATTTTGTTAAATGAAAACACAGTTTTTGTGCTTAATGTTTCCCACATACCAAAGACGCAAAGTATTAAAGAATATAGCAATATGAGATAGTAAAAGCAATCCAAGAGGCAAGGCATCAGGTTCAGTGTGACAATTACTGAAGACTGAAAATAGAAAAAAATCTCTTGAATATTATATTAGATATAAGTTGTAAGTAAAAATGTGTCTCTAAAATTTTAAATGTAAAAGAACATGTCATATCCTTATATGACAGAAAACTTTTAAAAACCATACTAATTCTTGAAGTGAAATAACATTAGCATTTAATTAAATTGCAAATTGGTGTAATGTAGAATTAATCTTATCTGGAAAAAAGGAAAATTCTTCACTGAAATATTTTTGTACATTGTAATAAATGAAATGATTTGACATTTTAAACAAAGTTCTTTTTATAAAGCTAAATTAATAGAATTACTTGGGCTAGTCCTATCCATTAGTCTTTCAAACTTGATGTATTATTGTAACTTTTCAACACTTAAACATTTAAAACTCTATAGTAATATTTGTTGAAAAAACATTTTTATCATTTATTAGGACTTTCCATAGGGAATAGAAGTCTTACTTTTGCTATAAACTTATTCAATCTTAATTTATCTCAAATAAGCATAGAAATAATTTATTAATTGAATGTGCCATAACCTTCACAAACAGTATTATCTTAAATCTATGGCATTTTTAGCATACTTTACAATTTTATAGAATATTGGATTCAACATGTCCCCTAAAAGTCTGAAACATCGAGAATATGTATAATTTTAGGAATTAAGCACAGGGAGTACAAATGAGTCATTGCTTTATGCAAACTAAGGTATCAAATAGCACTTAAAATGGTCTGACTTTATTCTACCCAAAACTCAGTCCAATGTCTCCTTTTCCTTTCACCTTGTTTTCTGTCATTTTCTTTGACCTTGCTAAATTTTATCAAAATGACTATTTTTAGTTGGTCATTACATAGTGCATGTTGTACTTTTATTATTTTATTCTATTTTAGTTTTATGCTGAAATACTTGATCTTCTTTCCAATTTAGTTTGCTGTATTGATTCTCAAAAGATGGATCTTAACTTTTTAAAATTTATGCTTTGCTGAGATTTTAAAAAATATATATATAAATAGGTAACAAGACTCCTTCTTATTGGTCTGGAATTGCTACCAGATGGTACTTAGGCAGAAATCATGACTGGAGACTCCATGGTCTACAGAAACCTAAATTAAAGCAGGAGGAATGCCAGCCTGTCCTCTATAGTAAAACTCTGTCAACATAAATGAAAAATAAATAAATGAATGAATGAATAAATACATACATACATACATACATACATAAATAAATAAATAAATAAATATTAAAATAAAATAAAGAATAATGATGTGATTCAAAACAGGAACACAAGATGGGATATGGAAAGATGAGGGAAGAAACATAAGTGGAGAAGGGTAAGTCTGAGTCTTGTGAAGTCTTCCAGGGTATAATTACTAAGAGAAATGGATGGGCATGAAGAGACTGACTAGTGTCTGCTTCACACTGAAGGAAAGATCTGGGTGTTATGTAACGTTGAGTTTGAAGGCCAGCAACAGCAAATGAAACAGTTTCATGACAATTGCTCTAAAGTAGATAAGAACTAAAGGTAGAATAAGAGTGAATCCTATGAACTAAATTCACATAAATGTATCATTCAAAGAGAAAGGATTTGTAATACGCCTTTTTTTCACTTCTTTTTTTTAAATTAATTTTTTTATTCATTTTACATACCAACCACAGGTCCCCCTCTCATCCCTCCTCTCTCCCCTGCCTACTCATATCAGCATTGTTTATAATAGCCAAAACCTGGAAACAACCTAGATGCCCTTCAACTAAAGAATGGATAAATAAATTGTGGCACATATACATAATGGAATACTACTCAGCAGAGAAAAACAATGACATCATGAGGTTTGCAGGCAAATGGATGGATCTAGAAAAAATCATCCTGAGTGAGGTAACCCAGAATCAGAAAGACAAATATGGTATGTACTCACTCATAGGAAGATGCTAGATGTGGAACAAGGATGACTATACTGCTACTCACATCACCAGTGAGGCTACCTGGAAAACAGGACCCCAAGAAAGACACGGAGAAATGGATGAGATCTAAATGAACAGCCTGGACATGAGTGGGAGCAATGAAGGGCGAGGGTCACGGGAAAGAGAGCAGGAGATCCCAGCTGGATCAAGAAAAGAGAGGGAGAACAAGGAATAGGAGACCATGGTAAATGAAGACCACATGAGAAAAGGAAGAAACAAAGAGCTAAAGAGGCCCACAGAAATCCACAAAGATACCCCCACAAAAGACTGCTAGCAATGGTCGAGAGACACCTGGGACTGACGTACTCTTGTGAAGGGATGGCCAAACACCCTAACAGTTGTGCCATAAACCCCATCCAAGGACTGAGGAATCTGGATGCAGACATCCACGGCTAGGCCCCTGGTGGAGCGCTGGGAGTCTAATTAGTGAGAAAGAGGAGGGTTTATATGAGCGAGAATTGTTGAAACCAAGGTTGGATAAAGCACAGGGACAAATAACCAAATGAATGGAAACACATGAACTATGAACCAAAGGCTGAGGGGCCTCCAACTGGATCAGGCCCTCTGAATAGGTGAGACAGTCGATTGGCTTGATCTGTTTGGGAGGCATCTAGGCAGTGGTACCAGGTCCTGGGCTCATTGCATGAGTTAGCTGTTTGAAACCTGGGACTTATGCAGGGATGCTTGGCTCAATCTGGGAGGAGGGGACTAGACCTGCCTGGACTGAGTCTATCAGGTCGATCCCAGTCCTCGGGGGAGACCTTGATCTGGAGGAGGTGGGAATGGGGGGTGTGCTGGGGGGAAGGAGAGGGGGGCAGGAAGAGAGAGAACTAGGGAATCTGTGGCTATTATGTAGAGCTGAATAGTATTGTAAAATAAATTAAAAAAAAAAGTCTGCAGTTGTTGGCTGCTCTGCTTCTCTGATCTTTCAGCTCTCACCCTAATATCTGACTCTGGGTTTTTATTGACTAAGATTAATTAGATTCATATTTCAGGAATGATTCTATGGAATAGTCCTGGGATGCTAAACAGTAACTTGGTCAAAGGAACACAATCATTTGTTATTTTTCCTTAATAAGTGAGTTTTGAATTGAGTCTGAAAAATAATGGCAGCATCTTTCTTTGAAAATTTTAAATGTTGTATTTGAATGATATGTAAACATGAAAATTGCCCATGAAAGTTTTTGTGTGCTTTTTATAATTAATATACTGCATAATACCTAAATTAGATTTTAAAAAAATCACTACTTTCTCCTCACCATCAGTTTCTGGTGACAACATTCAAACAGTGCTTTATAAGTTGTTTTTCTTTGGTCTTATTTATTGATTTTATATATTTAGTTCTTTGAGATTCTCATACATGCACAAACATTCAGATAATCTCCTCACTTACTGTTTCCTGTGCTCTCACTGCGCTTTCTACCCTCTCCTCCTCACCAGTGCCTTCACCAGACTCGTTACTTTTGGCTTTGGTTTTGGATTGTTTGAGACAGGGTTTT
Source organism: Peromyscus maniculatus bairdii (assembly GCF_049852395.1). Lineage (NCBI taxonomy): Eukaryota > Metazoa > Chordata > Mammalia > Rodentia > Cricetidae > Peromyscus > Peromyscus maniculatus. The sequence goes on from NC_134867.1 coordinate 5,141,429, forward strand.
TCTGTGTAGCTTTGGAGCCAGTTCTGGAATTCACTCTGTAGATCAGGCTGGCCTCAAACTTACAGAAATCTGCCTGCCTCTGCCTCCTGAGTGCTGGGATTAAAGGTGTGCGCCACCATCACCCGGCTTGGTTTTATTTTATAACCCTTTATTTAACTTGTACAGTGTGAGTGACCATTGGGTTGGAGCTATCAGTTACGGCGTGGTGAGTTCTGCTGTGGGTACACAACCAAAAGTAACAACTCCTTGACTCCTTGTCTTCCCAGGTCATTTAGAAGCAGATTATTCTGTAATGAGGGATAAGGATGTTTGACCCCTCCCTCCACCCCTTAGATTCCTGAGATCATTCCTTTGAAAACCTGGCGCAGGCCTCCGAAGCTGCTGTGTTGGTGATTGCAATGGCAGCATATTGCTCAAACGGTGAAATATTATGGCGCTTTCCCTTTTTCCAGCTCTTACATTCTTTCTACTCACCCTTCCACAAGGTTCTCTAAGCCATAGAAACGATAGTGCAAATGTCCTCTTTAAAGATGAGCACTCATTTGTCACTTATTTTCAGCAACTGTGTAGCCATGAGTATCTCCTTCATTGTTTTGACGAGAAAGAAATGGTGTCTTATTAAGACATTTGACTTTTAGTATAAACACAAATATTTAGAAGGCAGTTTGATACTGTGCTATCCTTGCTAAAAACAGCACTCAGTCTTCTGGCTCATAAGGTCTGTGACCTCTACTGTCATGGGATTTGAAAAAGTTTATTGTACAAGGAGCACACAGGGAACATGATTTAAATCCAAGTAGAAGGCAGTTGGTCACTCCATAGAAATAGTCTCACTATTTCACAGTTAGGCAAGTCTTCCTTGCAGACTGGTCTGGTGGTTCATAGAATTCATAGCTGAATAAAAATTTTACCACAGAAAGCCTGCATAGTGCCTTGTGGCACTGGGAAAGCACTCTTCTAGGTTTCTGCAACTTTCTTGACAATGGCAAGTAAAAAAGATGCCAGAAAGAAATGGAAGATTTTTAAATTGGTATAAACTTCAGCATAATTCTTTATAAAGGAACAGTTACCAGTAATTGTTGAGTATTTTGTCAATTATGTATGTGTACATGCCATGAATGTATACACAAATAATATAGGCTAAAAGAAAACAATGAAGATCATTACTTGAGAATCTTAAGGAAGAGAGCCTCCAAAAAGAGATCAGTTTTATGTAAAGGTAGGTGAGGGTTGAAAGTGAGGGGAAACTGAGAATCTAGAGTAATTTTAACCCTAATGTTTACATTTATTCAATATTTTTACTGAGCGTGTCTTGTACATGTGAAACTGAACTTTGGAACACATAATGGAAAACAGTTTCCTATGTTTAGTGAGGTGTGATTTTTGTTGTTGTTGTTGTTGTACAGATAAAGTCGGGGGAAGGAGAACTTGGCTCAGAGTCTGTATTCCAGAGGTGATAGGGTGAAGAGAACACTTTAGAATTCCCTCAGAAACACAGTAGCTGTTTACAATGCTGTGCAGATAGTGTCATGGCATTCATGTTCTCTCCAATTGGGACTGTCAATCATGAGTTTATAACACAAAGAGGTACTTCTGTTGCTCTATAAAAGGAGAACTAATCCCTATGAACACCACAGCATTTGCAGGGCATAGTGTTCTGACCTGTGGCATAGAACAATGATCAAAAGCTGCAGGGTCACAAACATACAAAGAAAAGCCACTGTAAAGCAAACTGGTAGTAAGTAAGTGCTTGGCTATTTCATAGAGTATTTTGCAGGCCATCAATTTGCTTAGAGTTTGAAAATTGAAACTGTATTTGAAGTGTATTTTGGGGATGTTTATGAAGGTGTATTAACAATACAGCTTTTAAACAGAAGGAAAAAAAATGTTGGAAGTGATGAATAAGGTATTGGAGAGGAGGGAATGGTGGGGTGAATCTGATCCAATCAAATTATTTGTAAGTATGAAGCTCTCAAACAAAAAAAAGGTAGAGAAAAGGAAAAAAATTCATAACTGCTATTTTAGTGCATGAATGAAATGTAGCTAGAGACCAGTGCTATGACAATGTGAAACTAAAGAATTATTTCTAGACATTAGACTTTTGGAATATGAATACACTATAATGAATGGAAAGTAGTTTCACGTGTGATATATACATCTATCTATCTATCTATCTATCTATCTATCTATCTATCTATCTACCTATCATGTATCTATCTATCTATCTATCTATCATCTATCATCTATCTATCTATCTATCTATATATAAACACATGTGTGTATATATGTATGTATATTTGCATTAATTTACTTAATTTTATGATATATATCTATATTTATTGACAGGTGCTCAGATTTTCTTTTCACAGTGCAGTTCTTAAGTAGTGGCTACTGTTCCACTGACTACATTTATGAGCCTTGCTTTGTCGTGGCTAGCAATGTCCCATACAAGTAGCTCTTTTCAGCAGAGTGTGAATGAAAGTCTCAAGTGTTATTTCAATTCCACTGCCTTGTTTACAAGACAGATGTGTTTCTTTCCTGTAACTGCATGTGAATAATAACAGGGCCATGCAGCATAAAAGGCTGTGTGAAGAGAGAAGACTGAGTCATTAAAAAAACATGTGAGGGTGGAAAGATGACTAAGCAGGCAAAGCCACTTACCACCACAAGTGATTGCCTGAGCTCCCACCTTGAGAACCATATGCTAGGAGAGAACCAATTCTTGTGTATCGTCCTCTGACTGACACACACAAGTAAATGGATACATTATTATAATATATGTTTTTGAAAAATATAGAAAAACAAAACCCATTTATTAGCATAATCCAATAGGCACAGCAAATCAGCAAAATACCCCTTATCTTTATAGCAATGTACCCATGCATATATGTCATAGTCATATACCAACAGCATGCGCACACATACACACACACACACACACACACACACACACACACACAGAGGGGGGAAGAGGGAGAGAGAGAGAAAGAGAGATAGAGATCTCATTATGTTTCTCAGCATCTCAGCTTACTGTTGAACTCTTGGATTATGCTCAAATAACCATTCTACCTTAGCCTCGAAGTGTAGGGGTTACAGGTATTCAGGTGTGTACCATCATGCACACTGTTCAGTACAAAATTTAATTTATTCATTTCTAGTTAAACTAGTTTAACATAAGATTGTGACCAAATTTGAAAAAAGAGGAGTAATATTGTCTATCATATTATATAAAATATATTTTACAATTTTTATTTTTGAAAATTTAATACAGTTATACAATAAAATATGATTACATCTATATCTGTTTCCTTCTTATATATCTCACTTATTCCTCCTGACATATCCTCCCTCTTCTTATGTCTTTAAAATATTAACCTCAATTCAATTTTGGCATTCTTATTGCCAACATTTTTAGTAATATATCCTAACTTATAGGACTTATTTCATTGAAATATGAAAGATAGTACTGAAATAATTCAACTCAAACAAAGCTAATTGTACTTGTAGGATATCCAGGGAGATAGGTACTAGATTCTTCCATATATCTCCTTTGACAAATAGGTAGTTGTTATAAGCAGTTTCTTTAGGAAATGATGGTATCTATATAAGCCTTCAATATAAATTCAAATGTAAAAAAGACAAAAGATACATTCAACATTTATTTCCTCTAATATAGTATGGATTTTAAATAAAAATAAAAATAATGAATTTTTTGAAGGAGTAAAATACTAGGGGATGTCATTCTGAATGCTGTGAATATGTATTATTCTGATTGGTTGATAAATAAAATGCTGATTGACCAGTAGCCAGGCAGGAAATATAGGTGGGGCAAGCAGATAAGGAGAATTCTGGGAGGAGGAAGGGCTGAGTTAGGAGTTGCCAGCAGACACAGAGGAAGCAAGATGACAAGGCAGAAATGAGAAAAGGTACTAAGCCATGTGGCTAAACATAAATAAGAATTATGGGTTGATTTAAGTGTAAGAGCTAGTCAGTAATAAGCCCGAGCTAATGGCTGAGCAGTTATAAATAATATTAAGCCTCTGTGTGATTTATTTTATAAAAGGCTGCTGGACTGTGGGTGAGAGCTTTGTCTCAACTGCAGGCCAGGTAGGACACAGGAAATCTTCCAACTATAACTGGTGCCTCACTGTTGGGCATTGATCCAAATAGATCTAAGAAAGCTTAAAGATTCTGAACGCACAGAAACAAAGCCACACTAGGCTTCCTAGTCTCATAGTCTCACACCAGCAGCAGCACAGACTCATCTCCCGACAGCTGCCTACAAGATTGAGCTGTTCGCCAGCCTCCATGAGCCAAGCAGCATGGCTGCAGATTCCCACCACAGTACACAGAGACATCTATCTCCAAGCCACGAATTGCTGTGCATGGTGGGTTTAGCCTTTGCTTGTACATAAAGGAAAAAAAAAAAGGTTTCTGGGCTACATGCTGCTTTAATGGAGGCATAGACCCACTGCTTGACAAAATGATGTATCGACTAGATGTGCAGGACCCATGGGAAAATGACATCCATGGGAAGATGGATGCCCCAACATTGCAGCGAAACTCTGGATGACTGGCCAGGCAGCCAGCTGTCTCTGTCATTCTAGATTTTTGGAAGTTTCATATAATGCTCTTCTTGTTTACTTAAGTAATATTATATCCCTCTGGGGTCTTTGATGTAGTTGAAGGCTAAATAGTTATAGTTATAATTTTCCTTGGTTATGATAAAAGATAAATTAGATATAAGACTTTAGACTAACAAATATAGAATAGATGATAGAATATTTTCTTCAATTTTGCCAAATACAAATAGACTATCATTCTTGATTGATAACTGTTTTGTTATATATAATTTTACTATGTTAAAGTTAAAACCTTCCTTTTTGATTAGACAGAAAAGGGGAAATGCTGTGGGATGTCATTCTGTATGCTGTGAATATGTGTTGCTCTGATTGGTTAATAAATAAAATACTGATTGACCAGTAGCCAGGCAGGAAGTATAGGCAGGGCAAGCAGATGAGGAAATTCTGGAAAGAGGAAGGGCTGAGTCAGAAGTCACTAGCCAGACAGAGAGGAAGCAAGATGACAAGGCAGAACTGAGAAAAGGTACCAAGCCACGTGGCTAAACATAAATAAGAATTATGGGTTGATTTAAGTGTAAGAGCTAGTCAGTAATAAGTCTGAGCTAATGGCCTATATGTGATAATTTTATAAAAGGCTGGACAGTGGGTAAGAGCTTTGTCCTGACTGCAGGCCAGGTGAGACACAAGAAATCTTCCAACTACAGTAAAAAAGTAACTTTTCTATTTCCACTAAACAAATATCTATGATAAATTACCATTCTAGTTATTAAATAGATCATTCATACTTTGTTTATTTTATAATTGCTTGTTTTCTCACCTATCTCTTGTTTACCTGGCATTAAAGGTGTTTATTTTTAAAATATTTGATTTAGAGTAATAATCTATAAGCTAGTGAGAATTTACAAAGTTTCTAGTATATTTAATAATTTTAGGAATTTTTAATATGTTGCTATTATTAGATTAATCTTTTGATCTGTCTTCAGTAAAGTATTCACTAGCCAGCTGATTAAAAAAAAAAAACAGAACATGATGTTCGATTGAACCTACAAATTCTGAACTCTAGGTAAAAACATATGGTCTAGCCCCATTTCCAACTTAATCATTAGTGTATTAACTACTAGATACCTCACCCTGAGGTTATTACTCAGAATATAATAAAATTGCTAGAAGTCCATCATGTCATAACTAGGAATAAATTGACTGATAAATGAAATTTAATTTAGAAATGTAATTGAATCATAAAATATAATGTTTTTTATGTATTCTCATTTAAAGTTCGAATATGATTGTGAATTTCTAATATAAAAGATACTATGTACATTTCCTTGAAATAATTTGATTATATAGTGAACATGATATTTTCTGAAAACTGATCTCATATAGACTGTGGTAGTTTGAATAAAAATTTCCCCCATATGCTCATATATTTGAAAGCTTAGTCATAAGGGAGGGGTTGGAAGGTGTGACATTGTTGGAGTAAGTATGGCCTTGTTGGGGGTGGGATTTGATGTTTCAGAAGCCAGGTCCAGGAGCTCTCTCTGCTGTCTGCCAATCTGTCTGTATAATTCTCAGCTACCTCTCCAGCACTAAGTCTGCCTGTGTGCCTACATAATTTCTGCCATGGTGTTAATGGACTAAAACTCTTTACCTGTAAGCAAGTTCCAATTAAATGTTTTCCTTTATAAGAGTTTCCATGATCATGGTTTCTCTATACAGCAATAGAAACTTTTACTGAAACATAGACTTTGGACGTGTACTGTTTCTATCTACTATACAACTATATGATTCCATCACAAGTTAATTAGAAAAAATTATAAATTAATGGAAAGACTGTTTAGAAATCAAAGTCATACAGTAATCTCTAGGATCTTTAGGATAAATCTTTTATGTTATTAGGTTCACATAAGATTATAGAAATTTAAGAAAATATACTCTTTCAAAACAAATATTCATTCCAACATGTTGCAGTGCCAAGATAAATATTGTTAACGTTTAACTTTAGCCCAATATGTTCTATACTTCTGTTCATTCATAAGCCCACATTAAACCATGGTTTTCTTATTCTATATCTTCTAAGCCTATCTTTTTTTTTTTTTTTTTTTTTTTTCCCGAGACAGGGTTTCTCTGTGTAGCTTTGCGCCTTTTCCTGGAACTCACTTGGTAGTCCAGGCTAACCTCGAACTCACAGAGATCCACCTGGTTCTGCCTCCCGAGTGCTGGGATTAAAGGCGTGCGCCACCACCACCCGGCCTAAGCCTATCTTGTATTATTTTATGTGTTTGGCTGTTTTTGGCTACAGGCCTGTATGTGTATCACTGACATGCATTGTCACCCTTAGACATCAGACAAGGGAGTCAAATGCCCTGCCCTAGAAGCAGTTACACATGACTGTATACTGCCATGCAGGTACTGGGAATTGAATCCAACTCCATTGCCAGTGATCTTAACCAGTGAGCCATCTCTCTGGCCCTCTTGTTAGCATTCCTTTTTTTCAGCTTTTTCTTAAGAAATCTTTTATTCATTCCACATCCAAAGATCCCCCCTCATCCCTCTTCTGCTCTCTTCCCAGTATTTCCCTGCAGCCCACCCCCATCCCCTTCTCCAAAAAAGATATGGCCTTATTAGCATTCTTGACATGCCCTATTTATTACATTTTTGTTCTAAAAATATTTGTTATGTTGCAACATGCACCATATTATTCTTTAACGTTTCTTAAAAATTGTAGAATGTGATATTTGCAAGAAAAAATGGCAGCTATGGAGCCTGTTAGATGTTATTTGATTTTATTAACACTTGACCACAGAGAGTGATCTGGGTTAGAGAGGTTTAGCAGAGAAAGCTAGCAGTGTGGTTCCATGATTGTGACATGCTATATTTTAATGAAGATTTCTAGCGTATAATTAAGAAAAAATTCAGTGATTTACACTTGTGTCTAAAATGTAACTTATACATATTTTTCACTACATATTTTCCATAAGTCATATTTTTGATTTTGTATAGAATGTAATTTTGGTCACATACATATTTTTATATATCTATCATGTAATACCTTTTAAATTATGCAAATGCTGATTGAACCCCTGTTACTTTATATGACAGGAAGTATGCCAAATTTTATATTTTAAGTGTAGCCTCTGAACAGATGCTTTCTTTAATTTTACAGCTTTCTAAAACATTATTCTTTAGTCAAAAAATGACAAATGTGACTAAATATAACCATAAGGAAAATGTTGAAATGAGTGTAACAAAGACAACAAGGATGTGAAATAAGTCAAACTCTAAGCATTTTACGATACATACTAAAAGAGAACCTAAACATACAGAGGTATATAAAGAAGCATGATATTTCAAAACCATGGATATATCTCTGCTCTGATTTAGAACATCAGTTCTAAAGAGCAAGCAAGATAAAAACAGTCAACTATCAAAAGCTTGAGAAAGGAAATGGCTTTGATTCTCAGTAATATCATTCTAAACCTAGTACACAGAATAAGACAGAAAGATTTATGAGAAGAGAGATCTGCAGTCCTATTTTCTATCCTGAGATCTGTGATCTTTGTCATTTGGTATAGGAAGAAGCTAGGTAATGGTAAAACCTTAAAACACTTGAGAAGATATGGATTACATTGATGTAAACAAATGAATTTGCTTTACCTGGGAGGTAAATGAGGAACAAAATACGTCATGGAAGGAACAAGATATTGGTGAAATTATTAAGGCCACTCCACGTAGTTAAAAGGAAGATTTATTTAGTGGGTAACTTACAAATGAAGGGATAGGTAGGTCGTGGGGTCTGGGGAAGGTGTATTGCAGTCCAGCGGTGTTCTCTGGAGCTCTACTCAGTCAATCTTCACCGTCAAGGGTCCAGGAACAGAGAGAGTGCTGGCCCATCCAGATCTCGGGTCTCAAGGTGCCTCCCTTGGCCCCGCCTTGTAGGTGTGACAGTTGTGGAAGCCTCAGTGGGGGTTGGAACTTCCAGATCAAAGCTGGAATGGCTACCCACTACACAAAATAATAACAACACACACACCATACTGAGCAGACAAAACCTCATCAAAAATTAACCTCTTCTAAAGGCCTCTGGAGTCAAATCCAAATCCAGGTTATATCCAACAAACAAAATCTTGAGATTTGCATTTCTGTCTACATCTGAAGTTTACTTGGCTTTCTTATGTGTTGCTCAATGTTTTCTATCTTTATTTAAAAGTTCTTTATAAACGAGATCTCTTACATTATTTTTAGATGTGCAGAAATTACTCAGGTATGTAAAAATTCCAGCATATTTAGTGTTTTATAAAGAGTTCCATTTCACATTGATAATTATCACTTCTACTTATGGATCTATTTTTACCTCTTTCCAAAAACACACATTGTATGTTCATGTATATGCACACAAAGACTTTTTTATTTTTTATTAAATACTTTAAATATTGTAGTTATTACACACAAAACACAGTTATTCCCTCAAAACATTGTAGTTTAAATACTGGTAAAATAATAGTGAATTTCCTGTAATTTTCTCTTCTTATCTCTTTACTTTTCTGTGTTTCACACTGAGGTTCATGCTTTCTTTTACATGTAATAAGAACAATATGACCTTATGTTATTTCTCTTTCTGGTTAATTATCTTATTTGACTGATTGATCAGTTGATCTTTACTTGAAATATAAATATGAGATTTGGAAACCTTGGTTAATGTAATTAAATTAATGAAATCTAACACTGGCTTATATTACACGAATCTGGTTGTTGAGTTCTCTTTTCTGGAAAGTCTTAGAATAGTAATTGAGTCAGACAACTTTGTTGTTCCTCAAGAATTGAGAGATGGCAGTCAGTCACAACTAACTATGCTTCAAGGAAGCAAAGTCACACATGAGTACATTTCCTTGAAAGTGTCAGGACTTGCATGTAAGATGCCAGAGGGGACACTATCTACATGTGAAGAACCAAGTAAGGAGAAATGTCGGTATAAGACAGAGCAAAGAAAGAAGAGAAACCAGAATTCCACAGAGGCAGAGGCAGAATAGGTGAAAAATGCTGGGATACATCAAGCCAGACACAGGTCCTTGCATCAATCAACCTGTTGTGTGATGGAGATGCACAAGTCCCATCCAAAATAGATAGATAGCTCTGTGGACAAGAGACTGGCAATCTCACCCTCCAGGGAAGCCCACAGCCCTTGTAAAGACTGAAAGTGATCAGAGGGATTGATTAATCATAAAAAGAAAAAAATCCCATTTTGTTGACAAATATGTTTGACTGAACAGGATTTGTCCTGGAACAATCCTGGGATAATATATATTTTTTTGAAACTGAGCTATGTTGAGTTATACTGTGAACAGAGAACAAATACATTGGAGGAGTGTAGCTTATTACAGCCCCACGTGCTGACCACGTAAAAAGTGCAGCTGAAGGAATCATGGCTCAGGTAGTGAAAATCAAAACTTTGCTTTCAGTCCCCAGGAACAGATTTTATGAGCTGAAGTGTGATAGTTCTAAGCCGGATGTCAGTGGGTATATCAACCTCTGGAGCCACCTGTCTGTTGTCGACTAGTATAGAGATATTAAACCTCTAAGGATCTTTAAAGTGTGTGTACATCAGTACATATCTTAGTGCTGAGGCTGACTTTCACACTCCCCGTGCACCTGGGAGTCATGGTAATGCCAAATACTTAACCACTCCAGGATTATAAACTTGATAATCCCAGGAGAGTTAGAGAATCCACCCAGGCTAGAGAAAGCAGAGCTAAACGTGGTAAACAGAGCTGTGTGGCATAGAAAGAAAAGACTTCGTTAAAGTAAGGTGTCAATTATCCAATGCAAGCCCCAAAGCAGTTTAACCTGTGAAAAACCAAAGAAATGACATGTTTGACCATACCCCGCTCCAGACCAGTCAATTATGCTACCAATTGAAGGAACCAAATAGAAGGTGCTCTGAATCTGATAGCTCAAAATCTTTTGGCCACTAGAGCTTTCCTGATTTTAACTACAATTTTAGCAGCATTTTTTTTTATAATATTCCATTTAAACCATTTTAAATTTTATTCCCCTGCATAAAGTCATCTAAATGTTTTTTGATAGCTTTTTCATTACTAGGCAAAGTAGCTCCCCCTCCTCCCTTTTCCTTTGTTTTTCTGTTACACATTTAACTTTTATTCTCTATTATACTTACATTATAAAATACAAATATCTATACCTTATTGTCTACACAAAGTCTGTATTCATTTTTGTTCCCCTTTTTATATGTATCTAATTTTGTTAGAACTGTCTCACTATTGGAATTGTTTTTCTTTTCCTTTTGTCTTTTAAACTTTTCATGTCTCATCTAAATTTTTGTCTTATATACTGCATAACACTCTTCTCTACTCATTGTATTAGCTTTTAAAACTTATTTTATCATGCTTTTTCTTAACTCTGTCTTCCTTTACCTCATTCGTTTGCTAGCTCCAAATGTACACTAAATAATTTATAAATCCATAACACATTCTAACATTACTTTTCTGGTATTTTCTTTTGTGATCATTGGTGATGTGTTAACAGCTTAGGATAGAATTTTATTGTATCTCTGTATCTTAAATAGTTTGATATTTTAAGACAGTTCTTTTTCTGAATGATATTGCGTATTGAGCTCCAAAGGAAAGTTACAGTGGGGATTTAAAGGATCATGGCAGGCTAATATATTTTAATGTCTTGTTCCCAGTGGTTGGACTAGTTAGGAAGAATCAGGAGGTGTGGCCTTTTTGGAGGAAGTTTCAAAATCCCATGACATTCTAATCTTGCCCACTTTCACTGCTCCCGGAAGATTGGATGCAAGCTCTCAGCTACAGCTCCACAGCCATTCCTCTGTGCTTCCATGTTCCCTACCATGATGCTAATGGACTAACTTCTTGATACTGTAAGTATGCATCCAGTTAAATGCTTCCCTTTATGTGTTGCCTTGGTAATTGCTTCCTCAAGGTTAGAATAATAATTGAATACTAACAAGGCAGCTGCTTAATAAGAAAATCCCAAATTAAAGTAGAAGACATACACAGACAAAATACAGATAAGTTCCATTCAAAATATCCTATCTCAAAAGCTACCGAGTTCAATGACACTGAAACAAGTGAAACCACAGACGAGCATCTTGAAAGTTATTTGTAAAAATGGCCACTAACCACAAGGAGAATAAATGTACAATTTTAATTAAGCTTTGGAAGCCAGAAACACAGACAAACTAGACAAGAAAAAATAGATGAGTAGATTAGAAATAGGGATAAAAATGTTTACAAGACTAAAGAAATTATCAGAAAGGCATTGACATGAGAAAAATAGAAATATTGAAAAGGTACAACTGCAGGAGAAATAATACGCAGACAGCATGAACATAAAAATAGGTTATAATTCAAAAGTCCAGGGTTATTTGAAACTGGAAAATATTTTCTCTATAGAAAATAGTAAAAATAATAACATTTCCCAATAAGCCCTTTTAAGCCAAATAATAGGTGAATTATACATATAAATATTGATAAGATTGTAGGTTACAGAAGAAATTTATCTTTATCTGGTCAGAGAGCTATGTTTTACTTAAGTTGTGTAAGTGAGATTCCTATTCACCTTCTCCTTCACTGTTTGATTTACAGCAGACATTTTTCTATAGGCTGATCCATAATCTAAAAAGAATTTAGCCTCCCTCCTGAAAGCACAGCCAGCATATTCTTTCATCAACTTGTTACTATAGAATCATATTACATAAAATATATAGAACATATAAATTCATAGAGACAGAAAGACTAGACGTTATCTCAAGATGGAGAAGAAAGGAATATAGAGCAATGATTTCCTAAATACAGAGTTTCTGTTTTGTGTGATAGAAAAGCCCCCAAAATGGACAGTAGTATCAGGACATAATATCATGAATGTAACAAATCAATACAATTAATGTAATTAATGAATATCATAAATATAGTTATTGAATGAAAATTGTGAATATAATCAATGAATACCACAATGTAATTAAAATAATGAGTATAATTAATTAATATCATGAGTGTAATTAATATCTTGAATGTAATTCATGCCACTGAATTGTGAACTTAATAACGATTACAACTGCAAATATTATTTCATTAAAAAAATAAGGTGACATGTAATCACCATACATTATGTGTGTGTGTGTGTGTGTGTGTGTGTGTGTGTGTGTGTGTGTGAAATTGAAGACAGCGATGTTCGAAAATAAGAAAGTGGTGATGGAGTCATGGGCCTATCAGGATGCTGGACTAAAGTCTATCAAATTGTGCAAGTAGGCAAATTGTATACTATGTGAACTATTTGTCAATAAAGATTTTATAAAACATAAGAAAAAGAAATATTAAAAAAGAAAAATTCAATAAATGAAACAAAAGCCAGTAGAGGAAAAAAAAAGGATGAATAGACTTTACCTAGTGAGAGAAAGAATATGAAGTGTGGGAATGGAAAGTCAAAGAAGTTCAACATTCAAAGACCAATAATGAATATAAAGAGAATCAGGAATCTAGTAACACCAGCAAGAGTAATGATGAAATATCCTTGAGCTAAAAAAAGAGCAGGTATGGAAAAGACAAAACAAACAGCATCTGTTCAGTGAAAGCAGAACAGTAATATCTCCACATCTAGAGAAAAAATTAATATGTAAACAAAGCAAGCATTTAGAACCATAAATGTATACAACCAGAGAAAAAGCATTCCATACTGTTTTATAGTCAAGATGTCAATAAATATAAAAAGATGTGTATGTATTTCAAAAGCTGTAGGCAGAAGGCAGAGAGCTGTTAGGAGTACTGTTGCTCTTCCATTTGCCTAGAGTCTGGTTCCTCATGCCCATGTAAGGTAGCTCACAAATGTCCATAAATCCAGCTTCAGAAGAAATGATGCCCTCTTTTGTCTCTGTTGGCCCCTCACACACACCATAAACTCATGCAAGAACACACATATACGTAAATAAAATAAAAATAAATAAAAATTTAAAATCTATAAAGTAAAAATGTCAGGTCATTTACTAAAGCAGAAATATCAGATTAACATCAGGACTCTCACCAGCTTTATTTAATGCCGGGAGCACATATAATGATATATTTCAAACTATGAAAAATAAGTAACTGTTATCCAAGATTGCTGTTTCCAGAAATTTTATCTTTTATAATTGACAGAGAAATTAAGATATTTCAAGAAAAGAACAAAACAACCCATGACAACCAAAATCTAACTATGAAATGCAAATAAAGAGTAAATAAAGGGCAAAGAAAGAATGTCGCAGTCACAAGACTTAAGGAGACTCAAAATATATGCACAGGTCTTGTGTATTATAGTTTCTGGTTTTCTCTCTATTGGATTTGTATATATAAGTGTGTTTGTGTTCATTTCTTGTTTTTTTTTTTTTAACTCTTTATGTACATAGAGAGGAAACCATGGAGGGAAGAGGAGAACTCAAAAGAAGAGGAAGAGCCATGGAATTCAAGTGACAAAAAAAAATAGAAGGCAAGACTATTTGGGAGAATGAGGGTGATCAACAACAGGGGAGCTAGGGGACATGGGTGTGGCCAAGAAGAATATATAATACCACATATGTAAAAATGATCTAATAAAACCGATCATTTCTATTCAAAGTTTAACATTTTAAATAAAGAACAGAGGAAAATATTGTCAGGTAAACTGTCTCCTTTAATATTTTTATCTCCATAAAAAATCTTAAACACAAAGTAATGATAAATTTTATACAGAGAATGGTAATAGATTCTCTAGACAAGAATAGAAGGGAAATAGGAAGGAAATGGGACTGATAAGCATGACAAAATTTAAATAAACTGCTTTAATGTAAAGTATTAGTGCTAACAAGAAAGTAAGTATGTATCAGTCAATATCATTAACTAGTGTTGGCCATGGGGTTAATTTAGTCCCTCTCTTCTCTCTTTTAATACTGCACATTAGAAAGTTAGCAACTCAGTTGAGTAAACCTAAGATTAAGACTCAACACAGCAAGATCAAAGTGGCAGAAGTAGTCATCTCGATGCTAGCGAGCGGGTTTCTGCTACTAGTTTTACTGTTATGAAAGGGAAAGGCCAATGAGAAGCTAAGACAAATATTCTGTAAGAATTGCTGTTGGCCTCAAATGAGCACGATACTGTGATCTGGAAACAGAGTGAGATCTATACAACATCATTTAAACCTTTCTGATACTCAGCAGTTTTACATATCTATGACAAATGTAAGAGCTTGTGACAGCGTATGCTATCTCAAGCTGGAGGCAACAACAATGACAATCTAGGAATGTCAATATTCTTACATTAGAAAATTTATTTTTTTTGTAATATTTATACTTTAGATTTGACATTATATTTAATGTCAAAAGATGACTGCCAAACTAAGGAAATAAGAGATATTATTTATAAAGATATAAATAAAAGAAATAAAATTTACTGCTTGTGTCTATTTCCTATTGTAGTAATGGTCAGTGGAATTAGAAGGATAGGTTTATCACATTGAGACACTTACTTAAAGCTGTTTAAAAATGTTCTCTGTAGAGGGTTTTATAACCTAAAAATATTTCTTTTTTTCTTCTCTTTAAAACTATATTGTGGCTGAAAGTTTTCCTGTGTCCCACCTGGTCAGCAGCCGCTCAGACCCAAGTTAACACACAGAGGCTTGTATTAATTAAAACTGCTCAGCCATTAGCTCAGGATTACTACTGACTAGCTCTTACATTTAAACACAGCCCATTTCTTTTAATCTATATGTCACTATGTGTTCCGTGGGTTTACCTGTCTGTGTGCCATTACATGCTGCTCCCTGGATGGTGGGCTGGTGTCTCCTGACTCAGCCTTTCTCTCCCCAGAATTCTCTGTGTCTGCTTATCCCGCCTATACTTCCTGCCTGGCTACTGGCTAATCAGTGTTTTATTAAACCAGTGTATAAAAGCATTATCCCACAGGACTATATTATATTGTTCTGTTAATGTTGTTAATATGTAAAGTGATATGACGTATAAAATAGTTGTTAAAAATTTAAAATTTACATTTTCCCCAATAAATCATATTCCTGACGTTTAGAAACTAGACTTTTAACAAGACATACTCAGATATTTTAATGGGTATTTTCTATGGCTATGGAGTTCTTTAAATATTAACCATGTTTCTAACAAATTGAAACTGCCTTGATTATATTCTAAATACAATGTGGTTGAAAAATCATACTTTTTATTGCTTTCCCTTTCTTTTTTAAATTCTATAATTCAGATCATATCTACCATTTCTATTATTTTGTTTTAGCTCATTCTTAATTCCACCATGACCACAGGATGCAGCAACCCGAGGCTGTCTGTGTGGCTCCATTACACTTTGTCACACATACAGATGAGTAAGTAAAATGACTGAATGAACTCCAAGTTGTTTTTTCATTTAATCTCCTGTGTGCTTCAGCCATAAAATACAGTTCATTGAAAGGCTTTTTGTTGTTTCACTTCATTTATTTGGCATAATAGCAATAAAGGTTCTATTTTGTGTGTTTTGCAATAGTGAAAGCTCCCAGCTCTACAATAAAACCAGAAGAACACTTGGCAGTGGCTTCTTGGGCCTGTGAAACATTTACAGAGGGGTCATTATTTAACATATTAATCCTTGATAATGTCACACTACCATTTTATACTAGGTTTCAATATTTTACAACTTCACAATAGAACCTAAAATACATATATATATATATATACACATATATGCATAAATTATATAATATTATATATACTATATGTGCATGCATATACAATATGTATATAATTTACATAATTTTACTAAATTCCCTTACCTTTGTAGATATAAGTGTTAAATGATAAAAATAATTCTTAATTTGTACATTCTATAAGATCAAGCTACAATATACTTTATCAGTTCATATTGGAAAGATTACTTTATTCCAGTAAAATGTTATATGTATACATTCATGCTTCAAATAACAGATGTAAATTTAGTGGTTAGAAAAAAAAATGTTTAAACATACACTGCAATACTGTTTTCTGACAAAGCAAGTCCAAATATTTGAATAATTCCTTTTATGAAATAAGGCATCATTAAAAAAACTATATATGTAGGAAGATTTATGCTGAAAAAACTAGAGGGAAAATACACATTTCATATTTAGAATATTTTTCAAAAATTGTGTCTCAGAAAATCTGGAATTTAATTGTAACTTCTCAACTGGTAGCTACAGAAAAGGTGTTCAAAAATGGACTATATGTAGTTTTGTTATCAATAGCTATGATTACAAATAAGTTGAGAAAAGAATGTGCATATTCCAGAAAATGAACTGAATGAAGATTTTGGATTGCAGAAACCTAGGACTCCTCAAACATGAAAGATTCTATTGATTGGAGGTTTAACTTTCCACTTTACACACATCAAGAAAGATTAAGGGGGATTCTTTGAATCTGAAGACAATTAATGCTCAGTAAAATTTAAAGCACATAAATATGAGTCAAGGCTGATATTGCTTCAAAGGGGTGATATCTTTTAAATAATTGTAACTAAAGGAAGCATCTCAAGACAAAGCTTGGTTGCTATTTCTCACAAACTATCTATAATTTTAAGGTAATCGTGCTTCAATTAAAAAAATTTTCAGAAGAATAAGATAAGTATTAGGAAAACAAGGCTTGAAAAGGAGTTTTAGTGGTTCAACCTGAGAAACATAAGTGTCAGGAACCAGCAAGAATAAACAGCATGAAGTTTTTACAGGAGTTACACTTCTAGGTCATCACACATTTCTGATCATTAGGACAGCTAATGTCTGAACTTTCAATGTTTCAATATTGTTTAGTATAAGATATATTTAAACATATAAATTACTCACAGAATATAGCTCTTCCTTTCATATCAAATTTTAGAAATTAAGATTTTCTTTCAGGAAAATCATGAACTGTTGAGGAAGTGCAAAGACCAGAAGCTTGCTGGGCTGAAGTCTTGCACAGTGTAGGGCATTCACATAATTGTGCTAACACAAGGTTTTCAGGATGATTCTATCTTACACAAAACAAAGTGTTTTTTAATTCCCCAGTTCCTGTTTACCACTTTCAAATGAAACTGTTGTTCATAGTCTATGAAGTAAAGATTTACTTTTTATGAAATGATCAGAACAAAAAGTTCTTTTTTAATAAATTTGAAATCTTGAAAAAGTGATTCTGTAAGGAACTATTTTATTATTTGAGAATTTCATAAATGGACATACTTTGTTTTGATTAAAACCATCCTATAGGCTCTCTCCTTCAATTGCTTCCCTTATACCTCCAATATCACTTTTCCTTCCAGTTTCTTATGCTCTTTGTTGTTTTTACCCCCTAAGTCCACTTAGAATTACATGTATGTGCTTGGATGTGGGACTCTCTAACTGAGCATGGGTAGTGTCTCAGAGGCTGATTCCCCAAAGAAAACAGTCTCTCCTTTCCCCAATACCAATATATCAGCAGTAGTGCTTCAGCTAGGGGTGGGATTTAACGAGCTTCTCTCCTGTTTATACTTGGATTTTGTCTGGTTGGATGTTTTGAAGGTTTTTGCAAAGCAATCTGTGAGAACAGCACTGACTTGCACAGTAAATACTGCTTTGCTGCAGATGTCCATTACTTCTGGGTTTCATAATTTTTCCATCCACTCTTCTGACATGATCCCTGAGCCTGGCACATAATGAGATATATAAGTGTTCCAGTTACAGATAGGCACTGTGCAATTTTATAATTTCTTTGCATGACTAATTGTTGGTATGCATACTAATCACCATCTTCTGTCGTAGAAGTTTCTCTAGAGAAGAAGAGTTGGGAGATTCACCTCTCACTGGGTATTAGATAAGAACTTAGGGTACAATATATTATTTCCACTTAGCAGAACAATAGTACTGGGCTCAATCCTAAACCATAATCTCTGTCTAGCCACATATACTTGGATCAGATAATAGTACAAGGCATGAGTTTTTGTCTACTGAGTGGCCTTTAAATATAATGAGAAAGTGGATAGTTACTCATATAAACTCTGTGCCAGTAGTGTGCTTATCTAGACAAAACTGTAACTCACTGGGTTCAGAGATAATAAGACTGTTGTTGAGATTTCTTTCTGAGTGAAATACATAGAACCTTGCAGCACTGGGAATGATATCATGTTGGGATGGACATTCCAGGTCAGAACCAACTTGATTTCTCTATCCATTGGCATCCTTGACAATGCAGTCTTAGAATACAGCTTTGGATGTTAACCAAGAAATGGAAATATACTGTAAGACTCAGCAGAGTATATGAAAAGTCATTGTTAAGTAACAGCAGTAACCTCTATCTGACACTTGGATTTTCATTTGATTCCAAATTGTTCTGGGGAGGGGGGTATTGTTTTCCCAGTATATATTAAAGACATTTGTCCCTCTTTTTGTTTTACTTTGGGAAGCTTTCACAGAAGTAGGTTTCCATATCACATTTAGTATTAGTATCTCTCCTCAGGCTTGCCCTGTCATCCCATTTACTGTAGTGGGTAGCTGTTCCAGCACTGACCTGGAAGTACTACCTCTAGTGAGGCTTCTGGGAACTGCCATGCCTACCTATGACCTGCCCCTGAGGTAGGATTGAGATGGGAGCCCTTAAGACTTGAGATCCTGATGTGCCTGCTCTCTTGGTTCCTTGGTGATCCTGGATGCTGGATGGTAGACCGAGCAGAGTACTCCAGAGAACACCACTGGACTGCACTTCACCTCTCCCAGATCCTGTAACCTATCCCTTTACTTGTAAGTTACTCCAAAATAAACCTCCCTTTTAACTATGTGGAGTTGCCTTAACAAATCCCCCATTAATTTACCATCTAATTTAAACTTTCCTATTTCATGCCACCTGTGCTAATTATCTTCTTACTTTCAAATCCCTCCAATGCCCCTTACAAGTTTTCTGCTTTCTATGGGTACTGCTATTGTGGGGCGTTTACCCACCACCCCCACAGTTCCCCAGAGTTTTCTTGAGTGTGATCAGCAGGAAATATTAGATAGAAGAATTTATTGTGGAGAATATCGCAGAGATAAACAGATAGAAAATAAAGGATAGCCTCGAGAGGGCCTGGAACCTATTCCAATGGGCCCGGACTGTCTTTGGCCCAGGGCTTTTATAGAGATGCCAAGGGGTGGAGCAAAAGACCTCCTCCCCCAGCACAGTCAAGTGCAGACCATCTCAGACACCTGCACTGAGGCCCATGGTCCTGATCATCCTCTATTCGGACCTGCTGGGTAAAGCCATGAGGAACCCCAGAACGGGCTCCCACATGCTATATAAATACAAAATACCAATTCAGAGCTAGAATCCATGTATGAGAGAGAATATCCATCACTTATCTTTTGAGTCTAGATTACATCACTCAGGATGATTATTTCAGCTCAGTCCCCTTACCTGTGAATTTCAATTTTTGTTTATAGCTTGTTATATTGTATTGTGTTTATTAACCATATTTTCATTGTCCATTAGTCAACTGGTGAACATGTATTGTTTCCTTTCCTTGCTCTGGTGGCTAAAGCAGCAGTGACATGGATGAGCAAATCTTTACAGTAGGAAATAAAATTCTTTTGGAATATGCTGAAGAGTAGTGTATCTATAAGAATTACACACCAATTTCACTCATGAACATTGATGCAAAAATACTGAATAAAATCATGGCAAACTGAATCAAAAAATACATCAAAAAGGTCATCCATCCACCATGATCAAATAGGCTTTATCCTAGAGATCCAGGGATGAGTCAACAAACAAATATCTAGCATGTAAACAAACCAAAAGAAAAAAAATGCATGAGAAACTCATTAGTGGCTGAAAAAGCATTTGACAAAATCCAACACCCTTCATGATAAAAGTCTTAGAGAGATCAAGGATAAAAGGGACATACCTAAACAATATAAAAGCAACATGCAGCAAAATGATTTCCAACATCAAATTAAATGTTGAGAAACTCAAAGCAATTCCACTAAAATCAGGAACAAGACAAGGTTGTCCACTGTCTCCACACCTATTCAACATAGTACTTGAAGTCCTAGCTAGGGCAATAAGACAACTAAAGGAAATCAGGAAGGAACAAATTGGAAAGGAAGAACTCAAAGTATTCACAGATGATATGATAGTATACAAAAGTGACCACACACACAAAAAAAAACTTTACCAGGGAACTTCTACAGCTGATAAACACCTTTAGTCTAGTGGCTGGATATAATATTAACTAAAAAAATATCAGTAGCCCTCATATACAAATGATAAATGGGCTGAGAAAGAAATCAGAGAATCAACACCCTTTACAATAGCCTCAAATAATATAAAATATCTTAGTACCACTCTAACCAAGCAAGTTAAGGACCTGTATGACAAGCTTTATTTTAAGTCTTTGAAGAAAGAAATTGAAGAAGATAACATAGGATGGAAAGACCTCCTGAAAGACCCCCAGGGGAGATCTTCCCTCAGGGAGAGACCCCAGACCCGGGAAACACACCGAAACCACAGATCAGATGCAAACAGCAAGAGGCTTTATTAGGTGCACAAGTACCTGGGGCCAAGTCTCTCGGAGGACTTGCGCGCCTATCGAGGGCAAAGGGGACTTTTTATGGGATTTCAGGGGCAGAGGCGCGGTTACAGAAGCGAGAAGCATAGTTACAGGGTCCCTATTGGCTGTTCTACAGAGGGCCAGGGTGAACTTGGGGTCGCGTTCTTTAATTATCAGAAGTTTGATGTGTGGCTGACTTGGCCTTGCCCAGGCCAGCTGCTTATTCTTCAAGGCCAGGGGCCCGCCATAAAATATCAACTGTCTTACTCCCAAGGCCGCTGACCCAATTATCCCCTATCTTAGGCCCGATGGCTGGCCATAGTTATCTTTTTCTTCCAAGGCCGGCTGGCTAGTTAGTCACAGCTGTGAACTCCTGTTTTTCTGATTCCTGCAGAATGGCGTTTCTAAGGCCAAGTTATTGGGGGGGCATAACACCAGCCCAACGCCCCATATCCTCATAATGGAGTGGGGTCCTTCATTCCCCCATTTTCTTTTCTCAGGGAATGGAATCTTCCATTCATGGGGAAGAATAGGGATGTGGCTCCATTTCCACCTGGCTGAGTTGTTGGTATTGTTGGGTCAATACCAAGGTCTGAACAATAGAAACACGCTCCCTGATAAATTGGACAAGTCTGTTTAGGATGCAGGGCCCAAGTGTCAGAAGGAGCAATAAAATCAGAAGGGGCCCTATAAGGGTGGAGACGAGGGTGGTGAGCCAGGGGGACCTTTCGAACCATCCTTCAAACCATCCCTGCTGTTCCTTAAAAAGTTTTTGTCTCTGTTCTAATCTTTTTCTTAATTTGGCCATGCTATCTCTTACCATCCCAGTATGATCCGCATAGAAGCAACATTCTTCTCTGAGGGCAGCACATAAGCCCCCTTCCTGCAGGAAGAGGAGGTCTAATCCCCTCCGGTTCTGCAGAACTACCTCAGACAGGGAGGTGAGTGACTTTTCCAAGGCACTCACGGATTCCTCCAATGCCTGGATATCAGTATGCATGGCAACCTGGAGTTGTCTGAACTGGTTGGTTTCCATGAGGGCAGTGGTACCTGTGCCTATTCCGGTGGCGATTCCTCCCACAGTTAATCCACCTAGTATTAGGGCCAGGGTTAGCGAGACTGGCTCTCTTTTTATACGGGGGACCCCTGTTTCATATCGAGCATAGATATCTTCAGGTGTATGGTAGATTATCCTGGGGTACAGTTCTATTAGTACACAATAATCGGCCATGTTAGCTAGTATTGAGGGAGAGAGGCATGGTGTAAGTCCAGTGCTACAGGCCCAGTAAGTTCCGCTGGGAGCCACGAGATAATGGGGTCCTGGAACAAGTACCTGGGTGCGATTACACAGGTGTTGATGAGTGTAGGGTACTGTCCCCAGACATAGTCCTTGTCCTGACACCTCGGAGATTGTGAGCTTATGCTGAGGTGTCGAGGCACATCCTGGTGGGGGTGAAGAAGAGTTGGTGAAGCTTCCGACTACGGCCACCCCCTCATAATAGGGAGGTGCGGAAACTAGGCATAACCAGCACTCCTGAGTCCGATTTGGGTTGGTAACATTGAGGGCTGAGTAAGCGCCCTCTATAAGATTTAATAGCCGGTCTCCCGTACCTGGTCTGGGTGGCTGGAGGATGGCTGGGGTTACAGCGGCATTCGGAGCCGTGCTTGGGCGAATAGCGGGGAAAGAGGGACGCTTTTGGTCAGAGAGAACCTGGTTGGGACCTATAAAGGTGGAGAGCTCCGTGATTTTAAGCTTAATCGTAAACACAACTCCCTGGTCCCGTCTTGTCATGTAAAGTCTAAGTCCCCATGTTTTACAGAAGTAACTTTCATAACCCCCACATTGGCTAATCATCTTTTTGTCTCTACCATCCCGGGGGCAGACGTAGAAGGGTAGTTGTGACAGGGCTGCCCTGGCTTCAGGGTGACCACATCCGTATTTCCCATCATTACATTTGCAAGTTCCCTTACCGTCCTGACAGACGTCTGGTGCTCTGGGGTTCATGGGGTCAGTGGTAGGGATGTCCCAGTCCTCTGACCCTGCTGCTAATTGGCAGAGATCTGGATGTAAGTTAGGCCACCATGTAAAGGGGGTATGAAGGGCGGTCGTTTGCCAGACCGTCTCCCCAGTTTGTGAGATGACCTGTCAGGTAATTTTTTTAACCAGGTGGGGGCTCTCTGGTGATGCCCCTCCTAATGTCAGGAGGAGGACTATTAGGGGGATCAAGGGGACCCCCGAGTGAGTCTTATCTTGAGTGGGTTCGAAGAGCATTGAACTTTCCATGTTGATGTCTCGGTGTTCTCAGCTTCGTCGGGCTCCTTGGCAGCCTTCACATGTGACGCGTGGACCCAAGCCGCTATCCCGTCAACCTTGAGTGCGGTGGGAGTAGTTAACAGGACGGTGTAGGGTCCTTTCCACCTCGGCTCTAGGTTCTTGGATTGATGGCGTCGGACCCAGACAGAGTCCCCAATCTTGAATGGATGAGGCACCACCGGGCGATTCAGTTGCTCCCGGTATGCATCCGCCAGGGGTTTCCACACTGTCTTTTGCACCAGCTGGAGGGCTTGGAGGTGTGCCTCTAGGGTAGGGCTAGTGGCAAAAGAGGAGATGTCAGGGTGAAGGAAATTTACAATTGGTGGGGGAGCTCCATACATAATCTCGAACGGGGTTAGGCCATGAGGCCCAGGAGTGTTCCGGGCTCGGTAAAGGGCTAGGGGGAGTAGGAGCACCCAATCTCTAGTGCCAGTTGCAAGCGTTAATTTGGTTAAAGTCTCCTTAATGGTTCTATTTGCACGTTCTACCTGTCCTGAGCTCTGGGGGCGGTATGCACAATGAAGTTTCCAATCAATCCCCAGTAGCCTGGCCACCTTCTGACTTACCTGGGAGACAAAGGCAGGCCCATTGTCTGACCCCAATATCTGGGGCATTCCATACCTGGGAAAAATTTCTTCCAGGAGCTTCTTGGTTACCACGTTAGCGGTCTCCTTCTTGGTAGGGAAGATCTCCATCCACCCTGAAAATGTGTCTACAAAAATCAGAAGGTATTTATATCCATATAGTCCGGGTTTTACCTCGGTGAAGTCAAGTTCCCAATGGACTCCTGGGCGGTGACCTCGCAGGCGGCTCCCTCTGCTCAGATGGGCTTTTCCTGGATTAACTTGGGCACAGGCAGGGCAGCTGGAAGTCACCTGTTGGAGGACCTGTTCCTGATTCAATAATACAGTGCCCGAAGTCTCATCAGCCAGAAGGGCCCTCATCTTGTTTTTGCTCAGATGGGTTAACGCGTGGAGGAACTTGAGCATGTATTTGGTATGGGAGGTTGGC
Organism: Peromyscus maniculatus bairdii; assembly: GCF_049852395.1. Lineage (NCBI taxonomy): Eukaryota > Metazoa > Chordata > Mammalia > Rodentia > Cricetidae > Peromyscus > Peromyscus maniculatus. The sequence goes on from NC_134867.1 coordinate 5,165,881, forward strand.
ATAACTAATTTGTCATCCATTATATAAGCTTGTCGCTCGGGGCTCCATTTCGCCCCCATTTTCTTCGCTAGTTCCTGGTCCTCCGGGCTGTAAGACATGGGGTCTCTACTTGGCTGTTGGTCCTGCAAGACCAACAGCTGGTCGCCCCTTGGGGATTGTAAGGCGACTGTCCGGGCTGTTAGATCAGCCAGCCGATTTCCCCGTGCTACGACAGAGTCATCTTTTTGGTGCCCCGGACAATGTATGATGCTGAGCTGATGCGGGAGGAACAATGCCTTTAAGAGTTCTAAAATTTCTTTTTTGTTTTTAATTTCCTTACCCTCCGAGGTCAAGAGGCCTCTTCTTCTGTAGATTTCTCCATGTACATGAGCAGTGGCGAAGGCATATCTGCTGTCAGTATAAACCATGAGTCTCTTACCTTCCGCCATCCGGAGGGCCTGGGTCAGGGCGATCAGCTCTGCTCTTTGGGCCGATGTTCCAGGCGGCAGCGGTGAGGCCCAAACTACCTCTGATTCGGTGGTAACAGCTGCTCTGGCCCTCCGTTCTCCTTCTTGGTAGAAGCTGCTCCCATCCGTGAACCAGATAAAATCTGGTTTCGACAGCGGTTGATCTGTTAGGTCAGAGCGGGTGCCATGGACCTCCGCCAGAATCTGGAGGCAATCGTGCTCCTCGGATGGGTCTGGCAAGGGCAGCAGGGTTGCGGGGTTGAGGGAGACAACTGGTCCGAACACCACTCGGTCTGTGTCTAGCAACAGAGCCTGGTAGTGGGTCATCCTGGAATTTGAGAGCCACCTGTCTGGGGGCTGCCGGACCAGAGCTTCCACCGCATGAGAGGATAACACAGTTAATGGCTGTCCCAAAGTCAGTTTCCCTGCATCCTTGAGCAAAACAGCAATGGCGGCTACCATGCGCAGACAAGGGGGCCATCCTGCAGCTACCGAGTCTAATTTCTTGGATAAATAAGCTACAGGTCTCTTCCATGGCCCCAACCTCTGTACCAGTACCCCTTTTGCAAAGCCTGAGTTCTCGTCCACGAACAGTTCAAAAGGCTTGGTCAGATCTGGCAGGCCAAGGGCTGGTGACTCAAGTAAGATATTCTTAATTCGTTGAAAGGCCTGTTGCTGTTCCTCTCCCCAGTGGAACGCGGTCCCAGGCTTGGTGAGAGGATACAGGGGGGCAGCCATCTCAGCAAAACCTGGGATCCAGAGGCGGCAGTAGCCGGCTGTACCTAGGAACTCCCGCACCTGGCGGGGGTTCCTTGGAGGGGGTATGGAGAGTATGGCCTCTTTCCGTGCTCTCGTGAGCCATCTCTGTCCTCCCTCTAGGGCATAACCCAAGTAAATGACTTTGCTTTGACAAATCTGAGCCTTCTTAGCCGAAGCCCGATAGCCCTTCTGTCCCAGTTTAGCCAAAAGGGCCCGAGTGCCCCTCTGACATTCAGCCTGGGTTCTGGCTGCTAGGAGGAGGTCGTCCACATATTGGAGCAAGATTAAGGCCGGGTGTTCAACCCGGAATTCGGCTAAGTCTGAGTGTAAGGCTTCATCAAAAAGAGTCGGGCTGTTTTTAAACCCCTGGGGGAGCCGAGTCCAGGTCAACTGTCCTGAAAGTCCCATCTCTGGGTCTCTCCATTCAAAAGCGAACAGCAGTTGGCTCTGGGGGTGCAATCTCAAACAGAAGAAGGCATCCTTCAAGTCCAGTATCGTATACCAAACGTGGGTTGGCGGAAGAGTGCTGAGGAGGTTGTAAGGGTTTGGCACCGTGGGGTGTATATCTTCAACCCGTTTATTAACCTCCCTCAGGTCTTGAACCGGTCTATAATCCCCTGTCCCAGGTTTCTTTACAGGCAGGAGGGGGGTATTCCAAGGTGATCGACAGGGCACAAGTACTCCCTGGTCCAAAAGCCTCCTGATGTGCGGTTTAATGCCCTCGTGGGCTTCCCGGGACATAGGATACTGTTTGATTGAAACGGGAGTGGCGGAAGCTTTTAACTGAATAACAAGTGGGGGTTGGTCGCGAGCCAGCCCCAAGCCGCCAGTCTCTGCCCATGCCGAGGGAAATTCCCTCAACCAGTCCTGCATTTCTTGTGGTGGCTCCTTAGAGGGCTCAGATTCAAACAGGCGGTATTCCTCTTCCAGTTTTAGGGTTAGGACTTGTAGGGGGGTCCCTTTGGGTCCTGTAACAGTCGACCCCTTATCATCAAAATAGATCTGAGCCTTGAGCTTAGTCAACAGGTCTCGGCCCAATAATGGGTGAGGGCAGTCAGGTATATGCAAAAAAGAGTGGGTTACCTGTCCAGATGCCAGCTGAACCTTTCTCTGGTGGTCCATCGATATCTCCTGCTACCTGTGGCCCCCTGGACCAAAGCTGTGCGGTCACTGAGAGAGCCTCCGGTGTGGGTCAGGACTGAATGTTGAGCCCCGGTGTCCACCAGGAAGGTCACTGGTTGCCCCCCAATCTTGAGAGTTATCCTAGGCTCAGGGGGGGGCTCCTGGCCTTGACCTCCCTAATCCTCCAGATTGAGGATGTCCGTGGCCCTTGACTTAGGCCTCCGAGACTCTTGAGGCTTCTTTGGGCATTCTCGAGCCCAATGTCCTCTCTCTCTACAGTAAGCACACTGGTCTTTGTCAAGTGGTGGCCTTCTCCGATTTTTCGTCCTAACTCCCTCGCTGACCTGTCCCTGATACACTACAGTGGCCAGGACTTTAGTTATTTCCCTATGACGCTTTTTCTCTCTCTCTTCCTGCCTCTGCCATAATCTCTCTTCCCGCTCTTCGGGAGTTTCTCTCTTATTAAACACTTTTTCTGCCTCTCTCAATAAATCTGACAAACTGAGTGAATGCAATCCTTCTAGTCTCTGTAACTTGGCCCTTATATCTGGACTTGACTGATAGATGAAAGACAGTATGACACCCGGCGCCTGTCCTGGATCTTCTGGATCGTACGGGGTATACATTCTGTATGCCTCTCTAAGTCTTTCTAAGAACGCTGCCGGCGTTTCCTCCTTTCCCTGGGTTACATTTCTAACCTGGGCCAGATTGGTAGGGCGTCTAGCCGCCCCTCGGAGACTCGCCAACAGCAACTGGCGATAGAGACGTAGGTGCTCCCTACCTTCCGGGGTCGCGAAGTCCCAGTTCGGGCGGGTGAGGGGAAAGGCTTCGTCAATGATATTAGGCAATTGGGTGGGTCTTCCATCGTCTCCTGGAACCCGCTTCCGAGCCTCTAGGAAGACCCGCTGCTTTTCCTCCACCGTCAGGAGGGTCTGCAGTAACTGCTGACAATCTTCCCAAGTGGGCTTGTGGGTCACTAAAATGGACTCAATCAGGTTAGTCAAGGCAACAGGGTCCTTAGAGAAAGGGGGATTATGTTGTTTCCAGTTGTAGAGATCAGAGGCAGAGAACTGCCAGTATTGGAGCTGGTGGTTAGGACCTTCCCTAAGGGGAAAGGCTCTGGACTCCTTGGCTGGCTCGTCGCGCTTTCCTCGTAGGCGACCGGCAATTGGGGATGGAGCCGGAATCTCATCTTCCCTCTCTCTCCTTGGAGGCTGTTCAGGCGCCTCCGCGGGGGCCGTCGGTCCCTCCGGTGCCATTGTAGGGGCCACCGGTCCCTCCGGTGCCCGATTCCCTGGGTATGGTGGTGGGTCCTCTGTGAGGAGGTCAATAAGAGGTGAATTGGGGTCCGGGGGGAGGACGGGAGCCTTAGGGGAATCCTTTCGTGGGAGAACAGGGTAAAGGGAGGAGGAAGGAGAGGCGGGAGGGAGCGGTGGTTTGGCGCTCATGAATGGCGCCGTCCCTCCTGAGCCCCCTTCCCCAAATCGGGGCTCCCCAGTCGTCCCAGAGCCGGTCCCAGCATCCCGCCATAGTGGAGGAAGTGCACTCGGTAATGGCCCTTCGCCGGTCTGGGAGCAGTCTCCCGCCGATCTCATCCCCGGCCCCGCCTGAGCGCCGGCACCATAATCTGCGGCCGCCTGCGCGCCCGCCTGCACACCCGCCTGCGCGTTCCCACATCCCATGCTTGCCTGCAAGCTTGCTCGCGCGCCCGCCTGCGCGCGCGTTCTCATCTCCCACAGTCGTCTGCGCACCCGCCTGCGCGTTCCCATCTCCCGCACCTGCCTGCGCGCCCGCCCGCGCGCTCGCCTGCGCCGGAGCGGCGGCCTGCGGGGAGAGGAAAAGACTTGCTGGTGTGGGGTTAGGGAGGAACAGGGAGTGGGAGGGATCCGCCGATCTGGCTTCCTCGGCCCCGGGAGCGCTGCTGCTGCCGGGGGGCCGAGGGGAAGAGAAACGGCTTAACCCATGGGGGAGGTTCTGTTGTCAGGAGTCTCCACATGGCAATGTATGGGACCTGGTCCGGGTGGCCATGGGGACTGGAAGCAAAAACTTTTCCCTCCACCTGTGAAATAAGACTAAGGTTAAAGGTTCCCTGACGAGGCCATCCTACATTCATTTTAACCCAATCGGCCTCGCAAAGAGTGATCCATTTTTTCTTCTTGATTACGACTCCTTCGTTGTTGGCTCGTGTCTTTACGTCTGACCAGTGTTTAAGCGTGAGGCTCAAGGGGGTGGTGGCAGTCTGTCCCATGGTTGTTTCTAGGAGGAGAACGGTTAAACAGAAAACAAGGAACAATAGACCAATACAAATAACACTAACACGCGCTGCGCGGCTTCGGTTCCAAACTGAAAGCAAAACCTCAGAAGGAGACTGCGAGGGTCCAACCCCCTCTTCTCCAACCAGCACAACGTATCCCTCAGATACGTGAGTGGCCCCAAAAAACCGTGCCCCAGAGGGCACTTCAGACCGTGCCTCAGAGGGCACTTCAGACCGTGCCTCAGAAGGCACAACAGATTCCCGTGGAACTCCTTCCAGGGTTTCAGATTTCCCTGGGACGTCTCCCAGGGTTCAGCGGCGAAGTCCAGGCCCGTCGGCCTCCTCTTTCGGATCCACTGACACAGACAGATTATCAGGCGCAGGCGCAGAGACAAACAAACAACATTCAACACTCAGGCAAACAGACAACACTCAGACTGGACAGGGATGACATAAACCAAGGCCGGCCGGCTTACCTCCTGATGGTGGGTCGGTGGTCCCAGGGAGGGGTCTCAATCCCCGTACGGGCCACCAAATGAAAGACCCCCAGGGGAGATCTTCCCTCAGGGAGAGACCCCAGACCCGGGAAACACACCGAAACCACAGATCAGATGCAAACAGCAAGAGGCTTTATTAGGTGCACAGGTACCTGGGGCCAAGTCTCTCGGAGGACTTGCGCGCCTACCGAGGGCAAAGGGGACTTTTTATGGGATTTCAGGGGCAGAGGCGCGGTTACAGAAGCGAGAAGCATAGTTACAGGGTCCCTATTGGCTGTTCTACAGAGGGCCAGGGTGAACTTGGGGTCGCGTTCTTTAATTATCAGAAGTTTGATGTGTGGCTGACTTGGCCTTGCCCAGGCCAGCTGCTTATTCTTCAAGGCCAGGGGCCCGCCATAAAATATCAACTGTCTTACTCCCAAGGCCGCTGACCCAATTATCCCCTATCTTAGGCCCGATGGCTGGCCATAGTTATCTTTTTCTTCCAAGGCCGGCTGGCTAGTTAGTCACAGCTGTGAACTCCTGTTTTTCTGATTCCTGCAGAATGGCGTTTCTAAGGCCAAGTTATTGGGGGGGCATAACACCGGCCCAACGCCCCATATCCTCATAATGGAGTGGGGTCCTTCACTCCCATGCTTATGGATCAATGGGATTAACCTAGTAAAAATGGCCATCTTACCAAAAGCAATCTATGGATTCAATGCAATTCCCAATAAAATCCCAACACAATTCTTTACAGACCTTGAAATAAGAATCCTCAACTTAAGTGTAAAAATATTTCCAGGATACCTAAAGCAATTCTGTAAAATAAAAGAACTTCTGATAGTATCACTGTCCCTGATATTAAGCTCTATAGGAGAATTATGGTAATAAAAAACTACAGGGCATTGGTGTAAAAACAGACAGGTGGATCAAAGGAATTGAATCAAAGACGTAGATATTAACTCACACACCTTTGGACACCTGATTTTCAACAAGCCAGAATTTTCCAATATACAATGGGGAAAAAAAGCATCTTTAAAAAATGGTGCTGGTCTAACTGGATTTCACCACATAGAAAAATGCAAATAGATATTTATATTTGTCACCCTGCACTAAACTCAAGTCTAAATGTGTCAAAAAAAACTCTACATAAATCCAGATACACTGATCCTGATAGAAGACAAAGTAGGAAATATTCTTGAATGCATTTGCACAGGAGACAACTCCCTAACCAGAACACTGAGAGCACAGCCATAAAATTGGCAATTAAGAAATGGCACCTCATGATATTGAAAAGTTTCTGTAAGGTAAAGGACACTGTCAATAGGACAAAACAGCAGCCAATGGAATGGGGAAAGATCTTCACCGTCTCCACATCTGACATAAGGCTGATTTTCAAAATATATAAAGAATGCAAGAAGCTAGATATCAACAAACCAAATAATCCAATTAAAATGGGGTGCAGATCTAAACAGAGAATTCTCCACAGAAGATTCTCAAATTATGGAGAAACACTTAAAGGAAATGTTCAATATCCTTAACCATCAGGGAAGTTAAAATCAAAGTGACTCTGATATCCATCTTACACTTGTCAAAATGGCTAACATCCAAATCACAAGTGACAGCTCATGCTGGAGAGAATGTGGAACAAGGGGAACACTCCCCCTTTGCTGGTGAGAGTGCAAACTTGTATAGGCACTTCAGAAGGCAGTACGGTGGTTCCCCAGAAAACTGGGAAACACCATCCCAAAAGGTTCAGCCATGTAGCTGGAGTTTTTCGGGTCCTGCCTGGCTCACAGTCAGGACAAATCTCTCTCACCCACCAGTCCCACAGCCAATCAGACCCAACCAAGTAAACACACAGAGACTTATATTGTTTACAAACTGTATGGCTGTGGTAGGCTTCTTGTGATCTACTTCTTCTATCTTAAATTAATCCATTTCTATTAATCTATACTTTTCCACATGGCTTGTGGCTTACTAGTACCTTACATCTTGCTTCTCATGGCAGTGGTTGGCAGTGTCTCTCTGACTCAGCCTTCCTGTTCCCAGAATGCTCTTCTCTGCTTGTCCTGCCTATACTTCCTGCCTGGCTATTGGTCAATCAGTGTTTTATTTATTAACCAATCAGAGCAACACATTTAACATACAGAACATCCCACAGCACTTCCCCCTTTTTTTTTCAAAAAGGAAAGTTTTAACTTTCAAATAGTAAAATTACAGATAACAAAACAATTATCAAACTAGAATTACAGTTACACTTTCTAATCTATTTATAATATCTAGCCTATTTATATTTGGCAAAATTAAAGAAGATATCCTATCTATCCTATATTTGTGAGTCTAAGGTTTTATATCTAACTTATCTTTTATCATAACTAAGGAAATTATAACTCTAGTCTTCAACTACATCAAAGACCCCAGAAGAATATACTATCACCTGAAAAATGGGAGAAGGATGCAAGCAACTTTTGGGAGTCTTGCAGGGTAGACAGAGACAGCTGGCAGCCTGGACAGTCACCTAATGTTCCTTTGTAAAATTGGGGTATCTGTCTTCAGCCCAGAGGCCTAGAGTCTCTCAGTCATTTTTCTCTGTGTCCTGTAGAATATCTGGCAGTTTCCTCTGTGAAGCAGGAACCCGAAGGACCATTTTGCCAAGCAAAGTCCAGTGGTCATCTTCCTTTGGGTCCTGCATGTCCCGCTGATCAAGCAGTTTAGGCAAGAATAGTTTCTTGCCCAAATGGCTGTTTTTGCCATGGTGAAGATGAACTCCATATGGAGTGTCTTTGATGCCCATCCTCCTCTCTGAAATAAATCGGTGCTGCCAGGAGCAGACATGTCTCATTGTGTAGAAAGTCTAAATTTTTAAAACATTTTAAAAGCCATATTCTGTAAGTCTTTGAAGTATTTGAAGATTATCGACCTATCTGAAATATATCTATGTATACCTAGAAAACTTATCATGACTATAAGTTTGACTATCATAGAAGACTAATTGTTCCATTACAAATTAAATGAGTTATATAAACATAATACTGCTGTGTGATGGTCTGTATGTCAAATTGCTCTGATTGTTCAATAAATAAAACACTGATTGGCCAGTGGCCAGGCAGGAAGTAGGTGGGACAAGGAGAGAGGAGAATTCTGGGAAGTGGAAGGCTGAGGCGGGGAGACACTGCGAGCCGCCGCCATGACCAGCAGCATGTGAAAATGCTGGTAAGCCACCAGCCACGTGTCAAGGTATAGATTTATGGAAATGGATTAATTTAAGCTATAAGAACAGTTAGGAAGAAGCCTGCCACAGCCATACAGTTTGTAAGCAATGTAAGTCTCTGTGTTTACTTGGTTGGGTCTGAGCGGCTGTGGGACTGGTGGGTGACAAAAATTTGTCTTGACTGTGGGCAAGGCAGGAAAACTCTAGCTACATAATACCTTAAACAAGAGTAAAAATACACATACAGTATAACAAAATTAACTTTAAATTTGTGTCAATAAACTAAAATTTATACCAATGTAAGACATTTCAAACAAGCTGTTGCTCTTTAAAAGTAGCTTCAACAATCTACCCTTTTATCCTATCATTATCTAAATTATGCCCTTTTTTTTTCTTAGAAAGTGATTGCATTTATAAAAATATTGGTTTTCATCTGTTCCACACCAGAGGGCTCTTTTGATATGGGACACAAGAATCTTTTAACTTTTTTTTTTTTTTTGGTAGTATACTTGGGTTTAGAGAAAGAGTGAGCCAATTCCATCTCCAAAGCCAACTCAGTATATTTGGGAATTTGGGCGTAGCTTCTCTTACTATTTCCTGCTGGAGGGGGTTGCTGTATCTTATGGGGACACAAAGAAAATTTTAGGATTATGGAGTAGTCTGTGAGGCTGTATTGTCTGAGCCAGTTGCCTTAAAACTGCGCTGGATGCTGGATCATCTAGGCCATGGTGTCATTAGAGACCTTTCAGGGGGTCTTGGCTGGTCAAACCTGATGTATCTTAATCTGGAACAAATCCATAGCCTCTGACTTTCTGTGTAAACAAAAGCAGAGCTTCCTTTCCAAAGCAACATATTCTTAGATCCAAATTTTGAAGTCAAGATATCTTTACAATATACATATTGACTTAACAGTTTTTACAATCAAATGTCTTTCTGTAGTTAAGAATATCAAAGACAAAATAATCCATATTCTCTGTGTGATATCCATCTTTATGTGGCTTATTTTTTATATTAATTTTACTGTCTCTTTAAAGACTTTATTTTTTAAAACTCTGTATTTCTTTATATAACCGTATATATCACTTTTTTTGTCTTTCAAGCCTATGTATATTTCGCACACATTGTAAACTGTAAAATTCAGATGGAAATCTGAATCTGTCTTATTGTGAACCTATTGCTTTAAACTGCTGCATTCTAAGACTGAAACAGTGCTGTGCCTGCTGGCTCTGTCCACATCAGCTTCCCAACACGACAGCTCTGGGAGCCATCAACTCTTAGAAGCAGTGGGTCTATGCTTTTATCAAAGCAGTCTGTGGCCTAGAAACCTCTTTTTTTTTTTTAAACTAGCAAAAACTATATCCAACACAAAGCATAGTGTGCAGCTTGGAGACACCTCTGTGTAACATATTTGTCCCACCTATTCTTCCTGCCTGGATACTGGCCAATCCGTGTTTTATTTATTAACCAATCAGAGCAACACATTTAACATACAGAACATCTCATAGCACAGCTATACTGCTCTTGGGCATATACCCAAAGAATGCTTCCATAAATGATTATCCCATAAGGACACTTGCTCAATTATGTTCATAGCAGCTTTATTTTCAATAGCCAGAAACTGGAAACATCTAGAAATCCCTCTATTGGGGAACAGTTAAAGAAATTGTGATACAATTACATAATGGAGTTTTTCTCAGCTGTTAAAAACAAGGATGCAAAGAAATTTGAAGATAAATGGATGGAACTAGAAAAAATCATCCTTAGTTAGGTAACCAGGGCCAATAAAGTCAAACATGGTATGTACTCACTCATCAGTAGATATTAGCTGAAAAATAAAGGACAACTATGCTACAATCCATAGGTACAGAGAGACTAGATGAAAAGGAGAATTCATATGGGAACACCTCGATCTCCCTGCGATGATAAAATAGAAGATATTTCATTTCATAAGGGGACTGAGGCAGGTGAAGATGGGAACATGAGCAATCAGGTTGGCGGAGCACGATGGGGAAACGTGCTGCCTGTTCAAGAGGAACAATCAGGTGGTGCAGAAGCCTGGCCCAGGGAATCATCCAGGTGTCTAGGGGAGGATCCCAATTTAGAATCCTGGCAATAGTGGATAAGTAGCCTGAACTGTTCATCTCCTGGGACAATATTGGTTCCTTGCCCAATTGCTATGGTAAAGGCAACATCCAGCAACTGATGGCTTTTGGGACTGTACACCTCATACTTGGTCTCCTTGCCCAACCTTAATACATGGGGAGGTACTTAGTCTTATTGTGACTAAATATGCTGTTTTTTATTGCTACTCATAGGAGAGTGCCCTTTCCTTGATGGAGATGGAAGAGGAAGGAACTTGGAGGGGGGTGGTAGAGGGGATGGGGGAGAGGAACTGGGAGAGGAGGATGAAGAAAGACTGTGGCCAGGAGGTAAAATAAATTGATGAATAGTAAAAAAGAATATTTTGATGTTTTCCATTCATACATGTGTATATTTTACATATAAGTGTAAAGGTTTATATTTACATATATATATATGTATATATGTAAATATATGTATATATATACTTGTTTGACTATTGCTCTAGCTAAGGATATAGGATATACTGAATAGTATTAGAGATTGTAGACTTTATTTTCATGTTCTTAATTTTAGTGAAAATATTTTGAGATTATTTTCTCTTTAACAATATCATGGTTTGTTAAATGTTTGCCTTTATTACATTGAGATATAGCACATGTATTGTTAAATTCTCCATTTTATCATGAAGGGTTTTTGTCTGTTCTGTAACTCATGTGGTTATCATGTGTGCCCTTAAACCTACTTTGTGGTGGATTACCTTTATTAATATGAATATAGAGAATCATCCCTTCATCTCTGGGATGAAGTGGATTTGGTCTTAGTGAGTCACTTTTATGATGCTATTGTAAATTGAATTTCACATATTTTATGGAGAATTTTGGCAACTATATTCATTAAAGAGAATGGTTTGCGATTAATTCTTTCCCCTTCCCCACTCAGAGGTTCATCTGGTTTGGGTATCAGGAATAATCTGCTTTACAAAAATAATTTCAAGGTTTTCTTTACTTTTTTGTTTTTTGTTATTTGGGTTTTTTTTTTTTTGGATTTTTTTTCTTTTTCTTTTTTTCAAGACAGGGTTTCTCTGTGTAGCTTTGTGCCTGTCCTGGAACTCACTTTGTAGCTCAGACTGGCCTCAAACTCACAGAAATCTGCCTGGCTCTACCTCCCAAATGCTGGGATTAAAGGCATGCGCCACCAATGCATAGCTTTCCTTTCTTTTTTATGTTACAGAATAATTTGAGGATTATTGGTGTTATTTCTTTGAGGATCTGAGAGAATTCTGTAATGATTCCACATGGCTCTAGACTTATATGGGTTAGGAGGTATTTTAATTAATATTTCTATCCCATTGGTTTTTATAGGTTTTTAATTTATATACTTCACTGTGGCTTCACTTTAGTAGGTTATATGTGTATGGACATATATCCATTTCTTTCACATTTTCCAGTTCAGTAGAATTCAAGATTTTAAATTACGTCATTATGATTCTCTGACTATTTAGTGTCTGATAATGTATTCCTTTTTCTCTTATTTTATTGATCTGATGCTTGTTACTATTTCTTTTTGTTAATTTTACTAAGGGTTGTCAATCTTGTTAATATTTTCAAAGAACCAAGTCTTTGTTTCATTAATTAAAAGTACTTTTGTATATGTTTGTATTTATTATTTCTATTTCATTAAGTCCTTAATTTTTTTTATTCCTTCCAGTCTATGATGTTTAGATCTTGTTTTTTTTTTCAGGACTTTCATTGCATAATTAAGTTGTTAATTTAAAGTCATTCATTTAAAAAAAAATACATAGAGACTTAGCACTGTAACCTTTCCACTTAGGACTGTCTTCCTTGTGCCACACAAATTCTGATATAGTGTGTTTCATGTTCATTCAAACTTGAGAATGTAGAAAATGTAGAATATCTACATTATTTTCTTGGTCATTTCCATTGATCCAATTCTCATGCAGTCGCATGTTTTTTAATCTATATTAGTTAGTGTACTTTCTGTAGTTTATATTGTTCTGGATATCTGGATTTATGCCACTGTGATCTAACATAAGCCAGGATGTTTTTTTAATTTTCCAAAAATTTACTATGACTTGCTTTACACTTTATTATATGATCAATTTTTGAGAAATCTTCAAATACCACTGGGAAAAAAATGTACATCCTTTACTATTTGAGTGAAATGTTATCTAGCTGGAGTGTCATGTTGAGTGGACCAGTGTTTGATCCATATGCATTTAGAAATGTATGGCCTTCTTGGTAGATTGTTCTTTTAATAATGAGTATGAATTGACTTTTCTTAACTCTTCTGGTTAGTTTTAGATTCAAGTCTATTTTTTCAGATTAGAATAAATATGACTGCTTTTTTCATAATTCCACTTGCTTGGGATATCTTTTTCTATCCTTTTTTTTCTAAGGTGCTATCTACCCTTGATAGATGTGAAGTCTTCAGGAAAAAAGAACCCTTTGTTAGTAACATCTTTTAGTCTATGACTTTTACAGGGGATTGATTCTTTTAATACTAAGAGTTATTATTTAATGATACCTATAAATGTTTGTCATTTTATTAAGTTTGTAGTGATTTCTTAGTCATCTGATTAATTTCCACAGCATTGTTTATTTATTCTCTGATATATCTTTAGTATGTTTATTCTTCTTTTCATGCTGAAGTATTTCATTAACCATCTTCTGTATAGGTATCTTAAAGACAATAAATTCTTCAATACCTTTTAGTAATGGAAAGAATTTATTTATCTTTCAATTTTAGTGAATATTTTCACTGAGATAAATAGTCTGAATTGATAGTATTATCCTTCAGAATTTGGAATACATTTTTCCAGACGCTTCCAGATTTAAATTTCTGGTAAATTATGATGAATTATTTCGAAGGCTCTAACATTATAAGTGACTTAGAGTTTTCTCTTGGAACATTATATACACTGTCTTCAGTCTGTATTTTTAATCTTTTAACTTTTATATATGTTGCAGGTAATTTCTCTAATGGTACTGACTATTTGGTGTTTCTTGTATCTGGACAAAAATCTCTTTCGTCATGTTTGGAAAATGTTCTATTATTTTATTGAAAATACACTCCATGCCTTCACTATATATCTTTTTCTATTTTCATTCAAATTCATGGACTCTTTTTAACTAAATGATATTTCCTGCATGCGTGTATATGTATTTACATATATGTTTCTGAATATAATCCTTGTAGTCTGTAAAATGTTACTTTTATGTATACTGTCAGGGACGTCTGTCTGACACTAGAAAATGTTCAATAGTTTTGCTCATATTCATTAAAAGAAAATAATATCATGTGTTACACATACCTTTAAATATGAAAACAACACATTTTCTTTCATGCTAACAACATAATCTAACTTTTAAAAAAAATCTCAAAAATCAAAGAGAAGTCCTTCCATCACAAAAAATGGGAGGAGAGGTGCTGTCAAATCTGTTCACCTGACCGTTAAAGTAAACTAAGATTCCTTTGTTGTTAAGAGTTTTAGTATGCTGAATAACCTGGCTATTTAATAAAAATACATAATTGACTACAGATATTAAACATATGTTAGCTGAGATGGAGAGATAGCTCAGCAGTTAATATTACTGACTGCCATTAGAAATGATCTGGGTTCTCTTCTCAGCATCTACATAGCAGGTAGAAACCATCTGTAACTTCATTTCCAAATGAATGAAAACTTTTTTTTTTTTTTTTTTTGGTTTTGGTTTTTCAAGACAGGGTTTCTCTGTGTAGCTTTGCGCCTTTCCTGGAACTCACTTGGTAGCCCAGGCTGGCCTCGAACTCACAGAGATCCGCCTGCCTCTGCCTCCCAAGTGCTGGGATTAAAGGCGTGCGCCACCACCGCCCGGCATGAATGAAAACTTTTACTGGCCTCCTCCATGGGCACTGAAAGCATTTGTTGCACAGACACGTGCAGGTCAAATACCCATAATATAATAATATAAAATAAAATCTATATATATATATGCTTGTGTGTGTGTGCGTGTATAACAATTGTGAAGCAAAAAAAATCAAATGGAAGTTTAATGAAAAGAAAACAAAGAATTCTGAAAAAAGGCTCATAAGAAACATATTTAAATGACAAACATAAACATAAAATACATCAATAAGTTTAATAAATATAAGAGTATGATGATTATAAAAATGACATAATTTATTATACATGTTCTACCAAAAAATGGTGAGAAAAATGTGGTCACTGTGGTCTTAATGAGATATAGGTTTCTTTCATGACCAGTTCCTACATATGACCCATCCAAAAGGGTCAGCCCTGAAAACGTACATATGAGTGAAGACAAATGGACTCAGTAGGTTACATATACATTCATGTATTAATACAAGAATTATAATTTAAGAATAGAATATAATTTTTTTGTTGTTTTTTTTCGAGACAGGGTTTCGCTGTGTAGTTTTGGTGGGTGACCTGGGTCTCGCTCTGTAGACCAGGCTTGCCTCAAACTTACAGAAATCCACGAAGCTCTGCCTCCTGAGTGCTGGGATTAAAGACATAGAAAAAAATTTTGAGGAAGAAGAGGAAATGGGACAAACTGGAGGGAGGGAGAAGAGGGAAGAGTGTGTAGATAAAGTTCTCATGTATGAAGTCCTAAAAATTTAACACATTTTATTGAGTTGCGAAATAGAGATTATTTTACCAAATATATGAGAGAAAACTCTAAGAGATACCTCTAACAGTTCAAGTTTAAAAATGTGTATGTCATAGAAAACCTGTTTATAAGAAGCTGAATAGTAATTTTGATAATTGCTATAAAAATAAAAATGTGATAAAAGAAGAAAAGTATTACTAAACTGTTGTACTAGCTGTAATTGTGATATAACTTTAATACTCTCATTATGAAACATATCAAATAAACAAAAATAGATTTAGTGAATTGTATTCCCAGCTACATGAAAAATATTTTTCACAAACAGAGTTCATTCTGTCCTTGGCTTGCCATATCCACGATAGATCTTTTGACCTACAAGATGAGGCTACAAGTTGATAAGATGAAACCTAAGCATATCAACTGTATTTTCCCAAAATAAAATGCATAAAACATGGGACTGGAAGAAGTCAGAAATTCTAAGTGCCTCTGTAATAAGCATCATTTCCTTACAATAGGAAATAAATAAATTAAGTTGACTAATTTTTCCAGTCATCTCTGTAAGAGTCAAGCCACAATCCCACACTACTGAGTATTCCAAATCAACTGAGGATTATGTCAGATGAAATTAATACAGAAAAATAGGAAATATTTTTACCATAAGAAAACACCAGTGTTTCTGAAGCTATGATAACAGGTATACATAGACAAATTCAAGTAAAGTAGGTAAGCCTGGTGTCTTAGAGGAATTTGGGTCTTATAAATGGTTTGAATATAGAATGACAAGTAAGGAAAAAACTTATTTTTCTACAGTCTTCCAATGTTGATAAATTTCATCCTAACTGGATATCACAATAATAGGAGAACTATAGCTTGTGAGCATTAGTGTCCTTTTTGCCAGACTAAAATAGAACCACAAGGAAAATTTCTTATTTAATAACATTTCTAGGTTCTTAATGAAATTTATGGTTACAAGTCTTGTAGATAAGAGAGAAGAGCACATAAAGAACAGAGGCTCATCCTTAGTCAACAGGACAAACCTGGCTTCAATGCATTTTTTTAGTAGAAACTTGGATAGATGTATTGTATCATGTGTAGTCTTGACAGCTGATGATGGAAAGACTACCTACTCCCATTGACTTTACTACCACGCAGCCTTCTTTTGTCTTCCTCCACAGAGGAAATTGTTTCTTTCTACTTACTTTTCTAGTTATTAAATCTTTTATATTTTCTAATGTGCTGGTTTAACATACTCGCAATTGCTATATTACATACAAGTATCTGATATTTAGATATCAGCTCTGTTAAAAAGACACTCATAAATAATTCATTCAGAAAATATCATAAATATTCAACCATAAGATCACTGTCTGGGTCTACCTAGATATCTGAAAAGAATAAATAATATTTTGATATCCAGGCACAATGCATGGTTTAACTTTTGATGTCTTTTGCTAATATCAATGGTCATATCTCTATATTTGCATTTTTAATCATGTCTATTTGATCTCAGTATCATCTTGAGATAAATTAGGCATGCCACACATGTGAAGGTGTTAAGAATTATAATAAAGTTATTTACAGGATAGTGAGTTCTCTTTGTTACTGTGAAGTGCTGAATGTAGACCTTCAGTTGTTATGGCAACCTTCAATTAATGGAAGTATCATCAAAGTCATCTTGCTAAAATATTTAATAAGTCATCCTCATCAAATATGATGGAGTGTACCTTTCTCACTCTAATGGCCTGGCTGAAGATACGAGTCTATCAAAAAAAAAATGAAAATTGATACAACCTCTATTGTTTAATGATGAAAAATCCATTAAAAGTATTCTTAAGATTATATTTCTGTAAAGATAGTTGAAGCTATGTTGCTAATAAAATATTCATAGCTTCTATAAATTTAGCTTTTTAAACAGATTTATGAATCATTAATGAAAAATCATTATGAAAAATATATTTTTCACTAGTGTAATAGAAACACAGATGATGATGATAATGATGATGATGATGATGATGGTGGTGGTGATGGTGATAGTGATACAGATAATTTTTGTGATGAACTATTGGTTACCACTGACAAAAAATTAAGCTACTCAGATGTGTTGACACTTTTTATTAAAACCATTAAGCCTATAGTTTCTTATATAGTTATAAACGTAGCCCAAAATGTTTAAAACAAAGATTAAACCAATGAATGTGCTTGAGAAATGAAACGAGTTTAAAGTATATATTTTTCATAAATTAATGTTGATACATGTTCAGTGTAAATGCACTGAGGTAGATTTTTGTATGTTGACAGATTTGGAGGTCATATATGTATGTGTGTGTGTGACTATGCTCACTATGACCGGCATGTATGGAAGCCTGAAGTGAAAAGCAGGTTTTTGCATTATTGTTTTCTAACATATGCTTTGAGTAGGATGTCCTACTAAATTTGGATCTTGATATTTTTGTTAGATTGCTTGGCCATTAATCCCAGGGATTCACTGTCTCTGCCTTACATGAGTGCTGGGGATCTGAACTCGGGTCCTCACAGTTATGCATCATTATATATCCTACTTTATAAAGTAGGAAAAATGAGATTTCAGAGTTAAAAGTTAAAGAAACATTTTGAGTATTATATAATATGTGGACGAACAAGGTAAGTGAAAATTCTAAGCAATGCCAAAGTCTGTCCTTCTGTTAGTCAAGGTTATGACCTTAGAAGTGTTCTAACATTTCTGTGTCTATAAACCACTGTAGTGAAAGTAGTCTTCATTTAATGGTGTGTAATACAGTAAATTGAATATCTGAGTTTATTAACTGTAAGCTAACAGTGCTTCAGGTTTAATGCTTAATTCCTAAAAATCTCCTTGGAGCAAATCCCAGGATGATATAAAAAGTAACTAGAGCATGATTAGAAAGGAAAATACTCTCTGATTCAGTGATCAGCAATGTGAACCTTGGGAGGTAGCTAAAATTGCAGCTAGGAACAATAAGACAGTTTAGAGTCAACTGTTAAAATACATCAGAAAGACTTTGTCTTACATAAGTGAGCCCGTTTATTTCACTTTATGTTCTCAAGGAGGCTGACCTAAAAGTGAAAACCTATGTTCTTCCGGCCACAGCTAGGAAATCTTAATCTGTTTTATTGTATTTAAACCCTGAAAGTATAAGAGCAGTCATGAAATAGACTGGACTGGCCCAGTGGATAAGAGCTGTGGCTGCTCTTTCAGGGGACCCAATATTGATACCCACCACCTACTAGGCAGCTCACAAACATCTCTAACTACAGTTCCAGAGTTTCTGAGAACCATCTTCTGGCTTCCATGAGCACCAGACATACATGTAGGCAAAACACTCACACACACACACACACACACACACACACACACACACACACACACACACACTAAAAAAAGAGAGAAGAAAACAAAGAAACAAAAAAATTAGATTTTTTTTTGTAGAAGATCTATCTCAGTGCTAAAACACTTGCCTGTCATGCTCAAAGCTTTACTTATAATCCCAATATCTATCAAAATAAATACTTTTCATTTTTTGTGTTGGTAAATGTAAAGGAATTCACAATAAAGATATGTGTTAAAATTACAGCTTATAATTAAATCTTTAAGTACAAATAATATTGAAAATAATATAATCTTAGCTGATTCACTTTCTATATCCCACCCCATTGGCTATTTATGCTTTATGTTTATTCTTAGATGTAAAAGATCTGCAAATGATTTCTTTCTCCCTATTGGAATTGCAATATAATACCAACTTTATAATGTAATTATAAGAAACTGAGAGAGGCCAATACACCTGACTAAGAGTATCTGGAATGAATAAGAGAGTCCTGAACCTGAATTCCAGTCTTTCTGATGTATACCCATGAGCTCAGAAAACAAAACATGTGGCTAATTTAAATAATTAGGTACCAGAAAGATAGCTTATAGCCAGATAAATCTTTCCCTCCTTCCAGCAGAGTAACCAGTCAGAGCCTGAATATTAATTACAAACTGTTCTGTCTATGGCTCAGGTTTCTTGCTAGCTAGCTCTTTCATCTTAAATTAACCCATTTCTAGTAATCTATGTATTGCCATATGCACATAGAATTATTGGTCTGCTGGTATGTTGTTCCTTGGGTGGTGGGCTGGGCTCTGCCCTGACTCTACCCTTCTTCATCTGTATCTTTCCTCGGGTTTCCTGCCTGGCTATAACCTGTCTTGCCATAGGCCAGCATCTCTTTATTAACCAATGTTAGCAACAAGTGTTCATAGCACACAGAAAGACTACCTCTCTGACTGATTATTTTACAAGCTGCTATGGGGCCAGGCAGGACACAGAAATTCTCCCAGCAACATTTTTGGTGCCAGTGCAGTGCATGTACATCCACACAAAGCCTAAAAAAGCTGTAAAAATGGCTTCTAGACCCACAAAAATGGGAGTCAAGCACAGCTTCTTGGTAGCCTCATTTTTTCAGATAGGCTCTGTTGCTGGCAGCTAACAGATGTGTGGCTCCATTAAGACAGGGTTTCCTGGCTCATGCTGCAGGCACTGAGGGCTCTTTCGAGAGGTCCTGCCATGGAGCAGTTAAAGTGGACAACGTGCTGCAAGTGCTTGAAGGCAGCAGAGACCCACTGCTCCCCAGAATTGGGGCAGTTAGCATGACTCCCAGAATCGGTAGTGAATGAACCTACCATTAGCAGTTTAAAAACTCTCATGATCATAAAAGGATTAAAGATAGACAATAAAACAGAATCAGATGGAAAATAAAACTCTAAGTGGATTACATTATGTTGAAAACTATATGTAAGTTTGGGAGACAGAGAGAAAAGGATAGAAAAAGTCCTTAAAAAAGAAATAGAGTAATAGAAAAAGCCATGTAAAGATGAAAAATACACAATCTAGATACTGTATATTTTTATACCCTTTTGGAATTTTTTTTAACTGCAGAGAGACAATTGATTGTAGACATTGCTAAGTTAAACCAACATATATATCTTAAAGGTATCTTGACTTTAAAATTTGGGTCTAAGGATATGTTGCTTTGAAAAAAGGTTCTGCTTTTGTTTCCACAGAAGATGAGAAGCTGTGGATTCTTTCCAGGTTAATATGGTTCCATCAAGGAAGAATACCTGAGAGGTCTCCAATGGGAGTGATGGCCCACATAATTCAATATCCAGAACAGCTTCAAATCAACTGGCTGAGATGATGCAGCCTCACAGATTACTACAGTCAGGATTTGACCATAATCCTAAATTCTTTTCAGAATCCCCATAAGATTGCCAGTGGCCCCAATCAGCATGATGTAGCATAGAAAGATATGCCCAAACTTCCAAAATATCATTTGAATGTTTGTTTTTATTTAAAGGGGTTGATTATAAATGGTTAATGGCCATAGTTAATCTCTTTCTAAAGAATAAAAAGGGGATATTATATAGAAATAATGAAAAATGTAGATTATTGAATTAAATGCAAAAAACAATTGTTAATCTCAAAATACTTTACATTGATATGGAGTTTGGTTTATTGTTACAAATTTAAGGTCAATTTTGTTATACTATATGTAAATTTCTATTCTTGTTCAATGTATTATGTTCATACAGCTCATTTAAAAATCTAATGTATATTTAAGAAATACAAATTAAAAGTAATCTATAATAGCCAACTTACAGTCATGTTAGTTAGGTTTTTAGATATGCAAAGATATATATCAGATGGATAGGTAATCTTCAATACTTCAAAAACCTATAGAACATGGCATATAAAACATTTTAACAACAGACTTTTTTCACCAGTGAGAGACATTTGCTCCTGGCAGCAACAATTACTTCAAAAAGGATGATGGGAATTGAAGAAAGTTGGAATGGAGTTTGCCTACTGCGTGTAAAAGGCTCGCCATTTGAACAGGAAACTGCTTTTGCCTGGACTGCTTGACTCTATGCTGTATAAACTGGACAAGAAGGACCCACAGGAAAGTGACTGCTGGACTTTGCCAACACAAGATGGGATGGTCCTTCAGGGTTTCTGCTTCACAGAAAAAATTACCAGGCATTTGTAGGAGAAAGATGAAAGTGACTAATGAATTTTGCCATAATAGGCAAGACAGTCCTTCAAATTTCCTTCTTCACTAAAAAAGTCTGCCAGATACTCTAAGCCTATAGGTTGAAAATGACCAATCCTATAGAAGAACTTTAGGTGACTGTCCTGGCAGCCAGATGTCTCTGTCCTTTCTAAAATGTTGGAAGTTGCTTTCAATCCACTTCTTGTTTACTCTGGTAATATTATATCCTTCTGGGGTCTTTGATGGAATTGAAAACTAGATACTTATTGTAGTTTTCCTTAGTTATGATAAAGGATAGATTAGACATGGAACTTTGGACACACAAGGATAGGTAGATGATAAAATATTTTCTTTAATGTTGCCAAATACAATTAGACTAAATATTGTAACTGTAATTCTTGCTTGATAACTGCTTTGTTATATGTAATTTTACTATTTTAAACAAAAACCTTCTTTTTGATTGAGAAAATCTTTAGACTGAAAAGGGTAAGAGCTGTGGGATGGTCTTTTTATATGCTGTGAATATGTGTTGCTACCCCTGGTTAATGAAGAAGCTGCTCTGGCCTATGGCAAGCCAGGCTGGAAATCCAAGGAAAGACACAGATGAAGAAGGGTGGAATCATGGCAGAGGCCAGCCCACCACCCAAGGATCAATGTGCCAGCAGACCAGTAATGCTATGACCACGTGGCAATACATAGAAGAATAGAAATGGGTTAATTTAAGATGAAAGAGCTAGCTAGCAAGAAGCCTGAGCCATAGACCAAACAGTTTGTAATTAATTTTAAGGCTCTGACTTGTTATTTTGATAACGGCAGGTGGGAAAGATTTATCCAGCTACAATAGCTCACCAAGTATAGGTGTCTGCAATTTGCCTGACAATCTAATATGATCCTGAAACATGATGACTGGAGAAGACTAACACTTGAAATTGTTCCATGACCCCTACATATGTACCATGTCATGTTCATTCCTCTCTCACTCTGTGTGTGTGTTTCTATCTGTGTTTATTTCTCTGTCTTTCTGCTTCTGTCTCTCTGTTTCTGTCTGTCTGTCTATGTCTCTTTCTGTCTCTCTTGGTCTCTGTTCATATCTGACTATCTGTATCTCTGCCTCTGTCTATTTGTCTTTCCCTCTTCTTCTCTCTCTCTCTCTCTCTCTCTCTCTCTCTCTCTCCCTCTCAGGCACAGACACACACACACACACACACACACACACACACACACACACACACCATACACACACATGATTAAATGCAAAAGACTGTGGACCAAATAATTAAGGAGTGACAGTGATGAAAAACAGAGTATCTTAACATGATGTTCAATCTTTTTTATTTAAAAATATTTTTTTTCATTTTACACACCCACCACAGTCTCCCCTTCTTTCTCCCACTCCCCTCCACCTCTCCTCCACCCCACCCCATCCACTTCTTATAGAGGGTAAGGCTCCCTTGGGGAGTCAACACAGGCTGGTATCACAGTTGGGGGCAGGACCAAGTTCCTACCCTTGCATCAAGGCTGAGCAAGGCATCTCACCATAGGGAATGGGCACTGAAAAGCCAGTTCATGTACCCAGGAGAAGCTCAGGTCCCACTACAAGGGGCCCCAAACAGACCAAACCACACAACTGTCACCTAACATAGTTGCACAGCAGAAGTGTGCTGAGCCAATGATGTTCAGTCTTACAACCCTCTACTGTATGCCTCATTGGACCTCTTTCCTTTGAAAGACAATTATTCAGGTATTGCATTGCATTTATTCTTAATGATGCTTTAATCTACATATTATTACTTGTTACATCTATTCTATAAATAAATAAACCAAAGGAAAGTGTTCTTAGAAGTAAGCCAAATTCAAAACAAATATTTCATTGTTAAATACAAGTTTAAGTAAAAGTATATAAGTATAAAATCCTCTGCACAGGATTATCAGTTGAAAAAGCATAGTACAAAATGATGTCTTTTACCTTTAGAAGCTCTCAATATAGTGAAGAAATAGTCTTCTATGTACATGACATTCAGACAAGAAAAATTCTGTTTAAAATTATCAATGAGTAGATTAAAATTAATTATTCAAATAACTTCAAGGTGTAAGGAAATTAAAATGATGAATATGCTTACTTAATGATTGTTTAAATTTTCAAATGTATAAGAGGAGAGGAGGGAATTTTATTATTTTGTTATCTTGAATTTGAAATATTTTAGTAAATTTATTTTTTGTAATAGTTTGTCTGAAATCTAAATTTTTAGCTGGAACAACAATAGCTGCATCAGTTATTTTTCTCATGACTGTGTCCTAATACCTAACAAGAAGAAACTGAAAGAGGAAGGATTTATTTCAGCCAGTAGTTTGAATGCTTTTATCACATAATGATTAGAAGACTGTGGCAAGAGCATGAGATAGCTAATCATATTAAAATGTAGTCAATGACAGCTTATGTTTGTTGCTCTTTTGAGGCAGGTGGTGAAAAGGCAAGGCATCAATGACAGAAACACTGGGAGTCAGTTAAGGGCGAATAGCAGGCTTGTTTGTTCAAAACTGAGAAGGCCTTGTATACCTTCCTCCCAGCACCCAGGCTATGTCCCAATCTAGTGACATTGCATGGTCATCCTTTGTTGGCTGGGCAACTTCAGGAACTCTGACAGTGCCTGTTGCTAGATCTTCAGGCAGACTCTGCCTGATTAGTAACTCTGACAGTGACCAGGACCTCTAACAGCTCCTGTTGCTAGGCACTCAGGCAGACTCCAGGTTGGCTCTTAAGGAATATGTTATGTGCATGCCTTGGCAACTGGTCTGAGCCAATTTATTTTATTATATGGGCACTCAGTGGGAGTCTAAGTTCTTTGTTTCAGCCTTGTTGACCACGCCTCAGGGGGGCTCAGCAATTGAACTGTGCCTGTCTTAGGTTGGCTTGCCAAAAAAGCTCTTACCAGTCATTTGTCCATCCCTGGGGAGTCACCCCAAGTGGGGATGGTCAGGCAGTAGCCTTTTGAATTTCAGAAAGCCAGGCATTCATAACTTCCTGTGGAGGGCTATGAGTTGGATGTCTAAGCACCATTAACACCTGTAGAGTAGTCTTAGTGGCCACCCATAGGAGACACATAATAGAAGAAATATTAAAAGTACCACCCTGCCAATTAAAACATAAGTGAAAATTCAGGAGGGCTCAAACAGCCTTTTTATATCACATAGTGGAGAGGATGTAGAGTAAGGGGAAACACTCTTCCACTGCTTGTGGGATTGCAAACTTGTGCAACCACTCTAGAAATCAGTATTCCAAATTTATCAGAAAATTTGGAATCAACCTACCTCAAGACCCAACAATAGCACTATTGGGAATATACCCAAAAGATGCTCAATCATACTACAAGGTTACTTGCTCAACCATGTGCATAGCAGCATTCTCCATAATAGTCAGAACCTGAAAACAACCTAGATGCCCCTCAATCAAAAATAGATAAGGAAAATGTGGTACATTTACAGAATGGAGTATTATTCAATAGTAAAAAACAATGGTATCATGAAATTTGTAGGCAAATGGGTAGAACTGGAAAGAATTGTCCTGAGTGAGGTAACCCAGACCCAGAAAGACAAACATAGTATATACTCGATCTTAAATGGATGTTAGACACAAAGCAAAGGATAACCAGGCTACAATTCACAACCCCAGAGAAGGTAGGTAAAAAGGAGGCCCCTAACAGAGAAACACATGGAAGCCCCAGAAAGGGAAAATAGTTAAGATCTGGGTAAACTGGGAGGGAAGTAGAAGGGAAGGGATGGGGTGTGGGACAACAGGAACTGAGATGGCTGAGTAGAGAGAGGGACAGAGAGGAAGAGCAATGAAAGAGATATCTTGGTAGAGGGAACAATTTTAGGGGGCTGGGGAAAAACTTGGTGCTAAAAAAATCCCCAGCAATCCAAAAGGATGACACCAGCTAAGATTGCTAGCAATAAGAGGGTAACGGAACGTACTTTCCCCTACAATTAGATTAATGACTACCCTAATTGTCATCATAGAACCTACATCTAGTAACTGATGGAAACAGATGCAGTGATCCACAACTAAGCACTGGGCTGAAATTCTGGACTTCAGTTGAAGAGAGGAAGGAAGAATTACAGGAGCAGGTGAGGTCAAGATCATGACAGGAAAAACCACAGCGGCACCTGGCCCAGACTAGTGGGAGCTCATGGACTCTGGCTTGTCAGCTGGGGAACATGCATGGGAACAAACTAGGCCCTCTGAATGAGGGTGGCGTTTATGTGGCTAGATCTGCTTGGGGATCCCTGGCAGTGGGACTTCTGTGGAATATCATTCTGTATGCTGTGAATGTGTGTTGCTATGATTGGTTGATAAATAAAATACTGATTGCCCAGCTGCCAGGTGGGAATTGTAGGCAGGATAAGAAGACAAGGAGAGTTCTGGGAAGAGGAAGGCTGAGTCAGGAGTCACCAGCCAGACACAGAGGAAGCAAGGTGACAAGGCAGAACTGAGGAAAGGTACCAAGCCACGTGGCTAAACACAGATAAGAATTATGGGTTAAATTAAATGTAAGAGCCAGTCAGTAATAAGCCTGAGCTAATGGCCAAGCAGTTATAATTAATATAAGCCTCCGAGTGCTTACTTGGGGACACAAGTGGGAGAGATTTGTCCAGATCACTTGCTGGCAGGACCCAGGGAAACTTTCAATTACATGGGACCAGAACTTATTATCCTGGGTACATGAAATGGCTTTGGGGAACACATTCTCTAGGGTGGGATATGTTGCTCAGCTTTGGCACAGAGGGGAGTGCCTTGGTCCTGCCTCAACTTAGTGTGCCAAGCTTTGAGGACTCCCCAAAAGGGGTCTTACCCTCTCTGAGGAGTGGATGGAGTTTGAGATGGGGGCAGGTGGGGGTGAGATAAGGAGAGGGAGGGGGAACTGGGATTGGTATGGAAAATGGAAAATAAATAAATAAATAAATGAATGAATAAATAAATAAATAAATGGAAGAAGAGAATAATAAAAGCAAGGCTCAGCTCTCTCTTTTTTTTTTTATTCAGCCTGAAACTCTAACCCACTAAATGTTGCACATATTTAGGATGGGTATTGTCACACCAGTTAACCCAATCTGGAAACCCTACCACAGGAAGGCAAAGAAATACTGTTGCATGACTGATTCTAGATCCAGTCAAGTTGACAACAAAATGCAATGATCAAGTAAATAAAGCTGAATGGCTACTAAGTGACAGGTTTGTATGTCAACTTCTTTTCTTCAGTGAACACATTTAATTCCCATAATTCTTTGGCATCGGTTGATTTTACTACTACCTTTTTAAAGAAAAATATGAGTTTATAAAAAGCACTGAGTAACTTGTACAGGGACTTTCTGGAAATGTGTTAGAATTAAAAATTGGACCAGTACTGATTACAGAGCAATTGTTCAACAGCCATGCTGAACTACAACTGGCCATCTCAGACAAAAGAGAACTAGATACTATGTCTACTGAGAGACTTCCACAAAATCTTAAAGGAAACTGAGACATTGTACAGAGCGTATACAATTTTAACTTTGCATATTCACCATAATAATTTAAGCAAGGGGTAAGCATGGAATCAACAAAATTCAGTGAGTGAAGTGCAAATGTGTAACCTCCTCTGATGCTAATCAGTGCTAATAAGTAGAAGCTCAAATGACCCAGATATAGTTGTTTATGAAAGATTAGTTGTTTTGGTGGGTGGTGTAGGTAAAGAAAACTGTGATCAAAGCAAGTACAGTTTGACTGATACCTAAATGGGTAGTTCAGAACAAAGTTCTGAAAATTATTAGGTTCTAATGCCTGGCAGTATCTCAGGACCTGAATAGGTAATGTAGATAAATCAGGTATGTGTAGGCTGCTTATACTAGATATTCAGTTTGTAGCATCTATAAATAAATTAGAATTTTATTTCCTTGTTCCTTTCCCCATGCAGCATATTCTTTCACTATTGAAAGAGTATAAGTAACAAATCAGAAGTTGGTCTTAACATGGAGCACCAAAACATCAGTACTAACATTGTGAAATCAGAAATTTTTTTTATTAGAAAGAATATTAGTTAGCTTTTTAGCTACAGAGGTACAGGGGTAAGCTATGTTCAGGTACTAGCTTTCACTACCTTTTATCCACCATGGTCCTGAGGGTTTGGAAAACAAAGCAGGGAACACTGAAGTCAGAAAACAAAGAAAATATCTGCATTCTTGTGTTTCTCCTCTTTCCTTTTTTTATCTGTCTGTGCCCTCAGCCTAAGGGAAGGTACCAATTACATTCAAGGCTTGTCACTTGCTTTGATTAGCCCTTCTGGAAATTCCCTCAAATACATCCAAGCATTCCTTGGTTCAATTCAGTGTCAAGTCATGCTTAACCATCATGGTAAATGGTGTATCATAAACTCAAGACTGCATTCTTCCCCTGGAATTCAATCACCAATTTCAGTAAAAGTGCATTCATAGTGGAGTTGGTCGGAAGAGATAGTATCATGAATTACAAGCAAAGAGAAGCTCTTCTTCAGTCAGGAACAGGTTACACCGCACCAAGAAGAAACTAAAATAAACCTATAGTAAATACCTTGTGAAAATCCTAGATACTTTGTTTATTATTAAAACAACAACAACAACAACGAGATTAACCCTGTTCACACACTTACAATACTCTCAAATATTGGCACCAGAATGTAGAGAGGGCAAGATAATTTTGTTTTCATTTGTACAATATGTGTGTTAAATAAATTGTCCTACTCTACTGTCCACATCCCTTATTCTGTTGATAAGGTGATTTAAGTTAATTGTTTTTGGAAAAGGAATACATTTGCGGGATTATCTGTCCTCATGATCCCTCTTAGACGGATGATTTTGGTACACCAATATACTACTGATGTTGTGTAACTCTTACTAAGGGAAAATGGTATGAGAGCAAAGCTGTATAAGGTTTTTTGGGAAGCATTTCCAGTCCACCTACTTTCTGGGACAGGACTTTACTATTGTCGTTTGTACTTGGCTGACAGAACCTTCACGCTACTTAGTCCTGAACTTTTCTCTGTCAGTTTTTTTCCTTACTAATTCTGTTTAGAAGCTCACTCCTTTATCTCTGTCTTATGCAGGAAGTTTGTGATTTTCAATGAATGTGTCCCTTGCTGCTAGTCACGTGGTAAATGAACTTGCTTTATCCTGGAGAAAGTATTCTCCAGGTATTATACCCATTTCCTCAAATCTTCAAGAATACATCAATCTTCATTCTTTTATTGGTAGTGTGTAAATTCAGTGTTATTTTATGCTTTAGTATCTTTGTTTTCATTCTTTTTGAAGATTCAGCTTTGTATTTTTTTTTTTACAAGTATTTCTTATTTTCAGAAGTTTTTTTACTACTATTTCCTATCTTGGTATATCTGTTTAAAATGCAATTCATTTACATTTTCTTAGTCTTTTAATAAGACTTATAATGTAAAATTATACTTTAATTTTTCTAATATGACTGAACCCTATATCCTAAAAACCTTTATTGAAGTAGTTTTAGCTGGATATTAGTCCTTTATGTTGTACCTCTGTTCACATTCCATTTAAACTATATCACACTATTATTTGTGATTATTCTCTGACTGAAATGCATCTGCGTTTATGTCTAATTTTCTAATTAAGGTATTGTGCTTGTAACTGCTGAACCACTTAATTCTATATTTTTTTTGAGTGCTGTGGCAAAAAAAAAAAGTGTTCTATCTTGGTGACCTGATGTTCACTTGATGAAAAGATGTACTCTTCATTGGGAACTCTATAGTTTGTTAATGCTGTGCTCCATCTAAGACATTTTAATTGAAAGCACTGTCAGGTGGTTGGCTACAGTGATCCCAGGGGCCCTTAGAGCAATACAGACCTTTATTCTTGGTTGCTCATCAAAACTAGATGGTAGAACCATTTTTCTGATAACATCACACATCTTTGATACAAAACCAGAAACATCCATTTGGAATTGAACTAGAAGCTTCTACCCTTTGGAACTGTGCACAGAGCCTGAATATGCTATTCAGGCTAAGAGGAGAAAAGTGTCATTAATGGTGTTTCTAAGCTGTGGTACACCTCCAACTACCAGGCAAAATATGCTCCCTAGTCAAATAGTGGCAAAATATTGTGGTGGAGCTAACCAAATGCCTTCCTATTGGACTTGCGTCCTGCTCCACAGGAAGAAATATGTTCCTGGCACTTGAGACTGATCAAAACCTATAGTTGAGGAGGAGGAGGTCATAGGTCATAGCCGAGAAGGTACATCATGTTTTTCAATGGACATATATTAAAAATATGTGATGAATATAAATATTTATTCCCATAGTCTAATGATTTTGTCAGCTTGAACAAGAGAAGCTTCATTTTGCAGAGAGCAACAAGGAATTCAGGAATCATGTCTTGTCAAGGAGCAGAGAATAAGCAGCTACTGACTTCTCATGCCGAACAGGGAATATATGAGAAGTCGGCAGTTGCTTATTCTCAGCACTTTGACCAGCCATAATTCCCGCATTCCTTGTAGTTCTTTGCAAAATGAAGCTTTATATAATCAGCCCTGAAAGAGCCAGATAACATCATAGAAAGGGAGCAAAATTATTTAAAGGAACAGAAGATAAGAGGAGAGTAGAGCTATGAGATGATATCTTCTAGATATGGCATAATTATTACAATCATGATAATATAGAAACTGTGTCTGCCTATACACAAAGAAAAAGGCATGAAAGTGGGAGACTAGATGAGAAGAGAAAGTTAGTGGGTATTTGAGGGAGATATAAGAATGATGGTGGATGAATATTATAAGAACACTTTAATTACATATGAATAGAAAAAACCTTACTTAAAAAGATTTAAAAATTTTATAAGTACACTTTCCATATTCTTCAATTTAATTTCTGATATTACTGTATGTATGTGTTTATATATTATAGTTATACTAATCAATGTGATTATGAAATCCTTCTGTAGCATCGATTGTTTATACTTCTATCCATTTTTTTTCAATAATAAATGGCTATTGAGTGTTATTTTGACACTTGGGGAATACATCTACATTCCTATCATTCTATTTTAAAATCCAAACTGTCTGATATTATCACGACCACTCTACTCATTTTTAATTTTAGTGTTATGTGGTGCTTCCTCCCACTTTCAATTTATGGTACCAACTTATCCATAAATGAAATGAAGTATGGTAAGATAATATATAACTGATAATTTATTTTATTTTGAATGACTAGAAAATTAATTTTAACTGAAATTATCAACAGAAAAAGATAAGTTAAAGCAGGAGTTTTACCATGCTGCTTCCCCATATCCCACATTTCCATTATTTCTGAATTCCATGCTGTTTGGACTGGAGAGTCTTTTTTATAGTATCTCCTGGGTTGGATTACTTCCACTGTTAGTTTTGCTTTCTCTTGTCTACTCAGGGTTATGATCCACATCACCTATATTCTGAATTCAAACAATAAGATGCTACATTATTTATTTTGTGAAAATCTTATAAGACTATACCTCAGTTTTCTTTTTCCTCTCATGTATTTCTCTGTAGTACAGACTATAAACTTCACACAATACACATTTGCTCATTTACACTTGAGAATCTGTTATCTTACAGTGATTTAAAATGATAAAAATATTTTTATGTTTACTAATTCTAAATGTACTTGTTTTTAATTTTTGCTTATGCACATTTCCTGGAGGTGTTTTAATACTTTTTTTTTTTTTTTAGAAAATTTCTCTGGATTTTTTCTTGTTCCTCATATCTGGTCATAAATTCTCTTTATTTAGTCTCCTAAAAAAGTTATTTCTTTATTCTTACTTCTTTTGGAAAATATTTTGCTGTGTATAAGAATCCTAGGTTGACCTTTTTTCTCTCTGTACTTCAAAGTGATTGAAAGTTCAGTATGAAAGTCTTCTGTTCAGTGTTCTTTTGTGCATGGTGCTTCCATATTAATTGCATGTATTTGGTCAGTATGTGTCACAGTGAATGTAAAACTGTACTTTTTAATTTTTAATATTTTTATTTGTTCTTTGAGAATTTTGTACATTTTTGCTGTATTCACCCTTCATCTTCCAATGCTGCCCAGATCCACAGCAATTTTCCTTCTAAATTTGTGTTTTTTCCCTGTGCCATTAAATCAAATTTGTGTTGCCTAAATTCTTTTATAATTCCCCTTCCACTGGAGCATTATTGACTTATCAAGGGCTATACTCTCTGAAAAAAAATAATCCTCACTCTCTCAAGAGCTAAGGATTGCCAACAGTTTCTTGGCTAGGGGTGCGAATTTGAAGCCAGCCCCCTGTCTGTGCTGAGATTTAATCTGGCTTGGGCTTGCATGGGTCTTAAAAAAACTGTTACATTCACTGAATCCCTACATGCAGTAGTCCTGTTGTGTCCAGAAGATACTATTTCCCTTTAGTCATCAGAGCCAACATTTATGGCTGTTACACTCTATCCTCTCTTCACAATGACCCTCGAACATTCAGAAAGGAGTGTGAAATACATTGTGCTGGCTATTATTCAGTCAACTTGTCACACAAACCAAAATTGTCTGAAAAGAGCGAACCTCAATTGAGAAAATGACTCCAAAAGGTCTGGCTGTAAGGCATTTTCTTAATTGGTGATTGTTAGAGGAGGGCCCAAGCACATGGTGGGTGGTCTTTCTATTCTGGGATGGTGGTCTTGAGTTCTACAAGAAATCAGGCTAAACAAACCATGATGAGCAAGACAGTAAGAAGCACCCCTCCATGATCTCTGTATCAGCTCCTATCTCTAGGTTTCCTAACTGTTTGAGTTTCTGTCCTTAATTCTTCTGATGATGGACAGCAATATGAAAGTGTAAGCCAAATAAGCACTTTCCTCTCCAACTTTCTTCTTCTTCATGGTGTTCCATTGCAAAAATAGAAAAGCTAATTAGGACAAGTTAGTACCAGGATTTGGATATTGATTTGCTGGACCTCACTGTGATTTGGTTGAGGGAGGGGAGCTTTTGAAAGGACATTCAAACTTTGGGCTCGAAAAGCCATTGAGTGTTCAGAGCTCAGTGGAATGTTCTGTAGGAGAGTGGAAGATAAGAATGTTGAAAGCAGTGAAGAAGAAGGCTTGGCTTGTGAAGTTTCAGAGGGAAATTTAAAGACTCTATCATGACCATTTGCTCTTTTGATTTAAGATTCTGTCATTCTGGTTAGGTGGGGCTGAAGAATAAGCTATGCTTAACAGGATACTAGAACTACTAAACCAAAAGCTTTGCCTCTCTGGGGTACTTAATGCTGCTCATCTGGAGCTAAGACATTAGCATTGATTAAGAAAAGACCAGCATCATCATTGAGGTGAAGTCTTCTAGGAAGTGTTTCCTGAAAGTCAGAATATAGAATCTATGATCCAGAGCCAACCTCAGTTCTACTTTCCATTTTAGCCAAACATGGAGTCACCCAGGTTTTACCAGTTTTACAGGCATCGAGAGTCATGAAGAGCAACTGAGGCTTGGAATTGTTGTAGTTGTACTTTCTTGTCAGACTTTCTTTGTACCACAGGCCCTCAAATCATGTCATGAAAATTAATTATAAAAGCTTGGTCATTAGCTTTGGCTTGTTTCAAGCTGAAAAGTTTCTGTTTCCTAATATGCCTTTCTGCTGATTCAGCAATTCAAATCAGGCCAAATCAAACTGCATTAGAAAAAGTCCCAGTTTAATGGGTAAAGAATTCCCAGGTAATTTTCTGGCCCCTCCAGAGAGGAGACAGGGAAGAGAGACTGGGGTGCAGTTTAAACACCCCGTAGGAGGCCTTGGGAACCTCTGGGGAAGGAGCCATGTTTGGCGGGACTCTCTGAGGCACAGGGCTTGGCCAGAGAGGTGGGGCTTTCACCAGAACACAAGCTAGCTCCTATAATTTAAATTAACCTGTTTCTATTAATCTATGTTCTGACTCATGGCTTTTTACCTCTCTCCCATTCTGTGTGCCCAACTTGTTCCATATCTCCCTGGTATCTCTCATGCCTAGATTCCTCCTGAGTTCCTCTCTGACCCCAGAAGTTTCACCTAACCTGCCTTTCATAGCTATTGGCTAGTCTGATCTTTATTATCCAGTCACACTCCTTTGGCAGGCAAGTTTGCTCAAGTATCCTGCAATATTCTGTGAGGGGCCAGGAGAGAGCATTGGGTTTTTTGTTTGTTTGTTTGTTTTGTTTTGTTTTGTTTTGTTTTCGAGACAGGGTTTCTCTTGTGTAGCTTTGCGCATTTCCTGGAACTCACTTGGTAGCCCAGGCCGGGCGGTGGTGGCACACGCCTTTAATCCCAGCACTCGGGAGGCAGAGGCAGGCGGATCTCTGTGAGGAGAGGACATTGGTGAAGGTGCCACTGCAGGAGCAATCGAAGACCAAAGACTGAAGTGGTCATGCCAAGAAACTGAGGCTTACTTCACTATGAAGAGAGCCCATGAGAGGCTATTGGTGAACGTGCAGCCCGGTTGTAGCAGAGGAGTCTGGTAGTTTTGGAGATGCTAGTACAATGGAAAGACCAAGGACAGCAGCAGCAGTAGACTGCAGCCAGCTGGAGGGTAGAAGACAAGCTGTGGGTGCTGTGGAGGGCAGAGGAGAGGAAGTGACTCATGCCCCTTTGAGGAGCACAGAAGATAGTGAGTGGATCTCAGACATTGGACATCGTACTGTTTTCACAGTTGGTGGAGTTTGGCTTTGCTTTGATTTGATTGCAACTGTGCCCTGGTTCTTCCCTCTTAAGAAAGAGGTATTGAATTTAATTTTGATTTTTGCAGAAGCCAATAGCCAAGCGACTTTGAACTTTTAAAAGAGATTTTGTAGTTTTACAGAGATTAGATATTTTAAAGAGACTGAAAATGCAATGTGTTTGAATTTGTAAAGACTGCCAGAATTTTAAAGTTAGTTATGTATGGTTGTTGCTGGCCTGTCCTGGAACTCCTTTTTTAGATCCCATTGGCCTCAAATTCACAGAGATCTAACCTCTGCCTCCTAAGTGCTTGGATTAAGAGTGTGTGCTACCACACCCAGTGTTGTGTATACTTTTTTATTGTGAGATCCTGGGGATGAATAAGAAAGGAAAGGTTGTGGCTTAAAAGTGATGTATTTGTGCTTCAAGTTGACAAGGGGTCAGGTGTGCTGGCTAAACTAGAGTTATCTCAAAGGAGAGATGCTCAATTGAGAAAATTTCCTCATAAGATCTGGCTATAAGGCATTTTCTTAATTAGTAATTTTTTGGGGATGACCCATCCCATTGTAGGTGGTTCCATCCCTGGGCTGGTGGTCCTGGGTTCTATAAGAAAGCAGGCTGAGCAAACCATGGTGACCTAGCCAGTTAGCAGCATCCCTTTATGCCTCTGCATCAGTTCCTACATCCAGGTTCTTGCCCTGTTTGACTTCCTGTCCTGACTTCTTTCAATGATGGATAGACAACAATATGAAAGTGTAAACCAAATAAACTATTTTCTCTTCTTTGGTCATGGTGCTTTGTTGTATCAGTAGAAAATCTAACTAAAACATAAGTCCCATTAGGAGTTGAATATTTTGTAGCCTCTAATTTGCACTTTGGCCAGTGTGTCTTTAGGTTAATCATCATTTACTTCAAGCAGAAGCTTCTCAGATGGGGGCTGATAAATGGCTTTATGTATGGGTATAATGATAGATCATAAAGAATTGGTTTAATAGTGTATCAGTTCAGCATAATAATAGGAGTAGTTCTCTCCTAGGAACTACAATCTTTCTAGGTATAGGTACTTAAGTAGATAACATTGCCAAGGTGAACCAGACCTTAAATGTGATCAGAAAATTTTTGGTTACTCTTACAATTTTTCATGCCACTATTGCACCAGGGAGCATGTCTCACAAAGCTAGTCATTATTGTAGCTCACAGGGTTCATTGTTGGATAAGACTGATCATTACTCTTCTCTAAAGGTCATGTGTGTAACACCTTAAATCACTATGAAAGCATGCCAGCAGGGTTGAAGTCTCTGTGATTCCCATATATGTGGTCCACTCTCAGTAACTTTGAAAACTAGTTGTAATTTTTTTTCCAAATAGTTACTCAGATGAATTATCTTAAAAATAAAAAGAATACTAAAAACAACTTTGATCACCTGATTTGGGCCTTAACTATTTAGTATCTTTCTGTAGAAACTGTTGCAGTTTTCTTTATACTCTTCAGCTACTTGGCTTTTTTTTGTTGTTGTTGTTCTTCCTTCTTTAAAAATTTGAATATTTTTCTCATTCTTAGATTATTTCCATCTTCTGATAAGTTCAGAATTAATTCATTTAATCTTTGGTATTGTGTTATTTTAATTATAAGTCACTGTTCAACAAAATTCATCTCTATGCTAGTATTTCTCATATTACCTTGAGTATTGTCCATTTTATTACTAAATACTTTATCATTTTCAGTATCTGAACAGTCTATGTATGTGGGTATGTGGCTATTTTGTTTCTTTTTTTACTTTCCAGATTATTGGTTTTTTATTGTATCTCGATAATAATGAGATACAGATACTGAATTAAATTCTATTTTCACACTAAAATGTGTATTCTATTTTT
This sequence comes from Peromyscus maniculatus bairdii, assembly GCF_049852395.1. Taxonomy (NCBI): domain Eukaryota; kingdom Metazoa; phylum Chordata; class Mammalia; order Rodentia; family Cricetidae; genus Peromyscus; species Peromyscus maniculatus. Next base: position 5,201,481 of record NC_134867.1, read on the forward strand.
CTCATCACTACTAGTTGTGCCCAAGGCTGGTATTGACTCATATCTTTTCTTTGGTCTCAGCAAATTTTAGGAGCCTGCATCTGATTCCTTCGAAACTGTACTATTATGAGGCTGAGCTGATTTTCAGGCATAGATTCCAAAGAAATTTTTTTATTGTCTCCAGTTTACTGTAAATCCTTACAGACTCTATAATGACTTGCCATAATCATATTCTGTTGTTTCATCTGATAGTCTAGGCTTCTAAGGGGACATGGAAAATCCGCTGCTCTCCTTGACCCCCATCTCAGTCTTTGACAGTCAATATGTATCTGGTCCCCAGGTTGGACTTCCCCACAGTGCCTTATTATCCCCAATAAATGAGTAAGTTTGCTGCCTACTCAGTTGTAGTGGTATAGCTATTTCCTCACTCTAGTTTTTCATTTGAAAACTGCTCTAACTGACACATTTAGGGATGAGAGATTTGAAGAGGAATGGACCCCATAGAGTCATGTGTTTGAATGCTTGGCCCATAAGGAGTGGCCTTGTTGGAGTAGGTTTTGCTTTTCTGGAGGAAGTATGTCACTAGGGATGGATTTTGAGGACTCAGATGTTCAAGCCATACCCACTGTAGAATTATTTTCCTGCTGCCTGTGGATCCAGATGTAGAACTCTCGGCTACCTCCCTAGCACTTTGTCTGCTTGCATGCCACCATACTTCCCACCATGAGAATAATGGAATAAATTTCTGAAACTGCAAAGAGGACCACTTAAGTGTTTTCAGTTATAACAGTTGTCATGATCCTGGTATCTTCACAATAAGAGGAATCCTAATTAAAGCAAAGAATATGGTTTTCTTTTCTCCTTCATGTTTATTACCTCATCCAATGCTAACATTACAATTAATCATGGTGAAGGAGTTCCTTAGGTTCTTTCTAATAGTGTAGAACTAGAGTTGGCCTCTAGAACCAGAGAATGAGTGTCAGAAAAACAAAATGAACAAAATTGAACACAAAAAGAAAAATAGGAAAAATGATTTGGAAACCCACATTTAAACATTAAAAAGATACTGGAAGAGAACAGAAACACAGTCAGGACAGATAAGCAATTTGGACATAGCCTTGGGTAAGCAAGTCTCTTGCCAGTAGCCTTTCAGTTTCCTGGCCAGTAGAAGAGATTCAGCAGCTGAATGCAAATCATCTCAGATCAAATCCAAATAGGCCTAACCACAGAGAAAGCCTACAGCCAACTCAAGTACCTCAAACACAATTGTGAGTTTTGGTTATGAAATGATTCAAGTAGTCACTGTTGGAAAAACCCTGTTTTATTATACTGCATGCCTTGAGACAAAGACAGGATACTACCTTGAGAAAGAAGTTGTAGTTAAAAACTTAGTTACCTATAGGAACCTGATAAAAGACTATAGCCACAGGGTAGAAAGACTTGATTTGGCTGGTCACACTTCTGGGTGATAGCCCATAAAGGCAGCAGTGGAGAATAAGGGATTGATAGGCTAAAGAGTGCAGACAACAGAGGCTGGTTCAGGCAGGGTAGGAGAGTAGAGAGGGAGAAACAGTCTTTCTCCTCATGTCTACCACCAAAACCCATCAACTGGGAACTACAATGGAGTTTGATAACTCAAAGCCTGAAGCCAATGGATAGATCACATTTTGAAGCAAACAAACAGTCCTTCATTGCTATGGATCCCAAGAGCACTGAAATTGTATAGATGGACATGGTACCCAGAGGAGCAACTTTACCACAATTTGATTAAAACTCAGGTAGTCTTGAATGTACAAAGATAGTTCCTCTGCATATACCAATATAATTTTGCAGTTTCTTTCCATGTTCTCAAATAATTTGGGAGATACATCTGAAACATTTTCCACTCAAAAGGATACATTCTGGAATTATCTGAAATTTGAGTATGCCTGACCTAAAGAATAAAAAGCTAAGGTTACAAAAAGAGACCAAATCTACATAAAAAAATGAAAATATACTGTGAAGAGGGTTTGTATTAACAACAGATATTTGTTATACATAAACATAGCAACATCGTAAATCAAAGGAAAAGAATGATTCTTGAAATTCAGCTAGCCCTCCTATCCTCATCTGTTCCCAGATCAAAAGCCATCCCAGCTCAGCCCTGGCTCTGCTCCTGCTGGACCCTGCCCTCAACCCCAGTAGACTTCGACCACTGAGGTACAGGACAAACCAGTTATAACAGTCTTCAGCAGTCAACAATAACACAAACTACAGAAAGCCTGAAGATTCATGGAAACTGAATAGCTCTCAACTGAATTACCATTGGTTCAAGGAAGAAATAAAGAAAGAAATTAAAGACTTCTTAGAATTCAATGAAAATGAATAAACAACATATCCAAACTTATGGGACACAATGAAAGCAGTGCTAAGAGGAAAGTTCATAGCATAAAGTGCCTTCATAAAGGACTTGGAGAAATTGCATATTAGTAACTTTACAGCACACCTAAGCTCTAGAACAAAAAGAAGCAAAACTACCCAATAAGAGTAGACAACAGGAATTAATCAAGCTGAGGGCTGAAATCAATTAAACAGAAACAAAGAGAACAATACAAAGAATCAATTAAACCAAAAAGTTGTTTCTTTGAGAAAATCAACAAGATAGACAAATCCTTATCCAAACTAACTAAAGGCAGGGAGAGACTATTAGGTCAATAAAATGAGAAACAAAAAAGGAGTACACAATAACAGACACTGAGGAAATCCAGACAATTATTAGGTCATACTTCAAATAACCTGTACTTTACAAAAATGGAAAATCTAAAAGAAATGGATGAATTTCTTGATAGATACTACATACCAAAATCAAAACAATATGAGATAAACAATTTCAATAGACAGATAACTCCTATGGAAATAGAGGCAATCATTAAGTGTCCCAAGCAAGAGAACCCAGAATCAGATGGTTTCAACACAGAATTCAGCCAGACTTTCAAAGAAGAACTTATACCAGTACTCCTCAAATTATTCCACAAATCAGAAAGAGAAAGAACACTGTCAAATTTTTAGTTACCCTGATACCCAAACCATACAAAGACTCAACAAAGAAAGAGAATTACAGACCAATTTCCCTCATGAACAATGACACAAAAATACTCAATAAAATACTGGCAAACACCATCCATCAACACAACAAAAAGACCATCTACCATGGTCAAGTGAACTTCATCCCAGAGATGCAGGTATGTTACAACATATAAAATTTGTCAATGTAATCCATCATATAAACAAACTAAAATTTAAAAAAAAAAACATGATCAACTGATTAGATGGTAAAAAAGCATTTGACAAAATCCAACACTTCAAAAAAAAAAAACTCATTGATGAATCAAATCAAACTGAATACATAGACATAAATCCACATATCTATTGGCACATGATTTTTAACAAAACAGTCAAAATTGTACAATGTAGACAAGAAAGTATCTTCAAAAATGGTGCTGGCAAACTGGATGTCAGCATGTAGAACAATACAAATCGATCCATATTTATCACTCTGCACAATTGCTCAAGACCAAGGATATCCAAGACCTCAACATAAATTCATTTACGCTGAACCTGATAGAAGAAAGTAGGGAAGAGCCATGAACATGTTGGCATAGGAAACAATTTCCTGAATATAACACCAATAGTACCAACACTAAGATAAAAAATTAATAAATGGGAATGCATGAAACTGAAAAGCTTATATAAGGCAAAGGACACTGCCAATAAAACAGAACAGCAGCCTATGTAATTGGAAAATATTTTTACCAACCGCACATCTGACCTAGGGCTGATCTCCAAAATACATAAAGATCTCAAGAAACTACATATCAAAAAACTAATAATCTAATTAAAAAATGGTATACCAACATAAACTGAATTCTCAACAGAATAATTTAAAATTTCAGAGAAACACTTAAAGAAATCCTTAGCCATCAGGAAAAATACTAATCAAAATGACTGAGATTCAATCTTATATGAATCAGAATGACTAAGATCAAAACCATAAGTGATAGCTCATGTTGGTGAGGATGTAGAACAAGAGAAACACGCCTCCATTTGTGATGGGAGTGTAAACTTGTACAGCTACTTGTAGCCAGAAGGTTTCTTTAGTACTGCCTGGCCCTGAGGTCCCTCAGCTGCTTATAAAATAATCTTTCACAGGCTTAATATTATTTACAAACTATATAGCCTATGACAGGCTTCTTGCTAGTTAACTGTTATATTTTAAATTAACCCATTTTTATTCATCTATTTTTGCCCCTGTTCTGTGGTTTTACTGGTCTGCTGGAATGTTGCTCCTTGGATGGCAGGCTGGCATCTCTCTAGACTCCACCCTTTTCTTTCCTGTATCTCTCCTTGGATTTCCCACCTGCCTCTAAGCTGTCTTGCCATAAACCAAAGCAGCTTATTTATTAGCCAGTGGGAACAACATATATTCATAGCATACAGAAGGACATCCCTCAGCACTTCTCCTTTTCTATCTAATCAAAAAGGAAGGTCTTAGATTTAATATAATGAAATTATATATAACAGATAGTTATCAAGCAAAAATTACAGTTATAATATCTACTCTATTTGTATTTGGCAAAATTAAAGAAAATATTTTATCGTCTATCTTATATTTGTGAGTCTAAACTTTCATATCTAATTTTTCTTTTATCATAACCAAAGAAAATTATAATTATCTAGTCTTCAACTACATCAAAGACCCCAGAAGGATATAATATTACCTAAGTAAATAGGAAGAGCATTGTAAGCATCTTCCAAAAATCTAGAATGACAGAGACAGCTGGCTGCCTGGTCAGTCACCCAAAGTTCCTCTTCAATGTTGGAGCATCCATATTCAGCCTATAGGCCTAGAGTTTCTCAGTTGCTTCTCCCTGTGTCCTGCACAATGTCTAGCAGTCTCTGTGAGGCAGAACCTAAAGCACCATCTCGCCTTGTTTTGGTAAAATTTAGTCTTCATTTTTCCGTGGATCCTGCATTTCCAGTCAATACAACACTTTGTTAAGCAGTCCAGGCAAGAACAGTTTCTTGTCCAAATGACTAACTTTTGCCATAAGGAAAGCAAACTCCATATGGAGTTTCTTTGATGCCTATCATCTTCTTTGAAGTAAATCAGTGTTGCCAGGAGCAGACATGTCTCACTGTCCACAAAGTCTAAGTTTTTAAAACATTTTAAATGTGATATTCTTTAGGTCTTTGAAGTGTTTGAAGATTACCTACCTAATTGAAATATATATATATATATATACCTAGAAAACTTAACTAATATGACTATAAGTTTAATTATTATAAATGATTAATTATTAATCTATATTTGCAACTATACATTACAATTTCAAATGAGCTGCACAAACATAATACCCCAAACAAGAGTAGAAATATATTCAGTATTATAAAATCAACTTTAATTTTTTATCAATAAACTAAAATCCATAGCAATGTAAAACATTTCAAACAAGTTGTTGCTCTTTACAAGTAGATTCAATAATCTATCTTTTTATCCTATCATATCTATATCCCTTTTTCTTCTTTAGAAAGAGATTGCATTTATAATCAACCTCCTTCTAAATAAAAATAAACATTTATAAACAATATTTTGGGAATTTGAGTATAGCTTCTCATACTTCTTTCCACTGATGGAAGGCACTGGTAATCTTATGGGGATCCTGAGAAATTAAGAATTATAGGTAAATTATGGATGTATTAGTTTGTGAGGATAGATCATCTCAGCCAGTTACTTTGAAACTGATTTTGGATCATCCGTGCCATGATGTCATCAAAGATCTTTCAGGGGTCTTTGTTGATCAACCCATATTAGCCTGGAAGCAATCCACAAGTTATCATCTTCTGTGGAAACAAAAGTGGAACATTTTTTTCTGAAACAATGTATCTTTAGACATAAATTTTGAAGTCAAGATACCTTTAAAATATACATATTGGTTTAGCTTGGTAGCCCCTACAATTGAATGTCTCTCTGCAGTTAAAAATCCCAAAGACAATATAATCCAGACTCTGTGATTTCCATCTTTATGTGACTTATTTTTTATATTACTTTTACTGTCTCTTAAAGACTGTTTTTTTTAATTATCTATTTCTTTATATAACTGTCTATCCTCCTTTTCCTCTCTCTTCCAAGCCTATGTATTTTTACATGTAATGTAAACCATTTTGAAGTTTATTCCATCTGAATCTCTCTTCTGTGTATCTATAATCCTTTTCTGATCATTGCAAACTGCAGCATGGCTAAGATTGAAGTGGCAGCCCTGGCTGCTGACTCTACCAACTTTAGGTTCCCAATATGGCGGAGGTACCCAGGAGAGTCACGTTTCCACCCAAATCTAGGGTCCATGCTGCCATCAAGTAGCATACAGCTGCCTATAAATACTTTTTATCTGTAGGAGTAAAGGATAATGTACCATGCATCATTCTATGTAGCTTGGAGACACCTCTATGGACCAAAACAGGAATCTGCCATGTTGCTCTCAAGTCTGAATGCTGTCGCTTCTCATAGCACACATGAAACATGAAGTAGAAAGCTGTTTCAGCTTCATTTTAGAATCCTTTATTAAGTTCTCTTAGGTTTTAGGTGGAAACTTGAGCCAACATGTTGGACAGCCAAATGTAACTGGAAGGTTTCTCTGGTCCCATCTGGCCCCAAGATCCCTCAGCTGCTTAGAAAATAATCACTCAGAGCTTAATGTTATTTACAAACTGTATGACCTATGGCAAACCGCTTGCTAGCTAGCTTTTATATCGTAAATGAACCCATTTCTATTAATCTGTTTGGCCATGTGTTTCATGGCTTTACCAGTCTGCAGGCATATCACTTCTCAGGGGCTAGGCTGGTGTCTCTCTAGAGTCTGCCTTTCTCTTTCATGTCTCTCTCCTTAGATTTCCCACCTGCCTCTAAGCTGCCTTGCCATAGACCAAAGCAATTTATTTATTAAGCAATGGGAACAACATATATTCAGAGCATACAGAAAGACATCCCCCAGCAGCCACTTTTGAAGTCAATATGGCAGTTTCACAGACAACTGGGAATCAATCTACTTCCAGACCCAGTGATACCACTCTTGGGCATATGCCCAAAGGAAGCTAAATCATACCACAAGGGCCCTTGCTCAACAATGTTCATAGAAGCTTTATTTATGATAGACAGAACCTGGAAACAACCTGGATACCTATCAACCTAAGAATGGATAAAGAATTGTACATTTACAGACTGGAGTATTACTCAAATGTTAAAAACAATGACATCATTATTATTATCTTTTGTTTTTTGAGACAGGGGTTCTCTGTGTGGTTTTGGGGCCTGTCCTGGATCTCACTCTGTAGACCAGGCTGGCCTTGAACTCACAGAGATCCGCCTGGCTCTGCTTCCCGAGTGCTGGGATTAAAGTCATGCACCACTACTGCCAAGCTGACATCATTAAATTTGAAGGCAAATGGAACGAACTAGAAAACAATCATCCTGAGTGAGCTAACACAGATCTAGAAAAACAAACATGGTATGTACTTACCCGTAAGAGAATATTAACTGTAAAGTAAAACATTTGTTCCAGAGAAACTAGTTAATAAGAAGGACTCAAGGGGGCGGGGTGCATGGATCTTCCTGGGAAGGGGAAATAGAGATTTCCTGGGTTGACTGGGGATGGATGGGAGTGGGATCTTAAGGTATAGGTTGGGTGGAGGATGGAGGGTAGAAACCTGATGCAATGAAAACTCCCCAAAATCTATAAGAATGACACCACGTAAGATTGCTAGCCATAGTGGATATGCAGCCTGAACTAACCATTTTCTGTGGTCAGATTGGTGACTATCCCAGTTGTCATCAGAGAGCCTTCATCTGTAGATGTAATTCTAAATGGTTTTATTAAATAAGAAACACAGAGCCAAATGCAGAGTTAAAAGCCCAAGAGGTCAGAGTGGTAGCTAAGAGCTGAGACTTAAAACCCTTTCTTACCCTTCTCTGTCACTGTCTTCCTTCCCCTCAGAAAGAGACCTACTTTCCTGTGTGTCTGTCTTTTATATTGACTTTCTACTCTGCCTTCTCATTGGTTGTAAACCCAACCACATGAACTCCTCACTGCCTGTCTATATCGACCTCCAGGTCAAGATGGTTGGTATTGAGATTAAAGGCATGTGTCTCCATGCTGGTGGTGTCCTTGAACACACAGAGATTAAGGGCATGTGCTACCACTGCCAGACTTCTGCAAAATGGCTTGTTATTAGCTCTGACCCTCAGGCAACTTTGTTTATTAATGTACAAATAAAATCATATTTCAGCACAAATAAAATACCACCATATTCATCCAGTAACAAATAGAAATAGATGTGGAAACCCACATCCAAATATTAGGCAGAACTTGGTGAATCATGCTAAAGAGAGGGAGGAAGGATTGGAGAAGCTAGAGGGGTCAAGGGAATCAAAAGAAAACAAACATAATAAAACTTATCTGGCTCATAGGACCTCCCAGAGTCTGAACCAACAACCAGAAAGCCTTTATGGGACAAACCTAATACCTCTAAATATATGTGACAGTTGTGTAGCTTGGTATATTTGTGGAACTCCTAACAATGGGAGCAGGGGTTGCTCCTAATGCCTTGGCAGGCTATTGGGAATCTAATACTCATACTAATTTGCCTTGCCAAGCATATATACAAGGAGAAGTACTTAGTCTTACTGCAACTTGATATGCTATGCTTTGTGATACTCATGGGAGGCCTGCTCCTTTCTTAATAGAAATAATGGAGGAATAGATTGTGGTGGGGTAGAGGGGAGATGGGGGAGGAAATAGGAAGATAGGATGGAGGGGAAACTGTGGTCATGATGTAAAAAAAATGAAATAAAAAAAGCATTTAACAACAGGGAAAAAAAAGACTAACAAAATGGTTGGGAAAACAGTATCCACCCTTCTGCTGCATGTAAGAAACTCACTCAACATAAAAGATAGACATTATATCAGAGTAAATGAAGAAAGGATTTCCAAGTAAATTGATGAGGAAGGACTCTTGGTCCTCTACAAAGGAAAAATTCATCAAGATGGCATTTCAATTCATAACATCTATGCTTCTAACACAAGGGGAACCTCATTTGTAGAGGCATCATTAATAGTGTGTAATACACACTCACCCTTAAACATTGATAGTGTGGGACTTCAATACCCGACTCTCACTCACAAACAGGTCATCCAAACAAAGAGGAAACTGGGGAATTCTGGAGCCAATAAATATTTACAGAACATTTTACCTGAACATGAAAGAATACTTTGTGAACCTCATAAGACTTCAAAATTTACTACATAATCAATCACAAAGTAAGACTCAAAAGATACAATAAATAACCCCTTGAAAGCTAACAGAACACTATGGATTAAAAGCTGGATTGTAACAACAGAAAAGACAGAAAGCCTTCAAACTCATGGAAACTGAGTAACTCTGCTGATTGATAATGAAATCAAGACAGAAATAAAGAAAAAAATAATAAATGACTTTTAGAATTTAGTGAAAATGAATATACAACATACCAAAAGGTGTGGAACACAATGAAAGCAGTGCTGTGCAGCAAGTTCATAGCACTAAAGTACCTATAAAAATCTGAAGGAATCTCATACTAGCAATTTAACAAAACACTGAAAAGCTCATAACAAAAAGAACTAAACACACCAACAATTATTAGATGTTTCTGTTTTATTAGTAAAATGGAAACAAGGAGAATAATATCAAGAATTAATGAAACAAAGAGTTGGTTCTCTGAGACAATCATCAAGATAAACAAACCCATATCAAATATGACTAAAAGTAAGAGAGAGGATATCAAAATTAACAAAATCATAAGTGAAAAGGAAGATAAAACAACAGATAGTGAGGAAATTTAAAGACTCATTAGGTCATACTTTAAAACTATGTACTGTACAAAATTGGAACATCTCAAAGAGATGGATAAATTTCTCATTAGATGCGACTTACTAGTGTTAAATCAAGATCAGATAAACAATATAAATAAACATTTAACCCCTTAAAGTAATAGAAGCAAACAGTATCGTTTGGTCAAAATGGCTGTCGACAGAATGGGAAAAGATTTTCCCTAACTCCAAATCCAATAGAGGGCTAATATCACAAAAAGATAAAGAACTCAGGAAACTAGACATTAACAAACCAAATAATCCAATTAAAAAATAGGGTATGGTTGTAAGCAGATAATTCTCAACAGGAATTTCAAGTGGCTGAGAAACACTTAAAGAAATATTCAACATTTTTGCCACCAGGGAAATGCAAAAGATAACAACTTTGAGATTTACCACTAATATCCACATGACAGAGTCTATACTAGGCTGTTTTGAAATTTCTTCTCTCAAAAGAATACATCTAAAACTCTTCATTTTAGCCTCAGGCAAGCTCTTTGGGCAACAGCAAAGGCAGATCTGTATCAAAACACCTGCTAGAGTCACTCTTGTTTTCTATGGCCCTGTCCCCAAAGAATCACGAAGATCTCCTTCAATCTTCCTTCCCAGAATTCCTCCCAGTATCCCAGTCTCAAACATCAGCAGGCATTCACTGTTAACAGACCAGCTGAGAAAACCAGGGAAAAGGATAAGCTAACCAAAGAAACTCACCACTTTCTCCCCTCCAACAAATCCAATACCTCAGTCTCATCCGCAGCTCAGCAACAGAATACCTGCTATCATCTTCCTCCCCCATGCTGCCAACATCTGTGGATCCCATAGACTTTTCAGTCCTGACCTTTCTTCCCTCCACTTGTTGCTTTATCCTAGAATCCAGCTTCAGGAAGAAGTCTCTGCTAAGGCATAGGCCAATTTTCCTAGGGAAGCAAGAAGGCTGAGAGCAGATAGTCTCCTCTTCTCCTTCTATTCTTCCAGATCTGCATTGCCTGTCTGAGTAGACAAAATAAGCAGATGCTGGTGGGACATCGTTCTTTCCATCCTCCTCTGAACTCCATCACATCCTAGCATGTTCCCATCTCTAAGTATAACCATAGTACACAGAAACACATTTTACCTGGAAGAATCAACACACACACACACACACACACACACACACACACACACACACACACATCTATTAGGTCCACTGAAAATTTCATAAAAGGCAGCACAGAGCCCCCACACTCTCCTAAAATCCAGAGAGAAAACAGTAACCAAGGAACAGAATACACACCCAACAAAGATAGGAATTATAATCTTCCCAATCCCTGGTACCTAGATGCCAATGTAAAAACACAATCAATAAGAGCCAGAACAATATGCTTCAACTAGAGACTATTAACTTTACAGCAGCAGAGCCTGAATACTACAACATAGGTGAAGCACAAGTAAAGACCTTGTACTTGTATGAATATGATAGAAATACTTAAAGAGGGAATGAAACATGCCTTAAAGACATCAAGGATAACACAAAGAAAGAGTGGAAGGAAATGAATAAAAGTGCTGAAAACCTGGATGTAAAAATAGTCTATAAATGAAAATCAAACTGAGGGAATTCTGAAAAGGAAAACTTTAGGAATTACAGTGGAAAGCTTCACTCATTTTTCTATGGAGGCCCTAAAAGCCACAAGGGCTTGGAAAGATGTGCTTCAGACTCTAAGAGAAGAAGTATATCAACCAAGACTACTATACTCAGTAAAACTTTCAATCACCACTAATAGAGAAAATAAGATATTACATGATAAAATCAAATTTAAGCAGTATCTACCTACAGGCCTACAGAAGGATCTAGAAGGAAAAATCCAGCATAATGAGGTTAACTACAAACAGGAAACAATGGGAATAAATATTCTTACTCGAACAAAAATCAAAGGAAGGGAAGCACAACAACAAACACACACGTACACACACATACATACACAAACACACAAATACATACACACACAAACACACACATACACACTCATACACAAACACACACATACAAACACACACATGAACACACACAAACACACCTACACAAACTCACACAATACACAATCACATACATAAACACACATACACAAGCACAAGCACATACACACACAAACATATACACACACACACACACCACCACAACCACCATCACCACCACCACCATGAACAACAAACTAACAGGAATCAATAATCATTGGCTATTTATATATTTCAATATCAAAGGACTCAATTCCCCAATAATAAGACACAAGCTACATATGTGTCTTATTATTTTGTAATGCATATAAAAACAGGAATCATCCATCTAATGCATACAAGAAACATACCTTAACATATTCTAGGCAAATGAACCTAAGAAGAAAGCAGATATAGCCATTTTTAATATCTAATAAAATAGATTTCATGCCAAAACTAATGTGAAGAAATAGGAAAGAACTCTCCATACTCATCACAGGAAAAAATCTATGAAGATGACGTTTCAATTCTTAACATCTCTGCCCCAAACAAAAGACCACCCACAAGTATAAATGAAGCACTACTGTAGCTTAAATGACATATTAAACCTCACACAGTGATAGCTGGAGACTTCAATATTCCACATTCAGCAGTGGAAAACTTATCAAGACAAAACTAAATGGAATAATGCTCTAACTACCAGACTTTATCAACTAAATAGACCTAATAGATATTTACAGAACATTTCACACAAACAAAAAAATACCTTCTTCTCTGCATGGAACTCATGCTCAGACATATAGCAAATCTCAAGAAATGTAAGAAAACTGATATAACTTGCTACATTCTATCAAAATATACAGATTAAAGCTTAATATCAACAACAGAAACAAGAAAAACTTTGAAAACTTAAGGAAACTCATGGACAAGTATCTACTGAATGTAAAATGGGTCAAGACAGATCTTAATAATAAATTAAAGACTTTCTAAAATAGAATGAGAATGAACACACAACATACTCAGACTTATGGGACACAATGAAAGAGTTTTTAAGAGGCAAGTTTATAGCATTAAAAGTCTATATTTTAAAAAGGAGCAATCTCATACTAGCAACTTAATAGCACACATGAAAGCTCTGGAAAAATAGCAAATCCTACCCCAAAGGAGTAGATTAGAAGAAATGGAGAAATATTCAAACTCATTGCTGAATTTGATAAAATAGAAACAAAGAGAACAAAGAATTGATGAAACAAGGTGTTGGTTCTTTTGAAAAATCAATAAGATAGACAAATCTTTCTCCAAAGTAACTAAAAGGCAGAGAAAGAATAACCTATTTAACACATTTAGAAATGAAAATTTGGATATAACAACAGCCATGAAAGAAGTCCACAGAATCAAAGGGTTAATTTTCTCAATAAATACCACGTATTAGAGTTAAATCAAGATCAAATGAGCAGTTTAAACAGACCTTTAAATAGAAACAGTCACTAAAAGTCTCCCAAACAAAAAAGCCAAGGATCTGATCATTTTACCAGAGATTTCTACCAGATATTCAAAGAATTAATACCAACACTCCTCAAATTATTCCACAAAAGAGAAACAGAAGAAATATTGCCCAGTTCATTTTACTAGGCTACAGTTACCCTGATACTCTAACCAAATAAAGTCCAATAAAAAATTACAGAGCAATTTTCCTTATACACACAGATGCAAATATATTTTTAAAAAACTACTTGAAAATAAAATCCATGAACACAACTCAAAGATCATATACCATGATCAACCAAGTAAGCTTCATCTTAAAGATGCGGGGGATGGTTCTAAATAAAAACAACATGATGATTTAATTACATACAGAAAAGACCTTTAAAAATCCAAAACTTTTTCATAATAAAATTTTTGTATGTATTAGGGATACAAAGGATATACCTCTTCATGATAAAGATAGTTTACAGGAAGCTCATCAACTTCAACATGGAGAACCTTAAAACAATTCTGCTAAAATCAGAAACAAAAGAAGGATTTGAAATGTTTGCATACCAATACAAATATAATGTATAACTATGAATAGATGGGGTTTTCTAGAATGGAAAGATGAAGAGAGGAGGGAGTTTGGAAAGGTGGTAGACACAGAATACAGGGAGACACAGTTAAAATTAGGGGGCATTTGAGACATAGTATGAAAACCTGATACAACAGAAACTTACAAAATATATACATATATGAAGGTTATCTGAATGAAATCACCAAATAATGAGAAAGACACATTGCCAATGAACATCTCTTGTCACCAATGAAGCTTCCATGATAAGGATCAATCATACATAAATCTGTTGTTTGCCAAAGGGGTCCCAGGGTAATCTCCAAAAACCCAACTGTTGTCAAGACTATCAGTTATTCTCCACAAACTAAGAGCGTGTCATCATTGGTGAAGATAGCACCTCCAGAGTTCATTGAAAATAGAAACGTTGAGGTGTCCCTCACTTAGACCTTTCAGTCCTACAATCTTTGGTATGGGAACAATCTCTCCAAACACTCAAAAGAAAAGTAGAAACACCAAGCCAGTCACAAACCCATATCTACAATTATGTACTGCGTGCAAGATATGCTAGGGCAATGGTGGCATTGTCATAAACCATAAACCAACCAACAAGTGATGTGAGCTAAGGCCCAGTGCATGAGTTGGAACCTGTACTGTACTGATACTACTTGGGGGACCAAGAACCTGTGACTAGGGAGCTAAGAGACCTAGGGTAAAACCAAATGCTACTGGGCTGGAGTCCTAGACTGCATATAAAGGAGAAAAAGAGGAGGACACAAGCATCAATTACCCTGTTTCTTGACAAAGGATGTAGTGCGGCAGCTGCCCCAAGCCCTTGCTCCTATGCCTTCCCTTGTCTTAAAGGACTGGCCCTTGAACTGTGAGATTTTGCAAAGCTATTTTATCATAGCAACAGGAAGATAACTAATATTCCATTTAGTTAGTAGTGTAATGCTTAAAATTATGTAAATATTATGGTCATATACTCTCATTTGGTAGAGACAATTTGAATTCTATTAATTTTGCTCTATTATGTTTAATAGCTCCTCATTTTACCCTCAACTGTATCCTGGTTGGGATACATGGTTTTATATTCTTCTGTGCACAATTGAGAAATATCTAGAGATGTTATTCAACATTATATTTGTTAGGTTAGGTCATAAACATTTAAACTTAGTTGCTTTCTTATTTATAGATAATAAGCAGTTTGTCTTTAATATGAAACTCCCTACTGTTTACATAATTTAGGTTGAATTAGAAAACCATTATTTAGTCTGTTATAGAAGCTTATGTTCACTGCCAAAAATACAGTGAGAAGTAGGGAAATATGTAAATTTGGTATTTTAAATGCATTTTAAAAAGGACATTTAGAGTATAGTTTTCTGTTTAAAAATCTGAAAAAAAATTGTCAATTGGAGAAGGCCCATTAAACTACAACTATGTTAGAGGAACTTACTTGAAAATATTGCCACATCTAAACAATAATTTATAAAATAACATGGAAAAATACATTTGCCCATTGTAAATCCACATGATCTGAAGCAGGTTTGCATATTCACAAAGAATACAAGAGATGTATCTTGTTCAGTTATTTTCCTATAGACAAATACTGTATAAACTTAATTGTATAGACTAAAATTTCAGGATGTAAGCTCAGCATGTCAGTTTCCTTAGTGACAGCATTAGAATGGAAGGCTGGGAGAAGGAATGTTGCACACCTCAACATGTTCAGTTCAGGACTAGGAACTGTCAGGATCTGCCATGAGGATGTTCATCTATAAAAGTGAACATGCAGAGTAGAAAGGCAGAGCAGGAAGACCTAGTGCTTGTCAACTTAGAATGGAAAAGAAGGAAATTGTTTGGAGATAAGCAGCCCTTGATCCTGTTGCGCACTGTGGGATGTTGCTTAAGAATGAAAGAAGAATTGTTTTTTATCTTTCTTTGTGTTTTCCTGTATTATGCTGTTTCTATGTGTTTGGTTTCTATATTTCTGTCTCCTTCTGTTTTTACCTTTTGAAATTTGATCTCATATATCCTGAACTGGCACTGAAATTGCTTTGGGATTAGGATATCCTTCAATTTGTGTGATCTTCCTACCTCCTAGAAGTTTGTACCATTACACACAGTTTCTGACTTCAGTGTGTTGAGAAATCTCTGTGATGCTTTGCATCATGGCTATATATATATTCTAATGGATATATTCATTTCAATAATTATATATATAATCTAAATATATATATATATATATATATATTACATTAAAGTATAAGGGATAGTAGGGGAATTATTTGAGAAGAAAATAGGGACCAAAAATATGGGAAGAGATGATAATTATATTAATGACTAAATTACTTAATATGTATGTGTGAGAAATCACAGTGAAACCCATTATCTTGAACAATCTATGCACACTAATAAAACTTTCAATGCCTGAAAGAAAAATAAATAAATGAATATGTGAGGTTGTGCAATCCTGTGCCCTTAAAGCCTCCTTCAGAGAACTTTCCAGGTGTATTGGGTAGAGGGCTTTAGCACAGAGAGCCCTCTCCTGTAATATCTATATATCTACACACTACATACTCTACTACATATCTATGACCATACATAAAATATTTCAACTATATCTAGAAAACTTGATCTCTTTAGATTGATGAGTTTTATATAGAGGAGGCAAACAAAATTATTACTCATTAAACCATTCAAGTTATTAGGTTCTCATACTGGCATCAATCCTTCTGTCAGAAGGCAGATGAGTAAAGGAAGGTCAGAAACAGTCAAGAAGCAGGTGTAGTTGGGCCTCTTTGTGAGCAGAAGAGAGAGGAACTATCAAAAGTATCAGAAAGTAATGTGCATTTGCCTTTTGATCACAAGTACTATTCTTATGTCATTCAAATGTTTGAGAATTCCCTCTGGTACATTGTTGTTTAGAACTGTAAACCGTGTGTGTGTGTGTGTGTGTGTGTGTGTGTGTGTGTGTGTGTGTAAAATATATATATATATATATAAAATATATACATACATATACCTCCAAAATTCTAAGAATTAGCCTATTTTCTAAATTCTAGTAAGAAATAATTTAAACTACACAATTTTTTAAATTGAGACATAAAGTTGTTTGCATTTATATAGCAATGTTCAAATTAGTACACATTGTGGAATGATTAAATCAGCAAAATTCACAGTCACCATTATGTGTGAGAACACAACACCCACTTACACTATATTTTTCAAAATAAACTACATTATCCTTGGCAATTGACATGCTACTGTTTTGGAGATCTCTTGAGTTTATTTCCCTATGTAACTGTAATTATTTTTCTTTTATTAATTGGAATAGATTCATCTCTCGTACAATATATTCCAAACACAGTTTCCCTCCCTCCACTCTAGCTCCCTACTCCTCTCGCCTGCAGATCTACTCCCACTCTATTTCCTCTTCAGAAAAGCACATGTCTGAGATGACAGCCAGACTAACACCTCCCCAACATCTTCTCCATCATTAGCACAGTAAGAAAATCTTGCCTATGGCAGAAGATTAAAACATAGATGTACCAAAGATCTCTCATGTGCATTTGAATGTATGCACATGGAGTATTTTAAAAACCAATTAAAAATTTGTCAAACCTTAACAACTTATCTTTAAATATGCAGTAGTTCTATTTTAAAATTTCTTTAATTTACCTACTTATATGTTATTACTTTAGAAGAGTGTCTTAGACAATTTCCCCTTAATTATTGTTTTTATTTCAATTTTCCAGACTGCTAAATTAGGCACCTTACACTTTCAGCAAGTTATGTTAATATGACAGATACTACCATCTGTCACTTACAGTTTTTACACTTTACTTTCAAATGTATAGTGCTAATAATAGTTTTAATCATTTAATTTTAAGTAAAACATATTTTAAACAGTTGAGTTATATAGAAAAAAATAGCTTATGGACTAATTTGCCAGGAATATGTCTGTCAGGTATAAAGAGTAATATTTATAATTTAGCCAAGTATTAATTTGATACATGTAATTAGATGCTAGTTAAATTTCTAACATCTAAATTAGAAATTTTACAACTGAGTGTTAGAACATTTATCAGCATAAACAGTCTCATTGATTATGAGGACTGCCCATATCCTGAATATGAAATGCCTGAACAACCTATCATGGACCCAGATGTACATGTGCCTGAAGAAGTGAAATGTTGTCAGACTGTGTGTAATGATTCCAGTAGTGATAGATGAGACTCTACTCTTTTAAATTCAAATTTCAGCCAAATGTCTAGTTCTGGTGTCAAAAGATCACAACCCACTTTTTTCCCACTTCTGAGGATTGAAACTAGACCTTAGGCATGATGAACAAGTGATCAATCACTAATCTACAATTCCCAGTGGTAAGAGCCAATTTTTGATTTCTTTCTTTTCTTTATCTCTGTCCATGATACTTATCCTCTTATAAAATGGAAGAGGGGTATATAAAAGCACCATTTTTTCTGAGTCTTTCTCTTTGTATCACAGCTTATCTTTGCCCTTGTGGGTTATATGGTTCTCAAGAAATGTCAGTATGTATTGTTTATATTCTGCCAATAGGGGTTTCAGTGACAACTGGAGCCAAGGAGCTACCAGACACCGGCCACTGCCTAGGGTCATGTCTCAATCCATGACCTTGCAAAAGCCAGGGTCTTGGGTGGTGTCTGTTGCTCCAGTTGCTACCAAGGGTTCTGTAGATGCCTGGGTTCTGGCCAGCCCTTGTGATTATGTTGATGCCTGGGACCACGTTGCTTCTGGGGATCCCACTAACTGGGGGGTCTGTGCTGCCACCAGGGCCATAGCCCTTGTTATTGGAACCATGCTGTGGTGAACAAGCCCTGCCCTTCACTGGTCCTGAGATAGCTGTTCTTGCCGCTCGCTGGATATTGCAGCCGGTAAGCTGTCCCTACTCCTCAAAGGAGAGCTCACTCCCATACCACCCCTGACTCTGTACATTGCACTTGGGAAAGATGGCCCCATTCATCATCATTGGCATGTACCTCACCTGGGAAGCACACTAGAGCTGATCCTGTGGTCAAGATGCAGGTGAGTCAATCCTAAGCAGATGCAGGTGAGCTGAACCTGACCCTGCCTGTCATGTGGTAACATGGTGAGGGAAAGATGCCCTCCTCCCTCCCTCATTACCACATGCAGCATGGGATAGTGCTGGTCCTGGGGTTACAATTGTTTTAAAAATGTTAAGTGGTGCTGGTTACCATGTGGAAAGGTCATGAGGCATGAGCCACAAGAAAACCTAGCATCAGAGCTTTATTAGGAGGAGGGAGGCAGACAAAAGAACCAGGCCTGGGGAAGAAGCACTTGCAGAGCAGAGGGGGGTGGGGCAGGAGAGAACAGAGCAGAGAGAGGGGTGGAGTCTGTGTCGGGCTTTTTAAGGGTTCCTGTGAACATGTGCTTACAGAGCTATGCCATGCATGTGCTGATTGTGTGACCATGCCGCAAGTGTAATCACCAGCGCACATTTGCTTAGCTCCTGAACTGCGCATGTGCAGTCATATAGCTGGAGTGGTGGCAGAATCCTCACAGTTACAACAGTGTTAGAGCTAGCCCTGACACTCACTAGCTCCATCACATGAGATTGCAGCCTCGGCTTCCTGTCTGAGCACACACTGGAGCTGATGCTGTTGTCAGGGATGCAGGTGAGGCATACCTGAGGGTGTGAGAACAAACAGAGCTGATCCCACCTCCCCCTCACCTGCCATGCAGTGACAAGAGTGAGGGAAAGATGCCCTCCTAACTCCATCTCTTGCTAACTGTAGCAGGTCAGAGAGCTGGCCCTGGGGGTCACAAGAGTGAGAGACCTAGCTCCGCCCCAGACCAGCTACAGAACACCCTGGAAGCCTTGCACCCAGCTGCACTTGTTGGGGACACGAGGTGAGCCAGCCCTGAGGGTGTGAAAGCAGGAGAGTTGACCACCTCCCCTCATCATATGCCCCATACAGCAATCAGGAGAGAGGGCCCTGTACCTTTTCTGGGCAAACAGGACAGATGGCCCTGGAAATATGAGTGAAGGGGGCAAGGATCTGAGGGCCAAAGAGCAGAAGTGGCCTCACTCTTTGCTGTAGGCTGCATTGGGTGAGCTAGCGGAGGCAGTGCTGGGGAGCTCATTAGGGTGGTGACAATGAGGGAAAGCTGGTGGGCTGACCAACCCACCTACCACCCAGGCCCAGAACCGGGGCTAGGAAGGAGTTGGCCCACCCCAACATCCACCAAATCTAGGAGCTGTTGGGGCATGTGAAGGGAAGAATCTACAAATCCAAAGCGGCAAGATCTCCATGACCAAGAACAACAAGGATATCTGAGAGGAGTCCCAGGGAGGGGCCATTGTCAGTGGTGTGGCAGAAACCAGAGGCCTGGAGTCAGACCAATGACTCAAGGCAATGAACACTTACGAGTAAAGATGAATGGACTAAAGGGTAAACTGTGTTTTAATTGGCTACCCTACAGCTCCCACAATGAGATTTTTCTCACTCTTTCTTTTGAGATTTTTCTCACACTTTCTTTTGAGGTTTTTCTCACTCTTTCTTTCTTTTCTTCTTCTTTTTTTTGGTGTTAGTTTTGTTTTGTTTTGTCTCTGTTTTCTTTTGGGTTTTTCTTTTAAATTTGGTTTTGCTTTTGTGGGGAGGTTGCAGGGGCAGAGCAAACAGGGAGATAAGTGAGATCAGAATGCACTATGAATTCCACAAAAAATCAACAAAAGTAAAAAAAAATAAGAAATTACTTGTATTTTTCCTTAAAACCCTTTTCCACACAGAAGAGTGAAGTGATTTGTTTTCTTTATTTTTTATCAATGAAACTTTAATTTTCTTTTCCTTATTGTAAAATACACCCACTGAAGTAATTTTTCTTTAGCCCTTTTCTTATAAAAAGTATTTCTGCTAGTTTTTAGCCAAAAATTCAATTTTGACCACTGTATGATGGCATGGACTCACTCTGTACCCCAAGTTCTTTCTGACCACTGGCTTCTTTTTGTTTCCCTTTTCAGTCAATTCTGAAGCCTTTCGGTGTTTATGGGCTTAGGTTCAGGCTCAGTCCATCATCTCTGGGGCTGCACTCTGACATTTCCCATTTCCTCTGCATTCAGCAGAGGCTCTTTTCTCACTGGCTGCCTTGCTTGAGTTGTTCTACACTATTTCTTTTTGTTGTTGTTGTTTTGTTTTTTGTTTGTTTTGGTTTTTGGTTTTTTGAGGCAGGGTTTCTCTGTGTAGTTTTGGTGTCTGTCCTGGATCTCGCTCTGCAGTCCAGGCTGGCCTTAAACTTAGAGTTTAAGAGCCTCCCGAGTGCTGGGATTAAAGGCATGCATCGCTGTTGCCCGGCTTCTACACTATTTTTTGTACTGTGTTGCTCTCTACTTCAAGCATATAATCTTCATTGCAAAGTCCAATTCATATTTTAGACACAGTTGTCCTATCTTTGGAAGAATTCCATTAGACACACCTCAACTTTTTTTTCTTCAGAAACTCAGTATGTAGTTGAGGATGAAACAGGCCTCATTCTGCAGATCAAAATGGCCTCAAACTCACAGATCCACCTGCTTCTGCCCCATGAATGATGAGATTAAAGGAATGCACCACTACGCCTGAATTTTTTTCTTGTTGCGTTGAATTATAAATTGTGAATTTTTCTGTCCATCCAAGTATATAAAAAGTAAAGTGTCACAGTAAGCCTAGGCTTTATGAAATAGTACAGGTGCTACTTTGCATTTTCTCAGAATGTGCCTCAAGATACAGAGATATTCAGTATAGCATGGTGAAGGACCAAAAACTGAGTGGAGAAGAAAAAAAAAAGTCAACCCAAATTCTTTCTCATGTGAGTCACTTGTTAGTAAGTACAAGCAGCATGGACAAAACCTCGAGCTTCACAAACAACACAGTCATAGACATGTCATATATGTGTAGCTCCAGAGTATAGGCTTACACCAAGTTGCCTATTCACAGAGCTATGAACAAATTAAGAGATCAATTTGCTTTAGCCTGGGGCTTTTATAGTAGTAAGTGATAAATGGGGACTGGTGTCAGCTCATTTACCTTAACAGAACAAACCTAACACTTTACTTGAAGCAATATCAACTGCCAAAGTTCATGTAGACATTTCTAATTATTATAGACCTCTGACTGTTTTGTTTTTATTGAATTGGCATAACCTATAAATATACAGGTTGTAAATAATTATCATTTTAGAATTATTTCACAAATACAATCATTGCCTTCAAAGCTGTGAATCTTAGCTTTTACCAACAGTGAGAGTCACACCACAGTGCTAGGGCTCACAGTGACGGCAGACACAGTAATAGGCCATCATTTGCCAGTATTCCATAATTTAATTCTACTAACTGTGTGGCTTGAAAACAACTATAACACATAGAAACTGAGACACAGAGATGTTTATAACTTGTAAGAGCTCTAAGTGGAAGTGTTAGTAGACAAGGCCATGCTTGATGAGACATCTGATGCTAGAAAGCGTGCTTTTGACTATTTCAGTAGGGTTTTCTCTATAAAACTGCTGTATAGCAAAGGTACTGCTTGTGAGGAAACATTTCATGCTCAGGACGATTGTTGACATCTTCTAAGTTTAAAGTCACATTTTCTTCCCACTGTTACACTGTCATGTGTTTGTACTGTAGCTCAGACCTCAGATGTCTTCAGTTTGTATTGCATTTCTAGAATTTCAAAACTTATAGTCTTACTATTAAATACAACAATATTCATTGAACATAGATGGTTTAATCAGCCTTCTTCACATTTTATCATCTCGTCCACTAAATCAATGATAAATCTGACTTTTCGTTCATTTTCATTACTAATAAAGCCAAGAGAGCATCTCTCTAGGGCTATTGTCTTATAGAAAAGGAGACTTTATTATTCATGTTAAAACAGCATATATGTACACACACACACACACACACACACACACACACACACACACACACACACATATAAAACAATGGCAGTTCTATTCATGACATCATGACATCTACCTGCCCAAACTCTTTTTATATACTCCATTCTCACATAGTTCAGTCTCCCAAACCATCTATGCTCAGAGAAACTCACAAGTATCCATGTGTCCTGTAGTAGTGACAACCAGCTACGCAGAAATGAAATCCAGCTCACAAACCAGAACCTCACAGTCCTTAAATCAGTTTTTACAAGATTCTATGAATGTCACGACTTTCATCAATAACAAGGGAGACAGTATTTAAAGGAGAAATTAATTTAAACAAATAAACCCAAACTGAATTTCTCTCTTCATAGAAAAACGAAGTGAAAATCTCAGAGAAACACTCCAAAAAGTAAATACACAATAAACAAAAGGTAATTTTACAAAACTAAAACATTTTCTTAATAAATACTTTATAGTAAATAACATTAAATTGTAAAATAAGAACAATATGTGTTTACTTGAATGCTGTGAAATGCACTACAAAAATCAATTAAGATCAAAATTTAAGTATTGTAAACCTGAAGCAAAACAATAGGGAATGTACAATAAAAACACATTATAGATTCACAATGGAATACTATTTAGCTGTAAAGAGAAATGAGATCATGGAACAGGAAAACACTATCTTGATCTAAGTAACTCAGACCCAGAATGACAAAAGCCACATGCTCCCTCCTACCTAAGATTTCTAACTTTGAATTTTCAGATCTGATATTTAGTAAATGCGGAAATGGGGGATAATAAATGGGACCATAATGTGGGGGGAAAGAAGCTCTAGGAAAGGGAAATGATAGGATACAGGTAATGTAAAGGGGCAAATGTGAGAGGCAGGGCACTTTAATTGAGTAGGGGAAAATAAGAGTCATAGAGAAGAAGGATAAACAATACTAAGAATCTTTGAAAATTTGATAAGCAATATTTATCCAAAATGATCTGCAATGCAAGTAAAAAACATTAATTGAAGTTAGACAACTTGGGGGTGATAATGCTCCCCCCTCAACAGCAATAGACAATCTGACAGGAATTTTCACAGTAGGCATGAAAAACCTCCTTACGACTTGTTTGTCAGGGTAATTCAAAAGACTCTTCAAACAATATAGTCTAATCCAATTCCCTTTAGTTGTCACCCAGAATTTGAAAGTAAGTTCCTATTCCTGAATACACCACACATAGAGGATTTGAGCTGGATCTGATCCGAAAACTTCCTTGTCTGGGATTACCTTCCACAGTACTTGAAGGTGCAAAGGAAGGAGAGGACTCAACAATTCCTTTACCACCCCATGAACCACAAAAGGACAAGCAAAGCAAGATACCCAAAAAGTCAATAGCGACTCTTAGATCCCGGGGATAGCCAGCTGCTGTTTAATTGAACACAAGGCATATTCAACAGGGGGGAAATCATGCATACTACAGCAAAATTAGTCAACTACATATAGCTTGTCAGGTCGTAGTTCTTAAGGTAAGAACCTACTCTTTACAATGTCCAAAATCAGTATAATTCCTAATGGAAATTTTAGCAGTTATCCTACATATAAGTGTAGCTCTTATGCCTCAAAAAATGAAGCTCCTCCTTACACGAAATATAGACCATTAGAAAAAGCCATCACCAACAAAAATGCAGAGCACATCTGACCATGGGGCCCCAGATGACTCATCTACAACACAGCCTGTACAGTTAAGGATCAGGGAATATAGCGGCAGAGAAGCACCTAAACTGTAAGAGCCAGAGAAGCAGGGTGTCTGCTGTATGTTACGTTTCTGTTTACAAGAGGGAAGTTGTACCTCACATAAACAAAATTTCAACAGCATATCTACGTAAACAATACTCAAACAATTCCGACACTAACTGACATCTCAGCCTAGATGGGGGAAGTCTCAAGGTGATGCACACCTACATGAAGCATTATGAGCAATTAACAACTGCTAAGAATCGGAGCATTTTCTTCCTGGGGGATGAGCCTTCTATTTAGTTATGAAACACCAAGTTGCCATATACATGTAAGCAACATATACATATACGTTCAAGTAACAATGGAGGAACTCATCTGGGTGTGTTTATATGTTTATCCATCTATGTGCAACAACAATGGTTAAAGCAGAGCAGGCCAGCACTCGGGAGGCAGAGCCAGGCAGATCTCTGTGAGTTTGAGGCCAGCCTGGTCTACAGGGCGAGATCCAGGACAGGCACCAAAACTACAGAGAGAAACCCAGTCTCACAAAAAAAAGAAGAGCAGGCCATAAATTTGGGAGGAAGTGGAAACATAGGTATGAAATGAAAGGAGGGAGAAAACAGAGTAGACAAATGTTATAATTATATTTCTGTTAAATTGAGAAACTAAAGAGAAATACTGTTGAATACTGGGAAAGTGAAAAATTAATACTTTCATATTCAAACTTAGACATTATTTATCATTATTATGTTTTTTAGCAGTATTTGAAATAAACAGATCATTTGAGAGACATGGTTAATTGTGTATTTTACTTAGTATTCATACCTTAACAGTCATATTTATTTTTCAAAACAAGAGTTAAAAGGTTTTCTTTATTTTAGTTTTATTTTAATTATAATTCTTATGAGAAGAATTTACTTAACAACTCCAGTGATGAGGGAGCATTCCAAGACAGATGTGCTGATTAGTGTTTGTTTGTTTCTTTGTGATACAGCTAGGGTCATCTGGGGAAAGGTAACATCAGCTAAGAAAAAACCTATGTCAGATTGGCCTGTAGGCAAGGCAATAAAGCACTTTAGTAATTAATGGTTGATGTGGGTGTGCCTGATGCACTTTGGTGGTAAGAGCCCTTGGCAAGTGGTCCTTGGTTTTATAAAAATGCAGACTCAATAAACTATTAAACAGCACTGAAAATAAAACATTAAGCACATTACTTTAAGGTCTCTGCTTCAGTTCCTGCCTCTAGGCAGGTCCCTGCCTTGGTTTATCTGGGTGGTGTTACCTTTAAGCCAAATAAACCATTTCCTCCACATATTACTTTTGATCAGGGTCTTTGCAATAGCAACAGAAGTCATAATAAAACAGAAATTGGTCCCAGAGGGATTAATGTGTTGAAATACCTGGCTATATTATGGGTAGATTGTGAAGGATTTTTGAAATTTGGGTTGAAAAAAGCCTTTGAGTGTTCAGTGATTAAGAACTTGTGGGAATTGGAAGATAATGTTGAGAGCAGTGAATTTGATGGAACAAATCTTCCGAGGGAAGAAAAGACCATCAGGGCCATTTATGTGATATTTTCACTTACAAATAAGTGGTCATTGGGAGCTAAAGAATCTGCTATGATAAACAAGAGAACATATTTTGCCTTAATCAGACAATTGATGCTGGTATGCTGGTGATGCAAAACCAGCCCAGATGAAGAAACTATCAGAAGTGTGGCAAAAATATAATGGGAAATATTTCCTAAGTACCAGCACAAACCATCTGTAGCTCAGAGAGTACCAAAGCTATATCTCAAGCTGGGTCATCCAATTGGTAAATGTCTAATCTCTCATCTGTTACTTGTTTTGGCAGCATAAAATCTCCGCATTTAGGGTCATGGATAGCAGCTAAGCTCTGGCACTGTAAGAGTCCAGGAGATGGCAATAGTGAAGATGTTCTCCCTCATTTGCTCTGGAAAGCACAGGATTGAAGAAGTCACAGGCAGAAACTGAAGCTTGGGGTAATGTGACCACAACAGAGTCTCTAAAGAGAACCAGGAGAAGATACAGGAACAGGAGACTCTCTAAAGAGAGTCAGAAGAGGAACAGCCAAAATATAGGAAAGACATCAAGATATTGAAAACACTAGGATCATGAGAGTATTTGCAAGAACAGAAGCAGTGGTGGGATGGGACTTGCCTGAGCTTCTAAGGCAAGCAAGAGAAGTAGAACTGCCCAGGTCCTTGCAGCACATATTGTGAGTGGGTCTCAGAAGTCAGATTTATTATACTATTGAATTTTGATTTTTTTTTTTTGTGACTGTGTTCTAGTTCTTTTCCCCTGAAACAAGAATGAAACTTATTTTGGATTTTATAGGAGTCCACAGGCAAAATACTTTGGTCTTTAAAAGACACTGAGTTTTTAAAGAGGACTGAACTTTTTTAAGAACTGGATTTTTAATGTGTTTGAATTCGTAAAGACTGTGGAACATTCAAAAGTTGCAATGAGTGTATGTAATAAAAAATAAAGAAACAGAGGCAATGAAATTGAGAGAGAGCGAGGAAGGCAATGGTGCATGGGACTATTGGAAAGAAGAAAATGATAGAGGAAAACAATGTAATTATTTTTTAAATTCAAAAATATAAAAACAAATTACAAAAAGAATTGGAAACATGATTTGTACAATGATATTAATATTAATTAATATTTGGTTTGGGAGATGAACAGCATATGAAAGGTTACTGGTTTAATAGTAATGTATTTTCAAGTCACGTTAACAAGGGATCAATCATGCTGACTAGTTTTGGGTTTTCTGTTTGTTTTTTGTGTCCATGTAGCAGAGCTAATTTCGGGGGGAAGATGGAACCTCAACTAAGAGAATATCTCTGTCAGATTGTCCTTTAGGCAAGACTGTAGGCCATTGTCCTGATTATAAATTGATGAGCTAGCGCCCAAGGCACAGTGAATAGATCTACCACATACTAGTGGTCCTGGGTTCTATAAGAAAGCAGATTCAGCAAGCTATGTGGAGAAAGCCATTAACAAAAATTACTCCATGGCCTCTTGCCTTACCCCAGGTTCCTGACCCCAGGCCCTTGCCTTAAGTTTCTGTCTTGTCCTCATTTGATGATGAACTGTAATCTCTAAATTCACACCTATTTTTATGAAATTGATTTTGGTCATGGTCATTATCACAGCAATAGAAACCTACTTAAGATACCAGATCTATTAATGAGATATACCCATCAATATCAAATCTCCTGCTTGATGTCTCCACTTACTCACCACAATGATACTTCAATGTAAACACATCCAACTTGTGGCAGTTTTCATGTATTTGGCCCCCATAAACTCATAGGTAGTGGCAGTAGGAGACATGGCATTGTTGGAGGTAGTGTGGTCTTGTTGAAGGAGGCTGGATGGCACATGCCTTTAATTCAGGCCTTGAGGCTGGAGGAAACACCTTTTGTTGGAAATGTGTCACTTTAGGGTGGTCTTTGAGGTCATTTTTTTAAAGATTGACATGGTGTGGTTGTCAGTCAACATCATGTTGCCTCTGAGGACTCTCACCTCTAGCACCACATCTGCCTGCATGCACCTGTGATCACTATCATTGATCATAAATTGATGGAACCTCTGAAATTGTAAGCTAGCCACTCTCAGTTAAATGCTGCCTTTGTAAGAGTTGCTGTGGTCGTGGTGTCTCTTCACAGCAAGAGAAAACAAAAACAACGACGACAGACAAAACAAGACAGAAGTTGGTACCAGGAATGGGATATTGCTGTGAAAGGCCTGACCATGCTTTTGTTTGGAGTAATATGAACTTAGTACTTTGGGAACAGAAAGCAATGGGATGCTTTAAGCACTGCTTAGTAGGGCACAATAGTAAAATCATGGCAAACAACAGTGTTAAAATGATTTTAAAGGTGGGGAGCTGGCTCACAAGGTTTCACAGAAGGATTTTAATATGTTGCCTAGAAATCATTCTTGTGATATTTTGGTGAAGGAAGGGGCTGCCTTTTGCCCTTGTTTGAAGAGTCTGACTGTTGCTAAAATGAAGCGTTTAGATTAATTCTATTGGCAGAAGAAATCTCAAAACAGTCTAGTATAGACACTCTCATGTGAATATTAGTGGTAACTCTAATGTAGATATATAATGAAAGGAGTAAGCTGAGCAAGGAAAAATATTTGAGGACAAAAAGGACACCAGAAAGTGGAATGGAGCTAAATCCTCTGTTCAAAGCAATAAATAGATTAAGAAATGGAGTAAGGTAGTGGTGGCCTCAGGTGATGGTGGCACATGCCTTTAATCCTAATACTCTTCAGGCAGAGGTAGTCAGAGGCAGGTAGTGTCAAACAGAGGCAGGCAGATCTCTGTGAGTTCAAGGCCACCCTGGTATACAGAGCAAGTTTCTGGACAGCCAAGCTTGGACAGTGAAAGACAGAAAGCTGGTGAAGACATAATTAAACAAGGGAGCCATGTTTCAGCTCCAGCAAGCAACAAGACTTGGTAGCTTTGGCCACATAGTTCAGGTTTTACAGTTGAGGATAGAAGAAAGGAGTTAACACCTCATGGGTTCTGGTTACCAGGACCTGAAAAATCAACTGTGATTAACACAATACCAGAACTACTGAAGCAAAATTTTGCTTTTCTGGTATATTTGATGCTGAACAGCTGTAACTAAGAAATTAGTGGTGACTAAGAAGAGACCAGCATCACTGAGGTGAAATCTTCTGGGAAGTATTTCCTGAGAGCACAGAGAAGCTGTGTTCCAGAGGTGGCCAGGGTTGTACCTCGTTCTGGCAGCTGGACTTTGTAATGTGTAAACATTACCCAGGTGATACTGGTTTTGAAGGCATGAAAGGGTCATTGAAGCAGGTGAGGCCTGACACTGTGAGAGGCCAGGAAAGGTCATTGGTATAGATGCAGTCTCAAGTGGCAGTTGAAGGTCTAGGATTGAAGGGGTCATGAAAAGAATTTGAGGCCTGGCACCACGAGGAGAGCCTATGGTGAAAGTGCAGCCCATTTGCAACAGAAACCCCCAGTGTTTGGAGATGGCAATACCACGGTATGACTACCCAGAACAGCAGTGGCAGTTGAGAAGAGTCAACCAGAGCCAAGAAACTGAGCTGTGTGTACTGTAGAGGACAGAGCTGGAGAAATGTCCCAAGCACTCTGGAGGAGTCCAGAAGATCATGAGTAGTCACAGATACTGGATGCTTGGAATTTTGTAATTACCCAAGACGTCAGAGATGCCAGAGTCATGAGATGCTGAGGAAACTGCTAACAGAGAGGAACAAACCCAAGAGAAAGAAGTGAATTGTAGCCAAAAAAGCTGAGCAGAATTGGAGACCTGCAGAGCATTTTGACATCGGACGTGGAGATTCAGCTTGGAGTTTGCCCCGCTGGTTTCTGTCTCACTTTAGTCCAGTGTTTCCTCACTGTGCTCCCTTTGCTTTGTTTTAAAATAGTAATGTATATCCTATGCCATTATATGTTGGAAGTGTGTGATTTGCTTTTTTCATTTGACTTACAGAGGGTTATAGTTAAGAGATTACATGAATCTCAGAAGAGACTTTGGACTTTTAAACGTCATTGAGACTGTGATAGACTATGGAGACTTTGAAACTGGACTAAGTGCACTTTGTGTTATGATATTGTTAAAGGCTTAAGGGGGTCAAGGCGTAGAATGTGGCAGTTTGAATGTATTTGGCCCACATAAGCTCATAGAAGGTTGGAGGAAGTGTGGGCCTTGTATATTTATTTTGGTTTTGGCAATGATTGTGTTAAAAACTTTTTGATGCATACATATGACAAGAGAACATAAAATCTTGCATGAGTTTATATATCTCAAATGATAATACTTTCTCTAAATAAACAAGTTAAACACTGTGAGTGTTTTACTGCATATTTTTGTTTCCCTTAAGCACTTGTGTAAGATACAATACTATACAAACTTTGGAAATTTATTGCTGAAAATTATTTCACAATTGTAATGCAGTTATATCTTCTTAAGACACTCAACATTTCCATCCTGTGTAGTAGAGTGAATGAATAAATTATAGCTAAACCTTCCACTGTCAATTTATAGTTTATTTCCATGCTTTCATTGTATATATTGACATAGAGATCTTTGTATTTGTCCTCATTTGCTACCTGTTTTTATGATAAAACACTAACCAAAGTGACTTGAGGAGTGAAAATTTAACTCATCTTAATGGTTACTTGCCCATCATCCTATCTTGGGAAAAAGTCAAGATAAAGGCCCAAGGGAGGAACCTGAAAGCATGGACTAAGTTGAGGCCATGGAGGAATAGTGTTTACTGGATTGCTCTCCGTGTCTTGCTCAGCTATATTTCATATACAACCCAGGCCTACCTGGCTAGGCCCGGGATTACCCAACTCGGGATCACCACTCTGACGTCAATCAACAATCATGAAAGTATCTCATGGATATGTTTATGGGTCAATACAAAGGAGGCGTTTCTCAACAGAGGTTCCTTTCTCTAGGCATGTCAAATTCACAATTGAAACTAACTAACAACTAACTAACTAACTATATATATCAGTCTTGAGCACAACATCTGAGGATGTTGATTAAATAATATTACTTCATTTTTAATCTGCAATATTTTTATAAATGTCCTTAACTTCAATAATTTCAGTTATTTATACAAAAGTGTAAGCATCCTAAAAGAACACAGGAACATATTCTCTATAAAATTAAAATTTCTAATTCTGCTAATACATGAAAAATGTTAATAATTATTATATTGTCTTAATGGAAGATACAATTTTGGTTATAATGTTAATATTTCATTTTTGATTACAATTTTATGGGTAGATCTGCAGTAAAATGTATAAAGATTAAATATTTAATTTTCATTTAGTAAGATATCTATGATTATTACTGTTGTCTACAAAGTATAATTGTAAGTAGGACCTGTGATGCTATGCTCCAGTACATTTTAAAATTGTTCTGATAGTTCATGGATGAGCTAGAGCATACATTTAAAATGAATCTTTTCTAAATGAGTATGTATGAAGCATGCAAATGTATAAAATTTCAAAGGAGGCAAAATGATTTCTTTTCCAATCCTTGAAATAGAGTCGTTGGTTTTTGCTGTAGCAACTGCAAAGTCAGGCATCTGGTACTGCCTGGTGTGGTGTTGAATTTCATGGTTTGTTAATTTTGCAGTTCTGTCTACAAAGCTAATACAAGTAGAATTGGCAAGCCTTTCAAACTGAAAAAAATCAGAATATCCCCTGGGTAATTTTTCCTTCACAGACTTCATTTCACATTTCCCTTTTAAGTGAATGTGATAAGTTTCCTGCTTTTTTAAGTCATCAAAAAATGTTATGGGTTACTCAATTTTAGACCCGTTAAAAATAATAAAACCATGGACACACATCATTAAATCTCCAATATTGGTTTTCAAGATTCTTCTACTATACACAAACAAGATAACATAAAAACATGCATAAAAGCCATCTCTATATTCTGCTAGTCCACATAGTTACTTTAATAACTTTTTATTATTTTCAAAATACATAATGCATAATAATATTCACCTGTGTAAACAAATGTTCACTTAAACATATAAACATTTTTCTAAAAATGTAAGGCACTAAATACTTACTAGTGCCAGGAAGAAGTTGTACCATGTTGTAGACCATAGGTCCAAAGATGAAGGTCTCAGTAATTAAAGTATGGGTCTGAAAGAAGGTACTCTATATGTTACTAGCCGGAAATTTTATAAATCTATGGAGAAGAGAGGGAAAACACAGTGAAAGCCTATGGATGGATATGCCATAAACTTCACATAGTGCAGGTAGAAAGGGACGAAACTGCTTGAGATTGCAAGTGGACAGTGGAAGACAGAGAGTGTGAGGGTTGCTCACCTATTGCAATTGTCAGATGCAGCAATTATCAAGGAAGACAGAAGTCACTGCAGGGGAACTGAATTTACTTGAAAATATCAAGAGATTTTATAAGATTTTTCCAGAAGCTCTCTGTATGTAAAGAGCCTACAAAGAAGTTCTGTACTGGCAATAGAACCACTGACTCAGAGGGCTCTGCTATCAGCCATCAACCCAGTTTCCCAGCCAAAGAAAGAGCTTCCTGTGGCCTTCAATAGAGCTGCTTTGAGCATGCTCTGTGCATAAAAGTATCTGGAGAATAGTGGCTTCCTTTTTTGCCTCTGTAATACTCCATCCATATCCTTCATGATAAGACTCTAACCAAGAATAACAACAACAACAAAAAAGTTGAAAGAATTGCTCTTCCTGACAGCAGATAATTTTAATACAAAACTGATAACTGAACACTATGGTGATATTTTATTTGTGTCCCCCAATAAAGTTAATCTGAGGATCAGAAGGAAAAGCATGATACTATATTAAACATAGAAGTCAGGTAATGGTAGCACACACCTTTAATCCTATCACTTGGGAGGCAGGGATCTGTCTGAATCTCTGTGAGTTCAAGGCCACACTGGGGAATAGAACCATGCATGGTAACACATGCCTTTAAACCCAGCACTAACCATAGAGGTCTGGAGGTCTGTACAGACAGACAGGAAATGATGTAGCTAGGCAGAGAGAGGAAATGAGAGGCAGAACAGAAAGGCATATAGGCGTAGGTATACAGGAAGTAGGTCTCTTTGGTGGAGGATCTCTATGTGGTAAGAAGGTGACTGGCTTCTTTCTGCTTTTCTGATCTCTCAACTTTTTACCCCAATATCTGGCTCTGGGTTTTTATTAATAAGACCATTTAACAATTCATTTACAGAAAACACATAGATAGTCATTGTTTTTGAATTTTGTATTCACTAGTATAATATATGCAACAATATATTTGAATTACCATTTCTTAACTAAGAATTATGAATTAGGGTAAATATTAATGAATATATTGTAAGTTAATTTTAAATCAAGCAGTTCATCAAATGCAATGGTAATATATTCTAGTAATTCTCGAGAAATTAAATACAGCAATTGTTTTGTTAGTATTTTGTTTTGAAAGTTAAACCCACTTCCTCTTGTTCAGTTGGGTCCTCTAGATAAGTGGTAGTTTTCTTATAAACATATCTAGAATAAATCCATTTGTTTTTATTTCCATTATTATGCTCCAGTCTTCAGTTACCTGCTGTATAATGTACTGTGTTAGCCTCCTAGCTGATATTTCTATGACCAATTATTCCCACTACCTTTTTTCCATCTATTTTCACATTACAGTTAGAAGGATATTTACAACTTGTATACTCAATGATGTCACATTCAGTTATATAAACTACACTATTAAAGAGATACAAATGTTATTAGAAAAAAATTGAGGATCATTCAAAGTCCCTCCTCAGACTTTTTTCTAATAACTAACTTGATTGTGCATTCAAAATACCATAATTTACTTAAAAAATTGTCATAAAAAATCCCTAAAAAAGTGAGAATTAAAGGTATAAACACTAATTCATTGCCTCAGAGATATTTACTCAGTAACTGTTTTATTCTTATTTCTTCTATGTGATAAAACACTTGAAATTAATGATAAAAATACTGTAAACTGAAAAAACAATATAAATATATTGTCACTATGCTTTTGCTTACTATTAGTCATACTGAAGTATACTTATCAGGCAATAAAATGCACATGGTTAAATTAAAAATTATTTTAGGTTTGGCAATGTGTTTCAGGAAACTCTTACTAAAATAAAAACATATGTTATTATCATTCTGCCTGAAAAAGGACATATTCCTTACCCTCCAAGTGCTGAAATAATTCTCAATTTCTGGTACTACAGTCTTCTACAATTCTTTTTTGCATAAATAATACTGTGCTGAAAATACTACCTTCTTTCATTTTATAAATTTTCACTGTTGTCAAAATAAAAAAACAACTAATTGCTGTGGAATGTTCTGTATGTTCTGTGGGAGCCCGTTCTTGGGTTCCTCATGGCTTTACCCAGCAGGTCCACATAGAGGATGATTAGGACCACAAGCCTGAGTGCAGGTGTCTGAGATGGTCTGCACTTGGCTGTGCTAGGGGATGGTCTGTATGGCAAATGTGTTGCTCTGATTGGTCAATAAATAAAACCTGATTGGCCGTGGCTAGGCAGGAAGTATAGGCGGGACTAACAGAGAGGAGAAAAAAAAAAGAACAGGAAGGAAGAAGGAGTCATTGCCAGCTGCCGCCAGGACAAGCAGCATGTGAAGATGCCGGTAAGCCACGAGCCACATGGCAAGGTATAGATTTATGGAAATGGATTAATTTAAACTATAAGAACAGTTATCAAGAAGCCTGCTATGGCCATACAGTTTGTAGGCAATATAAGTCTCTGTGTTTACTTGTTTGAGTCTGAGCAGCTGTGAGACTGGCAGGTGACAAAGATTTGTCCTGACTGTGGGCAAAGCAGGAAAACTCTAGCTACAACTAATTACATTTGTGACCTTTGTTTTTCATTGTTGTTGTTTGTTTTTGTTTTCTTCTTACATTAGTATTCTTTCAGATATGTTGTTATTAATCACAGTCTTGTTCATCATAGCATTTATTCATTACACTCTGAGAACTATCTTCGTGATTCAACTGTGACTTTTCATCCTGAAAAATAGCTGAATAACCCCAACACATTTCCACAAAATAAAACTGGGATTTTGTTTGCAAAGAAACAAAAATATATAGATGATTTTTTTGCTATATTTAATTAATGGCTTATTTGGAGAGGATATAGCTGGATATAGCTGCGTGCATATGCTTTTACTCCTATTTTTTGGGGCCATACTTTTGTTTTCAGGTGAAAATTACTGCACATATTTAATAATAATATTTATACTTTGAAATTTTACCTGATGATCTACTGGTGTTTTAAAATTAACTTATATTTTTCTTTTATTGTAAATAGATTTTTTCTACTATAGTATAGCCAATTATAGTTCCCTCACCTTTTACCCTTTCATCTAATTACATTCTCTATCAATCTTTCATTAGAAAATAAGTTCCTAAGGGGTAATAATAAAATATTATAAGAAAAACAAAGGCTAATACATTGCAACTTGGAAAAAAAACAGAAGGAAATGAGCCAAAGAGAAGGCACAGGAAACAGATACCAACTTCTTTGCAAATGTTAGTCTCAGGATTTTGATCACACAGTCAACATCAGGTATGGATTTCTGAGAAGTGGAATGGAAACCACTTTATTTAGGTTGCCTTTATATATGTATATATTTTAGAAAGCTTCTACTGTATTATGTTTCCATTCTACCTCTCAAATGGCCCTCAACCTTAGCTATTTCTCCTTGTCCTCTTGTTCCCTCTCCCTCCACTCTTGATCCTCCTATTCCAGCCCCACCATCCATCCATAAATATCTATTCTATTTCCTTTTCCTAATTGACATATCTATTCCCTACAGTCCATTATACTGTACCTAACTTGTGGTTTTAGGGATTGTAGCTGAAGTATCACTGGTTAAACAGCTAATATCCACACTTAAGTGAAAACATACCATATTTCTCTTTCTGGGTCTGGAATACCTTGCTTAGGATGTTTTTCTTCTATGTCCATCCATCTATTTACTTGTGGGCTCTTTGATTCCACTTTTTAAAAAGCCGAGCAGTACTCCATTGTGGAAATGTTCCACATTTTCTTTATCCATTTTTCTGTGGAAGGACAACTGGGTTGTTTCCAATTTCTGACTAATATGAACAGAGCAGCAATGAAGATGGTTGAGAGAGTGTCTTTGGGTATATGCCCATGGGAGGTACATGCAGATCTTAAGGTAGTTCAGTTACCATCTTCTAGAGGGGCACTGATTTTTATAGTAACTATAGGGTAAACAGGCCAGCCAAAGGAACCCATCCTGACTCTAAAAACAAAGCCTGTGAAAGAAACCCACCCTGACCCTGAAACCAGAACCAGTGGAAGAAACACACTTTGGCCCTGAAACCAGAGCCAAAGACACACGCTTGGGTCCTGGAACCAGATCCAGTGGGAAAAAAAAAAAAAAAAAACACCCTGGCCCTGAAACTAGAGTCAAGGTTTTAAAAGGGCCAGTGAAAGAAACACACTTTGGCCCTGAAACCAGAGCCAGCCAAATCTGCCCCTAAACAACTGAGCATGAATCCAACCAATTCCAGAGCATCAAAACCAACCAATCCCTGAGCACAAAATCTAGCCAATCTGAGTTTATTCAACCTCAAGGGGATTGAAACCTGGCCAATTCCCTCCCTGAAAATCATCTCCCTAGAAAAGCTTTCTCCCTAAGAAGCCCTATATAAGCCCTGTGTCTGTCCAGGGGGGCAGCTACTTTCCTTAATTCCTTCTTCCCAAATAAATCTCTTAAAGAGTTTTAGTTGAAGTTTTGTTTTGTTTTTTTTTCCCTCGGGAGTAGAACAGAATCTCTGCTGGAAAACTCCCTTGTGGAGCAGAGCAGAGAAACATGTGATACCTCTGCTGGGAAATTCCCTTAGCAGAGCAGAGCAGAAGTAACAACCTTTTCCAGAGCCAGAGCAGACTGCTACATTTCCGCCAGGGTTTCTCCGTTTGCAGAGTGAAGCAGAAGTAACACCTAAACTTACCTCTCTTTTGGGAAACTTCTTAGTGAAAAAGAGAAGAGAGGTAATGGACACTTTTTCTGGGGAGATTCCCTTAACAGCTCAGCTGAAGTAGCTCTCTCTTAGAGAGGAGCAGAATTGCCACATCCTGTAGAGAGATCACCCCCCACCAGAATCCAGCTTCAGGTATAGCCTGACTTTCAGACAAGTAGGATACCTTTCTCCTCACAGGTGTAGGTATCCAGGATACCTTCCCTTCACAGCTGCAGGTATAGCCTGACTTTCAACAATCAAAATATCTTTCCCTCCAGAGCTGTAACACTTGGAGTAACCACAAAAGTTCTCATTGCCACCATTAATAGATGAGTGTTCCCATTACTCCACATTCATGCCAGCATTTAGCTGTCATTAGTGTCACAAATCTTACCCATTTGAACAGGTGTAAGAGGAAATCTCCAAGTAATGAGTATTTGCATTTCCTTGATGGATAAGGATGTTGAATGTTTTTAGGTGTTTATCAGACATTTCATTTTCCTCTTTTCACAATTCTTTTTAAACCTCTTCCCCATTTTTTTAAAAAATTTGGATTGTTTTCTTGAATTTAGTGTTTTTTTTTAAAAGTTCATTATATATTTTTATATTGGTCCTTTATTGTACATGTAGTTAGTAAAATTATTCTCCCATTCTGTAGGCTGCAATTTGTCTGAATGGCAGTGTCCTGTGCCATGCAGAAGCTTTTCAGCTTCATGAGGTCACGTTTATTAACTGCTTAACTTAGTGCCTGTGCTAATGGTGTTCTGTTTAGAATGTCTTTCCCTTTGCCAATGATTTCAAGGATTTTCATCACTTTCTTTTCTTTTCTTTTTTTTTAAGCTTTGCATATATATATATATATATATATGTATGTATGTATATATATGTGATTTATTTATTTATTTATTTATTTATTTATTTATTTATTTATTTATTTATTTATTTATTTATTTATTATGTATACAGTGTTCTGCATGCATGTATGTCTGCAGGCCAGAAGAGGGCACCAGATCTCATTACAGATGGTTGTGAGCCACCATGTGGTTGCTGGGAATTGAACTCAGGATCTCTGGAAGAGCAGTCAGTGCTCTTAACCTCTGAGTCATCCCTCCAGCCCCATCACTTTCTTTTCTATCACGTTGAGGGGACCTGGATCTATTTTTTTGAAGTCTTTGATCCATTTGAAGTTGAGATTTGTCCAGAGTTATAACTTGGTATCTATTTCAATTCTTCAACAAGCAGCTGTCCACTTTGAATAAACCATTGTCTGAAGATACTATCTTATTTCTAGTGTGTATTTCTGAATTCTTTACTAGAAACCAGGTGTCCATAGATGTGTGGATTTATGTACATATGTTCAAAGGGCTAGTATATGCTAACAGTGTGCTGTTCAGAACATCTTTTCCCATGCTAAAGGTTTTAAGATTATTCTTTAATTCTCATCTATCAGATCCAATGTATTTTTTTTTTTTTTTGGTCTTTGATCTGTTTGGGGTTAATTTTTGTGCTAGGTGATAAATATGGATATATTTTTATTCTTCTACATGTAGTCATCCAGTCTGAGGAGCACAACTTTTTGAAGATTCTGTCTCTTTCTGGTGTGTATTTCGAAGTTCTTTATCAAAAGTCATATGTCCATGGTTATGTGGATTAAGGTCTGGGTATTCAATTCAAGTCCATTGGTCAATATGTCTCTTTTTTGCCAACTGCACGCTTTTATTTTATTAGCATAGCTTTGTAGTGCAACTTGAAATTAGGGATGATGACACTTTAAGCAGTTCTTTCATTGTCCATTGTGGTTTTAGCTATCCTGTTTCTTTTTTGTGTATGTTCATTTATTTTTGTTTCCATATAAAACTGAACACATTCTTTCAAGATCTATGAAGAATTGTGTGAGAATTTTGAAGATTACATTTGCTTGTAGTGGCATCGACATTTTTACTGTATTAGTCATTGAACATGGGAGATCTTTCCATCTTCTCTATTCAATTTTTTTATTCAATGAACTGAATTTTTATCATGTAAGTTTTTCATTTGCTTAGTTAGCAATAGCCCATGTCATTTTATATTATTGGGAAAATATTGTTTCCTTAATTTATTTCTCAGCCTATTAATTACATGTTTATAGGGAGGCTACTGATTTTTGTGAATTAATTTGTACTCAACTACTTAGCTGAATATCTATAAGATTTAAGAATGTCATGTTGAAATTTTTCGGCTCACATATGTAAACTATCATATATTATCTGCAAATAAAGATAGTTTGAATTTTTCTTTCTAATCATTATTCTTTTCATTTCCTTCAGCTCTATTGTTGGGATAGATAAGATTTCAAGTACTTCATTGAATAGGTATGGATAGAATGAAAAATGTTTTGTTCATGATTTTAGTGAAAGTGATTTGAATTTCTCTCCATTTTAAGTTTGTGCTGACCATCAGCTTATGGTAAAGTGTATTTTCATATTGACATACTCACCTTGTATCAGTAATTTCTCCAGAAATTTTGTCATGATGTGGTGTTGGGTTTTGTTAAAAGTCTTTTTGGCATTTAGTGTGATAATCATGTCATATGGTATATTATATTGGTCAATATACCTATGTTGAACATTTTCTGTATTGCCTGGATTGAGCCTAATTATTATGTTGAAAGATCTTTTTGATATGTACTTGGGTTCAGTTTTCATGTATTTTATTGTGTATTTTTGCATCTATGTTTGTAAGGAAAATTGGTCTGTAAATTTTCTTTCTGCCCAAATCTCTATCTGTTGGGTGTTTATGTGGTTTGTGAATATTGGGCAATGTTCCATTTGTTTCAATTTTGCAGAATAATTTTCTAACATAGATTTTTTTTTATTGATTCTTTGGGAATTTCATGTCATGCATTCTAATCCCACTGCTCTTCACCCTTGTAGCATTCTGCCCACAGCAAAGGAAGCTTAAAATGAAATAATAAAGTAAAAAATACAAAAGAGAATATTAAAACAAACAAAAAATACAAAATAAAAACAAACAAAACAAACAAAAGCAAATGAACAAACAAATAACCCACTTCATTCCTCCATCTTTCCCACCTTTCTAGCAACTCTTCTTTCATTTTAGTGGCATTGGGGGCTGTGGTGTGTGATGCAATATATTGTTTTTCAAACAGCTTTACTTGCAAATGTTTATTGTGTAGTGTGTTTTTGGTTCGGTTCAAAGCCTCTTGCTTCTGATACACCATCAATACTAGACCCTCACTGAATTTCCTATTATATGTCCTCCTGTTGTCCCAAGTCATAGATCCTGTGGCTCTGGTTCCACAAGGCCAGTCCTTTCCCTCACTCCAACAGATCATAGATGGAGTAGATGTTGGAGGATGCCAACTCACAGTCCTGGATATGTGCCTGGGTAGTATCTGAGTTCACCAGTCTTGGCTTTTGGTACTAGACCCCTCAGTTGAGAGGTGGAGACAGTTCTTCCATGCCCATGGTGAGTGGTAGGGCCAGCTTTCCCAATTCAGTGGGGGCAGCTCTCCTATTAGTAGTGGTACCATGGGACTCAGGGTCAGCTCTCTGGGGAAAGAATGCCAGCTCTCCTCTGGCCAGTGAGGAGCAAGACCAGC
Organism: Peromyscus maniculatus bairdii; assembly: GCF_049852395.1. Lineage (NCBI taxonomy): Eukaryota > Metazoa > Chordata > Mammalia > Rodentia > Cricetidae > Peromyscus > Peromyscus maniculatus. The sequence continues at coordinate 5,242,225 of NC_134867.1, forward strand.
TTAGCACAGCACTCACACTTTAACATATGGTTCATCACATGGTTTTTGCATAGGCCTCTGTGCTGACATGGGCAATGGACATCAACACAGACCCCACCTATATTGGGACCATGGACTTAGAGACAGCCAACGGAGGTACCTTGGGTCTCATTGTCACTGTAGTCCAGGGTGGCTGTGCGGGCCTTTCAGATAAGAATGGGCCTAACAGATGTGTGGTCCTTGGAATCCAACATGGCCTCAAGTGGTGGCCCAGACCCTGGGCAGTCACAATGCCTTCAATGGTAATAAGAGCCACGGACATTAACACAGATACTGGCTGCAGTAGGGCTGCACATCCTGACATAGCCCCCGGTCACAGCTTAGCCCAGACATCACTATGGTCCCTGGAGGCAGTGTAGGCCACCCAGATCTGTTTGGCCCTGGTAGCAGCCTGACCCTCAGGCACCAACATGGTCTCAGTTGTCAGCTCCAATCCAGGCATCTGCACTGCCTTTGGTGGTAAAAGAAACCGTGGATATTAGTGCAAATTAAATCCTGACTGCAGTAGGGCCACAGGACCACAGACCTACACATGGCCCTACAAAGTCGCTCAGGCCTGAACAATGACCTGGACTCAGATGCCTGAACAGGTTACTCAGATGGTCATGGCCCTGTCAGCAGCACATCCCTCTGACTCACATATAGCCACAAGTGACAGCCCAGAACCCAGACATCCTTGTAGCTTTTGGTGGCAACATTGGTCATGGACATCAACGTACACATTGGCTGTGGTTAGACCACAGACCCAGACATGGCCCTTGGCAACAGCTGGGGCCCAGATGTCACCATGTCCCCAGGTGACAGTGCAAGTCACTCAGATAAGAACCACCCAGACTGCAATGTGGCCCTTTGACACCACCAAGACCTCAGGTGACGGCCCAGACCCCAGGCATCTGCACTACCTTTGATACCAACAAGCATAACAGATATAAACATAGACTCTGGCTGTGGTAAGGCCTAGGGCTGAGGACCCAGAAATGGGCCTTGGCAGCAGCCCAGGCCTGAACCTCACTCTGGTTCTGGTTCCCAAGCAGGCCTCTCACATGAGCCTATTCTTCACTGCCGTTAGCTCCTCAGATCTGCCTTTCTACACAGGACATGATGAGCCCTTCTGCTTCTCTCTTTCTCCCATACCCCACTCACTATATACTGGCTTACCTTAATGACTTCCAAACACCCTGAGGCACCAGGCTGTACCACATTTTCTCTTCCCCTCCCAGGGCTAGTGACCTTGTGGAACAATTTGAGAAGTATTGGTATTTAACTCTTCTTTAAAATTCTAATAGAATTCTGCACTAAAACCATTTGGTCCAGCGGTTTGTTTTGTTTTATTTTGATTGGAAGACTGTTAATCACCACCTCTGATTCACTAGTGTAGTGCATTCCTGCTAATTAGGGTAACCTAGCCTTAACCCTTCCTTTGTTTAACCACACCTTTTGTTTCTCTTATCTTTTGTTTCTCTTATTGCCCTATGTGAAACTTGTCTGAGAGTCAAGGATCAGAGAGTCCCCCAAGGATTAAAGGAGTATGCAAAACGTGGTCCTGGAAAACCAAGGTACCTGATAAATCAAGTAATTTGCACTTGGCACTTGGTCTCTGGGAGTTCCTTTTAGGGTGCCTTGAAGGTATGGAAATTAACTAGCTAAACTGTAATAAAGAATAAATACATATGCCCAAGGCGAAGGGAAAAGGGCTTAAGTCCTTCAAGGCTGGACACTCTCTGCAGTCATGAAAGGGTATTTTCATTCTTAAGATGCCTCTGAGTCTTCATTCCATGGACCCGCATGAATCCACACACCCGTTTCACAACACACAGTTACATTTCATGCCCAACAGAAGACTTGAAGAAGAAAAAGGATCCACTGAAGAAGGACAGAGGAACCGGTCATCTTAAGAACTGAGGGAGCGCTCTCAGGGTAAGAGGAATCCAGGATCAGCAGGGTCATGGGGAATTTAAACTCCCCATTTCAGGAGCAACAAAATGTACAGTTGCTAAAATGCTTGTCAAAATAAAAAGTGGTAACTGCACAATTTTTAAAGACAGAAATACAATGGCTCCTGAGACAGGAAATAAAGGAAAAAGACCTTTCTCAATAAAGAAAAGGAAAGAAAAAGAAAATAAAAAAAGGAAATCTTCCCAATAAAGAGTAAAGGAAAGGATATAAAAGGAAATCTCCTAAAAGAAAAGGGAGACATTTTTAATCAAGAAAAAAGGATTTTCTCAGTAAAAAGGGGAAATTATTAAGACGAGGCCTAAAGATTATAAGGCCCTGTAAAAGAAAAATAAAGAAAAGAAAAAAGCCTCTTCCCAATAAAAGTAGAGGAAGCTCTATTCTAAGAAATTTCAGGATAGCTGATACCCTGAGCTCTTTCTGCCTGCCAGCACAGAGCAGCGGCATCTGAATTACAAAGGATCAACAGGTGGGCCTCACTGCTGCAGCCTGAACAAGCAAGCAAGCCCAGAGCTTAGAATTTTGATGTCTGTTTGCTTACCTTGGTTTAAATGTATTTTTTTATTTTTCCCTCAGAGCAGGAATAACTCAATATTAAAGATTCCTTCATAGGAAATGTTTCTGTTTTTCCCTAATGGTGGGAATGACTCATTATTAGTAGTCCCTTCATGAGAGAAAGAGGAAGTTTAAATGGGCTCAATTTCTGGTGAAGAAGGGTTGCAGTCAGGACATGGAATGCTAAGTCGATGCAGTTTAAATTTCCAGAGATATTAATCATTCATTGTATAGAGGATATGCTCTTCTTTTGATTATCTAATAAATGTTTGGATGAAAGTTTGATTTCCATGGTAGATAAACTAAAGTAACAGGATTCATAATTTTAAACTATATATTGGGTATGCTCTTATCTGTGGTCCATATCTGAGATTTTGGCTCTGCTCTTTAAGTTGCTTTCTAGAAATTCTTGGTTAAGTTCTATAGAAATGTAACACCTGAAACAAATTGGGTTGTTAGCTTATTAAATAATATGATTGCTAGGATAAAAACTCATAGAAAATAATTTGTTACTTATAAAGAGGTTACATTTTTTTTCCAATAAAAAAATACAGGTAAATTGTTTGGTCCACATTGTTAATAATTGGCAAGTTGAATTAATGTGTTACTTGTGATCTATAAAAAAGGAGACTTTTTTAAGATTTTATAAAAACACTCCAGCATATTGCCTAAAGTAACCTCTTAAAATCCTAATAGAGATTGTATTTAATGCTTTTATAAATGGCATATGTAGAAAGGACCATAAAATTAGAAGCTGGTGATAGAATTGCTCAATTATTATTACTTCCATATCTTAAATGCAGAATGGTGCCTATATGTAGAGGCTTTGGAAGTACAGAAAAAAAGGTTTTTTGACAAACAGTTATTAATGATGAATGGCCTAAATTAAAAGTAAAATGAAATGAAATTGAAATTAAAGGATTATTGGATTCTGATTCTGGATGTATCTATAATTTCACAAGAATACTGGGATCCCTACTGGCCTTTACAAGAAGTTTCCACTCAATGTGTTGATATTGGAATCCTATCTAAAATAAACCAAAACATAAAATAGATGAAATGTATAGAGCCTAAAGAACAGATAGGATGGGGAAGATATTTGTTACAACAATGATGAGCTCAAATTAATATTCCTACAATAGCAAAAACAGCTTGTAAATTGATATTTAAACTGGGATATATTCCTGAAAGAGGCCTCAGAAAAAATTATAAGGGAAGGTCACAGGCTATTTGGGTTGTACAAAAACAAGATAGGACAGGATTTGGCTATTGAAATTTAGAGTAGGGGCCACTGTCCATAGCCTAACTTTATATCAATATTTTGTAAATCAGCCACAGAAAGTGGTATGTAAACAATTTCCATAGTCTATTATCTATCCTTATATGGATAATATTTTACTGGCTGATTCTGATACAGCTACCTTAGGAAAAAATGTTTAATGTAGTACAGAAAAATTTAACTTGTTGGGGATAACAAATATCTCCTGAAAAAGTGGATTTGGAATTAAATAATTTTTGATATGAGTGACAACATCAAAAGAGTCTAATTTCATCAAAACCACATTTTAGAGATACTCCCTTGGGTCAGAGATTCAAATAAATTATTATTCAAAATAAATAACTAGGTAGAAATCTTGAAAATATACAAGTTTTAGAGCAAACAAATGTAGGGGTAAATATTTCATGATAAAATACCCATATAAAAAAATCACTGTCTTCTGCTAGTTTTTTTTTCCAGAAAACATTAGTTTGTGTATGAAAAGCTGAGAAATAGAAATTGCATTCTTAGAGGAAATTTTAAAGAGCATAATGTTTCAAGATTTGATAGAGTTATAGCAAATTTATAAAATATATCTGCAGTCTTCATGGCTATACACTTCTATAAACTGAGAACTTGGAAGGCAGGGACAGGTGAATCTTTGTGGGTGGGAGGCCAGTCTGCTCTACAAAGTGAGTTTTAGGACAGCCATATGACATCGTGAGGCCCTGTCTCCAAAATCAAACCAAACCAAACCACACCAAACCAAACAAGATACATATATCAAAGACAATGAAGAAATGCTACTTTTTTTTTTCTCTTTTTTTTTTTATTTTTATTTTTTTTTCCATCACAGGCAATTTATTTTGTTCTATTCATTCACAGTTAATACAGAAAATACTTGGAAACATTTCCATATAATGTTTGACACAGAAATCATCAAATAGAAGTATACAATGTTGACAGGAGGCAGTACATTTATAATTTATAACCCCAAATGTATTTATAAATTAGAAATGGAAAGATCTACAAATGAAATTATGAAGGTTCACCAAAGTCATTTAATCTGTCAGTTTCTCATTCATTTTTATGTCTTAATAATATTCTATTGTATGAATAAGCCACATTTTATTTCTCTCCAGTATTTGATAGCTATTTGAGTTGTTTTAACTTTTTTACTATTAGCAACACACTGCTGTAAACATTCATGTACATGTTTCATAGGTGCACATTTCAGTAGTTTGAGGGTATATTCCTAAGGGTAGAATTGTTGAGTAACAGAGTAACAATGTTTTGCATTTTGACCAACCACCAAACTGTTTTGCCAAAGTGGCACACCATTTTACAATCTCACCAAATCCTTGTTTTTAAGGCTCTGATTTTTGTACAAAAGCATTCAATCATTCTGTCAGACCAAACCAGGAAAAGTAAGCTATAGTTCAGAGCTGTTCTATTCCATTTACTATGCAAAGCCATTCTTGGCGTTTGCAACTCTCAGTCCTTTTGAGTATTCTTGCAGTCTTCACCTTTTCCTCAACCACTTTTTTTTTCCTTTTTTCTGGTTTATTTCTATCTATAACAAATGTATAAAAAATCCTCCATCAACACTGCTGATAGCAGCAGAACCTTGAGAAATATACCCTTGGTTTGCCTCAGAAAAGGAACACATATTGCACTGTAAAGTTTATAAAATTGGCGCAAAACATTGTGATAATGTTACAATACCAGTTTTAAGAGTTCAGTGACTAATGGGGAGCCGATGGGATACATGAAGAACTGTGAAAGCGATCTCACTTAGCCAGCTGTACACGTAGACTGTAAATCTACATTCAGATCATTTCTGAACTAAGACTATCATCTCAGTTTATCTGTTGAGGTCAACCAGGAAACCCTAGAATATACCTTGATTTTTGCAAAAAACAAAATAGGGGAAGGAGTTTCTTCAGCATCAGTCCACGAGTAACAGTATCCTAACAGGCAAAGTGTTCTCTCACTGTCAACATAGAATGAACTGCTGCTAGAGGTCAACTTGGGCTTTAATTTGCATTAGCACTTACATGCATAGTAGTCCAAGTTGTTGACCTCATGACTTTAAAAAGTAACTCTAAAAAAGTAAAATGGCCCTTCTTGGAAGACTAAAGAAAGACATCCAACCATAGTTGTAAAAAGTCTCATCAAAACAATATACCCTTTTATGAATTATGCCTCAATTAAAAAAAAAAAAAAAGGTAGCCCCAAATAAGAAGCAGCTCTGAAAAAGAAAATATAACTTAAGATATTTGAAAAAAACAAGGTGAATACAGGTTCAAAAATAATTAAGATACATTTTCTTAAGGCTACCTAGAATTAAGCTTTAAAGAATTCTACCATTTCAAGTTTACCACTAGTTACTAGATACCTATTTACAAACAAAATGTTCACCTTTTTTGTTCCTTTATCAAGAGAAAAATCTACCTTCAGACTATGAGGGTGGTGATGGGGAGGGACTAGAAAACAAAATTCAAACAATCCCATGCAAATATCACATTTTTCAAATGGAAGAACTCCAAACTGCACTAGAAGATCCAATCACTAAGACACTTTCCATTGAAATGATTTAAGTACAACTACATGGCACCAAGGTTTAGGCCTAATATAGGCCTGACAACCAAGTCCTTGTTTTCTGGAAGAAAGGCCTCAAAAGTCCCACTCAATTCCACATAACAATACTTCAAAGATCAATTAGGTTTTCCTTTCCTTAATATTTTTGTTTTTGACTTCTAATCTTAAAGACTAGATTAAAACTTAGTTCATTTCCCAGAAGGCATTGCTTCCCTTTGCTCTATGAAAGAGTCCACCAAGACCTCTTCCTCAAAACCATCTAGCCCCCAGCCTCCAGCCTGTGCTTGTGATGCATCTTTCTCAACATCCTGAAAAGGTAATGTAGGTAAAATATGCTCATAAACATTAAAACTAGTTGTTAGAAAGACGTAACTAGCTTTATAATTTAAGTTTTAGAACATAAATACTTGCAGCTTAATCTGCACTGACAATGATTGTCGAAGCCTAGAATTCAACATTTACAAATTCTCATTCACCCACACAAAACACACTATTATCACACAACTTGTATCTTGAGAGAATCTTCTGCTTTTTAAATCTTTGGCCTCCCAGTCAATCCCAAGTTCAACCAACTTTTCCGAGTTCTGGTAGTTACCTGGACCACTGAGGCATTGCCACAGGACTTCTTCTCTTTTGAAACATCCTTTTTCTCTAGATATTAGGATAGCTACACCAGCTTGTTTCTTCTGTGGTGTATGTTGGTGTGGCTTGATTTTTCATGGATGTGTTTAGCTTCTTTGGGTTGAATTTTCCCTTCTAGTGCTTTCTGTAGGGTTGGGTTTGTAGACAGGTATCGATTAAATCTGGTTTTATCCTGGAATATTTTGTTTACTCCGCCTATGGTGATTAAGAGTTTTGCTGGGTATAATAGTCTGGGTTGGCATCCGTGGTCTCTTAGTGTCTGCATGAGATTTGTCCATGATCTTCTTGCTTTCATAGTCTCTATTGAGTAGTCTGGTGTTATTCTGATGGGTTTACCTTTATATGTTACTTGGTCTTTTTCCTTTGCAGCTCTTAATATTTTTTCTTTGTTCTGTGTGTTTAGTGTTTTGATTATTATGTGGCGATGGGACTTTTTTTTTGGATCCAGCCTATTCGGTGTTCTGTAAGCTTCTTGTATCTTCATAGGTATTTCTTTCTTTAGGTTAGGAAAGTTTTCTTCTATGATTTTGTTGAATATATTTTCTGTGCCTTTGAGTTGGTATTCTTCTCCTTCTTCTATCCCTATTATTCTTAGGTTTGGTCTTTTCATGGTGTCCCAAATTTCCTGGACGTTTTGTATTACGACTTTTTTGTCTTTAGTATTTTCTTTGACTGACGAATCTATTTTCTCTATCATGTCTTCAGTGTCAGAGATTCTCTGTTCCATCTCTTGCAATCGGTTGGTTATGCTTGTTTCTGTAGTTCCTGTTCATTTTGTCAGGATTTCTATTTCCAGCATTCCCTCAGCATGTGTTTTCTTTATTGTCTCAAATTCATTTTTCAGATCTTGGAATGTTTCTTTCGTCTGTTTAATTGCTTTTTCTTGGCTTGATTTGATTTCTTCCCATTTTTTGTTCATTTTTTCTTCCATTTCTTTAAGGGAATTTTTTATTTCCTCTTTAATGGAGTTTTTCATTTCCTCCTTAAGGGAAGTTTTTATTTCCTCTTTAAGAGAGTTTTTCATTTCCTCTTTAAGGAAAGTTTTTATTTCCTCTTTAAGGTAGTTTTTCATTTCCTCTTTAAGGAAAGTTTTTATTTCCTCATTGAGGGAATGTTTTATTTCTTCTTTAAGGGCCTCTATCATCTTCTTAAAGTCATTTTTAGGGTTGATCTCTTCTGTTTCTTCTGTCATGGTATGTTTAGGTCTTGTAGGTGTAGAATCACTAGGTTCTGATGTTGCCATATAGGTCTTTATGTTGTTGCCTGTATTTTTGCACTGGCGTCTACTCATCTTTTCTTCTGTGTGGTGCAGGTGGTGTCTGTGTCTGAGAGTGCCTCTCTTGTTCTAATTTTTAGTGTTGGTTTAGTAGGGGTTCTTGGTTAAATTGGTGCTATTGGGCTGTTTCTTCAGGGACAGCTGATTTCAGTCGGTGAATTATATACTTATGATTCTGGTGATCTGGTTTAGTGGCTGGGTAGCGCCTTCTTCTGTGTTCCCAGGTCACGTTTTGTTCATTTGTCAACTCCTCAGCTGATCTTGTTTCTTCAGACTTCAAACTGTAGGCATCTGAATCCTCTCTCAGATGGGTTTCAGCTGAGCAGGGTAGTCTCACCAACATCTCCCAAGTTGTTGGGTTTCACAGGATCAGCAGCTGGGCCCTGGGTTGTCCCCAGAAGGAGTGCCCAGACTCGCCCTGGTTCTGACCCATGGAGATAGCCTCTTCCCCAGGTGTTGGGGCTAGGGGCATCCCCGTTCCAAGCTGCGTCCGCTCATCTCTGTCCCCAGGCCTGTCCACCCCTGTGGCCCGCTGCCACAGGCCCACCTGCGTCCACTTGTCTCCACCGCTGGGCCTTTATGTCTCTGTCAACTGCCGCTGGGTCTGTCTACCTCTGCGGGCCGCCAACGGGCCTGTATATCTCTGCCGGCTGCCACCGCGGGCCTACCTACCGCTGCTTGTCACTGCTGCCGGGCGGTTGCCGCTGGGCCTGTATGTCCCTGTCGGCCACTGCCACCGGGCCCCTCCACCTCCACGAGTCACCAACCTGCGTCTGCCCATCTCCGCCCCGTGGCCTATCTACTTCTGTGGGCCGCCGCTGCAGGGCCTGAATGTCTCTGTCAGCCGTCGCCGCCGGGCCTGTCCACCTCTGTCTGCTTATCTCCGCTGCAGGGCCTGTCCACCTCTGTGGACTGCCGCTGGGCCTGAGTGTCTCAGCCAGCTGCCGCCGGGCCTAAATGTCCCTGTCGGTGGCTGCCGCCGGACCCGTCTACCTCCGCGGGCCGCTGCCACAGGCCTACCTGCGTCTGCTTGTCTCCGCCATCTTGCGGCTCTTCTCAGAAATGCTACTTTTAAGTGCATTCTTCCTCTTAGCAAGTTTGCAATAAAGACTCAATATCCTGGGATGGAGAGATGCCTCAGCATTTAAGAGCACTGGCTGCTCTTCTAGAGGTCCTAAGTTCAATTCCCAGCAACTATAAGGTGGTTTACAACCTTCCATAATGAGATCTGATGCCCTCTTCTTGACTGCAGGCATACATGCAGGCCAAACATTGTATACATAATAAATAATTTAAAAAAAAGACTCAATATCCTTTAATTTCAATTTTGTATAGTATAGACATTATAAACGTAGATTTTCTTCTTGGTAATTTAATGAAGTAATTTAAGTAGTTGTAAAAATGAGTTGGTCCCAAATTAAGCTAAAATGATACTAGCAATTCTTTTTTTAAAGTACAGAATCTGTATTGATGATAATATAATATTAACATGTTATTTTTCAATTTTTTTTGTTATGAGTGCAATTCTTTACTTGAAGATAAATATTAATGATTCATTTTTCTTTCTTGGAATCCACATGTGAGACCCCAATGTTTCCAGCACTAGCCACCTAGCTGCAAATTTCACATTCATTTTAATTACAGTTCAATAATATCAACTTTGTATGTGTTTCACATTTTCATTATCCATTGCTCAGTTGGCTTCTTCCATTTCAAAGACACTTTGAGTAGAGCACCAATGAACATGGTTCTGTAGGCATTCTCTTTGGGGTAGATTCACTGTGTACATGCCCATGAGTGGTACAGATGGGTCCAAACATATTTATTTGTATCAATTTAAAACCAAGGAGTTTTGTGCATGATTGCATGTTCAAATATTAACATGTGTGCATGCACAGACACATATACATAAGACACGGGCATCCAAAGTAACAAAACCTAAAGCAGTATTTTAACAAATTTATGCAAGAAAATTACAGAATGAAAAATAAGAACTTTCTTAGTTAAAATGCTTTCAGTACTTTTTTGGTTCTCATTTTTAATAAAATACATCAAAACATGGTAACCAGTAATTTTTAAGATTTCATTTCTGAATAAGAAAGGTAATTTTTCAGCCTCCAGTTCTTCTCTACAGTAGCCAGATTATGACAATCTAAAGAGGTTTACCTAGCCACTGAGACTTAATTCTCTGCTTAAATTACTACTTGTTGACCTCTCACCGATTTCCAACTATATGCATTAAAGAGCTCTAATTTTACAATGAATAAAAAATCCTTTGATTAAAAAGAGAGAAAATTATTCAGTCATTACTGTACTACAAGAATGACCAAAAAATAAAAATAACAAAAATAAGCAACAATGTTGATTATAGCAGCTTTAGTATCAAATCATCTCAAACATCAGAAAATGACAGATGAAATGCAAGGGCTTAATTTTCACAAATTGGAAAATAATGAAAAAATAAGAACATTAACTAATGAGAAACATAGTTGATCAATAAACCAAATTGTGAATAATGCATCTTAGTTTTGTAAAATAATCCAATGATTATGACAATATATTGGTGTGTATGAATTCTCACTGGGAAGTTGTAGCTCCATCCTCTTGCAATGAGCAGACTGAAAGATTATTAATGTATACACAGCTGAAAAGTACATCCAGTTCATGCAAAAGCAAAGGAACCAACACACACAGAAACACAATTTAAACAAGGATATTTTTTGTTTCCAATTAAGCAATGCTAATCACTCACATGGAGGTAACTTCCCAAATTTGCAATTATGGTTTTAAAATTCACAATCTCTTAATGCTGGACTTAATAAACATAGTTACAGATTTTTTTCCAAAGGCAGGGTTTATCTAAAAGAAACATATTTTCCTTTGAAGGCAAAATAAAATTGAAATTCACACAGAGCTAAGGGGACTCATTTTGAATAAAAAAAATTATATAATTCATGTAAGTAATGCAGGTACCATATAAAACTTTTTGAGCATTTTTTTAAACTTTTCTTCAAATTGAGATAATAATTCCATTTCTTTCTTCCTCCAAATCCTTTCACATACCTTCACTTGTCCCACTTCATATTTATAGCCTCTTCTTTCATTAATTATTATTGTGTGCATATAAATTACTGAACATAACCTGCTTAATCTCTCCAATCTTATCTGTCTGTAAGGTTTTAGGGCCAAACATTGGGAAGACAATGTAGTTTCCATTCATATGCCCTCCTTTCCTTTATTCCTTCCTTCTCCTCCTTCTTTTCTGCCTCCTCCTTCTTCTCCTCCTTTTCCTACTTCTCCTTCTCTGACTCTATCCCCCTCTCCTCCTACTTCTTCTTTTAGTTTTAGTTAGCTTAATGAAAATATCCGAAGAAATAATGTACACCTATTATATTGTTGATACACACTATATTAACAAAACAATTACAATTAAACTTATGAAGTAAATTAGGGAAATTTCTAAAGATCAGAAAACCTTGAAACTATGAGTAATATACTTTCGCTAAGATATATTAGTCCCTCTCTACATGGATTCTGGGGCAATTTTATATTTTTAAGCTTAACAAAGCAAACCACCCTCAGTCCTATGGGCTATACTCTTTTAACCCTTGTAAAAAATGAATAAAATGAATAAGATAAACATAAATGATCAGAAAATGAGCTATCCCAAAGATGGACAAGAAAGTAATACATACATATGTGTGTGTGTGTGTGTGTGTGTGTGTGTGTGTGTGTGTGTGTATATACATATATATATGCAACTAAAATCTATAAAGAGAAGGGTATCAATCTAGACACAGAAAAAGAAACCATGAGTGATATATGTATATACATATATAATACAGATATAAATATATACACATAAAACCTAATTAAATATTACTATTGCCACATGAAAGCAAATGAAACAAACTTAAATTATATTTATCTTTTCTAAGAGAACACAACTAATATGCAAAAGCATGTTTGCAATCTAGGTTAATATGCTTCTGAGCCCAAGGTTATTTTTCCGTTTAGGTAGTAAGAATGCTGGGTCATAGTAGAATTCTGTACATGCTTCCATTTGTTACATACTCATGGTCACAGGAAGCTTAGGCAGAAGTGACTTAAGTATCCATTGGTGGACAATTAATAAGCAAAGTATGATTGTTACATGCAATGACTTGCTAGTCAATCATTTTAGGAAAAATAACCCAAGCATGTACTATAGCATAACCTTGAGGATATTATGATAAGAGAAATAAGCAAATCACAAAAAAAAACAGATGTGATTATCCATATATAAGATATCTAGAGTCTAAAAATTATAGGAACACAATGTTACTGGCACTAGGGAATTTGGTCAGAGACGAGAGCATGGTTATTTTTTAATAGGCACAGCTTTCATTTTCACAAGATTAAAGCAGCTATGGAGCATGGATTGCACTGAAATATACTTAGTATGAATCATCTGAACACTTAAGAGAATTATAATTATTATTTTATGTTAGACACACACACACACACACACACACACACACACACACACACACACACACACACACACAAACACACTTTAAAAATAAAATGTAGACCACAACATAAAAGTGAAGGAAATACTCCAGTCTCCAGCACAGTCCATTGATTTTGTTTTTTTTCTTGTGGTCCAGGATTGGACAAGTTGAACCATTAGCCAAAGTCACTGATATGAAGAAGGCAACAGAGTTTAAGACACAGAATCCCTTTGTATAATGCTGCAGGCAGAATCTTTCGATGATAACTGAGACATGTGATGCTCAATTTCTGTTGTGGAGAGCATCAAGATGTTGCCTGTGTCTACCTTTTTACTATGTCTATAATGATACCTGTCCTTTTATAGATTTCTGTTACACTACAATAGTTTACAAAATGAAACTATTTTTAAAAAAGAAGGTTTCTTTAGGATTTTAAGGAAAACCTCAAGTTCCCTCTGAAAGAAACAAGATGTCACAGGTCTTTCTACTCCGTATCAGTTATGATTTATCTTTTCCCTGTGCAGAAAATATGAAGCTGAAGCTTGTACCACAGAATGCATTTTTGAAAATAAAACTAATGAGCCTATGGCAAGTTCTAATATTGTCAATTCTTCACTTGTCTTTTCTTTTATAAACCCTTGGGTAGCTTACTCCAAAATTCAAAGAAACATACTGCCTTAGGTTTTCTATTTCTATGACAAAGCAGTAAGAATAGAAACAACTTGGGGAGGAAAGGATTTAATTTGGCTTACATTTCCACATTGCAATCCATGATTCAAGAAGTTAGCACAGGAACTCAAGGCAGGGTAGAAACATGAAGGTGGGGCTGATACAGAGGCAATGGAAGAAGTCTGCTTACTTCTTGATTCCAATGTCTTGCTTTCATATGTTCTACACAAGACAACTTGCCCAGAGATGAAACTGTCCACATTGAGCATAGTCCTCACACTTCAATAATCAATTAAGAATATGCTCTGAATATTTGCTAATCCTGTATAGTTATTTTCTCAACAAGGATTCCTTCTGCACAGGTGCCCCTAGATTGTGCTATGTTTACTAAAAACTAGTCAACATATGAAACCAACATTTTTGGTCTCAAATGCCTTATTCACTAAACACACTTCTTTAATTTATTTGAATGATCCAGATGCTGATCTCATTTAACATAGGTGATAACCTGCCAGGAACATAACCTTAAGCTTTAAAATGTTAAGCATGATTTATTTTAATATATTATGTATTGTTTGTCATTCACTGTGAGAAGGATTATCATCAAATTATGTCCCCTTACTGTTTTCTACTCAAAAGCAGTAGCAAAACAAGAGATAGATAGGCAGTAACCTGAGGTTGACTGAGGTAGAGGTGTGCACATGGCCACATATCTCTAAATTTATGTCCAGTGTTTCTATATGATATTTACTGGAAACCTGCAATTATGAAAATATATAAAACATAGTACATCTCAAATAATGAATGGTAGGTAAACTTTATGATCTATTTTCTTACTATTTTATTTTACCACAACCTAGAATTCATCCTTGTTTATTGTATATTAGACATTTGTATAACAAATATTTATTAAACTCTTTCAAAGTGATATATATTTGCATTAGAAGTACAAGATGTATATAAAGGCCATGTTGCTATGGAATAATCCTTCAGTACACTGTAAAAATGTGATACTCTCATTGGTAATAAAGAAGCTGACTGGCCAATAGCTGGACAGAATAAGGTTAGGCAATGAAACCAGACTAAGAACAGTTGGAAGAAGGTTAGGTCAGAGGAGTCACCAGGAGGTGTAGAGGGGACAGGGCTTGCTTGAGGATAGGTGAGGCCACAAGTAAATACCTAGCTTAATAGAAATGTGTTAATTTAAGTTGTAAGAGCTGGTAAATAACAAGCCTGAGCTATGGCCAATTATTTACAATTTATGACTAAGTCTTCATGCCATTATTTGGGAACTGGCAAATGGGAAAGAAAAGTCCACCTATAACATACAATAAAGTAGTAGAAACAAAATTTATACATTATTATAACACTGTGAAATAATAGATTTAGTTTAAGTGCTATACTGAGGGTTGATACAAAGAAAAGTGTTGTAGAATACTTGTACATTGTATAAAGATATATTGCCAGCTGGGCAGTGGTGGCTCATGCCTTTAGTCCCAGCACTTGGGAGGCAGAGGCAGGTGGATCTCTGTGAGTTCAAG
The DNA here is from genome assembly GCF_049852395.1 of Peromyscus maniculatus bairdii. Classification (NCBI taxonomy): domain Eukaryota; kingdom Metazoa; phylum Chordata; class Mammalia; order Rodentia; family Cricetidae; genus Peromyscus; species Peromyscus maniculatus. The sequence goes on from NC_134867.1 coordinate 5,257,252, forward strand.
GCCAGCCTGGGCTGCAGAGTGAGTTGCAGGAAAGGTGCAAAGCTACACAGAGGAACTCTGTCTTGAAAAGATGTATTGCTGTTACTGGCATAATAAAAAGCCGAGGGCCAGAGGTATAAGTGGGTTTTCTGGCAAAAAAAAAAAAAAAGCAAGAGGAGGAGGAATCAAGATGCACAGGAGATGCCAGGAAACACAGAGAATAAACAAGAATTGCAAGATGGAAAAGAGTTAAAGTCACATGATAGAATGTAGATTAATGTAAATGGGTTAATTTAAGAGAGCTAGTTAGAAACAAGCCTAAGCTATATGCTGAGCTTTCATAATTCATAAGAAGTCTCCATGTCATTATTTTGGAGCTGGCTAGTGGGACAAAAAAGGACTCATCACAGAAATAATTTCTTTTGGGATCATTATTGTTGATACAACCTTGTTGTGGAGGTTATTAGGAAAAAAAATCACCAACTGCACAAGTTAGCCAAGTTATCAAACCAGGAACAAGTTTTCTGATATTAACTGAAATTTTATATAAACTTTACTTGGTGAGTTCAGCAGACTTTGTAAATAATAACAACTCATAGTTGGAATAAATACAGGTTTATTATAAAATATATTTTTACTGTCAGTGAGTATATATGTGGTTTTCTTTCTTCATTGGTTTTTATTGCTTGTTTTCTCTCTTTCTCCTGTCTCTCCTTTCATTTTCTCTCTGTTTTCTTTCTTTGTCATTTACATTAGGGAGAAGTTATCTAAACAAAGATCGTCTTCGACAGAAATAAAGTAAAGGAAAAATCAAAACCAAAACAAATTATAGTTTATTTATTTAACGTTTTGCTAAGCTAACTTTCATTATTAAAATACATTTTAAATACAGTAGAATTACATCACTTTGATCTTCCTTTTCCTCCTTTCAACCCTTCCCAAGTACACTCTTGCCACCCCCTGCCATGATCTCCCACTCTCAAATTGGCATCCTCTTTTCCTTTGATTATTTCTGGTGTGTGTGTGTGTGTGTGTGTGTGTGTGTGTGTGTGTGTGTGTGTCTATGCATCCACAATTTCATAAATACAAACTGCTTATTCTGTTTTGTTTTTTTATGTGTATGCAGTTTTTCAGGTCTTACAACTTTGTATTGAATAACCAATAAAGGCTCTTACCCCTGGAAAAGGTTATTTCTCTTTTTCCCATCAGCCATTAGGTGCTTGTATAGGATACCCAGTGAAATTTCCCAAATTCCACTTTAGAGTGTGTATTCATACTATCATCTGCCTATCTTTTGTGCACCATTTTCTAAGAGAGACTGTTTGACAGCAAACTTCCTTAGTATTCTGGTTTTAATAATCTTTCTGCACACCACTCTGCAATGTTCTCTGAGACATAGGTGCAGAAGGTGTGACAAAGTGTGAGGATATTTTAAAGGTACCACCTTTGTCATATTGCAGGTAAGTTAAAGTTCTTTTTCAATTTAACTTAAGCTAAAATTCCTTTTAATAATGTCAAGGACCTTTAAACATTTCTAATTTGTTTCCTGTATCTTGGTAATCAAAAAAGGAAGTAGACTAGTGATCTGATTCTTGGGATAGAACATGTGTTGTGGTATCTTAAGACAAGACATTCTCTCCCACTGAATGACAGGGAGTGGAAACAGCACTTTCAGCTTCAACTGTGTTTCTCCTTTGTTTCTCTTTGAATCATTTATTTTATTTATGAGCTTATAATATAATTATAGTTACATCTTTCCCTCTTCCCTTTTGTCCTTCCAAGTCTTCCCATGTGGTCTTCTTCTCTTTCAAATTCATGGCCTCTATTTCCATTAATTTTTAATGCATACATATATGTGCACATTTATGCATGTATATTCCTAAATATAACATGCTCAGTCAGTATAATATTACTTTCATGTTTGTTTTCAGGGATGATCATTTGGTACTGCATAACCAATTGGTGTTATAATCCTTAGTTGTGGCAACTTTTATCATTTTCAGCTTTCCTTTTTCATTGTATTTTTCTGTGTAGGACTGAGGCCTCATGGACTCTCACATGACCAGATGAGCAATATTAAAAAGTCAACCATATACATAAATTCCCAAATATCTGCCACTCTTTTAGTCCATCAAAAATCGTGACAGCAGTTAAGATAAAGAAATAAATGCATAAACAGAAAATTCTTCATAACAAAAGTTAAAACAGTGTCTGGTATGCTCAGCCTATCATGAAGAGATAGAGTTTGAAAAGAATATTCACATGTTCTGGTACTAATGATACCCTCAGGCCTATAATTAATAAAAATGATGAGCCCAATATCAAATGTTGAACACAAATTTATCTCTTGAGTCAGAGAAACCCAGTCAACATATCAGTCAGATAAAAAGGTTTTCTTCCTCAAAGAAGATAGAATGTGCTCAATGTTAGTGTGTTAACTAAAGAATATTCATGCTTAGGCACAGATAGTAAAAGTGAAAGCCTGTTTTAAAAACACACACACATATAAATCTATAGGTGTTTTATGCAAATGTGACTGACCTAATAACAATATACAAGAACCCAGAATGGAGACTACTTAGAGCAAATGTAGAGGAATATATGAATTTATAAAAAAAAAAAGAATGGTAATTATTCCATATTGTATATATTTCAAAAGTAATACAAGACTCAGAGTTTTAAACAAACAAATCATGGAACTGAATAGATTTCAAATTTGGGGTTTGGGAAGAGGAACAAAGAGTTGCAGGGATTCAACAAAACAATCATCCTACTTTTCCCAACTATCCAGAAAAAAATGGAATTTAGGTTTTGAAAATTCATTATATTAAAATATTCTGAGTTTTAGAAAACATGAGATAGTTTTGCACTAAATGGTTAGACTAGAAAGTCTGCACCAATTAGAAGAAATTTTATGTTGGATTGCTTTTGTGCTTTTAAGAATTTTATTTATATTACTCCTAAGACACATTTGGGAATTATGACCACCGAACAAAAACAAATAAGACCATGACTCATCTTTTCAAGAGCAAGCACTAACTTGAAAAATTAAAAATAAACAGATGATTTTCTTGACACATACCACTTACTGAACTTAAATAAAGATCTGATAAACAATTTAAATATATCTACAGCCCTTATAGCCCTTAGTTAAAAAGAAGCAGTCTTTAAAAGAATGTCAACAACAACAACAACAACAACAACAACAAAAAAACAGCAAAATACTTACAAACAGAATCCAAGAACACTTCAAAAAGGTCCCCCACCATGATAAAATAGGCTTTATCCTAGAGATGAAGGGATAGCTCAACATATAAAAGTAAGTAAATTTAGTCCACCAAATTAAAAAAAAAAACAGAAATATAAAAAAAAAACACATGATTATCTCATTAGATGCAGAAGAAGCCTTTGATAAAATCCAACAACTCTTCATGAAAAAAAGTCTTGGAGAGATTAGGAATGCAAGGGATATGCCTAAACATTAGGGCAACTTAAAGCAATCCCTAGCCATTACTAAATTAAATGGAAAGCAACAGAATACTATTCCACTAAAATCAGAAACAAGGGAGGGATGTTGACTCTCTAAATATCTAGTCAATAGAGTACTTGACTTTCTAGCTAGAACACCAATACAACTGAAGGAGATCAAGGGAATACAAATTGTAAAGGAAAAGTCAAAGTATTGTTCTTTTCAGATGAAATGATGGTATTCATAAAGAACCTTAAAATTTCTACCAGGGAACATATACAGCTGATAAGCACTTTGAGAAAAGTGGCCGGATACTAGATTAACTAAAAACAAAAACCAAACAAACATAAAAAGAGTAGTCCTCCAGTCCTCCTATATGTAAATGACAAGTGAACTGAGAAAGAAATTATATGAACACCACCTTTCACAATTGCCACTGCCAATATAAAATACCTTGAGATAACTCAATCAAAGCAATTGAAACTCTTCTATGATGAAATTCTAAGTCTTAAAAGAAATTAGAAGATGGAAAGATCTTCCATGTTCATGGATTGGTAGAATTAACATAATTAAAAATGGCCATCCTTCCAAAAACAAACTAGAGTTTACAGCATTTCTTAACAAAATTATAACACAATTCTTTACAGAACTTGAAAGAACAATACTTACCTTCATATGGAAAAACCCCAAATAGCTAAAATAATCCTGTGCAATTTCAGGAGGTACCATCATCCCTGATTTCAATATGTACTACAAAGCTACATTAATAAAAACTACATGGTAGTGGCATAAAACAAACAGGTTGATCAATGAAATTGAATCAAAGACACAGACATAAATTGAAACACCCACGGATATCTGATTTTTATAAAGGAAGCATAAAACCATAATTAGGATTTTTTAAAAAAGCATCTTCAACAAATGGTACTGGTCTAAGTGTATGTCTGCAGGCAGAAGAGTGCAAATAGATCCATATTTATCACCCTTCACAAAACTTAAGCCCAAGTGGATCAAAGACCTCAATATAAAACACAAACACTGAACCTGATAGAGAAGAAAGCATGGAATAACTGTCATTACATTAGCAGAGGAGACAAATTCCTAGACAGAATGTCTATAGTGAAGGCACTTATATCAACAATTATTAAATGTGACCTCATGAATCTGAAAATCTTCTATAAGGGAAAAGGTACCACCAGTAAGACAAAAGGGCAGCCTTCAGCATGGAACAATACATTTTCCAACCCCACATTGCTGTGGATCTCACTCTGTATAAATAAAATCCTGATTGGCCTGTAGCCAGGCAGGAAGTATAGATGGGACAAGCAGAGAAGAGAATTCTGGGAACAGGAAGGCTGAGTGAGGACACGCTGTCAGCTGCCACCATGAGTACCAACATGTAAGATACTGGTAAGCCATGAGCCATGTGGCAAGGTATAGATTTATAGAAATGAGTTGATTTAAGATGTAAGAACTAGATAGCTAGAAGCCTGAGCCATTAGACCAAACAGTTTAAATAATATGAGAGTCTGTTTGTTTATTTTATAAGTGGGCTGCGGGGCTGCTGGGGCTTGGTGGGAGCTGGAGAGAAACTCTCCAGCTACACCACATCTGATAGAGGACTAATATCCAAAATATATAAAGAACTCAAGAAAGTAGACACAACAAACTAAATAAAATTTTAAAGTGAAGTCCAGTCCTAAACAGAGAATTCTAAACAGAGGAATCTCAAATGGCTAAAAAAACACATTAAAAAATGTTCAATACCCTTAGTCATCAGATAAACACAATAAAAACTTATTTGAGATTTCATCTTATACTTGTCAGAATGGCTAAGATGTCACATTAGTAACAGCTCCCGCTGGCCAGGAGGTAGAGCAAAGGTAACACTCCTCCATTGCTGGTAGGAGTGCAAACTTAGACAGTCACTATGGATATCAATGGGGAGGTTTCTCAAAAAAAAAAAAAAAAAAAGCAAGGAAGAAAGAAAACCTGTTCTGTTGCCAAAAATAATTCTATCTTTATCTATTTATTTTTGTTTTTACATTTCAATCCAAGTTTCCCCTCCTTCCCCTCTTCCCAGCTCCTCCTTGTCCCCTCCCTCCCCTGGACATTCCTTTTTAATTTTTTTTTAAAATTTATTTTACATCCTGGCTGCAGTTTCCCCTCCCTCCCATTCTTCTTTTCCTTCCCCCTGATTCCCTTCGGACCCCCATCCAATCCTCCTCTGTTTCTGTTCAGAAAGGGGCAGGACTCCCATGGGTTTCAACAGAGCATGGCATATCAATTTGAGATAGGACTAAGCCACACCCTTAATATTGAGGCTGGTTGAGGCAGCCCAGTACGAGGAACAGGTTCCCTAAACCCAGCCCAAGCATTAAGGACAGGTCTTGGTCCCACTGCCAGAAGTCTCATTAGTAGACCAAAGCTTCACAACTGTCACACATATGTAGAGGGCCTAGGCTAGTCCCATGCAGTCTCCCTAGCTCTAGTTCCAGAGTCTGTGAGGTCCTATAAGCCCAGGTTACTTGTTTCAGTGGGTTTTCTTATGGTTATTTTGACCCTCCTGGCTCATAAAATGCTTCCTCCCTCTTTTCAACAGGATTCCTAGAGGTTGACTCATGCTTGGCTGTAGATCTCCGCTTCTGTTTCCATCAGTTTCTAGATGAAGACTCTCTGATCACAATTAGGATAGTCACTAATTTGATTATAGGAGACGGCCAGTTCTGGTGCCCTCTCCACTATTGATAGGAGTCTAAGGTGGGAACACCCTTGGTGATTCCAAAAAGTTTCCCTGGCATCAGGTTTCTCCCTAGCCCAAAATGCCCTATGAAAACATCTCTTTCATTATCCACCCCTGTCTCACCCCAATACAGCTCCCCCAATCCCTCATGTTCCCATCGCCCTCTTCGCCCCCAGTTTACTTAGGAAATCTCTTCTACTTCCTCTTCCCAGGGAAATCCATGCATCCCTCTTTGGGCCCTCCTTGTCTTACCTAGCATCTCTGGGGCTGTGGATTGTAGCATGATTATTTTTTACTTCACAGCTAATATCCACTGTGAGTGAGTACATACCATGTTTGTCTTTTGGGGGTCTAGGTTACCTCATTCAGGATGATTTTTTTCTAGTTACATTTATTTGCCTGCAAATTTCATGATGTCTTTTTTTTTTTTTAACGGCTGAATAATATACTTTGTGTAAATATACCTCATCGTTTCTTTATCCATTCTTTAATTGAGGAGTACCTAGGTTGTTTCCAGGTTCTGACTATTACAAATAAGACTACTATAAACATAGTTGATTAAATGTTCTTGTGGTATGATTGAACATACTTTGGGTATATGCCCAAGATTGGTGTAGCTAGGTCTCAAGGTAGATTCATTCCCAATTTTCTGAAAAACTACCTTATCAGTTTTTAAATATGACAATTTTAAAGTGGCTATACAAGAGAAAGGGGAATATATCTATATCTATCTATCTATCTATATATATATATATATATATATATATATATATATATATATATATAGAGAGAGAGAGAGAGAGAGAGAGAGAGAGAAAGAGAGAGAGGGGGGAAACTATGGTTGGCATGTAAAATAAAATAAAAAATAAAACAGTGATAAACAGTAAAAAATGATTAAGAAAAAAGACTTGAGTCAAAAAAAAAAGGAAAGAAAAAGATAATATTTTTTATTGTTCCCAAAGATATAACCTCACAAAATGGAACTCATAAAGTTTTGATTGGACAAGAGTTTCATTTTGGTCTTTTCAGGAGAACAAAAGCAGCTAACTAAAGAATCTGAAGACCACTGGCAAATGAGACATCTGAAAAAGGACAGATCACTCAGATAAAAATGTCGCGAGACATAGAGTAAAATTGGTTTAATGGTATAGTACACTTCCAATAAATGTCATAAATCTTCCCAAATATTTGTTTCTGCTGCTTTCTACAAACATCAAAGGCAAATGGTCTTTTTGTGGTCTGAATTTGATTAAAAATCAAAGATGGCTTTGGAGTTGGAATGTGACTCTCATCTTCTCTAAACCCAAGCATACCTGAAAAAGGAACATTCAAAAATTCTGTCTTATATCAGAAGAGCCACCTGATTCGAGACAAAAAAAATTAAGAGATTATTCTATTGTCACTAATCTCATAATCACTTGGTTTTATTTTGAATGTTTAAAGCTCTTCTTAAGGTATAAATATTACCACTAAATTTATAATATATATTATAATTTTATGATGATGTTAATGGTCTTATGGAGTACTACCTAATTCTAGAAAAGGGCTACATCTAGCTCCCTGTACTTATTTTGGGGCTTGAGTTTGAAGCAGATAACTAGGAACTAACCTTGTGTACCTGAATATAATTAATAGATAATGGTCCTGTAACTTCTCTGGGATCTGCTGCATGTGACACTTAAAATGTTTAAATTTTCAGCATAGAATTGTGGCCATTCCTATCAGTGAACTTTGAAGTTTCTAGAAGGATGATGAGACCTCACAATGAAGAATGCACTGGATTGTAGTAGTGCAGTTAAGCTAAAAATACACCCCAAAGATCAACTTTGAACTACAAACTTCTCAGGACAATTTTAAGGTGGTAAGTTGAAATGGTTCAGCCTCACAGAGTACTCTAGCCAGGACTTCAGATAAACTTTACACTTTCTCATCACATGGAAATTAAATAAAAAATAATATAGCTAGCTCTCCTGGGACTTGACCATTACCCCAATTTTCTCAGGGTGCCCTAAAGATGCTATCACCCCCAAACAACAGGAAGTAAGTTTAAGAATACAGCACCCACATTCCAAAGAGGTGTGGCGCATGGTTCTTGTCATTTGATGGGTTATGAATGTATGAATGTTTGTCATCATTTAGGGAGGTTGGTTGCAAATTGTTACTGGTCATGATAAGGGAGGAAACTGCAAGAGAGGTTGGATTCAAATGTAGATGTAACTAACCGTCTTATTAAATAAGAAACACAGAAACAGTGTAAAAGAGAAAGCCGAGAGGTCAGAGCTCAGAGCTAAAATCTCACCCTTCCGCCTGTGGTGTCCCAGCTTCCCGAAAGAGGGCTATATCCTGTCTGTTCGATTTTTTTTATAGTATGTTGTTCTGCCTTCTCATTGGTTGTAAACCCAAACACATGACTGCCTCGTCACTGTCTGAATGTACAGCCCCCTAGGTCTTAAAGGCATATGTCTCCAATGCTGGCTGTATCCCTGAACACACAGAGATCTATGGGATTAAAGGCATGTGCCACCACCGCCACATTCTGTCTATGGCTCTAATAGCTCTGACCCCCGGGCAACTTTATTTATTAACATACAATCAAAATCACATTTCAGTACAATTAGAATACCACCACATTCAAAGATCTCTTTCTGAAAAGAAAAAGGGGTTATGGAAAGGATAGAATAAAAGGGTATATTATTGAATCTAATTTAAACTTAAAACAACTATTAATCTCAAATATTTTACATTGGCATGGATTTTTGTATATTGATACAAATTTAAGGTTATTTTTATAATGCTATATGTCTTAGCTAGGATTTACTATTGCTGTGAGGAGACATCATGATGACCATGGCAACTCTTACAAAGAAAACATTTATTTGAGGGTACTTGCTTGCAGTTCAGAGGTTTGGTCAGTCATGGTGGGGAGCATGGCAGCATGCAGGTAGGCATGGTGCTAGAGAAATAGCTGAGTGTCCTACATCTTGCAGGCAACAGGAAATCGACTCACTCACTGCTTGGTATCCTGAGTATATGAAACCTCAAAGCTCACCCCCAGAGTAACACACTTTTTCCAGAATGTGTGGCCCAGACTAAAGTTTTGTCCTCCTGCTTTCTCCAACAGGACCACACTTCTTCTAATAAGGCCACACTTCCTAATAGTGTCACTCTCTTTGAGCTTATGGGGGCCAAATGCATTCAAATCACCATACTATATATGTGCTTCTACTCTTGTTTAAGGTATTGTACCTATGCAGCTCATTTAAAAATGTAATGTATAATTAAGAAATACCAGTCAGTAATTAATTATCTATGATAATCAAACCTGTAGTCATTTTAGGTATGTTTTCAAGGTCATGCAGAGATATATTTTAAATAGAAAAATGGTCTTCAAACATATAAGGGACCTACAGAATATGTCATTTAAGATGTTTTAATAACATAAGGCTTTTCATGACAGTGAGACACATCTGCTCCTGGCAGCACCAATTTACATCAATGAAGAATGATGGGCATTGAATAACCTTCATACGAAGTTTGCTTTCTTTGTGGTAAAGTTAGCTCTGGGCAAAGTAACTACCCTTGCCTTGACTGCTAACAGTAAGCTATCAAAACTGGACAGGCAGGACACAAAAGAAGGTGACTGTTAAACTTTTCCAAGATGAAGTAGATCAGTCCTTCAAAATTATTGCTTCACAGACGGGTCTGTCAGATATTCTAGGCCAGTAGGCTAAAGATGAATACCTCAACATTGCAGAGGAAACTTGAGTGACTGTCTAGTAGGCCACTGCTTCTGTCATTTCTATAGTTTTGGAAGATATTTGCTCTGTACTTCCTCTTTACTAAGGTAATATTCCATCTTTCTCAGGTCTCTGATGGAATTGAAGATGTGTTAGTTATATGTACAGTTTTCTTTGTTACCAAGTTCAGAAAACAATCTCCCAAAAGAGGTATGCAGTGTATAAGGCTGAGACACATACAATCTTAAATTGTTTATCTAAAACAATGTTTTAGAAGTCTAAAAAGACAGTTTTGGCTTGATAATACAAGTTAGGATAACAAATTTTGGGTTCACCAAGATAAGATAGATAATAAGGTAGTTTCGCTAAATTTGCCTAAGACAAATGGACTAGACAGTGTGAATGCAATCCATACTTGAAAATCATTTTTATTGTATATAGTTATACTGTATTAGAGTTAACCATTCATTTTATTTAAATAAAAAGGGGGACATATTAGGGGATATTTGATTACACTGTGAACTCTGAGATATCATTTGTATTTATTAAATAAAATTAACCTTGGGTCTGGAGGCTGAGTGAGAAACTTGTTGGCAGAAAGTAATCTTATGGCAGCAGAGGGGATCTGGAAGAGACAGCGAGATGCACTAGAAGTAACAGGGAAGGGTTTTGTGTGTAATGGCCTCTTTTCGTCTTCGTGGAGAAGGAGGGGTTTCTTGGGAAACACCAGCAAGTAGAGAAGGCTAGCTAGTTGCTACCCAGCCTCTCTGAGCAGGCAGACTTTCACCCCATCCTCTGAATCCCAAGGCTTTTTTATGAAAAATAATTGTAGAGGTTTAGTTAAAGTTATCTTCAGTAGCAGCAACAGAGTCAGTATCTGCTAGAACAGAAATCCAACCAGACTGCAGCTTGAGTGGTAGGCCACTTTGAGAGAAGCAGGCTAGTAACTGTGAGTCTGGAATTTGCTGGATTAAATAGCAGCAGATTAAGGCACAGCTACTGTGCAAAAGATAAAATAAAAGTCTCCTAAGCCCTGAAGGGAGAGATTTAATGTAGATATTCCTTTTAGAGTAGAGTGCTCAAAGGTCTCTACTCTCTGCATTTTATCAGGGATGTGGGTCTCTGTATTTGTTCCCACCTGCCACTGGAGGAATCTTCTCTGGAGATGGCTGATGAAGGCACTGATCTCTGAGTATAGCAGAACGCCTTCATTCATGAGTCATTTTGTTGCCCCAATCCTTTAGTAGAACAGTAGTATTTCATTTTACCCTAGGTCCTTGGGATATCTAGCCTCAGGTTGTTGATCACACAAACAATGTTGGGTATGAGTACCACCTCATGGACTGGGCCTTAAGTCATATCAGACAGTGACTGATTACTCCATGCTTTGTTCTACCACATCAGCAGCATATCTTGCAAGCAGAATACTAATGGAGATTGAAATGTTTGAAGTTGTTTTGATGTTTGCGTTTCTCTTTTTTTTTTTTTATAGCATTCAGGGTATCTTCCAATACTAAGAACACGAGCCTGAATGCCTAAAGGCTTTAGGTTTGCACCAGCTGCAATCCTCCGTGTTCAATGAGTTGTGTAGGTTTTCAGCAATTTGGTTTTGCTATCAGTTTGTGGAAAGCAACCTATATCCTTGACAATAGCCTGGGTTGTTTGATGGTACCCATGGGACACCTTTGGACAAAAACTCAATTAGATGAAACCCATTCCTGTTACTGAAAATTCATTTGGTGACAAGAGATTTTTAGTTGGAGCTTCTTTCTCCCCTATTAATTGGTAATTTGATGTAGTGCATATTCATATACATGTGCATTATATATATGAATTATATATGTGATATATATATATATATATATATATATTATATACAATTACCCATCCAGTGGCTCTTAATTTTAGTTGTCATGTTTAAACCCCTGCCCCCCTCTTCCCTCTCTATCCCTGCTAGAATTTTCTACTCTAACCCCCTAACCTCATCATTGTACAGCTATCACTTCTTTTTCCTATTTCTAGGAGTAGGGTGTTTAAAAACACAATGTTGCCACTAAGCATGGGACTCATGAAAACCTATGATTTTAAATCAAGACTATGAACAGGAAAACCTGGAAAGTGAATGATGAAACAAATTGATAATACAGCATTAGTAATAGCAGCTAGCTAAGCACAACATACACTTCAGTTTATACAATAACTTAACACTACCAAATTCAATAAAGGCAAAAACCATATATAGCAGCAATAACTTTTAGTGAGTACAAGGAGAATGATATTAAAAAGTCAGCCTTTTTAATGCATTTAAGTAAACAGTAGCTAAACGTCAGAGAACAGAGACAGATGAAAGAAAAAGATAGATACTAAAAAGCAGAAATTAATGAACATTCCAAAGAACAGGATTTAGACTGCACCGTGCCAAAAGAATAGGAGAAAAGAGTTCTGAAACAGACTAGATTCTTTTGGGAAAATGTTGATTAAGAAATGAGAAGATAAACCCACTATTGTTATTTTGCTAAACAGACATCATATAAAAAGGGTCTATAAATTCTTATCTTTACACTATAGGTTATTTGGGCACTAAAACCTCTTTAGAAAAGTTTCTTTGTGCTATGAACTGTGGTTATTACAGAGTATAAGCTCATGTGGATTTCTCAGCAAAAATGAGACATCTATGCATATTATACCCACCACTGTAAAGGACAAGGATCACTGGGAAAGAAAGGGCAGAAATACTGTAGAACCAGAAGTCAAGGAGGATTGGAATGAAACGGTGTCTTCTGTAGAAGATGGGGCACTGCATGGAGGAATTCACAGGACCAATAGTCACAAGATCTGCATAACATAAAGCCAGTCAATCTTCCTTCAGGGGTGGAGGAAGGAGCTCATCAGGTGGATGAGCTGGAGAAGCTACTAACAGTTGATGCCTTTGGGAGAAAGAGACATTTTTAAAGGTATTCCCTTTGATACATGGATCAAGCTGCTGTGAATAACCATTTATCCATGATTATATGGTAAACAGAAATGAGTTCAGTAATATTTATATGGTAGGGGTGGGGGAGTGGAGATAGAATAAATATGAGAAGAACTGAGCTGCAGGAGTGGATGGTAAATAAGACCAAATACATTGGAGGAACATACTGGAAGAATTAATAAAATAATATATTTCATAAGAAAATGAAATTTTAGTTTTAGCATTTCTTTATTTGACTTTTGCGTTTTGATTTTGAGACAGGTTCTTAAATATGATGGACTTGACTTGAAATAGCTGCATAAACAAGGCTGCTCTTGACCTCTTAATTATCCTATGTTTATACCCCAAATGCTGAGATTTCATGAATGTGCAACCATGCCTAGCTTGCTTTTGTCTATTTCAACAGTTATTCCAAAGCAAGTTATTTTAATATTTTCTATCATTCTCAGAACTTTTAGGATATTGAGATTGGCCTTGCTGTCATTTAAAGAGATACAGAAAGGCCTCCAGAAATATGTACATGGGTTTTAACATGATCACATTTTCTCTTTTTTGTCATATGCTTGGAAAATATTTCTAAATACATTCAAAACTGAAAAGGTAGACACTTGAAATATTTATGCAGAGATATTTGGTGTAAATAATTACTTTTGTATTTGAAAAAAAGAATGTATCTCATAATATTTAAATCTCCTCATTCAGATCATCTGGCATGCATGTCCTTCGTCCATCTGTTAGGTTGTCATGGATTCACACTGAGGAAATGGTTAGCTAGTTTCAAGTAGACATAAATGCCAATGAAGGATTAATTTAGCAGGAGAGATCGTTGAGTGCAAAAGTGACATCTCCTATAAGAGGAAACTCTTGACTAACAATGCCAAACTGGAGCCTGGTGTTGCACTGCATGTGGATGCATCTGTTGCCACTTGTAGGCCTAATGCCTTAAGAGAAAACTATTTTCTCTGTGAAAAGTCCTTTGGAAAAAATTAGTAACAGAAGTATATGCACAATTTGTGGAGGACCTACCTCACAGTTGCATGTTGACTGAAATTATTGAATTTAAGAAAAAAGTTTTGACATAAATTAATATAGAATTTTTCCCTAGAGGTATCAGTTTTTCATGGAACTATTATAGACCACAACACAAAGCAAAGTATATAGTTAATGTTGTTCTAGGTGAAAAGCTTATATATAACCTTAATATTCATATATGATGTGTTGAAAACATATAGTTACTATGTCAACACCAAGTACAAAAGACATAGCGTAGAGAAAAAGGATAACTACAGTGAACACAACTTCTGAAATGTTTACAATTATTTTGTATATTGAAAGATAATGGTATCTTTCCTTTTCAATTCAGAACATCAAGTTTATACAGAAATTTTGAGAACTAAATTAAAAAAAAAACTCATATTTTCTTCAGATCAACCATTCTACAACTGTTATCACCAAGGTTTATCTCTTAATATATGGAGTAACTGGGGGTGATGGAAGATTTTATAACTTGTTTAGGGTGTTTCATGTAATAAGAGGTTCAAAACAAGGCAATCTGTGTTCATACTCTAAAACTAAATTAAATCTTGAATGATGTGAAACAAAGTTTAGTTAACAGATTAAATGAAGTACAAAACAGATGTATTTGAATGTATTAATTAATTTGACTCAGAGGACCAAAGTGAGGCCCAAATCAAGATTAAAATGAAATCTCTGAGAATGAATTACAGAAGGATTAGACATTTGTTTGGTAGGCATCCTGGGTAGCTCACGACTGCCTATAATTTGAGCTCAAGGGGAATCATATGCAGTCTTCTTGCCTTTGAGGGTACTCACCTATACATGGTATATACTCAGATAGAAACATACATATACACACAAATTCAGATAAAATAAATATCTAAAAAGAATAAACTAAATATATATATAGCCACGCTCAGCTTTGTAAATTACACATTTATTACAAATTATAATGTAGTAACATGTGCATAAGAAATTTTGATTGCATTGGAAAGTTACTTATATTGGTCACAAAATGAGGCTTTCTGTTCACTATATTTAGATAATAGACACTCATTCTCTATATTATTCATGTAAGATTATACTTTTCCAGTAGCTATCTACCGAGAAAGCATGCTCATACTTTCAATTGGGATCTACTGAAAGCAAATCCCTAAATCTACCAGTGAGTCTAGTATTTGCATGCCTGCAAGGTTTTCTGGATGCAAGCATAAGTCCCCAAGAGCAAACTGATAAAATGTTAGACATCCAATTAGTTACATTTTGAAAACAACACAAAGACAAAATAAAAGACTGCCAGAAAACAAAAGATAACCTTGTGCTTTGGGGAAAATTGCTAGAATCTAATGGCTCCCTTGGGGGAGGGGATGAGAAGGCATGGTGTCAGTGGCACAGACATGGGAGTCAGGTGAAGGCAAACAACAAACTCATTTATTCAATAATGCGGAAGGCCTTATATACCCTCCTCCTAGCAGCTCATCTTTGTCCCAATCTGGTGTCATTGTGTGGTTACCTCTCATTGGCTGGGCATGATCAGGAACTCTGACAGCGACCAGGAACTATGGCAGCACCTATTGCTAGGCCCTCAGGCAGACTCAGACTTCAGTTTGGCTCCTAAGGAAGAATGTTTTACGCATGCCTTGGCAATTGGTTTGAACCAATTTCCTTGACCCTATGAGCCTGTTCTACTACAAAGTCATATAAAAAATTAATAAATTACATTTAAAATAAAAATTAAATTTGAGAATGGACCCAATTGGTAATTTGTGTTCTTCAGCTTGATCAGGGCAAAGTCTCTAATTCCTGCCATATAAGGCAATAATACTTGTCTATTTTTTTTTAAAGAAATGTGAGACACATTAATCCTGCAGTTCTCATATATACATAGAAAGTATGGAATTTGCAAAGCATACCCATGGAATTAGATACACAAAAGGCCTTGAAAAATCACCAATAACTAGTCAAGGGAAAAGAGCAAAATCAGAAAGTTAAAGTATCATATGGGATATTTTCCCTCAAATTGAGATTTTCAATTCAGGACAACATACCAAGAAACCAAATTACATATAAAATAGCTTTTCCTTGGTATAGATGGGAAAATGAGAGCTCATTGTTTTTCAACATTAGGAGTTATACCTATAAAGCCTATTAATAATTTGAGTTGAGATCTATAAAGTATAAAGTCCTAAATCTAACCTTATGTTCAGTACCTGGTTCCCTTCAAGGTTTTCTCTATACAAGTAAAACCCAAAGAGAAAACTGATGCAGTCCTAGACATCTAGTTACATTTTGAAAATAAATACAATCATAAAAGAAAAGATCACCACAAAACAAAGAAGAAATAATATAAAAGTAAATGTGAAAAGGCAGAAACCATCTCCAAGATGAAGCAGGAGGTGAATGGAGGGTCAGGTGTTACTCAGTCAAAGGTTCTTCTGGAAACAAGTTACTCACCATTTAGAAATGTTAGGAACAGCATGGAGACTCTGATTCCTCCTAAATTATCACTTCACATTAAAGCCTAGTTCTTTAACATTTCCCTGAATTAAAGTTAAAGGAAGAAAAGTGATAAAATATATATTATGTCCCCTATCTATGGAGTAGTATGTATAAAGCACATACTGTTATAATTCTGGAGCACTATCAAAGTAGATGCAATTATTTTCTTTTTCCTATTTTTTTTTCATTTAGGCACAAATGTAAAATTTGTATTCTTTTATAAGAATACCATGTAATGTAAGATATTTTGATATAATTATACAATTCTTAATATTAAAGGCAAGTTAAATATATCATCTCAATTATTAGTCATTTTAGAGAGAGCCTATCAAATCACTTGATTCTAGGTTTATGAAATATCCAGCACATTATTATTCATACTCTCAGAATTGTGCAAAAGTAATCAGAGCTTTTCCACATGTGAATGACTTCATGTGGCTCTTGTCCTTCAATGCCTGATTTATTTTACTTAACAGGATAATTTCTAGTTTCATGCACATGATCATGATAACAATTCTTTCAGTTCTTTTTTTTTTAACCGAATGTCTCTCATCCTACTTCATATAATTTTGTTTTGAGAAAGGAGGGATTGTATGAGTGAGAGATATTGAGACCACAATTCTTTCAGTTCTTTTTTTTAACCGAATGTCTCTCATCCTACTTCATATAATTTTGTTTTGAGAGTGGAGGGATTGTATGAGTGAGAGATATTGAGACCACGATTGGAAAAAGCACAGGGACAAATAGCCAAACTAGTGGAAACGCATGAACTGTGAACCAATGACTGAGTAGCCCCCATGGAACTGGAGGGCCCTCTGGATAAGTGAGACAGTTGATTAGCTTGATCTATTTGGGAGGCCCCCAGGCAGTGGAGCCAGGACCGTCCTTGGTGCATGGCTGACTTTTTGGAGCCTGCGGCCTATGCTGGGACACTTTGCTCAGCCTTGGTGTAGGGAGGAGGGGACTGGACCTGCCTTGGCTGAGTCTACCAGGCTAGACTGACGCCACAGGGGAGACCTTGCCTTGGAGGAGGTGGGAATGGTGGTGAGTTGGAGGGAAGGGCTGGGGCATGGAAGGAGGGAGGACTGGGGAATCTGTGGCTGATATATGAAATTAAGTTAATTATAAAATAAAAATATTGAAAAAAAGAATGGCCCCCATAGGCTCATATATTTGAATGCTTAGTCATCAGGGAGTGGCACTATTTAGAAAGTGTTAGTGATCAGAAGGCCTTCCTTGCAATACAAGCTGGAGATATAAGATCTTTTGTGTCACTGATGAGTGGGCTTAGAAAATTTGAAAACCATGCCAGGACCAGAGTATCTCTCAGTTTGAGGACCAGGATGTAGCTCTCAGTCATCAATCAAGTGCCATATATGCCATCATTGGACCGTCCATGACTATAATGGACTAATCCTCTGTAAACAAGTCCCAAATTAAATGCTTTCTCTTATGAGAGTTGCTTTGGTAATGGTGTCCCTTCAGAGCAATGTATCAGTGAATAGGATATTTAACTAGGCTTCTGTGTGAGCACTGGTATGAAATTGTCCAGTGGAAATTGTAGGGACAGTGCTCTACATAATGATTCCCCTTCCTCAGGAATATACCAGAAGCAAACATTTCATCTCAAGGTGTAGACTTTGTGTGTGTGTGTGTGTGTGTGTGTGTGTGTGTGCCTCCTGACTCTTTATCATGATGATTGGTCCTGTCTTGTTAAGGCACAATGAAGACAATAGTAGTTGTTGATTACAGTGGCTATATCATCCACAATTATTGCTCAGTGGCCACTCACTGCAGGATTCTCCATAGCTCTAGGCAGAGATATTATGCACTGTTCAGTCCTATTATCTGATGTCACACATATATCCATATAACCTGCCACACTGTGTCCCACCTTCATCATGCAGCCTACCCATCTGAGGTTATTCAGAATATATCTATGGTACAAGGAAGGCATGTATTTTACCATGAAACTGGAGTTACTTCAGAGCCTCTATCCACTTATAAATCAAGGTCTTTTGTTCACACAAGACCTCCCCTTTTTAGGCTTCACCCAAGTACTGAATAATTCCAGAAAAAAAAAAAAAACATTCAGGCTTACTATTCTGTCCCACTCAGTAAAAGGAGTGATAAATGGTCAGTGTTCTATTGCTTTGAAGAGATAAAATTACTATAACTCCTATGAAAGAAGGCGTTTATGTGGGGCTTGCTTACAATTTTAGAGGTATGTTCCCTTATCTGCATGGTGGCATGCAGGGAGACAAGGTGTTGAGAAGTAGCTGAAGTTACATCCTGTTCCACTAGGTTAGAGATTATGGGCCTGGCATGGGCATTTGAAACATCAAAACCCACCCCCAGTGACACACCTCCTTGTCCTTTCAAATAATGTCACTCTGTATAGACCAAGTATTCTAACCTATGAACCTAATGGGGGCTACAAATCTATGGCGGCTGCTTATTTTCAAACCACCATACGAATTAAGGTAAACCCCTGGATATTTTGGCTGATGCTAAATTGAGTTGGTAATTTCACTGCCCAAGTACTTGCACATTCTTAGATGTACATCAAGGCCTATGCATCCACTAGAGGTGATAAAGTCCAATACATGATTCTGCCTCATTCAGACAGTCTTATTTGGTGCTAAGGAGTTTGAAATGCCCATTTAAATACCGTTTGAGGAAAATAATTGTGTGTGGGCACAGGTATATTGTTTTTATCTGTTAGCCTTAAGAAACTCATACATTCATAGAATATATTTTGATCATCCCCTCCATTTTCTCCCCTACCATTCTGCCACTCTTCCCTTTTTTTTTAATACCATTGAGTGCTCTTAGTGCTGCCTGCTATATATGGGTTTAAAGTCGTCTACTGAGCATGATTAGCCTTGCTGAAGAAACCTTACTATCGCTCCATTAACTCTATTGGTTGCCCCCAGCCTCTCAGCTAAGGTGGTATAGCATAAACAAAGACCATTGCTAATCTGAGTCATTCCCAGTGAATGTACAGGGACCTGTACATTCCTGAATGTGGGGTAGATGTTCCACAG
Organism: Peromyscus maniculatus bairdii; assembly: GCF_049852395.1. Lineage (NCBI taxonomy): Eukaryota > Metazoa > Chordata > Mammalia > Rodentia > Cricetidae > Peromyscus > Peromyscus maniculatus. Next base: position 5,276,717 of record NC_134867.1, read on the forward strand.
GCCGATGTCAAAGCTCGAACTGATATGGTTAAATCTCCAATGTATTCTAGAGGCATTCAGGACTCTTATGCCAAAGCTCTTTTGGCAATTCAGGTGAACTGTGTCTCATAAAAAGAGCTTTCAAGATAATTAATCTTACCATGATGAGCTTGGTATTCTTCTCTAAGACCAAACTCTGTGTTGGATGTCATACTCTGTTCCTCATCAACATGAAGTCCCCATGCTTGTGTTGCTTCGTTGTTGGAGGAAGCACAATGGGGACAGCCTCTTGCTTTTGTAACCTTCAGAATTCTGTCTCTTGGTGTTGTTCTGCCATGGTGCTTTCTGGGATTTGTGCAGCACTGGATCTCACTGGCATAGGCTTGATACTTTTGAGTAAAGTCTGGGCTCGACTTTCTCTCCCTCCTTCAGTTATATGGTGCTATCTCTCCTGCACTTTAGAGTGGAGAATGAATGAAACAGGAAAGTCCATTCTGCCTTCTTCACCGTAACTTTTCAATGTTAGACTAAACTTAGGCTTTAAAGTAGCTCAGTCTGTTTGCTTAGTTGTTGGGCTGCTAATTTGGTGTTTCCATGGCTGTTCACATTGGTGTGTGTGTGTGTGTGTGTGTGTGTGTGTGTGTGTGTGTAGGAAGAGATTGCTGGAATTTATTCAGCCAACCTCTATTTTTCTCTCTTAAGCCATAAGTTAACAATTTTTAAAATACTGCACACACTTTATATTCATAAAGATTACATTTTAACATTGAATGGGTTTCTTTCAATTTTCAATATAAAAGTTTTAATTTCTCACAGCTTGTTCTCAATTTCTGAATTATGAGTAAGGGATTTGATATTTATTTCACACCTATTACAGAAAACATTAGATAATAAGAAATAATTTTATAAAAAACAATTTGTGCTTATACTTCGTATTCTAAGAAAATATTGACAAAATTAATGTTCATAAATCTATAAAAATTTCAATTCTAAATAAAGTAGTTTTGCACAATTTGTGGTTATTGCCTATAACTATGTAAGTCATTTGAGGCTCACATGCAATTAGTTTATATGTTAGGTAATACTATGTTTACAGCTGTTAAGTATATTGACGATCTATTGAAAACATGTTGAAATAGAAAAGATTTTGATTTATGTATAGATTTATACTTAGGTTATCCTATGGAAAAATTGTTAGCTAGTAAGTTTATTTTAAAATGTATCTTTAGGAACTTACAATAACATTTTAGTATATAGACTTGACTTATAAAGTTCTTTGGGGCTATGTCAAAACACTTATTAACATTTGAATAACAACTGAATATTTCACTATAGTTATTTGATACTTTGACATGAATTATCAATGAAATATTCTGCAAGTTTGGGTTCAAAATATTTTAATTAAATTTAAGATGATAGGCTTTTTATTTAAGTTATTTAAATTTTTTTAAAACTTTAAAGAACATTTAAAATATTTGCACTAAAAATAAAATTGTTAATTTTTGCTGATGATATGTAGAATATACTAATTACACATATTCAAATATAATTTATTATTATATTGTGACTTCTTTCATGTATATGTTTGTTTGTTTCTGTTAACAGGACTTTACTATTTAATCAATGCTGGCCTTAAGCTCACATTCCTGCCTCAGCATCAAAGCTTTGTGGATTTATAAATATATTTCCATGTTCAGTGAATGTATTTATTATTATTATAAGTGCAAGATTTTAATGGGTTATACTGCAGTGATTTAATAACTACATATACAGTGTGATGATCAAATCAAATTGATTAACATTTCTACATGTTTAATTACTCAAAGTTATTGATGTACATAATGTGATACATGTATGAGATCCAGTAAGATATTTAAACATTTTTACAGAATGTTGATCAAAATCAGGTGACTAACATTCCCAGGTATTGTCATTATTTTATTTTCAGTTCCCTCCATTCTAGTTAGAGGTGTGTTTTTACCTATAATAATACAGAGTGAAGTACTCTGCCATATAAAATATTATACATTAGTACATCTGTAACACTCTGTTTTGGTACTTACTATGACATTGAATAACAGATACATTTAAATTCTATTGTCCACATTTCTTTTAAAATATTTAGATTTCCTATTTCCAGGCATTTCAAAGCAGCACTTGAGAAATTAAATATGCAGCTTGTGATCCCATAAATTTCTTCTAATTAATTAATTTTCAATTTGTTCTCCATTAAAAACAACGATCTGTTAATAAATCCAAATATCTTCCCTCAATAGTGACATATGATGATGATACTAGAATCACAATGGGATTTATTTATGGCAGAGATGTAGCTTGATTTTTTCGCCTTGCCCACAGTCAGGACAAACCTCTGTCACCCGCCAGTCCCACAGCCGCTCAGACCCAACCAAGTAAACACAGACACTTATATTTCTTTCAAACCGTATGGCCGTGGCAGGCTTCCTGCTAACTGTCCTTATCTTGCTAACTGTGCTTTTATCTTAAATTGATCCATTTCCATACATCTATACCTTGCCATTAGGCTGGTGGCTTACTGGCGTCTTCACATGCTGCTGGTCATGGCAGCGGCTGCAGTGTCTCTGGTCATGGCGGTGGCTGCAGCCTCTCTGGTCATTGCGGCGGCTGCAGCGTCTCCTTCTGCCTTTCTGTCCTTTTATCCTGCCTAGCCACGGCCGATCAGGTTTTATTTATTAACCAATCAGAGCAACTTGACATACAGACCATCCCCCAGCACAGCCAAGTGCAGACCATCTCAAACACCTGCACTCAGGCCCATGGTCCTAATCATCCTCTATACGGACCTGCTGGGTAACGCCACAAAGAACCTGAGAATGGGCTCCCACAGGACCTACAGAACATCCCACAGCACAGAGATATTTGACCCAGTCCTGTAAGGGGGACTAATATATAGAACAAACATATAGTCATAAGGAAATTTTTGGAGAAAATCCATTAAAATGTGGTTAATGTGCATAAGTATAAGGGACACCCACTCACTTACTCTACTCTTTCACACAAAGTGAGCAAGCAGACAGAAAGCTTGCAGAAATGTCAAATGCCAGAGGCCTAAGTGTTTCTGCTCCAAAAATATTGTTAAGGGGGAGTGGGCAAACTGTAGCTGAACAATCAACCATTATGATAGAAATGAAAGAGCATAAACAATTAACAATGTTAAGTAACGGCTTTCACAAAAATCTTTGAGACAAGTATGATAAATTTGATTGATATTTTCATTTCCAAGACTTTAGCCATAATAAATGTAATAAAATAAGTAATTTGTCTCAAAGCCACAGGATTGTATTTTAGGTTTTCATATTTAGAGACAGGTTTTGATTCAAAATGGGTTCAGTCCTTCAACTTGTGTAATGCTTTTACTTCCATCATATATATATATATATATATATATATATATATATATATATATATATATATATATACCAAAGAATGCTAATTGAAAACCAAGAACTTGTCACTAGTGCTTTTATTGTTACTGCATACCATTTCAGGATATTCTTAGTGAAGCTTTTGTGAGAGATCAACTATTTATTTAATGTATCTGTGTCTGTAAGGAATCAATATTCCATTTTGGGACATCTCTCCATATATATGTTTACTTATTAGGCACATATGTCAAGTGCATGTAATATATAACATACAATGTATAATATAAATAAATTTATATTTATAATATAATACATTATAATTTATTATATAGAATATGTATTATACATATTATTTTTATGTATTTGTGTGTGACTGGTGTGTGTATTTATCCTTCAAAAGAATGCTTGATATACTTCCAAATCTGTACCTCAGAGGATATTCTCACTTTAAAATAATTAGAAATCCACTTCCAAATAGTGAGAAATCAATGTTTTGATGCTTTTAAAATTATTACTCATTTATTACAATTCAGAGTGTAAAGCAATTGGTGCAAAAGCAAATATAAAATTTAATAACCAGAACATATTTGTTTAAAGACATTTATTAAACCTAAAATATGTTACCTGATTTTACATTCAGTTTTCATATTAAGGTAGCTGCTGTGGGGTGGTCTGCATGTTAAATGTGTTGCTCTGATTGGTTAATAAATAAAACACTGATTGGCCAGTAGCCAGACAGGACGTATAGGCAGGACAAGGAGAGAGGAGAATTCTGGGAACAGGAAGGCTGGGGCAAGAGAGACGCTGCCAGCTGCCAGGAAGAGAAGCAGATGTTAAGATACTGGTAAGCCACAAGCCACGTGGCGACTTACAGATTAAGAGAAATGGGTTGACTTAAGATATAAGAACAGTTAACAAGAAGCCTGCTGTGGCCATACAGTTTATAAACAATAAAGTCTCTGTGTTTACTTGGTTGGGTCTGAGCAGCTGCAAGACTGGAGGGTGCGAGAGATTTGTCCTGACCGTGGGCCAGGCAGGACCAGGAAAACTCTAGCTACAGGTAGCTGTTTGCTTTTGAAAAATAATTCCTTTGTACAGTGTATAGCAACACAGAAAGTGTACTCATTCTGTTCCATTTCAACCTGTTTTCAATTTAAAAAAAATGTGTAATACAGAAAATTTGTACATTCATCATGCTTTTACAGAAAATATATCTATTATTTGATTGTATGCATAATTTTATCCTTCCGCATGGTTTGCAATATGACTTTTATTTGTATAAATTACATTCAAAGAAACATTTTGAGCTCAACACACCCTCCATTTTAATGATCTTCAAATATACACTCTGAGTGGACAAATATAAGTCAGGCAAAAAGACTCTTCAAAGGATCATTCCATATAAAGAGCTCTGACAATGTTACATCATTTGATATATGACACAAATAATGCCTTGTACCTGACCCTGTTTTCAACAGTGCTCTACTTTTTTTGTAATGTGATTTAAAAATTAATTTCCTTACTTATATCCATGTGGACATTAGTTTATGTTTCTTGTTTATTACATTATATATTCACTTTAGAGAAAGGCAATTCTCTGTGGTCAGCCTGGAAGTCCTGTGGAAACTATCATGAGTGATACCTTGTCTCTAGTCAGTTTACTGCTTGTCATCTTAGATGTCCTGCTTTCAAATTTACTTGGATAACAATTGAAAGTCACCTGAGTATCTTCCTGTAAGGGAACAGTTTGGGTTAATTTTATCACAATATTTTTTTAAATATTCATTTTTATTTTTTTTATCTTTTATGTGTGTGTGTGTGTGTGTGTGTGTGTGTGTGTGTGTGTGTGTGTGTGTGTGTGTGTGTGTGTGTGTGATGTATCTGGAAGAGTCCAGGGAGTCCATAAGACACCATTGTTCTTCTTGTGTCTAAATTTATAGGTGGTGAGCAGCTGAACATGAGTGCCTAGAAGTAAACTCAGTTCCTTTGCCTGAACAGTACAAGTTTGTGACTGCAGAAGCATTTCTCCAACTCCACAATAAACACTTTAAATATGTGCTCTTAATTCCTACTATTTCCACTTACTTGCTTATCAATTCTCTCCATATTGCCTGATACTTACGATGAAAACTCTTAGTGTGCTTAGCAGGACTCCTTAAATCCTTTTAAAGGAATTCCATGGCTACCTTGATCAAATTATTCCTGTTAAAAAACAGGCTTCCTGCTTGATAGATTAAAATATTTTAAACTGCATTGTTAAGAGTATGTACACAGGTAGACATTGCCTCACTAACTCATATGTCTCTTTTTAAGGCACTTGTGGCTGCTTTCTACCAGGGGAATAAATTCAATTAATTATTATTATACATTTGTTACAGAAAAGCAATTATCCAATAAAGCTGATTGCATTCATGTCTGCCTTCTCTAAGAACACTATATTAAATTTTTTTAAAATAATTGTATTATAATATACTTATGCAAAATATGTCAAAGTTTGATGGCTGTATACACCATTTTACTGCTTTTCTAATTTACTTTCTTTTTAATTAAAATTGAACTACATCATTTCCCCCTCCCTCTCCTCCATCCAGTTTTCCTATGCCCCCTTCAAATTCATTGCCTCTTTTTCTTTAATTATTATTGTTGTATATATTAAATAAATGAATATATTGTTATGTGTTTAATTATTGCTACATATATGTGTATATAAATATATAAATAAATTGCTTATTCTGTTAAGTACTATGTATTTGGGACTTATCTCTTGGTAGTGAGTTGACATTTAGAGGGCTCATCATCTCTGGGGAAGATTAATTTTCCCACTTTCAGCTGTTGTGGATTGCCTGCACATATTCATCTAGGGTTGTAGCCACATGAAGTTTCTTATTTTCCACAGCTGCACCTGAATCTACTGCCATTTCAGGCAGGAACTGTGGCTCTGCTTTTACCGGCCTGATTGTCAGGCAGGGCCCCAGTGTTATTTTATGTCCTGCCAGATCTGCCTCCCGCTGCCAGCACCAAGTGGAGTTTTTAACTGTTCCTCCATTGTTCTATTTACCAATAAGACTTGGGAGTCAGAGTCTCATGTGAAAGCCTGCTAGTTCAGAGAACATGAGGAGCAACTAGCTGAACTTCTCTCTTTATTGGCACTCAGAAAGAGAGTATCCTTCCACTCTGCCAATCCACAGAAGACCAACACACCCAAAGTATGTCCCTACTACTTCCTAGGCATCTCTCTATTCACCTTCCAGACTCCTTCTGACTTTCTATGACTATTTTCTGTCAATTTGTTGCTGGCTTTGCCTCCTGTACCCATAGCTGATTTTATTTAATTAATGCAAATGCACACTTGGGTTAATAGTGTAATTGAATATCCTACAACATTTCACTTTTTTGTATAGGTAAAAATTATAGGTTTTGACTCTAACACAGTAAACTATACAACATAAGAAAAATGAAGTATCAGGTAAGAATTGCATCATCAATGTCCAGTGTACTTGTACTTGGCTACTCTGGATAAATTGCTCTATTATCTATCTTTTCTTAGTGAGTCCAAAGTTAAAAAAAAGTCTTAAATCGCTTTCTGTCATAACTGGTATTACTTACCTTTAAATAACTTTTTAGATCTTAAAACATTTTCTTAGATAAACAACTTAAACTTTTATGTCTCTCAAACTTTATAAATTTTACATCTCCTTTTCTGAATTTGTTAAAAAGGAAAACTGTGTCAGGGACTAAACATGGACCATGGAAAATTACTAGCTAGGCCAGAGAACAAGCCCCTGCCCTAAACCAGATGCCCCCAAAGATAAAGAACAGGTCAGGCAGGTCAGGTGGCATAGCAACAGAACAATGGGCCCTGACCAGTGACCTTACCACTTAGCAGCCTCATGACTTACACATAGTCCTTCACCTGCACGTCTCCCCTCAGCTGCATGTACGGCACGTCGTTCACCCCTTCCCTCCTTCCTGCCCCCTCTCATGCTATATCAGCCTTGCTCAGGAGAATAAAATTTGCAGCTTGATCAGAACACTGTCTTGCTGTCTTCTCTCGTGTCTGCCCCATCCCTTTCATTCTCTTCTGCAGGTGGGTCACCCCTGTTGACACCCCGCTGTCCAGGGCAAAACTGTAAGACTATATGTAGTGTTCAAACTATTCAGAGACCCTAAAAAAGATAAAATATTCCCTGAGTAAACAGGAAGTGCAGAGCAAGCAACTTCTAAAATTATAGAAACGTCAAAGACAACTGGCTGCCTGAGAAGTCACCCAAGTTTACTCTTCAGCATTGGGGCATCCATCTTTGGCTTACAGGCCTAGAATATCTGACAGACTTTTCTGTGAAGCAGATAATTTCTGTTAGAAGCAGACATATCTTACTGTCATGAAAAGCCTTATGTTATCAAAACATCTTAAATGTCATGTTCTCTATCTCTCTGAAGTGTTTAAGGACCACTTATGTGTTTAAAATATACTTTTTAAACCTTGAAACCATATCTAATATGACTACATGTTTAATAGTAATATGTTGGTCTGACCAACAAGTATGGCAGAGGCAGGACCTGTCCAGCTGGTCTCTCACTTGGAGCTGAGCAGAATGGTGAGTGTTAATGGCCAAGACTTCCCCTGTCCACCTGAGAGAAGCACATTGAGCCCCGAGTCTTGTCAAAGCAGGAACTAATTTTATTTCATCAGGAGTGGACTTATATAGGTTGGGGTGATGAGGGATGGGGTGAGGATAGCGGGCCACTGAGATGATGCCATCTGAGCAGTTACTAGGCAGAGGTGATTCTAGGTTGGGTTGAGCTGAGTCACTCATATGTGGAAGTCATGTCTGAAGACAGGTCACCAAACTCAAGCTAGGCTCCGGAAATTATACTGGGCATCACTCCTAGGTCTTATGAAGCCCAACAGTAATAAATACTAACTACTATTCTCCTAAAAAGAAAAAAGCAAACCCTGCCCCAATTCTAAATTTGGGGAGTTCCTTTTTTTGGTAGGTCATATCTTTGTTAAGATAATTAATTAAAATGCTTTTTGAAAATTTTGAAATTAAATATACTTTGGTTAGTGTAGATGAATATGCCTATATTCTTTCTATTTCTATTTATATATATGTATACACACATATATGAATTTATATATGACATCCAGTTTGAATTTAAACATGGCTTTCTATTGATGCTGTAGAGATTTTTTTTAATAATAATCTATAAATATTATATGTGATTTTTCTAGTATGCAAACTTACCAGTTAGGAATGGTATCTGAATTTTGTTTCTGGGTAGTGGAATTAAAGGCAGTGTCACCACCTCCTTTTATTCTATAACTCTATAAGATAAAAAGTCTAATTTATAGAGATTCATCTGTCTTTGCTGTGATTAAAGGCATGGGCTATCATTGTCCTGCTCAAATATTTATCTCATCTACAAATCATTCTAACTCTTCAATATTTAGGGAATAAGCTTGAATGACAGTAACCCTTTGAATTAATTTAAAACATTTTAAATCTCATAACTGTGATTTTAATGCCAAACAGCAAAAATATCTTTTTTATTGAAGAAAAAAATTCAAATGCTGATGTCCATCCAAGGTAGTGTGGGCCACATGTCAACCAATATTCTAACATTATAATATGGATATAAGATATGTGGTTTAAGAAGCCCCATTTTTTCCTTTCATGCCAGTAATGCAATTGTGCCTTTTGTAAATTATACTTCAAGAATATCATTTTTCCTCTTTTTTCATATTTGATTAAATGAAAAGTATTTCTTAGTCTTATAAGTTAGTTTGCATTGAGTGATCAAACTCTTTGATGAATTATCACCTCTCCTAATCAGTAAGACTCTGATGGTTCAAGTCTAATTTTTATCAGTCTTGGTGGTATCTATAGCTTTTCTTTTCATGTGGAAATAAAAGCAAAATCTCTTCCCCAATGTAACACATATCCTGCTTTCCATTCTGAGGTGAACATGTGTTTAAAATAGCATGCTGATTTAATTCAGCAAGTTTTTTTTTTTCCCTACTATCCAATGTCTCTCTGCAGCCGTTGTTCCCTTAATATTGGAATTTAAAAAAAAATTAAATTTAATAAAAAACTGAGTGGTGTATTTCTAGGGTCTTTACTACCCCTTTCTTTTTATTAAGCATATCTTTTAAAGTGTAATTAGATCTATCTATGACTGCTTTGTACACCTGTAATATGCTTTATGTTGTATTATGCAAAAAATGTTTCATTTTACTAGAGATATATGCTGGACTATTGACTGAATTTGTACTGGTATCCCCATAACTGGTAATACCATCCCCATTTCATATGGCCATGACTTCTAATAAAGGTGCAATTACATAATCAGCCTTTAAAGAATTTGAAGCATTTGCCCATTGAAATCCTGAACAAGTGTCTATGCTTTGGTACATATATTTTAGTTCTCCAAATTCTGAAAAATGAAATACATATATTTGCCAAATTTTATTCCTTTGAGTATTTTTTGGGTTACTTCCTGCAGGTAATGGAGTTGGATTACACAATGAACAAGTAGGACATTTCCTTATAATTTCTTTGGCATGTTAACAAGTGATAAAAAAAATATTTTTTTAAACTTTTGCAATTAACATGTTGTTTCTTATGAAATTATGAGGCTTCTAGTACATTCCTCCCAATAGCTGATTAATTTTATGATTACCTTGTGCCAAGGGCCTGCTAGACCCATGTGGGATCTGACATTTGTTATATACAATAGATGATTTCTATTTTGCTTTTCTTGATGTAATTGAATCAATAACAAAGTTTATTCTGAAACATCTGGAATAAGTTCAGCAGTTTCAATATGTAAAAAAGAAACTTTTCTGAATATTGAGAGATAGTAACTATATTAAGAGGGTCTGGAAAATTCTAATAATACAATGAGAATAGCATATAATTCTGATTATGTATTTGAATCATTAGGACTTGAAGCCACTTTTCTTATTCTATCTTGTAACTTATTTTTTCTAATTTATTGGCATCAGTATTCAAAGAAGCAGTTTCAGAAATTGATATTCCTTTTATTATAAAAAGATAATTCAATTAGTGCTTTTTATAGACTGAAGTCTCTTGCTTTTGGAGTATTTGTTGCTAATCTCTCCCAAAAAAATTATCACAAGCTTTTGCCAATGGCCATTTTCTGCCCATAATGAGGCAATTTCAGCATTAGTAAAGAGGAAGACAATTTCTTCTGGGTCTATTCATGACAAATGATCAGTCTCAATTTTCCTTTCAGAATCAATTCATAAACCTTTTCTACACAGGTATCTAATTTTTTTACTCTGTTTGTATGATAAATTATCTATGTTAATATGTTATCTTCTCTCTGCATAAGAATTCCTGTAGGAGAATGAGTAGATGGTAGAGTAACTAGGAGGCTGTCAAGCTCTGGATCCAAGTGATTTGCATGTACACCTTGTAATTTCTTTTTATATCAAAGACAATTCTCTTTCAACCTCAGCTAATAACTTTTCTGGATTATTTAAGTCCTTATCACCATATAAAATTTGAAATAAATTGCTTGGCTTATGAATAGTTAATTTAATTGTGGACCAAACTAGTTAATATCTTTCATCAATTTTTGAGAATTATTTATAGTTTTTATTTGACTTCTCCTGATTTCAACTTTCTGTAAATCTGTTTTATATCCTAAATAATTAATAGAATCTTCTCTTGGTATTATTTTCAGGAGCAATTTGTTATTCCCAACAAGGCAAAATTCTCTTTACTTCATCAAACATTTTTTATAAGAGAGCTGCTTCAAAAATCAGCCAATAAGATATTATCCATATAATGATAAATTATTGATTAAGAAAACTGTTTATGAATTATTTACAGTGGTTGTTGTACAAAATATTGACACAAAGTAGGGCTATTTAACATTCCTATAATTGGAAGAACTTACCAATGGTATCTTTTATCAGGCTGTCATTTATTATTAGCAGGCACTTTGAAAGCAATTTTGCTCTATCCTGTTTTGCAAAGGTATAGTAAAAAAACAGTCTTTAAAATCAATCTTACCTAAGATACCTTTCACCTAAGATAAAGTTACAATCCATAGAAGCTGAACATTTATATTTTGGTGAAATTATTGTTACATCTGCTCCTCTGTCTACTAAGCATTCAATCTTTAGCCTTGGTTTCTCATCATTTATAGCAATTTGCCAAAATACTTGTTTTCTGGTCTCTCCAGAAATTTTTATCTACTGATGCTGATCCTTGATCACACCCAAGCAGTGTTATTTTTAGCAATAGGCATTAAGTCTGTTATCTGCTCTGTGGATGACTTTTCCAATGCTGACAGGGAGTGACTGAAACAAATTTGAGGTTGGGGCCTGTGGGAGGCCCCTTAAGTCATTTAACAATAGCAAAGACTTACCTTGCTTGGCAGTTGCTGATCTATATTCACTAATCCAATGCTGACCTTTGTCACATCTGCACATTCCAGAAGTCTGGGACATTATGTTTGCTTATGTCTAGAAAAAACATTAATTATAGGAATGCCTTGCTTATAATCCCTTTTCAGATGACCTGGTTTACCACAATTAAAACATCTGATATTTTGGTTTTGCTTAAAATTTCTAGAAATTACTTTTTCTATTAAAGCAGCACCATAAGTGTGAGATACAGTATCATCTTTATGTTTAATCCATTCACCCATTGGTACTGACCTTGCCTCTAAAGGTCTAGTCAATCTTTTACATTGTGAATTAGCATTTTCAAAAACTATAGATTGAATTAATATTCATCTGACTTCTGGATATGATACTATTCTATTAACAGCTGAAGTCAATCTTTGTAAATACTAGTAAAGGCTTCTTTTGGGCCTTGTATACTTTTCATAAATGACTCAGACCTGTTTCATGATTCTTCAACTTTGTCCCAAGCATTTAAGGCTGCTAAGTGATATATGGCCAAGGTGTGATCATCAAATTCAAACTGTCTTTTTAACGCAGCATACTGACCTTCACCTAGGAGTTGATCTTGGTAAATAATATTGCCTGTAGCCCAATTTCCTTATTCTATGACCCTTGCTTCCTCTCTTCTGTGTTTGACATTGTGCCTGAGCACTAACTTCTAATATTGCTAAAGCTATATTTTTAGATTTGGAGGAAAATTCTATTCTGAGATTCCTATCAATTTACCATCTGCTTCATATAGAGTGAGTACATAACATATGAAATGACTGCCTCCTTAAATCTCTTCAAATTTAATATTTTTATAGGATCCCATTTAACTTCTGCAAAACCTCCGGGATGCCTATCATATGCTGGTCATTCTTGTATAACTGGAAAAACTAAAATTTGTTTTATAATTACCTTGGTCTGCTCCTCTTCAGTTTCATAATGCATTGCTGTATTAAGCTCTTTTTTAAATTCTTGTTTGAATATTTTTCTCATTTTCATTTGTAGGTCTTTCTAAGGCTTGTATCTTATCAGTAGTAAATCTTTGTAGAGCTTGTTTCTTATCAATAGTAAGTCCTTCTAAGGCTTGTGTCTTACTGGTCAAATTTAGATATTTGGCACAGTTATTAAACCACTTTTTAAAGGATAAAATATGAATTATCAAACTGATAGCAATTTTAGTCAGTATTATGTCAATCTCAGCTAGGTCATTTATCCTCTCATTTATTTTTTCTATTTTCAAGCAATTCATGGTAGCTCTATATGGAGGCCAAATTCCCTTCATTGTGATATTTCCCATTTTTCACGTGGGAAAGTTTCTTACTTTAATATTATTTAACTCTCTCTTATTGAACTTCCCAGGTTTCTCACCAACTCTGCTGACTTCTGAGATTGTAGCAGAAGCACTGCAGGCAAGCTCAGTCCAAAACTCCAAATTTTAGCAGTGGAAGTGGCAGCTGCAGCAACTGGATGGTTGTGCCATGCATTCTGTCATCAATTTTTTTCCTGTGGGCACAGGGTTTGCATCTGGTTCTACTGCTCTTTCAGATAGTGCTTGTGCATCTATTACAGGCCCACTTCTCAGGTATCAGCTTGGCAGGACTTTTATGTCCCACTGGACTTGCATCCTGCCACTGCCACCAAGTCCCATTATTAACTTAATAATTATCACTCTATTTATTAATAAGACTCAGAGTTAGAGGCTGATTTAAAGGTAACTAGCTGACCATATCTCTTCTCTAATGTCTCAGAAAGAGAGCATCCTTTTTGGTTTATGCTCCACCAAACCAAAAGTGACTGCTACATTCAAAGGCCCTCCATACTACTTCCCGTGCTTCTGTCTATCTGTCTTCTAGACTCTGTAGGATTACATTCTGTCAACTAGTTGCTGCTCCTGCCAAACGTTGATTTTATTTATTTATGCAAATGCAAACTCAGGTTCAAAGTGTGATCAAATATCTCACAACATTTTCCTGTATCTATGTTGGCATGACAATGTGTAGGGAAATTATTGAGGCCTTTTTTGTATAAGAAGTCATATTAATAAGATTTCAACAATGTGGGTTCTCTGTCAAATATAGAGGATACAATGATGCAGCTATTTCCTGGTCCTCTGGCTTTGATAATCTTCCTGCCTCTTCTGAGTTCTCTGAGTCTTGGGTATATGAGTTGTTTTTTAAATGTGTAAATTAGGGCTGGACATCTTGTGATAATTTCTTCTTTGGTGTTTTAGTGTGGCTTTCTCTAAGGGGTTCCATTTGCTGCTAAAAGGAGTGTTTTTGATGAGTCATGAGAGCTAGACTTGTCTATAAATATAAAGATAAGTATGTAGAATGAAGTTTATAATCAGAGTGTTAGTAAAGTCAGTGTGTTAGTAAAGTGACAGTAGTAGATTCAACCAATAAAATCTTTAACTTCAGTGGTTGTAGGTAGTTGTTTGGGTTTATTTCACCAGTTCTGTTTTTCCTTCTCTTATGCTATTCTTAAGTTCAATTAGACAGCTGTTGGTTACTTCCATGAAAAAAGTACTATTATTGCATCTTTAGAGATATCTTCCAATGATAGTCATCAGGTTGGTTCATACGCATCATGGTTAGAAAGGAGTATTGATTGCTTTCCCACTTGGCAGATTTCATAGCAATTTGAAAGTACTGAGAAATCTGGTTATGAAGGAGGAAAGCATTGTTTAAGATTCAGTTTGATTCCTTGGAGTCTTCAGTGAAAAAATGTGTGTCTTCATTAATAATAACTTACTTTCAACCTCTGAAAGGCAATTGGGGAAAATAGTTATATTCAATATTGTTTGGAAGTCTTGGATTCCCCTTACCAGTAAGTCAAAATGAAGTTTCTCTTGTGTTGGGCTTTTATTCATTATCAATTTTGTAAGGACCAATATACCCCAAGGGGCATAAATTAATTTAACATATATACAAATATATACTTCTATGTATTAATTAAATTATCTGTATTTAAGGTAAATATAAAATAGTATGAATCCTATCCAATATTCTTACATACTATTCTTCCCTCTCTCTTACTGACCTTCTTTATTTCCTTCTATAGAGTTTTTACCCTTCCTCGGTTCCTTTTTGCTTTCATATATTCTACAGTTAATTCAAGTTTTTCAGGCAAATCTAAACATTTGAAGCTAGAAACCACACATGAGAAAGAACATGAAGCATGTGTTTTTCTGGGTCTGTTTTATGAGTAATTAAATAATATTTTCTGTTCCATCTTTTTCCTGAACATTTCATGATTTCATTCATCTTTATAGCTGAATAGTATTCCATTATGTATATGCATCACATCTTCATTTTCCATTCATCAGTTGAAGGGCATTTAAATTGTGTCTATTCCCCAGATATTGTGAATAGATTACTAGAGAACAAGGTAATAGTTATTTGTGGAGTGAGGTAGAGTCTTTGGAGGATGCCATGGAGTGCTACAGCTGGATCAATAGGGTAGATTAATTTTAACTTTTTTGAGGATTCTCCACACTGTTTTCCAGAGCAACTACATTAATTTTCAGTCCTAACAAATATGAACAATTATTTTTGTTTTCCCATATCCTTGCCAGTATTTGTTCACTGTTATTTCATTGTCCTTAGCCATTGTTACTTGGTACAAATGAAATTTCAAAGTTATTTTAATTTTTGTTTTCCTACTTTTAAGTATAATAGACAATTTTTGAGAAATTTCTTAGACATTTTTCTTTTTCCTCTCTTTGTTTTAAAAAAAAATCTGTGTTTAGATCAATAATGCTCTGTTTTCTTAACTGTTATTTGAGTCCTTTGTATACATTCTGGATAATAATCTCCTGTAATATTTATATCTGGCAAAGATTCTCCCTCAGTATAAGGACTTTCTCTTATTCAGTTGACTATTTCTTTAGTTATAAAGAAAAATTTTAGTTTTATGAACTTTCTTTAATAAACTTCTGGCCTTAATTCCTGGGTAAATTGAATATTATTCAGATATTCTTTTTCTATACCTATATAATGCTGCCTATATATTATTCTAGCTATTTCAGTGTTTTAGGCTTCACATTGCATTTTTAAAATTTATTTGTTTATGTTTTTTTCTGTCCATAGTAGACACAGGTGTAATTTCATTCTTCTGCATGCGAATATCTAGATTTTCCAATAACATTCTTTGAAGGTGCTATCTTTTTAATGGTGTGTGTGTTTTTTTATCATATTTGTCTAAAATATTACATGACTATGAAATATGTATAGTTTTTGTGTCTTTTATTTTGATCCATTGATCTGCATGTCTCTTTTGTTCTAGAATCATATTGTTTTTCTTAGTATAGCTCTGTAATATATTATAAAGTGTAGAATGATTATCTCTCTAGCATTGCTCTTTTAATTAAGGATTGTTTTGTTATATCTATGAAGAATGTTGAAGGAATTTTGATAGAATGTGCAATGAATTTTAAAATAAAAAACACAGATTAATTCCAGGTCAATACTAGTAAGTGATTTCAGTGGTCATCTTCTTCAATAGAAAATGTTACCTGGTTAAAAAAACACAGCATATTGGGAAAATTCATTATAATCCATCAAATGTCTATAAAAACACAGGTTAACTCCAAAACAATACCAGTGGGTGATTTCAGTGTTCCTATTATTCAATAGAAAATTTTATGTGGTAAAAAAAATAAAAAGTAAAATAGCAAAACCTGAGAATTCAGTGAATTAATCTATCAAATGTCTACCCAAATGCCAAAGATGATACATACTATGCAGCAGAATATGGATGCATCACTGAAAGACTACAATTGGAATGCAAAACAAATATAAATAAATTCAGAAACATTGAGACAACAGTTTGTATTCTATCTCAACATAATACAATAATACTTAAAGTCTGAAGCTAATGAATCCCCAATAGGTACTCAAACCACCAGAAATTATTAGCACAATGATAAATTTCTCAAAAAAATTGAGAAATGCATAAAAACTATTCCTAGCACTAACTGAAAATATAACAAACATTAAAATCTGTTCTATGAGGGAAATTTATAGTCTTAAGAACTATAACATTTTTTCAAAAAATTAGAAAGAGCATAATTAAACAACTTGATTATTCAAATCAATAATTGGAAAAATAGTAACAAACCAAATACAAAACAAGCAAAGTACTAGAATAAATTACAGAATAAATTGCAAAAATAGAAACAAAGAAAACAACACAATGAATCAAGGAATCTAACAGCTGGTTGTTTGAGAAGATAGCAAGATCAATAGACACTTGGTCCAATTAACCTAAAGAAGAAAAGAACAATTAAAATGAACAGAATCATAAATGACCACAGAGATATTGCCATATTCACCAATGAAACTCAAACTCCTGTAAAGTAATATGTTAAAATGTATGCTTCTTCACTTGAGAAAATCTTAAAGATTTATATTAATTCAAACCATCAAATTTAAACCAAGAAGAGATCAGCTACTGTTATATAATTCTTATATTGCTATTCCCTGTGCTATTTTGTTAATAGTCTCTCAAGTATCTGTTTATTTTTGTCAACTGTCTTTTTTATTCTTTTATAAAGGAGGGTTTTTGAGATTCAAGTATTTCCTTTAAGTCTTTGATCTATATTTTAATATAAATGACCATAACAGCTTTATGTATAATAGTCCCAACTAGAATAAGCCCAAGTTTCCATCATTTGGGGAATTGTTAATCAACTATCATACAATTCTATAAATGGAAAATGCATGAAAAGCAAAATTTGATACTCCATAATCTCTTTAATCTCATTCTTTTGTGTTGGTTAATGTGTGCAATAGTGCATTTTAGCAGAAGCCAAGGTCAATTCTTATTTTTGTCCTTCAGTTGCTATCCATCTTGATCATTGATACAAGGTCTAGAACTGACCTGAGGCTGACCAAATAGGCAAGGCTAAATATTGCAATAAAATAGGTTTTGCAGACACTTGAAATTCAGAGCTTCATATATCCACACTTTTCTCTTCCCAGTATCGGGATTACATGCTTAAACTACTACACAGAATAGTTTCTTGTTTGTGTTTTTGTTTTTACATTTATTTTGAGTAGTCAACTCAGTTCCTCATGTTGCATGCATTTGTTGTTGTACCTGTACAACATGAAATGTGAGTTTCAACTGCATTCTTTTGTATATGGGTGTCAAGTTTTTCCAAGAATTTTTGAAGAAGCTTTCTATTTCCATTTATATTCTTGATACCTTCACTGACAATTGCTTGACTATAATTAACTTTATGTGGTCACCTTTTATTGCTTTCCATTGATTATATTATAGGTCTTTATGTCAATATCTTAATGTTTAAATAGCAGTGGTATCTTTCACCACACATTTTTATACCACAAAATTTTAGCAACCATCCAGAAGCAATTAGGGGAGAAAACAAACAAACAAATAAACAAAAATCCAAAAAAAAAAACCAGCAAGTCCAAAACAGTAAAGTTGTCTCTTGTTTTAACTGAAAGCCTTCTAAAGATGTCACTATCTTGGAGAGAGAGAGGAGGCAGAGAGAGAGACAGAGACAGAGAAATGCAGAGATGCAGAGAGACAGATGGACATAGAGAGAAAAAAATATAAAAACTATTAGAACATATGAGCCACCAAAATACCATCCTGATGCCACTCTGCTCAGGTGGGTGGAAGCCACCCACAGGCCAGCCTAGGTCCTCAAGGTCTGGGCTGGCTGAGACATTCACTGGCCCAACTGACACCAGAGTGTGCCCATATAATGAGCAAATGTCTTGTGGACAAATGGGAGAGAAAGAGAGGTGGAATGGTTCATGTGCTGTGGAAAGAGGTAGAAGAGATGAAGTGAGGCTGTGAGGAGCAGGATGATGGGAGTAGTAGCCTGTTTGTTACCTGAGGCCATGGTGACATGCAAGCACAGGCTGCTGCTGCCAAGGGCCATTTCTGAGTCCATGGTACTAACATCCACAGCCCATGTTGTCATCTAATACCACAAGGATGCCAGGTTATGGGCCATCCATCACCTCTGGCCAAATTCATGTCTGAGGGCCATGCTGCTGCTGGGGCCATGGTAATCTGCATGGCTTGTGCTACCACTCCAGGCCCTGGTGACATCTGGACCTGAGCAGCAGCTGAGGCCATATTTGGGCCAATGATGTTACACAGCAGCCAGGGTCTGTAATGATGTCAGTGGCTCCTGTTTCCATTGAAGGCCATATGGGTGCTTGTGTTCCGGGCTGTCACATAGGGTCATGTTGGTGTCTGAGGGCTGTTAGAGCCCCTCTGGTTTTCCTGTAGGCTTCATCCAGCAGATCTGCATAAAGAGGAAGATTGGACCACAAGACTGAGTATCAGGTGTTTGGAAGGGACTACACTTGGCTGTATTGAGCAAAGGGGAGGTCTTTTGCTCCTCCCCTTGGCATTGTGATAAAAAGCCCTTTGGAATAAAGTTCTGGGGTCTGGGCTGCAACTTGTCACCTTGTTGGCGACACCTGATGGCCATGTTGTCCCTGGAACCATGCTGATGTGAGTGGCCTGTGCTGCAACATGGGATCATGGCATTGTCCAGGCCTGAGCTGCTGCCAAGGGCCATGTCTGGGTTCATATCCTTACATTAGCCAGGGTCTGAGTTGTTGTCTGTGGCTCCCATTACCACCAAGTTCCATGCAGATTCCAGGGATCTGGTCGGCCACTTGAGAACATGTTGGTGTCCAAGAGCCATGCTGCTGCAAGAGCCATACTGATCTCGATGACCTGTGCTGCCACAGGAACTATGGTGACATCATGGTCTGAGCTGCTGCTGAGGGCCACATCTGGGTCTGTTGTCCTACTGCAGTTGAGGTCTATGTTAATGTTTGTGGCCTGTGTTATCACAGGGGACCATAAGAATGGTGCATGATGAAATTCAATGGCAAGTCTGATTCTGCCCTGCCCTTTGCTGGCGCTGGGAAAGCTGGCCCTACCCCTCCCTGAACACTTGCAGCAAGAGAGCTGGCCTGGATCTTCATGGGAGAGCTGGCCCCTGCTTTCAGGAGAGCTAGCACCAACCTACACCTTGGGCATGGGAGAGCTGGCACTGATAGCCTATTCATAGGCAAGCTGGCTCTACCTAGCTCCTGTGAGTGGTAGCTCCAGTGGCTGGGTCAGACCAACTCAACTACAACCCAGGCCTACATCCATGGCCTTGGCTTAGCCCACCGTAACATCTATCCCATCTATGACCTACCAGAACATGTGAAGATACTGTTCATACAGAATGATATCTCCAGGATCTCTGTGATTCAGGTCCAGTGATGATGGTGTAACAGAAACCAGAGGCATTGAAACATATCAATGACTCATTGCAATGAAATTTTGCAAGTAAAGCTGATAGGATAAAAGGGGACACTGCATGACACACTGTGGCTCCCAATGCCTGTAAGATGAGTAAAGATGTATTGGAGAGGCAGCAAAGATGGAGGAGCAAAGTGGGTTTTGTTGTTGTTATTTGTTTGTTTTGCTACAAGGTTGAAAGGCAGATATGGAAGGATTGGGAAAAGAGCATATTCAGGGAGCATGATGTGAAATTCCCAAAGAATCAATATAGAAAATATGTTTAAAACAAACAAACAAACAAACAATAACAAAAACAAGCATTCAAAAGTTTATTGTGTTTCTGGAGTATGAGAGTTATCAAGAGAAAATTTTGCAAAGAATGTCAGTCACTGAAGTAAAAAAAGTAATAATAAAAAGAAAAATAACAAGGTATGTTTATATTGAAATCTACAGAACATATTGAAGTAAAGTAGATAAGATACAGATGAATCATCTTGCCCTTATTCATAGATTGGATAAAGTAATAGTGTGAAAATTCTTTTGCTATCTAATTCAGTCCTCCTCATGAATGATTTAAAGTTTTTCTTTACAAATGAATCATCTTGTCCTTATTCATAGATTGGATAAAATAATAGTGTGAAAATTCTTTTGCTATCTAATTTTGTCCTCCTCATGAATGATTTAAAATTTTTCTTTTAAACTTCCACTCTCTTCAGCATCTCACAATTCTCTAACCTACCAGCTTGAAAATTGTCTCCATTTCCTCTTCCATTAGTATGTATCAATTTTATATTGTTGTATATCACATATGAGAATGTTCTCACAGATATACAAGGCATATTGAGGAAATCCTCCATACCCCTTCCCTTCTTCTTTCTTTTTCCTGTTTCTTACATTTTAAATTTTTAAATTATTTGAATGATTGCTTCTGATTTCCAGCTTACTTTGGGACATATTAGATGCCCCTAGAAGTACAACAAGGATATATTTTTCAAATTAGTTGTTCCATGTTTTATCATAATTTCAACTACTGCTTTTTTGAAATACCTTTGTTGTAGTTGAGGAAAAAATTGAGAAAATACATCATTAGAAAAAATCTAATAATACATTATTATGAAACAAAATTCCATTCAAATATATACAATTAAACTTGCTTTTTAAAATTGGTTAGCATAGTTAATGGATGAGATAAGTTTCTTTATTTAGGCTCATTTCCTTTGCAGACTTTTGCAGACTTTATATAACTATATATAATCATAGTAACTGTAAAGTAATTAGTGTCTTACAAAATAGAGCTGGACATCCTGAAACTATATAAAGTGGTACATTATTTTCTTAGTTTTACAAAATAACAATGGTATAATGTGTGTATTCTTGATCTTTCTTATTAAGACATTTTTAAATGAAGCATGTATATTTAATTTTAGGGAAATTTCATTGGTGAACAACTATTTCATTTACATGCTTATTGAGAGATGGTGAAATCTGTAAATTGTATAAGTCTTGAGAGTGTCACAATTTTATACAAATTTTTAATAGTTGAAGTTCTGGAATATGCTTTCCATTCCAGACAGAATAGGTTGATTAATTAATCTATTGGTTTCAATGATTAAGAATATCTTAAAAATATGTACAAATGAAAGTGAATGAAAAGTCCTGAACAACACAGAGAAATTGTCTATTGTAATTTATTTTATATTTTAAGAAATAACAGAACTTTTTTGGCCAGTGAGTCAGTAATGTGGATGATGTCACATAGCTCTCAAGATATCCATGGAGGAGAAATATATCTATTTTTAATAATTATGTACATTAAGGTATTGATTGATAAATTACAGAAAATGTATTATTGAAGAAGAAAGAGAAAATTTTTCATTGTTTTATATGTCAGTAATTTTATAATTTGCCAGTCTGTTTCACATTTGTTAGTTCAAAAAATTTTTTTTTTTTTTTGCTTTTTTAATTCCTAGTGATCATCAGTCATTGTGGTTAGATTTTCTTATCTGGTAATTGTTCCTTTCTCTTTGTCATCAGGGCCAGAGTTCTCATTTTTTTGGGTACCAACTAATTGCCAGTGTATACTGCTCAGATCTTAGTCTAAAAAATACTAAATCATGTTGACCACTCAAAATATTTAGGGCTTTTGATTAAATGATTTGTCCGTTAGGCTTCCTGAGGGATAATAAAGCATAATGCTTACAGACATTACTGTATTCCAAAAAGAATTGCATTATCTTTCCTCTGAATACTTGAGAACATATGTGATGCCATTTTAGTTTTTCAAAGGCCATTAACAAATCAACGCTTCATTAAAATGACTGAGAATGTCAGCAAAATATTAGAAACACAGAGAACTTTGAAGATAACAAGTTAGCTGCATTTTAGTTTAGTAAGATGTATTGTTGTAGAACAAACCCTGAACTTCAGTATTTTGATAAAGTAGAACCTCAGTTTTATGCAATTTACATGTCCTCTACCAAACTGTCTTTCCATGAACTAGAAGCCTTTATTCATGTGACTGTTTCATATTCAGAGCCTCCTACTCTTCTATATTATCTTTCATATTGAGAGAAAATATAAAAGACTAGGGATATGTTAGGGACCAAAAATAACAGAAATTACTTATCTCCAAGTCCTCTTGGTCAGAATTCAGGGACATGGTACTTATTGACTTTAAGGGAGAATGGCAAATATTGTCTGACTGTGTGTCTAAGTAGAAAAGAAATACATTTTATGATCATTCCATGTCCAAAATTATGCAAATGATCCCATCAGGCAGTGTATAATTGAGGTAAAATGAGAGCATGGTTAAAGAAAAAACAGAATAAAATGAATATAAACTAGAATATTGAGACAGTGTAGACCTGGATGAGACTCTGTATTCTAGCTTGAGCATCAGCATCTGTGAGAAAGTCATTTGATGGTACTTTAGTACACAACCATGAAAATCTGTCTCCAGGGAAGGGACAATTTCAGTTCTGCAAACTGAAGTTTTAAAAAAAAATATGTAGAGAATGTCAGATGTTTGTGTCCACAAGATTTATTTGTAGATTTGATAGAGAATAGTGGAAATAATTGAGATTAGAGAATATAGGTTTAGGTTGAGAGAATAACATCCAATATCATATGAAGGAATATGTTTGAGGTTACTTTTATCCTATGAAACACTAATCCACAAAAAGATGAAGATGGGGTATTGATTTACAGGATGCCAAATATATGAGTCATTTGGTGAAAAAGTAATATACGGATAAACACTGCCACAGATATACCACAACCACCCATTCTTAGTGTTGTTAAACATATATTCACTGTAATAGGCTATGCAGTAAAAAAGTATATTATACATCAGATGAGGTTTATAAAATTATGTATATATATGTCTATGTTTTATTTTCTACTTACTGTCCCTTACTTCTTGTTATAAGACCCAGAGACTCCATTTACTTAGGCAGCAACTGCCAGTATATAATGCTCAGTCACTTCTTAAGAGAGTATTGGGCCAAAATGACCAACTTAAACTATGTATATGAACAGAGAGATGAAGTAAATAGAATATATTTCAATAAGATAAGCAAGATTCTGTCGTTATGAAAAGAATATACAAACGTTTGAAAAGTTTAAAATAATTGAAAAGCTAAAGGGTGAAAGTTGACTGTGGCATGCACAGTAATGGGAGAAAGGAAGTTAGCGAAAGTCTTAAAAATTTG
The DNA here is from genome assembly GCF_049852395.1 of Peromyscus maniculatus bairdii. Classification (NCBI taxonomy): domain Eukaryota; kingdom Metazoa; phylum Chordata; class Mammalia; order Rodentia; family Cricetidae; genus Peromyscus; species Peromyscus maniculatus. The sequence continues at coordinate 5,300,527 of NC_134867.1, forward strand.
ATTTCAAGTGTTTGATCCACATGGGGAATGAGGTTACTGAGAACAATACTTTTAAAAAACCTGTTTTGCTAAAGTCATGAAAACATATCTTCCCTACCAACTTATATTCATTGAACATTTCAGATAAGGTATGTTGGTTTTTCAAATATGTGTGAAATATTTCAACCAAGAATTTTCAGCATGGATTAAGTAAAGAAAAAGAAATAATAGCATCTTAAACATGTCTAATGACCTTATTTCGCCATGTTTTGTGTAGCAAATTCATCAAGGAAAAAGATGCTTGTAAATTGTTGTCCAACATATTTAAAGAATTCAAGTAGACAGCACAGAATGTATTTAGGCTTCCAAATATCAAATACTTTAAAAGTGATAAAACTTATTAAAATTTCACAGTTTGACCATACTTAACACTGATTAATTATCTCTCTTAGTCTGAACTTAATCTAGTTTCTTCACCTTTCTACTGCTATTTACTTTGTAAATTGAGTCAAAAGTGATTTTATTATGCCTTATTGGCATAATGTTGAAATGACTGATAATTGGGCACATGAGGGAATCTTAAGTGCTTTATGGAGAGAAAGTAAAATTAGTACAGCATGGGTCTGTAGGCTCCTATGGTTTAGTTGATATTTTCTTTGCTCTTACAATTTAAAAAAAAAAATTGTAAAGACTCCTTAATCTTGGAAACGTCAAGATATCCTTCTGAGGAAAAGGATAAAACACGAGGACAAGAGGGAGGTTTTCCTTCTTTTAACTCATGAGCACACAGATGACCAGGCCTTGAGTAAGGCAGTCTCACTGCCTCTTTTCTCTTATATCTCCGAGAACTGGCAGTGAACTTAAAATTAGTCACTTTCAATATGACCAAGAGCCATGGTAACTCCTACTATTTTCAAAGTTATTCCTGATGAGGAGGACATGGAAAGTAAGTCTGTCCATCCTGTGGAACAGAGAAATGAAATGATAAAAGGTCTCGTCACATGCCAAGCTGACTGAACAGAAGCACACAGTGTTCTCATTAGGTTTTTGTCAACTTGACACAAGCTGCATTCAGTTGGAAAGAAAGAATATCAAGTGAGAAAATATATCTGTAATATTGTCCTCTAGTCAAATCTGTATGCATTTACCCTGACATGTGGTTATATGAAGCTGGAAAAGCCATGAAGCATGCCAGTAACCAGCATTCTTCCACGGGCTTGGCTTCAGTTCTTGCCTCCAGATTCTTGCTTTGAGTGTATGCATGGTTTTCCCTCAGTGGTGGACAGTTTATAAGTGTGTGTAAGCTAAATAAACTATTTTATTATCTAACAATTACTGGTCAGTGTTTTGTCACAATAACAAAAAAAAACATTATAATGCACATGGTGTCAAGTTTAATGAAATTAGAAATTTCTTTCAGAAATGACTGTTAGACATAGAGATTGTTAAAAACTGAATCTTTTATTCAATGGTTTATTCATGTTTCTGTCAAACATTTATTCATTTTAAAGAATCAGTATTCTCATTTTATATTCAAGTATTATCCATTAATTTGTATTGACAACATAGAGGAGGCAATAAATACCAAACTAGCATCATACTTTGCCTCAAATATATTCCAATTTGTAAAGTAATGCCATAGTATAGAAAAAGGAATATTAAGTGATTATTTTATTTTTATACATCATTTGAATTTAGAAACTTTTAAAAATCTATATTCTGACTGTGAGGAATTCATTCTTACCGGTTTAAACCTAAGGGTCAACTACATAATTTGGAGCATAGGACAGCTTTCCCACCTTCAGGTATAGAAATAATTTACTATTTTTTATTTTACTTAGCCAGCTCTATAAAGTAGTCCAGGCAGTTAATCAATTGCATACATGAGAAAATATACAACATCCTTCTGGGAATATAGTGGATACTTCCAGAGGTTTCTCTCCAACCCTTGTTATTAATTTTTACTGACTCCTCATATTACTCTCTCAACTTAGTTTGGAGATGATAACAGTAATTTCAGGCTTATCAAAGGGAAAAGTAACTGTTATTTCTGTTGTCTTGGATTATGAAGGTCAGAACATTTCTCCAGTGTTGTTGGTAAATTACATATTCTCCTGCGAGCTATACAGTGTATTCAGTGACTGAATCTGTGCGGCTCTATGGGTAATTCAGCTGAGACATGTTGCAAAAATAATGCTTATTGGCATGAAATGCCAATAATGATATTAGAAAATTAAAGTAGGAAGTCATCATATAAACTCTTCAATATAAATCCATTGCAACTTTGATTAGATTCTAGTGAATCCAAAGGATCCCTTACTTTGTCAAGTGCAGATATTACCCCTTCAATTATTTTGGATTCTGAAATTGTGTTCTAATATTCTGAAACCACAGAACTGTATTCATATTTCAGATTGGCATTATCATTTTTATGCATTTCCTCATTAAAATACAACAGCAAAGTTTCACTAATTTTATAATAATATACTATTATGTAGACATGGTTATTGAGCACTATGTAAATGAATTTTGCTAAGGGCTTTATGTTCAACAATTATATTCTAATATTAATGCAATTTCATAAAATTTGACTATGTGTTTGTGACAACTACTGAACCAAAACAAGCACTTCACTTTTGAAGAAAAAATATCTTTCTAAGAAGATGAAGATTTGAGCAAAATGCAGAAGTCTGGAGCCTAAGAGAGATCGGTCTTACAGGGAATTTCAAACTACAAATATTACTCATCTTTTTTTCATCATACCATTCCAAGAACAGCTGTAAAGCCTGCAACTTGGTAGCAAAGAAGAGGGGAGAGTGGAGATTCTGGGAAACCAAAGGCATTAAAATTTGTAAGAAACTTACAAGTGATTTCACTCCCCTACTATGCCTGTTTTATTTTAGGAAATGTAGAGTGATATTTAACATATTGTAAATAAAGTAGCCAGATGCCTTTTTCCTCCATAATCTGACAAGCTCTAGGAAGTTATTGGATAATATTTAAATAAGATGTTATTTTGTGTCTAGGAAAGCATGACTTTTCTTTTTAAGATATTATTATAAAAGTATCCAATTATAAAACACTATATGCCAAAAATAAAAGATTCAATGTCTGTAGGACCCCATGAAATTAAGTATAAAGTAGCCATACTGAAGCCTTGAAGCTTTATATTAAATTTTACACTTTCACTATTAAATATATTTTATTTATTTATCCTTTAAAAAACAACAGCAACCATGATTGAGATAAGACTAGCAAAACAACTAATTTTATATCATCTTTCATAACTCCAGTACACTGCCCTCAGACCTTCCTCACAATTTATACTTACTTTCCTCATTACTTATTACTTTTTTTCATTTTTTATTATATCCACATGTATAATTATTTACATATACACATATATTATGTTCTAAATTTCATATATGAAAGAGAACATTTTTTTCTTTCTGAGATTTTGACTATGCTTATTATACATTAAAAGCACATCTACTTTCCTGTAACTTTATGGCTGAATATTATGCCATATTAAATATATGACAAATCTCATTATCCATTTATCTTTTGATGAATTGGTTGATCATATTCCTTGCTCTAGTGACCATAGTAGCCATAAACATAGGATTCATATATCTCTTTGTTAGGTTGGAGATTTGAGGTACATGTTTAAGAAAGAAATAGCAGGTTTATATGACAAGTCACCCCCTCTCTCTCTGTCCCTCTGAGAAATCCCCTAACAATGGTTGTATGTATTCACATAGATGTAGCACAAATTCTAATTGGTCTTATTAATAAAATGTTAGTGTCAGATACCATGGTAAAAGCTGAAAGATCAGAGAAACAGAGCAGCCAGCCACTAGATCTTACCTCTACAAAATCCTCAGCCAAAAGGGTCTGAGCTTCTATCTCCTCACACTTATATTCCTCTCTCCACCCAGCCATATTACTTCATGTCTCTACCTCCCTAATGCTGGGAAGAAAGTTTGAGATCCCAAGTGCTGGGATCAAAAGTATGTGCCGTCACTGCCTGACTCTATTTCTCCTTTGGACTAGATCAATCTTGTCCAAAGACAAGGGTGGCCTTGAACTCCTGATCTTCCTCCTTCCTCATCCCAAGTGCTGGGATTAAGGGTGTGTGATACCACTGCCTGGTCTCTATGGTTATCTAATGACTACCTTCCCACTCTGATCTTCAGGCAAGTTGTTGTTTGTTAAGGCACAAACAAAATATCACCACATTCCCCCTTTTTGTCTAAAAAAAAACTTTATAACTAATATAAGAAAAACTCTATACAATAAGAACAATATCTATCTTATCTTGGTGAGTCCAATATGTTGTACCCAATTCACTTTCTATCCTAACTTGCATTGCCAATACTATCATTCAATGTCTCTCAACCTGTGAGTCCAATATGTTGTACCTAATTCACTTTCTATCCTAACTTGCATTACCAATCTTCTAATGTCTTTCAACCTTACCCACTTACACCTCTTTAGTGAATTTCTTTTCTGAGTCTGGTAACAATGAAACCTATAACTATAACTATAAAGTCATCTCCATGAGAGACCCAGAAGGAAATATTACTTGAGTAAGCAGGAAGTACATGCAAGTGACTTCCACAAATGTGAGAAATGATAGAAACAGCTGCTTCTGGACAGTCACCCAAGGTTACTTTGCAGTGCTGGAACATCTATATTCAGCCTGCAGGCCTAGAATTCTGACAGGCTTATCTGTGAAGCAGGATTTTCTGCTTCCAATGTCCTACCTTGTCTTGGCAAAATTTGGCAATTCTTTCTTTTCTACTTTTCCTGCTAGTTCCATTTTGACAGCACATTGTCAGCAGTAGAGGCAAGGGCATTTTCTTGCCCAGTGGCTAACTTTTGCCACAGAGAAAGTAAAGTTGATATGGAGCTTCTTTAATGCCCATTATCTTCTCTCAAGTAGATTGGTGCTGCTAGGAACAGACATGTCTCATTGTCCTAAAAAAGAACCTATGTTATTAAAACATCTTTAAATGCCATGTTCTATAGATCTCTGAAGTGTTTGAAGATGACCTGTCTATGTAAAATACATCTGTTTGAACTTGAAAGCATACCTAATATGACTACATATGTGATTTTTAACATTTTACTCTGTTTATGTGATGAAATATCCATTCTAAAATAATACCTTCCCTCTTAAGTAATATTTCTGTAGCAGAATGAACAGAGGGTAACAATTTAGCACTGGATCCAAATGATCCAAATGTGCATTCTATAATTTCTTTTCCACCAGATCCAATTCTCTTTCAGCTTCAGCTGATATATCTCTTGGACTATTTAAGTCCTTGTCACAATTCAAGGTTTTGAACAAATTAATCAGTTCTTAATTGTCTACTCCAATAGTGAGCCATAGATAGAAAATGTCTCCGGGCAATCTTTGAAAGTCATTAAGAGTCCAAAATTGATCTCTCCTAATATGCACCTTTTGGAGTCTAATATTTTGTAGACCCACTTTGTATCCTAAATAACTAATAAGATCTTCTCTTTGTATTTTTCAGGAGCAATTCATAATCCCCAACAAGGCAAAATTTTCTTTACTTCTCAAACATTCTTTTTAAAGTATCTACATTTGAATGAGCTAGTAAGATGACATTGATGTAATGGTATAGATTGAGGAAATTGCTTACATATCATTTCCAATGGCTGACTTACAAAATATTGTCACAGGGTCAGGCCATTTAACTTTTCCTGTGGGAGAAACTTCCACTGATATCTCTTAACAGGCTGGGAATTATTCTAAGTAGGCAACATAAAGGTAAATTTTTCTCTGTCTTTTTCTTATAAAGTTATAGTGAAGAAACAATATTTTAACTCGAATACTATAAGAGGCTATTCTTTAGGTAACAGAGAAGACAAAAGAATTCCAGACTGTAGAGAATCCATTGGCTGAATCACCTTGTAAACAGCTGTTACATCTGTCACCATTCTCCATTTTTGATATTTCTTTTTAATAACAAATAGAGAAGAATTCCAAGGGGTGGTTGATTCTTCAATATTATGAATATTTAGCTGTTCCTGTCCTAGCTGTTTTAAGACCTACAGTTTCTCTGATGTTAAAGGCCATTGCACAACCCATACAGGTTTGTCTGTCAACCATTTTAAAGGTAGTGCTGTTGGTGCCTTTGAAAGATCAGCAGCGGTTATGCCCTTTTTGTGTACAACCTAAATTGTCAGTGACTGTTCTTTATAATACCTTCTCATACTTTTCTCTGAAACATACATTAATTTATGGTTTGTTTCTGAGATTGGGGTCCAGACAGAGCCCACAAGCCACCAGGAGAGAAAAAGCCAAAGAGCCAGCTGTCTGCATGGGCGAATGTGGTAAAATGGCTAATTCCTGTGTGTTTGGGATCCCAAAAGCCTATGGAGTTTACTGCAGATAGGCTGCAGCAGAAACTTAGCTGGTGGGGTAGGGACTCTAGCTGTTTGTAGCCCCAGCTTGTGCTGATGGCTGCAAAGCCAAAAGCAAGTGGCCTTTTCATTAATTCCTGCCCTAAAACTAGGGTGACAGGTGTAGTAGGAGTTCTAATTGCTCTTAATCATTCAAACCAGGAGTCAGATAGGGTGAAAGCTATAAGACCAGTGAAGCAGAATATCCAGCCCTGAGAAAGACTTCTCACCTCTAGGATTTCTCAGACTGAAAGGGACCAAGTTCCTCTCTCCACCTCACCTTACCAAGTCCACTCTGCACCCATCCACCTCACTTGCTGTGTTCTCTTTCCAAGCCATGGGACTAAGGTTGTGTGCCATCCCTGCCTGGCCTCCAGTGGGTAGCTCCACACTCTGATCTCCCGGCAAGCTTTATTTGTGAGAGCACAAACAAAATATCACAACAATCCACTCATTTTTTTCTACAGTGAATTATTATTATTAGAATTTTTAAATCTTAGATTTATTCTAGCTGAGAGTAACTTTACCTTCCTGCCTGAGCAATAATCCCTTCTTGACCTCCTGAATCCTTCCAGGTTACTCTTCCACCTCTTTGGCTACTTGTTAGTTGTTCTTATATAATTCTAAATCAACAAATACACGCTTGCAACTGAGCAGATAACTTTTAGCTAATGTTGGTGTAAAGGAAAAACAAACACAATTTCTGAGTTCCATTACTTTGTTTTCTGTGTCAATGGCCAAGGGATTGCTTACTAATAGTATCAGGGATCTGCAGCACTACAGATTCCCAGCCTTAGTTAAAAGGAATCTTTTCCTTCCTTCATTGCTACACATTAGTATTCTGATGTTTTTTATTCTAAGTTCTCATTTTAACTGAGTCTGCATACCACCTATACATTTCTAAGCCATCAATTAGTATTGATAGGTGAAAATCCCACATTTTCTATTGCAGCATGGTTATAGCAGCCTTTCTTTTATGACTCATGGCATATCCCCAAACATTATGCCATTAGCCTTAAGATCAAGTCTCTATCTCATGTAAACCTTAATGGTCTCCATTAGCAATAAATAAATATTATAATAGGTTATTTATTAATTGATTATGATTTAAAAATGACTTTTTGCAGTCTTATTATTTCCCATCCATTTTCTTCATCCATGGTGCCCTAACCAGAACACTATAGTCACGTAAGAATTTAATTCAAGATGTATTGTATTTGACAACTGCCCTTCAAGACATTCATATTTCTGTTATAAGAAAGATATGCATCAGGCGAATCTATTCAGAGTCTTTTTTAAAATCCTCCAGAAATCATGTGTCTGAGTTAATGTGTATGACTCCTTTGCTCAAGGCCCCAACACTTTCAGACAGCATTAGAATAAAATCTGAAAAAAGGATTTGTGACTTCTGATTAATTGTGCCCTGTAAATGGATGGTTCTTTCCCACCTGCCAGTTTCCAAGTAACCACTCAGAGGCTTATATCATTTATAAATGTTTGGCTGATGACTCAGACTTATTTCTAGCTAGCTAGCTCTTACACTTTTGCCATGTGATTTGTGGCTTGTTACCTCATTTTCTATGTCTTGTTTCCTCAGCAGCTTGCTAGCATTTGCCCTGACTCTACCCTTCTTTATCTCTGTTTTCAGTTTGATTGTACTGCCTAACTTTATTCTGCCTGGCTATTGGCCAAAACAGCTGTAGATGTAACCAACCGTCTTATTAAATAAGAAACACAGAAACAATGTAAAAGAGAAAGCCAAGAGGTCAGAGCTCAGAGCTAAAATCTCACCCTTCCTCCTGCTGTCCCAGCTTCCCGAAAGAGAGCTACTTCCTGTCTGTTCGTCTTTTTAAGTATTTTGTTCTGCCTTCTCATTGGTTGTAAACCCAAACACGTGACTGCCTCGTCACTGTCTGAATGTACAGCCCCCTAGGTCTTAAAGGCATATGTCTCCAATGCTGGCTGTATCCCTGAACACACAGAGATCTATGCGATTAAAGGCGTGTGCCACCACCGCCACACTCTGTCTATGGCTCTAATAGCTCTGACCCCCGGGCAACTTTATTTATTAACATACAATCAAAATCACATTTCAGTACAATTAGAATACCACCACAAACAGCTTTATTTATCAACCAATGAGAGCAACACATATTTGTAGCACACAGAAAGCCCATCCCACAGCATTGCCCCATATATTTGGGGTTTTATAGTCTACCAACATATTTAGACAAGTAACAAAGACATCAGAAACTATGGCTGTATGGAATTCTTGTTGAAGAAGCCACTAAAGCAAAATGCATCTATATCTTTTTAAAACAGGAAAACAGTGACAAAAACTTCTGATATAATTTGATCTCATATCTGGTAGGTTGGAGCCTTGGGATCTTTCCTGCACAGTCCAGGAAGCCCAATCCCCCAACTTTCTCTCTCTTTCCAAACACCATCCACTCAGAGTCTCAGAACAAAGGATAAGACTCAAAGTCCAATTCTGAAATGTTATGGCTATTGTAGCTTCCTCCTGATGTTGCCAGCTGTCCAGTTTGCACCTAATCACTCAGCTTTTGATGATACTTGGTTACAATTGCAGCCTGTGGTGGACACATCATTACTCCTTGCCTACAATCTATAAGATCACCTTACCTTAGCCTGGCTAAGTGACTTCTGGCCTCAAATGCTGAGACCAGTAAACCTGCCCAGGGTTGCTTTGTTCAATAAACCGGTTGCTATATGTTTTAAATTCAGCTTCATCTGGCTTATTGCATTGGTGAAGGGACTTATTATTGGGGGGGCAGAAAACCCTATTAGTAACATAAAATTTAATTATGAAGGAAAAGAGTGATAAAAATATTTAAATTTCTTATACTTAGCTAAAACCATATAAACAGATAATAGTCCTTAAATTTATAATGATATAAAGCTTGACGTTAACTTTTAAAATCATATGAACATTTATATATAAGCATTTTACTTTTTGTGTGTAGAAGTTTTATTAATGTCTCATAAACAAGATATTTTCTTATTTGATAATTTCTTAGCTAAGGCTTCACTTAATACCTTCATCAGACTGACCTTTAATCATGACCTTGGGGCTTTTTATAGAATGCTAATTGACATGTGAGCCTAGCCCACTATGGAAAATAAATTTTTAGGTGATTTAGGGCTGAGGTTATATAAGAAAACTCAGTGGCAGCAAGCCATAGTCCCCCATGTCTTCTACTTCCATTTTTGCCTTCATGCCTTCATGTTCCTGCTTGAATACTTGCCTTGAATTCCCTCCATGACAGACAGGAACCTATAAGCTTAAATAAATGCTTTCTTTTCCAAATTGGTTTTGATCTCTGCTTTATTACAGCAACAGAGATGCAAACAAATAAAGGGAAAGTTAATTTTGTTTGCATATTTCACTGATTTTTTTATTAATTTTTTTTATTTTACATTTCCACTAGTTTCCCCTCCCTCTCTTCCTCCCATTCCCTCCCCCTAACTCCATCTAATCCCCCCATTCCATTCCTCCTCCATCTTCATTCAGAAAGGGGCAGGCCTCGCTTGGGAGTTAAAGTATGGCCCATCAAACTGAGGCAGAATGAAGCTCCATCCCCTGCATCAAAGGTGGGCTTGGCAACCCAGCATGGGGTATAGGGTCTCACAAACCAGCTCATGCACCTGGGAGAGGTCCTGATCCCCCTATTAGGACCCCCCAAAAGAGACCAAGCTACACAACTGTCACACACATGCCAAGGGCCTAGGTTGGCCCCATGCAGGCTCCTTAGAGTATGTGAGCTCCATGAGATCAGGTCAGCTATCTTTACTGATTCCCCCACCATGACCTTGACCCATCTGGCTAGTATAATCCCTCCACCCTCTCTTTGACAAACCTTCTGGAGCTTGACTCCATTTTAAAATAATGGATATTAGATATCTAGTAAAAAGATCAAATATTTTCATATGAAGAGGAAAATAAATTATAAAAATAAATCTGCTAGCAGCTGGAGATGGGTCAACAATTAAGAGTGCTCACTCCTCTTTGGAGAATCTGAATTAGAATCCTAGCCCTCACATCTGTAAGCACACAACTGCATATAAGTTGAAATCCAGGGATCGAATACTATTTTCTGGCTTACACAGACACAGACATACATGGACACATACACACACACACACATACACACACACACACACACACACACACACACACACACACACACACGTCCACAGACACAGACACATGCATACACACATATGCACACATCCCCACACACAAATGAATAAAATAAAGAAATACATCTTTTAAAGAATCAACCAATCTACTTAGTGTTGTTTTACATCATTTTGTAGAGTTCTAAATATGTGAAGTATAGAAATTAGTCTCATATTTATGATCAAATTTTAATTCATTTTTGTACAATTTATGAGACTAGAGTTATTATGATAACTAGATAATCTGTTTCTACAAATGTATCATTTGCCAAAATATCTCAAGAAATATATTTGACATTTATATATATGAAATTATTTTTATGCTTTAATAGCTAACTATTCTGTAGGCATCTCTTCTATGCTTTAAATGTTAAAATTACTGAGTTATTCTGTGTGTGCATTGACATTGCTATGTCTGATAATCACTTATTTCTTGAAGTCATCTGCTACTTCTGGCTCTTAAAATTTTTCTGTCCATACTTCTACAGAAATTTCCGGGCCTTGTCAGGAGAGTGTGATATGGCATCCTATTGGGGACTCGGCACTTCACAGTCATTCTGTTCATTTGACCAGCTACAGGATTCTGTATTAATTACTATCTACCACAAGAATTAGCTTCTCTGATGTTCTTTGAAAGATGCACTGACCTGTAGATAGAGCCCTAAGTGTTTAGGAGTCTTTTTAATATTATATCCATTTAGCAAAATAATAGTTTAATGTTGTTTCCTAGGGGTGATGGATTTTCTTGTCATTGCTCTTGCCCTGAGTAACAGGCATGGGTTCCCATTAAGAAGTGAGCTTAGATCCAAAAAAAAAAAAACATGATTGGCTACTTCCGTAATATTCATTCCACTGTTACACAAGTGAGCATTATACTTTCAGGCTAGTCAACAGTTTATTATTCAAGGTTCACAGTTGTATTAGGTAGATGATTACCCTTCTAGACTAGTAGCATGCATTGCACCTCCCAGCATTATGAAATCTAACCATCAGCGATGAAGTTTTTAGGTCAGTACCTGCTTGATTTCTTGATGGTTTATTATTCAGGTATGTTCAGAAAATTACTATAAACTTTTGGAGAGTAAACAAAAAAAATGGCAATAGATATTAATGTTTTGGGGGTTAATGGGATCCCATGTGCTGTGCGATGGTCTGTATGTCAAATTGCTCTGATTGGTCAATAAATAAAACACTGATTGGCCAGTGGCCAGGCAGGGAGTATAGGTGGGACTAACAGAGAGGAGAATAGAGAGAACAGGAAGGTGGGAGGAGACACTGCCAGCCGCCGCCATGACAAGCAGCATGTGAAGACACCGGTAAGCCATGAGCCATGTGGCAAGGTATAGATTTATAAAAATGGGTTAATTTAAGATATAAGAGCAGTTAGCAAGAAGCCTGCCACAGCCATACAGTTTATAAGCAATATAAGTCTCCGTGTTTACTTGGTTTGGTCTGAGCAGCTGTGGGACTGGTGGGTGACAAAGATTTGTCCTATGGCCAACAACTCAAAAAAAAAAAAAAAACCCACATAATCCAATCATTTTAAAAAGAGTTTCATTTCTAGTATGTAGTGTCTTATTGGGGTGTTGTCCTTTCTTATCATCTGATAATTCACTTTAATCTCTGTTTATAGACACACACACACATACACATATACACACAAAAACACACATACACATACAAACACACATACACACACACAAACACACACACATGTATATACACAAACACACAAAAACACACATAACCACACACAAACACACACACATACACACACACAAACACATACACACACAAACACACATACACACACAAACACACATACACACACAAACACACAGACACACACACAAACACACATACACACACAAACACACACACATACACACACAAACACACACACATACACACACACAAACACATACACACACAAACACACATACACACACATACACACACAAACACACACACACAAACACACACACATACACACACAAACACACACACACACACACGCACACACGCACACACGCACACACGCACACACACAGGAATTTTTCTAAATGCTTGTAGTGTTATTTAACTCTTCCCCCATTGCTTCTTATATGCTTAATTCCTATCTCCCATCCCATTTAATCCTTTTTATCACATTATCCTCTTTTCTCTCCAGATAGGCTTTCAAAACCTCAGAATAAATAATGAAAAAAGGAGGCCAAGAAAAAAAAATATCAACATTGGTGCCCTGGCAGACCAAAGATGAAAAATTCCCCACATATCTACAAATAACAATTGTGTCAAATTCAAAAACTGAAAAAGCAGCTATACCTTGGTAATGTATTGTCCTTTTAAGGTCTACTGTATGAATATATTTTTATTTTACTTTTTAGATTCTTTATAAATATTTTTACTTTTTAATATTCTATATGTGTGAGTTTTTGCCTGCTTGTGTATGTGAACCACATGTGTGTCTGGTACTTATGGAGGCCTTAGATTTCCTAGAATTGGAGTTAGAGATGGCTGTTAGCCACCAAGTGCATACAGGAACTGAACCTGGATCCTTTGGAAGATCAGTCAATACTCTTAATTACTGAGCCATCACTCCAGCACCATATATTCTTGTTAATTTTTACAGAATAAACTTTCAATTTGTAGATTATTTTATGCACATATGCAATGAATTTTTATATGCCTACTATAAATTCCTCTCACTTCCCCCTGCCTGTTTCAATTTTTCCAAGGTAAATGTCATGACATTTTTTCTGTTGTTAAAACATATTTCTTTTAATTTGTATTGTCTCTTTACAAATGGATGTAGGGTTTTATGCCATAGTAAGGGAAACCTACCGAGGACAGCACTCCTGAAGGTGATTTACTATCATTCCCTCAGTAGCCATCAACTCTCAAAAGCTCCACTCCTTGGGTGGCAGTCTGTGAGGTCCTCTACCCTTCACGTTGGAATGTTGGATGACTTGATCCTGGGCAAATATTTTGCATTATACCTGAGGGAAAAAACATTTTAGAGTAAAAATTTGGAAAATATAAACTAGAATTCAAACAAAAATAAAGTAACATAATTGATGCTATCAAAGGTTTTGCCTTAAGTGGAATATTGGTAAAGGGTTCTGGGCTACTAAAATTCACAGCATTTGTAGACTGGAGAAATGGCTCAGTAGGTAAGAGTACTTAATGCTTTTTGTGAGGACTGTGGGGGCCATCCCACCCCCTCTTTTCTCCAGGGTACTCGAGCAGGAGCAGCAGGAAATATTAGATAGAAGTATATCTAGAGAGAGACAGACAGAAAACACAGGACAGCCTCAGGAGGGCCTGGATCCTAATCCATTGGGCCCTGACTGTCTCTGCCAAAGGGCTTTTAAAGGAATGCCAAGCAGTGGAGTAAAAGACCTCTCCCGAGCACAGCTAAGTGCAGACCATCTCAGACACCTGGTGACCAAGCACGTTGTCAAGCCATCCCCTATAGCTGCCCTGCTGTGTAAAGCAAGTTAGTTCAGATCTAAATAGGAAAACTTTGTGGGCCCTCACAGGTCCCTCTTTATTTTTTAAAGAGCTCTCAGGCCCCTCTGATAGACTGAGATCTATCTTAGGTCCTTCTCCATGATAATTTCTTCTATTATGCTTAGGCTGGAAGCTATCAAGAGAAAGTTGCCCATCATTGACTCTCAGCCTCTGGTAGGAGGAAGTACTGAGCTTAACTTAGCTCTGGGCCAGGTTCCTATTGAGCTTACAACCACCACAGTAATATCCATAACTGCCACACCTCCCAGTACAGGAACAGAAAATGATAGAGGGGGCATATCTTTTTTAGAATCACTCTTAAGATGTCTATAACAATTTTAGATGTGCCACGCCCCTTTTCAACTTAAATTCTTGATTCAAACTGCATCAAATAAATTATATCCAATATTGATGTAACCAACCGTCTTATTAAATAAGAAACACAGAAACAATGTAAAAGAGAAAGCCAAGAGGTCAGAGCTCAGAGCTAAAATCTCACCCTTCCACCTGCGGTGTCCCAGCTTCCCGAAAGAGGCCTATTTCCTGTCTGTTCGTCTATTTATAGTATTTTGTTCTGCCTTCTCATTGGTTGTAAACCCAAACACGTGACTGCCTCGTCACTGTCTGAATGTACAGCCCCCTAGGTCTTAAAGGCATATGTCTCCAATGCTGGCTGTATCCCTGAACACACAGAGATCTATGGGATTAAAAGCGTGTGCCACCACCGCCACACTCTTGCTATGGCTCTAATAGCTCTGACCCCTGGGCAACTTTATTTATTAACATACAATCAAAATCACATTTCAGTACAATTAGATTACCACCACAATCCAACTTAAAGATTACCTTAGCTTTTTTGTAGGTAAATTTCCAAATGCTCTTATTAAATAAAAAATATGGAGACATATATAGGGGTGAAAACCTGAGAGATCAGGGAAATAGGGAAAGCCACAGCTAACCTTACCTCACCAACTCCACAGCTTTCAAAAGCCAGCTACTTCCTGTTTACCCATGCCCATATGCCTTGCTGTTCTGTCATCTTATTTGCTCTATCTGTCCAGCTATATCACTTCCTCTTCCTGCCCAGGTCTGTCACTTCCTGTCTGTTTGTACAGACCTCCAGACCTCCATGGTTAACTAGTGTTGGAATTTAAGTTGTGTGCCACCAGACCTGGCTCTGTTCCCAGTGTGGCCTTGAACTCACAGAGATCCAGACAGATGATAGGATGATCATGCCAAGTGATAGGATGAAAGGTGTGTGCTACTATTATCTGACTTCTATGTTTACTAGATTGGCTTTTTCCTCTGATCTCCAGGCAAGTTTTATTTTATTGGGAGATACAGTATATTGGGGGATATAATACATCACCACACTGGTTTGCTGTGGGATGTTCTGTATGTCCTGTGGGAGCCCTTCTTGGGTTCTTTGTGGTGTTACCCAGCAGGTCCATATAGAGGATGATTAGGACCATGGGCCTGAGTGCAGGTGTTTGAGATGGTCTGCACTTGGCTGTGCTGGGGGATGGTCTGTATGTCAAGTTGCTCTGATTGGTTAATAAATAAAACCTGATCGGCCGTGGCTAGGCAGGAAGGATAGGCGGGACTAACAGAGAGGAGAAATAAAAGGACAGAAAGGCAGAAGGAGACGCTGCAGCCGCCGCCATGACCAGAGACACTGCAGCCACCGCCATGACCAGCAGCATGTGAAGACGCCAGTAAGCCACCAGCCACATGGCAAGGTATAGATGTATGGAAATGGATCAATTTAAGATAAAAGCACAGTTAGCAAGATAAGGACAGTTAGCAGGAAGCCTGCCATGGCCATGCAGTTTGTAAGCAAAATAAGTCTCTGTGTTTACTTGGTTGGGTCTGAGTGGCTGTGGGACTGGCGGGTGACAGAGATTTGTCCTGACTGTGGGCAAGGCGGAAAACTCTAGCTACACTGGTTCATTAACTTCAACATAATTCTGATATAAATCTCACCATACATATTTACAACTCTCTTAATTGAACTATTATCACTGTGCATATTTATACTCTTTTGCTAGCTTACATTAAGCATTTAGACTCACATTCAGCATTTATACTTTTCACTAACTCATATTCAACATATAGTTATTTATCCTTCTTGCAAGTTTATACTTTTAAGGAAACTCTATAGAACTACCTTAGCAAATATACTTCTTAGAAGCATTAGAAAGACTCACACAATATCCTTATACTAAAGCTTATTTGACCATAATATAAACTTACATTCTATAGGACCACTTTCTTAGACAAAAATTCTTAGAAGCACTATTTACCAAACTTTTATTTAAGAGAATTTTATAGAACTATTATAAAGACTCTATTATCAAGAAAAGAAGTAAAAATCATTTCTAAAGTTCAGAGTTTATAGTAAAGTTCAGAGTTTAGAGTCAGCTTTGATATTCATTCTGAAAGTTCTTGAGAGTTTGAAATGAGAGTCTAATACTCTAATAGCTCTCCAACCCTGGGATTTAGTGATTTCTGTTGTTAAACAGTACTTTATACATTCCAGATCTTTTATACAAACTCTATTACGAGTTAGCTCAGTTTACAGCAAACCCAAACAGGAAGAAAAGAGATGAGGAGAAAAAACTCCTAAGGAAAATTTTCTGAATTGTTTAGCTGGCAACTCCACAACAGTCAGTTTCCCATCAGGAGAAGATAATTGTCTAAGTTGGAGTGGGGCTCCAGACCTGCAGCCTTCGGCTGGTTCCCCTGTGTGCCAAAAACATTGCTGAAACTTCACCCAAACACCTCAGCAATCTGGAGGTCTCCTTATTCTCCTACTAACTCAAGACTGCAAGATGGAACCTCAATATTAGGAAAATTGGTTTAGCTGCCTCTCACTCTAGTTCCTCTAGAGGAGTGTCATTGGAGCTGACATTCTGCTGTTCCACACTCATCCCCAAACTCTCAATTTTCCCCCTTATTATTTTTTAAAGCATTATTTGCTGTGAGTTCTTTTGTTAGTGCTTTTTAGCAGTGCTTGGATTGACTCATTTTTATAGTTCTTGAATGCTCCACATTGTGTTTTGGAAAGCAAGCTCTAAATTCATATTTTACTTCTTTGTTTGCACCATTTTCTCGCAAACCATTTCAATTTTTCATCAACTCCCCAGCAAAATATCACTCATTATACTTCCCCTAACATATTTTAACACTGTTCTTTAAATAAATTTTTCCATGATAATTAACTTCTGCATATTACTTATCTTGTTTGGATATACATCAATTCTATTTTCACCACTTTGGGTTTTCTGGTATTACTAAAGTGATCTATGGAAGCTATGATTTCTGTCTTATTTGTGGGCTCCTCCTTATTTGCAATATGCTGAATATGGACAATTTTCCTAAGATACTATCATTATTCTGTGTAAAATCTGTGGCAAATTTCATTTGCAAATTTATCTTCAGTCATTGTTTTTATTTGACAGACAATATGTCTTGCCCAATTAATATTTGCAAATCTACATCTGGTTGTTCAAGAACACTTAAAACTATACAGATTTTTTTTTAGAGTTTCTATTCCTCTTTTGCAATTTCTAATTTATAAATCACTTGACTGTCACTAACATCAATATAGGTACATTCTATATTGATCTAATACAAGTTTATATATGTCTTTTCTTTATTTATATCTTTATTGTTCATTATTCATGTTCTGTAGCATATTATCACTACTCTGGATGGTTATTATGATTTCTTATCTAACATTTTTGTGGCATTTTTTTAAAATTTATACTTCAAAGTCTTTGAGAATTATTTTACTGCAATGCAAATTATTCCATTTGATATTGTTATTGAAATAGTTTTTTTATATAAAACTTAAGTCTCTCAATTCATTCCAGAAGACTTCTACATACAATTCTCCCTTAAAGTAACTTAAACATCTCCTCATTCCAACACTGTTTTATCTACTGATAGAGATCAATTGTAGTTTTAATGTGGAGGCATGATTTTCCTAAGATTATGCAGCTGTTGCTAGTATATTGTTCCTTTATGCTTCCCAGTATTTGTTAAACTATACCACACATTCGTTATTTACAGTGAAAGCAAATGTCTCCACCTATTCAAGTATTTTATCTTTTTCTGAGTGGTACAGAACAAAGTTGGCTTATTCAATAAACACCCTCCTTTGTTGTTGGTTGTTTTCTTACTCTTTGTCTCTTTGGGGGCCCAGCACCCAGCTTCAAAATAAATCACACACAGAGGCTTACACTTAATTATAAATTCCAGCCTTAGCTTGGCTTGTTTCTAGCCAGATTTTCTTAACTTCAATTATCCCATCTATCTTGAGGCCCGTAGGTTTTATCGTTCTCTGTTCCTGTATACCTTTTCTTTCCTTCTCATTCCATGTCTGGCTGTGTAGCTGGGTAGTTGGGGTGGGGGGCTGGCCCCTGAAGTTCTCCTCTTGTTTTCTCTTGTTCCTTCTTCTTTCCTCCCAGATTTCGCTTTCTATATCTTCTCTCTTCCTGACAGCTCTGCCTATCCATTTTTCTGCCTTGCTATTGGCTGTTCAGTTCTTTATTAGACCATCAGATGTTTTAGTCAGGTAAAGTAACACAGCTTCACAGAGTTAAACAAATGCAATGTAAACAAAAGTAATACACCTTAAAATAATATAAATAATATTCTCCAACATGCCTTTGCTTTTCCTCAGCCTTCATAAATTGTGGAGAGTAGTAATTCAAGTCCCAACTAGTCTTGGCAAACTAAGCAGATAAACAGACAAAAGCAAAAAAAAAAAAAAAAAAGCAAACAAACAAACAAATAAAAAAAACAGATTGAATTTGAGAGATATCAAGAAAAATTAGGAGAGAGAGAAGACTTTTTTCTTTTTGTGTGTGTGCTATGAGGCAAGACACAAGATATTGTACCTAAAGCAGCATCAACAGCTAATTTCTGTCTAAAAAGAAAGAAGTAAAAAAAAGGGGGGGGGGGAATAATGCAAGTTATAGCATGAGTAAGATTCCAAGTAAATTCAACAGTCATCCAGTCACCATACAGGAAAATTTCTATTTATGGGTAATACATTTTAAAAAATATATTAAATATGTTTTCTTTATTATAAAGAGAGTTCATTCATCTTCTTATATATTTGCAAGTTATAGTGTAATATATTTTGACAACTTATTTACTGGTATATTGATCCACTTTATTTTTGCAATGGCTGGAAAAAATATTTTAAACCTGAAACACTCTGCATTTGGAGAGTCATAAGGACAGCATAAATTTCAATGATGTAACTACTCATGTACATCGAATATGTTAAGCAATAAATTAAATGTTTATTTCATTGTCTGAACTATTATTCCTCAAAGAGAATCACAAATCATGACAATTTTTTTCAATTTATTTAACTCTGAAATATTCATTTGAGTTTATTTTCTTTTTTTTTTTTTTTTTTTTTTTTTTTTTTTTTTTTTTTTGGTTTTTCGAGACAGGGTTTCTCTGTGTAGCTTTGCGCCTTTCCTGGAGCTCACTTGGTAGCCCTGGCTGGCCTCGAACTCACAGAGATCCGCCTGGCTCTGCCTCCCAAGTGCTGGGATTAAAGGCGTGCGCCACCAACACCCGGCGAGTTTATTTTCTATTGCTTCTCAAAAATAAATATCTAGACTCATTTACATAAGCAAAACATTTACTAATTAAATGTGCAAGTAACATAAAAACTTCCATTAAAAGTTGTAGCTGGAGTTTTCTGGTTATACAAATCTCTCTCAAACGCCAGTCCCGCAGCTGCTCAGACCCAACCAAGTAAACACATAGAGACTTGTATTGCTTACAAACTGTATGGCTGTGGCAGGCTTCTTGTTATCTAGCTCTTTTATCTTAAATTAACCAATTTAACCAATTTTTACTCTATTTCTTAACAATACAAACTTTATATTATTTTCATATGAGATTAGATATGTACATGCTATTTAAAAATAGATCACTATATTTATTAATGCTTCGGTGTATAATTTACGAAGCAGTAAAGAATCTATATAAATCATTTTGTGAATTTTATTTTTCTATTTTTCTAGAAGCTTTACATTTTTTCAGTGATTCTTTTTCCTTATTATTGATCATAGATTCTTTACTCTCACAATATATTCTGCATATAGTTTACCCTCCCTCTACTCCTCCCAATTCCTCCTCAACTCCTCTCCCATCCAGATTTACTCCCTTTCTGTCAGTCATTAGAAAAGAACAGGCAGCCAGGTGTGGTGGTACATGCTTTTAATTGCAGCACTTGGGAGCAAGAGGCAAGGGAATCTCTCTGAGTTCGAGGGCAGCTTGGTCAACAAAGTGAGTTCTAGGACAGGCCCCAAAGCTACACAGAGAAACTCTATCTCAAAAAGAAAACAAAATAAAAACAGAAAAGAACAGGCTTCAAAGATTTAAAAAAAAGGAAATGAAATAAAATATAAGAAAATAGAAACATCATGCCAAATTTGGACAATTCAAGCCAACAGAAAAATAAAAGATCCCCAAGAGAAGGCATGAAGACTCAGAGACCCACACTCATTTACACATTCAGGAATCCTGAAATTACTAATATGAAAGCTATAGTCAATACTTAGAGGACTTGGTGCAGACCAATTAGGCCTATGATTGCTGCTTCAGTCTCTGTGAGTTCATGAGTATCATTATAACCATTATCAGTTGGTTTCTACCACAAGATTTGTGCCACCATTGACTTATCAGACATTGCATACAAGACAGAGTGTAGATCAGAGGTTTTGTGATGGGGTTTGTGTTTACATTTCTCTTTTGGCAGCTTGCAGAGTACCTTTCCATGTCAAAGGCACCAGAACATAGGAGTGAAGTTTCTCTGTAGGCCACACCTCAACCTCTCCATGTTCAAAGAGTTATATGGGTATTACCTTCAGTAATAGAGCATTGCAGTCAGTTTTTAGAGAGTAACGTCATCCTGGCAATAGCCTGGGTTGTTTGAAGATTTCCATGGGATTCTTTCAGATTAACTTAATTGGATGAAAGCCAGCATTGGTACTAGAAAGTTCTTTTGGTGACAAGAAATGGTGAGTTGGGGTACCATCTCCCTTATTTTTTGGAGATTTCATTAAGATCATCTTCATATATTTTGGGAGGTTTTTACTGCATTAAGGTTCCATACCACTCCTCAAATGCCCTTCACTTCTAACTGTCTCTCCTTTCTATCCTTCCCTCAATTCCATCTCCACACATTCTTCCTATCTGGTCCTCCTTTTCTTGTCTCCCTTACCTGACTCTAGTCTGTCCATAAATTTATTCTGTTTCCCCTTTCCACCTCCCATGGTGATCAATATTCTCCCACCCCTAGTGCCTGTCTGTGGGTCTAACTTTTCTGGGTATATGGATTGTAGCTTGGGTATCATATTTAACAGCTAATATTAAGATATCAGTGAATACATACCATGTTTATATTCCTGGGTCTTGGTTACCTCTCACAGAATGATTTTTAATCTAGTTTCATAAATTTGCCTGCAAATTTCATGATGTCATTTTAAGTGCTCCATAATACTTTATTGGGTAAATGTATTACAACTTCTTTATCTATTCTTCTGTTAAAGGGCATCTAGGCTGATTCCAACTTCTGGCTATTATGAATAGAGCAACAATGAACATGATTGAGGAGGTAGTCCTGTAGTAGGATGAAGCATCCTTTGGAAAATGCCAAAGAGTGGTATAGCTGGATATTGAGGCAGATTCATTCCCAGTTTCCTGAGGAACCTTCACAGTGACTAATTTCCATAGTGACTGCACAGGTTTGCACTCCTACCAGTAATGGAGGAGTGTTCCTCTTCTCCACATTCTTGACAGGATGAACTGTCACTTCTATTATTGTTCTTAGTCATTCTGATATGTATAAAATAGAATCTCAAAATAGGTTTGCCTTGCATTTCCCAGATTGCTAAGGATGTTCAACATTTCCTAAAAAGCTTTTATTTTTTTTAAATATTATTATTGTTGGATGTATGTACCAATCAGATGTTTTAGAGAAATATAAAATTCCATTATTTTAAACCATGTTCAGACATACTTTACTTGGATAGTAACAGAATATGTATTTTTGTTTCACAAACTCAAATTGTAAAGAAGTAGCAATCTTAAATCTATTGTGAGCATTCTAATAACATACAAATCCAGGAGGGACATCTCTGAGATCCAGAAAATTTATAACAGCTAATTTAACAGAATTTTAGTTTTATCTCTATAATAGTGGTAGAAATGTATTTTGCCCCTAAGTGCCCATGAATTCTTTTTTCTAAGTATCTGAAAAAAAGATAAGAAATAGAAACTTCTCAGTTTACCTATTTGTGGGTTTTTTTTGTTGTTGTTCTTTCTAAATTTATGAGTTAAAATAGTATTTCTTAGAACATACATTTGGGTTAAAGTGTATACTAGTTACACTTATGATTGCTGTTACAAAACACTATGACCAATGAAATTCTAGAAGAAAAAATTGCTTTGGGATCAATGTTTTACAAAGTTAGAGCTCATGATATTTGGGCAAAGATATGGCAGGAAGGCAGCATTAGAGCAGTCTCAATTTCATATGTAAATAGAATAGAAATTGCAGGAAAATTTCATAATCCTCTTGGCTCAGTGGATAGTTCTCTCACTTTCAATATTTCACCAACAAGGTGGTAAATTTATTAGCAATGAATGAAATTTCATTGGTAGACCAGTATTGATGTAACCAACCGTCTTATTAAATAAGAAACACAGAAACAATGTAAAAGAGAAAGCCAAGAGGTCAGAACTCAGAGCTAAAATCTCACCCTTCCGCCTGCAGTGTCCCAGCTTCCCGAAAGAGGCCTATTTCCTGTCTGTTCGTCTATTTATAGTATTTTGTTCTGCCTTCTCATTGGTTGTAAACCCAAACACGTGACTGCCTCGTCACTGTCTGAATGTACAGCCCCCTAGGTCTTAAAGGCATATGTCTCCAATGCTGGCTGTATCCCTGAACACACAGAGATCTATGCGATTAAAGGCGTGTGCCACCACCACCACACTCTGTCTATGGCTCTAATAGCTCTGACCCCCGGGCAACTTTATTTATTAACATACAATCAAAATCACATTTCAGTACAATTAGAATACCACCACAGACCAGTATCCCCGGAAATCTATAATTGACTAATGTTATACTCTGGGTCAGATTCTGTTCTAGTGAGGTTTCGATTGCTGTGTTAAAACACCATGAACAAAAGCCATCTGGGGAGGATAGTTTATTTCTACGTATAGTTCACAGTCCATCTTGAAGGGAAGTTAGGACAGGAACTCCTAACAAGAAACAGGAGGCAGAAACTGAGGAAGAGGCCATAGGAGAGTTGCTTCTCATGGTTTGCTCACCCTGCATTCTTATGCAGCCCATCACCAACTGCCCAGGGTAGACATATCAACAATGGGCTGTGCCCTCACACATCAATTATTAATTATTAATGCTTTCCATCAGACTTGCCTACAGGAAAATACTATGGAATTATGTTCTCAGTTTAGGTCCCTTCCTTCCAGATGAGCCAAGTTTGAATCACTTTGACAAGAAAGTAACTTAACTATTCACTTTCTGAGTATAGACAGATAGGAGATGGCATGCAGTGATGTTAAGCAGAATATGTTTCCTACATTCTGTAGCTCCTTATTTATCCCTTTCTTTTTCCTAGCACCTATAAAATGATATTATCTTCACCATGTTTTTCTTCTTTTACAGATTGCGTTGTTTTGAGAATATACTTTGTTTCTTAGACTTTAGATAAGGCATTATTATTTCCTCCATGTCTTTGGATGGCTTGATAAGTTTTAATATTTTTTATTTTGAATAAACTGCTTTTGGAGACATGTATCACCAACCACTAATTGCTAGTCCAAGGAACTGAAGTCAAATTAGAGATTCAACAGAACCAGGCAACTCCAGGCAATTATTGCTGTAGAGACCTCTATGGGGTCTCTCTAATGCTTTTATTCAGAATAGCTCAGGGTTCAAAGCAGGTTCAGAGAAGCAATGATAAACTTTCACCAGATGTGCTCATCACTTTCACCAGATGTACTCAGGGGGGCAGAAAGTCTCATAGCCAAATGAAGGCTGCTTACATAAAATCTTTGAATGAAGTAAGCTAGAGGAAGTAAACATCTTGCCTGCATAGCATTCTTGAGCAGGAAGAAGCATTCTCCCCAGGGGAATAAACAAAGCTCTAAGGGAAATAGTTTACTCAGCAGGATAATGTAGAAAAGTCTATATTATATTCAGGATGTAGAGTAGAAATTTATCTCAGTCCCTGAGTCAGGTAAGCTAAGATTAGAAATACTTCTTCAAGGATATTTACTCAGTGAATCAAATGAGATCATAAGAAATGTTAAGTATGTTTTTACAAGGTAGAATGGATCATTTATCTTGGGGGTCAAGGTGGAAACAATGGAGAGGATGTAGAAATGGGTATATACAGTCTGCTGAACTTACATTAAGTGAGAATATCATGAGCCTAGGCGTGAAACCTGAGCTCCATATCCTCAGACCATAAAGAACTAGATACAGACATCCATTCATTCACTTATTCACTTTTTAATTAAAAATTATTAACGCCGGGCGGTGGTGGTGCACGCCTTTAATCCCAGCACTCGGGAGGCAGAGCCAGGCGGATCTCTGTGAGTTTGAGGCCAGCCTGGGCTACCAAGTGAGTTCCAGGAAAAGGTGCAAAACTACACAGAGAAGCCCTGTCTCAAAAAACAAAACAAAAAAAATTAACTAATTTTATTCATTTATGTTATTCTGACCAAAGTTTCTACTATCTTCTCTCCTCCTATTCCCTACCCCAACCTCTTCCATGCCCCCCAACCCACTCCTCCACTTTCTGTTAAGAAAGGGGAAGGCTTCGCATGGGTGTCAAAAAAGGATAGTATACCAAGATGAGGTAGTACTAAACTCCTCTCCTTGTATTAAGACTGAGCAAGGCAACCCAATATGAGGGATAGATTCCTAAAAGCCAGCTAAAGGTTAGGGAGAAGCCCTGCTTCTACCACGAGGATGTCCCACATGGGACTGACCTAGGCCCTTCATTCTTTATTTGAGACTTTAATTAGTTTCTGGCTGAAAATGTGGCCCAAAAGTCAGGGAGGATTGTTATACTTACAGCAACTAACCATATCTTTGCGAAGTTCTCTTTTCAGTTATGGCATTTTAACCCAGGGAATAACACTAATTACATTCACTATCATCAAATTATTCTTTAGCTTTGTGACTGGTATATGTATTCAAGCTTCTCTTGGGCAAGTAGTTACTTTTCTAACTAAAATGTTAACTTGTGTGTTTTTAAGGACTGGGAAGATAACTCTGTCAGTAAAGTCCTTTCCTTACAAGTATGAAGACATGACCTTGATACTCCAAACCCATGTGAAAAAAGCCAGGCATGGTAATGCAAACTTGATGTTTCATCTGGAATCAGACAGGACCCTGCAACTCACAGGCCAGGCTGTACTGTCCATTGGAGGGCTCCATGACAGTGAAAATAGCTCTCATTTTTCTTTCCCAAAAGCATGAAGTTCTATAAAAAAAAATCTACCTATATCACTGTCTTGCATTGTTTCTCTAGTCTCCTTACAATAATTTTATTCTTAGGGTTTATAATTATTTCTGAGTGGAATAATTTTCCACTCAGAGAAAGGAATTTAGAAGGATGCTCCAAATTTATATATAATTTTCCATGAACCATTTAATGAAACTTACACCTTTTGTTTACTGTAAGTTAATGATACCTAGTAAATAGAGTTCTGAATTTCTGTTCTCTTCTATTAGTCTACATTTTTTTTCTTATTTCATTACCATGCTGTTTGGATTACAATCACTTTGTAGTCTTAAATAATGATTCAAACTATATTGTGCAGTGATATTTTATTCATGCTGAAATGTGGTGATATTTTATTTGAACTTTAATAAATAAAGCTTGCCTGGAAATAGCAAGCCATTTTAAATAAACAAAGAAGTCAGGCAATAGTAACACACACCCTTAACCCTATCACTCGGCAGGTAGGATCTCCGTGTGTTCAAGACCACACTGGAAACAGAGCCAAGTGTGGTGGCACATGCCTTAAATTCCAAAACTGGTTAACCATGGATGTCTGGAGGTCTGTACAGAAAGGCAGGAAGTGGCAGAGCTATGTAGGAAGAGGAAGTGATGTAGCTGAACGGAGAGAGCAAATCAGATGGCGGAACACAGGCATACAGACGTGGGTATACAGGAAGTAACTCACATTCGGAAGCTGCAGAGTTGGTAAGGTAAAGTTGACTGATGGCTTTCCCTATTTCCCTGATCTCTATAAGGCTTTCACCCTTATATTTGGCTCTATGTTTTTTTATTTAATAAGACCATTTAGAAATTCATCTACAATTGGCACCCAATGAGGGGCATTGATCCACATAGACCAAAGAAAGCTTAAAGATTCTGAATTCACAGAAATAAAGCCACACTAGGCTTCCTGGTCTCAGTGCCTCATGGCGGCAGCAGTGCAGATTCTTCTCCCAACAGCTGCCTGCAAAATGGAGCTGGTCACCTGCCACCATGATCTAAGCAGCATGGTTGCAGATTCCCGCCACAGTACACAGAGACATCTGTAAGCCTCACAGCATGGTGCATGGTGGACATAGTTTTTGCTAGTACAGACAAAAGGGGGGGGAGCTACAGACTGCTTTAATGGAGGCATAGACCCACTGCTTCCAACAGTTGGTGGTATGCATGGCTCCCAGACCAGAGCTGTTGGTAATTGTCCCACTGCCATGTTGAAAAGCTGAGGTAGATGGAGTCACCAGCCAGACAGAGAGAAAGCAAGATGACAAGGTAGAACTGAGAAAAGGTACCAAACCACATGGCTTAATACAGATAAGAATTAATACAGTTAAATTAAGTGTAAGAGCTAGTCAGCAATAAGCCTGGGCTAATGGCCAAGAAGTTATAATTAATATCAGTCTCTATGTGTTTACTTAGGGGACATGAGTAGGAGAGATTTTTCCTGACTGCAGGCAGATCAGGGTACAGGAAAACTTCCAACTACAATATTGGACACATACAATTTGAATAGATCCTGGTAACTCCTTAAATCTAATTTCACAGCCTTAATCTTCTAGTATACTTGTCGTATATATTATATAAAAACATTTTCAAATTATGTCGTATTAAATGAAAAACTAAACATTTTATGGACTGTCTTCTTCAGTAATATATAGGTATTTATCTATCTATCTATCTACATCTATATCTATATATATTATATATATAAGTATATGATATAGATATATAGATAAAGATCTTTTCTGGAGAAATTAGTGGTAGCTGAAAGATTGAAGTACAAACTATAATTACCTGGAAAACTTGTTCAGAAAAGCTTGTCTCAGGCATCCAGAAAAGCACTTAAATCAGTCTGTTATGCCCACATAGTTTATAGACTGATTCAATATTGAACATGTGGAGTACTATATTTCAAAATATGTTTCTAAACTTCTTTTGTTTTATGTTTTTATAAATATATTTTTAAAATTTATTTTTCTTTATATGTATGACTGTTTTTCTATGAAACCTGCATGGCAAGATAAGCCTTTAGTGTAATAGTGGTGTGAATGTTAGTATTGTAACTATTTGTATTCTGCTTGGATTTAAGGCCCATGAAAGGACATGCGTGGTGCTACAAATCTAGAAAAGTAGGTTGTTAGTACTTATTCAACAAAGTAGATTGTATAACTAATGTTTCACTGTTTTCAAAAATTAGTTAAGTTTCTTCTTTTCTATCACAAACATGCTGTTTAGGAAAGAAGCCGAGAAAGAAACATTGAAAATCAATCTTTGAAATATTTTATTAAAAATGAGAACTTTGGCATATGTGAATGTGGTGGTAGAAAATGTAATGTAGTTGCATCTTCTCAAAGCAATTTCAATATTTTTTCTAAAACTGAATTAAAAATGTAATTATCATTTATTTATTCCAGATAAAAGATTTACTTTAACATAAAAACAAACATCAAAAAACTGAAACCCCTTATCTCTTTTTTTCTTATGGAATATAACTGAAACAACAGAGCATCTCTTTCTATGATCAACTAAATTTCCTTATTAAGGCCATGATACTTTTCTGAGGTTGTAAAAACACTGACCGAGCTCATTCTAAAAGCAGCTTTATTGACCACAGCAAGACAGTGTCTAACTTAAAGCATGAATTTTGGTTCTCTATGGGGGAAAATCAGCTCATCATTTGGTAGCTAATATTATGTTGGGGGATGACAAAGGACTGTAGAGAAACAAGCACATATAATTCATAAATGGAGAATGGAGGAGCTATGTAACCTCTTCCTTCTCAAATGCAAATTATTTCAACTGACCATACTCCCAAGGGCATTTCATGTTAAGTATGCACATACAGTCTAAAAGCAGGTAACAGCACTGTCCATGGGCCACCGTTGTTTTAGAGCTATTCACTTGGGTGGCCCCATCAGCACTTCCTTTCTTATTTTTTTAATTAAGAAATTTTTTATTCATTTTACATACCAATCACAGATCCCCCTCTTCCATCCTCCTACCCCTCTAGCCTCCCCCCTCAACTCACCCCCCTCCCCGATTCCCTCCTACAAGAAGGTAAGGCCTCCCATGGGGAGTCAGCAGAGCCTCGTAAATTCAGAAAAGGCAGGGACAGCCCCCGCGCCCCCTGACTCAAAGCTGTACAAAGTGTCCCACCATAGGTAATGGGATCCAAAAAGCCAACTCACACACAAGAGATAGATCCTGATCCCACTACCTGGGGGACCCCCAACCAGATCAAGCTACACAACTGCCTCGCTTATGCAGCGGGCCTAGTCCATTCCTGTGGAGGCTCCACAGGTGTTGATCTAATCCAGCATTCCTTTCTATATTAGGATTCTTAACATTGTAATGCTGTCAGACAATTGGTAAGTTCAGGTACTGCTGTGAGATAGCTATTGAGTTTTCATTATTCAAAGAGTATAAGCACAAACCTTGGAGAAACAACAAACTTCTTGTACTCCCATGAATAAGCAATGTAGATATAGTTGATATTCCTGTAATCCAGTTATCATACAGTAGAGATAAAAGCTATACAAGAATTTTGTATTGTTTTTGTCTGTTGTCTGTCTGTTTATCATCATACTCTTGTTATCATCTGATTCATCTTCAATTTTTTTAGCTTGCCCATTAATGACTGTCCAAACAAACATTTTTGTATACTTGCTGATTACTAGCCAATTTAGAAACATTCTAAGTCAGTCAGATTACAAGGTATAGAGTTATATTATTTCCTAACAAGTTCCTGCTGGAATGATATGTTATGAAATCATTTATGTTATAATAACAGAATTAATATCTAGCAATTCTGTTTTGCAAGTCACAGTATATTATTTAATTACTGTATTTGCTTTAAAATGCTTGATATATTTACTACATAACAGCTGTTATGAATATGATAATTGCAGTCATCATGGGATTATATTTTTAATCTTGTGATATACTTTATGTTTTTAAAGATTCAAAAAGAATAACTTTATGAATATAACATAATTTCTGTTATCCATAAATCTAAAATCATGTCTTTTTAATGACATTGCTGATGAGTCTTCTATTTGGCAATGATAAAGAAAATGACAGAATGAAATTTATAATAAAATATACATCTTTATCATTAGTGATATCATCTTTACATACATGACTTTCACCACAAAAGAAGTGCCAAAGTTCTTTATGAGTTTTACTCCGTAAATGAAAATTCAAGCATGATAAGTTTGGGAAACCTGCAAAACTGAAAATTGCCACTGGTGATGTAAACATTCACCTTTTTTCTGTATTCAATCTCTCCACATAAACAGAGTTTTGCGTTTAGTTTTAAATTAATGTCAAGGTTTCAAGCACTCTTTGTTAACCCTGAAAGGTTTTTATTTAAGCAATGAAGGTACTTATCATAATGACTCTTGATTGTAATTTTACTTGATTTATCCTTCTTACACCTTTACTTCATTATCAAACCCAAAATGGATTCATTCAAGCTAGAAACAAAAACAAGCGATAATATAAATGCTTTTGTATTTAAGGATGACTTATTTTTCATTTCTTACAGCCTTTCGTGTGAAACACACGTTTTAAAACGACTTTTTCAACAAGGTTAATTTGTATTTTACGGAGAGTGAAATAGTCTATTTTAAAGAACCTAACACTTTATCTAGAGACCTCAAGTTCTGTCTTGTTAGGACTGGGGAAATATAGAAGAAAAAAAAAAAAAAAACCCACCATCTGTCCCCACTGCTGTACTGGAACAAGACACTGTATAAATTTACTCTGTGAATAATAATAATAAAATTTGCAAAGATTTTACCTATTTTGCTTGTCATAGAGATTTGAAGTCCAAACCAATGTCTATCTTGACAGTCTAAAATCCACAACTGTTAGATGATAAGATATTGCTAGTGTATATTCAGATCTGGCATGGAATCAAAGGTTTCCTGAAGAAGCACAGAGATGCAGCCTAGACTGGCTTGTATCAAGTCAACTATCACTTTTCAGAAACACAATAATAAAAATGTGTGTTAAAACACTCCCAAAATAATTGTAAAGTAAAAACAGGAAGATTCAAAAAGTTAAAATTGGGAAATTAAAAAAGTGAGTTTTAAATAAAACAGAAAATAAAATAATGATAATTGTAATAAATCATTTGAATGACTAATAAGTTTAACACAGTTCTCAAAATTTTATGTACTAAAAGTAAAACAAAGCAGTGATGAACATTAGAATTTAACTGACAACTCAATAAATTCAAAATCCAAGAAAATATTGAAAACATTTTGTGGAAAATATCTTCTCATTTTTTTAATTTTCACATTAAAAAATTATAAATTAGAGTTTGCTTTATTTATTGCTTTAACATCAGTAATCAGAAATTCAAGAATCAAAATTTTTTATTCTTAATTCTAATGAGTCATTTATCTTTGGAAAGGTTAGTATATGTGTTGAAATGTAAATGTTTATGTTTCTTTGGAAGAATACAAGTCTCTCCTGACTTTGGTATATTAAGAACTATTTTGCTTTAAACAATATTTTGTTCTACTAATTTTCTTTTAAACACCTCACATTTAGATACTCTCTCTGCATAATGTCTGGTTGTGTGTCTTTGCATCTTTCCTCATCTGCTGCACTGATCTACAAGTACACCAAAATATCAGTAGGATTTTTTTATCAATACTGTTTTTTTTACTTGTAGTTTAGTTTTAACCACAGCTTTCTTGGTTATCTAGTCTCTGGTTCTTGATTACCATGGGAAATTTGGTATGGGTCCCTTTTTGTGGTGTAGGCTTTAGGTCAAATTGGACATTGGTGGGCTACTCCCACAAGTTTTGTGATACTGTTGCCCTAGCATAGTTACAGGCAAAAAGGACTGTATGTCAAAGGATTTATGGCTGGTTTAATATCCATGTTCTGCACCAAGGACTCTAGACCTAGGAGTAAAAGCTCCATGCAAGCACCAGCTAGACTTCTCCATGTTAAATGAGTTGTGTGGGTGCTGCCCTTGGCAATGGGACCTGACTGTCAGTTTGCAGAGAGTAACCCTCTATCTCAGCATTAGCTAGTATTGTTTGGTAATCTCAACAAGGCTGCCTTGGGCAACAACTTGATAGATACAAATGAGTCCCACTGCTAGAAGCCTTTCCTAGCAACAGTGACAGTCAATTGAGACTCCTTATAGCCAATTACTAGAAGTCCTCATGAGGATCACTCTCACATATTTTAAAGAGTTTTCTCTGTGCTAGGTTCTCATACCACCCCCCAAAAGCCTGTCAGTTCCAGTCATCTCTGCTTACATTCTCTACCTCCACCTCAACTTGCCTCATACCCGACTCCCAGCTTCCCCCTCCATTTCCTGTTAGACTATAAAATCTATTTTCCTTTACAGGGAGACCCATGTATATCCCACAGACCCTCTGTCTTTACCTAACCTCTCCAGGTTTACAGATTGCTGCTTGATTATCATTTACTTAAAGGCTTGTATCCACTTATATAAGCAAATGCATGCCATATTTATCTCTCTCAGCATGGGTTACCTCTCCCAGGATAACTTTTTTCTAGTTCTATCCATTTGCCTACAATTTTCATGATGTCATTTTTTTAAGACCTGGGTGGTACTTCATTGTGTAAGTATACCACACTTTCTTTATCCATTCATCTGTTGAGATATCTAGGTTGTTTCCAGTTTCTGGATATTATGAATACAGCTTGAATGAACATGGTTGAGCATGGATCCCTATGGTATGATAGAGCATCCTTTGAGTATATTCCCAGGAATGTTATGACTAGATCTTGAAGTAGAATGATTCCCAACTTTATGAGGAACTTCCATGTTAATGTCCATAGTGGCTGTACAAGTTTGCACTCCCACCAACCATGGAGGAGTTTTCCTCATGCATCACACCCTCAACTGTCACTTGTGTTATTGATCTTAGCCATTCTGAAAGGTGTAAGATGAATCTCAAAGTAGTTTTGATTTGTATTTCACCAATAGCTAAGGATGTTGAACATTTACTTAAGTGTTCCTCAGAAATTAGCGTTTTCTTTACTAAGAATTCTCTTTTTAGGTCTGGGCACCATTTTTAAATTGGATTATTTAGTTTGTTGTCTAATTTTTTGAGTTCTTTAAGTTCTTTAAAATATTCTATCAGATGTGGAGTTGTTGAAAATCTTTTCTCGTTCTGTGGGCTTCTGCTCTGTCCTATTGATAGTATCTTTTACCATACAGAATCTTTTCAGTTTCAGGAGTTCCCATTTTATTTTGTTGTTGATTTTAATTCCTGTGCTATCTGTGTTCTCTTCAGATTGCTATCTCCTGTGCCAATGCATTCAATGCTCATTCTCACTTTCTCTTTTATCAGGTTCAGCATATCTGGTTTTATGTAGAGGTATTAGATCCAGTTGGACGTAAGCTTGTGTATGGCAAGAGGTAGATGTAATAGAATCTATTTATATTCTCCAGTATCCAGTTAGAGCAGCATCATTTGTTAAAGATGCTGTCTTTTTTCCAGGATATATTTCTGGCATTTTTTTAAAAATCAAAATTCAAGGTTTTTATTTCAAGGGTGTTTGGGTTTATTTCTAGTTCTTCATTTGGATTTCATTCATCAGATTGTCTGTTTTTCTTACTATAGCTCTAGAGTACAACTTGAAATCGGGCACTGTGAGATCTTTAGAAGTTCTGTTATTGTTCCAGATTGCTTTTAGATATCCTGAGTTTTTATTTTTTTCATATATAGTTGAGAATTCTCTATTTGATGTCTGCAAAGAATAGTGTTAAAAAATTGTATTGAATCTATAGATTGCTTTTGGTAGGATGGTCATGTTTAGTAAGTTAATGCTACCCATCTGAGTATGGGAGAACTTTTTATCTTCTGATGTCTTCTTTGATTTCTTTTTTTAAAGACTTAAAGTTTTGTCATGCAAGTTCTTCACTTGCTTGTTTAGGGTTACCCCAAGATATTTTATATTGTGTGTAGGTATTGAGAAGAGTGTTGTTTCTCTAATTTATTTCAAAACTGCCCATTTTCATTTGAATATAAAAGGGATACTGATTTTTTTTTTAGTTAATCTTGTGTCCAGCCACTTTGCTAAAGTATTTATCAGTTCTAGTAGTTTCCTGGTTGAATTTTTGGAGTCACTGATGCGTACTATCATATCATCTTCAAATAATGATTCTTTGACTTCTTCCTTTCTAATTTGTATACCCTTGACCTCCTTCACTTGTCTTTTTGCTCTAGATAAGACTTCAAGTACTATATTGAACAGGTATGGAGGGAGTGGACACCTTGTCTTGTTTCTTTGGGAAGGCAGGCCAGTGATGAAATTGTCTACAAGGGCATGAAGCTTATGTTGGCCTCAACTTTCCAAAGCAGTCATTAGTGATGAGAGATATGAAACAGAATGGACAAAGTTGGACATGCTTTTCATAAAGATCATTTGATATAAATGATATGAATGTAGTAGAAAATTTTAGTTTTATAGGTAAAAAGATCTCCTTTATTTAAGTATAGGAATCAAATGCAATAAAGATGATAAGAGCCAGGGAGTGATATGTCTTTCAGCATCAGTGCATTCTATTGCTTCTTTAAACAAAAAACACAAAAGCATACTACCCAAAACTCACCCTGCTCATTTTCAATATCTGATCTGTAGTATTGCCATAGTTCTAGAATTGTAAATGTTTCATAAGTACTTAAAATATCTTCTTAAATTATAATTTTCAAGTGATAGTGTTATGGCTCTTCTGGGTTGTCAACTTGACTATATCTGGAATTCCCTAAACCAAAATGCCTGGGCATACCTCTGGCAGAATTTTTTTAATGAAATCATTTGAAGTGAGAAGACAAACTTCTATTCTAGATCTTCGAGGTGGGAAGATCTACCTTTTATGTAGGTCACACCTTTTGCTCTCCCTAACAATTCCATTCTTTCATTGCTATTAGAGCCTAATTATCTAGGATTGTGATGGCTACTGAAGACCAGCTGAGGCATCAAACTTGGTGGACTGAATAGCTATTGAATTCTTTAAAAAAATAAATTTATTTATTTTCTTATTTATGTTACATCCTGGCCAAAGTTTCTCCTCCATCCTCTCCTCTCAGTCCCTCCCCGCACCCTTTCTTCATTTCCATTCCCCCAATCTACTTGTCCTACATTTCTGTTTAGGAAAGGGCAGGTCTCCCAAGAGTATCAACCAAACATGGTACATGGAGTTGCATTAAGACTAAGCACCTCCCCGTTAATGCTGTATTAATGCTGGGCAAAGTGACCCAGTATGAGTGAGTAGTAGGGTCCCAAAAGCCAATAAAGATGTCAGAGACAGCCCCTGTTCCCATTGTTAGGAATACCACAAGAGGACCAAACTACCCAACTGTAATGTATATGTAGAGGGCCTAAGTCAGTCCCATGCAGACTCTCTGGTTGTGAGTTCAGTCTCTGTGAGCCCCTCCGACTCAAAGTTGGTTGTGTGAGTTTTTTTTTTTTTTATTGTGGTGTCCTTGACCTCTCTGGATCCTATAATCCTTTCTCCCCTTCTTCTGGAGAACTCTCTGAACACCACCTAATGTTTGGCTATAGGTCTGTATTTTTTTCCATCAGTTACTGGATGAATCCTCTCTAATGACACCTGGATTAGTCACCAAACCAATCACAGGAGATGGCCAGTTCAAATACATATCTGCTATTGCTGGTAGACTTAGCTGGGGTCATCCTTGTAGATTTCTAGGAAATTCCCTTGTGCAAACATTTACCTGACCCTGAAATGCCCCACTTTCTAGTAATTTCCCCCTCACAGCCCCAAATTGATTGCTCATGTTCCCATCCCCATCTACTCTCAGTCCATTCATGAAATCTCTTCTATTTGCCCTTCCCTCAGGAACTTGGCATCCCCCATTGAACTCTCCTTGTTACATAATATCTCTAGGTTTATAGACTGTAGGATAGTTATCTTTTACTTTATAGCTACTATCCATTTATGAATGTGTACATACCATGTTTGTCTTTTTGGTACGCTCACTTAGGATAATTTTTTTCTACTTCAACCCATTTGCTTTCAAATTTCTTGGTGTCCTTGTTTTTAACAGCTGAGTGATAATACTATTATGTAAGTATACCATATTTTCTTTATCCATTCTTCGTTTGGGGGACATTTAGGTTGTTTCCAGTTTCTGGCTATTACAAATAAAGCTGCTAAGAACAAATTTGAGCAAGTTTCCTTTTAGTATGATTAATCATCCTTTGGGTTTATGCTCAATAGTGGTATAGATGGGTCTTGTGTTAGATTGAGTCCCAGTTTTCTGAGAAATCACTTTACTCACTTTCAAAATGGCTGTATAATTGTGAATTCCCACAAGCACTGGAGGATGTTTCCCTTGCTCTACATGCTCTACATCCTTTCCAACATGAGCTATTGCTTGTGTTTTTTTTGTTTGTTTGTTTGTTTTTTATCTTAGCCATTCAGACAGATATAAGATAGAATCTCAGAGTCATTTTGATTTGCATCTCCCTGATGGCTAAGCTTTTTTGATAACCTCCTTAAATCTTTCTCAGCCATTTACAATTCTTCTGTTGAGAATTATATGTTTATATCTGTACTCCTTTTTAAATTGGATTAATGGGTTTGTTGATTTCTAGTTTCTTGAGTTCTTTACATATTTTGGAAATTAGCCCTCTGACAAATTTTTATACCATCTGTTGGTAGACAGGCTTTGTTGGACTACAGCCTATAAGTCATTCCAATAAATACACTGGATACCTCCTTTTATATACTTTATAATATTCCCGTGAAGATTTATAGTTGGAAGTTTTCCTGTGTCCCACCCTGTCTGCAGCCACTCAGACCCAAGTAAACATACACAGGCTTATATTAATTAAAACTGCTCAGCCATTAGATCAGGCTTCCTACTGACTAGCTCTTAAACTTAAACTCAGCCTATTTCAGTTAATCTATATGTCACCACAAGTTCTGTGGCTTTATCTGTGTGCCATTACATGCTGCTCCCTGGACAGTGGGCTGGCATCTGCTGACTCAGGCTTCTTGTTCCCAGAATTCTCTTTGCTTATCACCCCTATACTTCCTGCTTGGCTACTGGCCAATTAGCATTTACTTATCAACCAATCAGAGCAACACTACAACAAAACAGTTATCAAGCAAGAATTACAGTTATAATATTTAGTCTATTTGTATTTGACAAAATTAAAGAAATATTTTATCATCTACCTTATATTTGTGAGTCTAAAGTTTTATATCTATCTTTTATCATAACCAAGGAAAACCATAATTATAACTATCTAACATATAAAACCAAAGCCCTCAGAAGGATACAATATTACCTAAGTAAATAGAAAGAGCATTGTAAGCAACTTTCAAAAATCTTGAATGACAGAGACAGCTGCCTTCTTGGACAGTCATCCAAAGTTCTTCTGTAATGTTGGGGCATCCATCTTCAGCCCATAGACTTAGTTTCTCAGTCATTTTTTTTCTCTGTGTCCTGTAGAATGTCTGACAGTTTCTTCTGTGAAGCAGGAACCTGAAGGACCATCTCACTTTGCAAAGTTCAGTGGTCATCTTCCTTCCTATGGTTCCTGCATGTCCAGTTTATATATCATTTTGTCAAGCAGTCCAGGCAAGGTCAGTTTCTTGCCAAAATGGCTATTTTTGCCAAGAAGAAGATAAACTCCACATAGAGTGCCTTCAATACCCATCTTTCTCTTTGAAGTAAATGGGTGCTGCTAGGAGCACACTATCTCAATGTCCAGACAAGTCTAAGTTTTTAAAACATTTTAAGTGCCATATTCTGTAGGTCTTTGAAGTGTTTGAAGATTACCTACCTAATTGAATTACATCTATGTATACATAGAAAACTTAACATGACTATAAGTTTGACTATCATAGAAGACTAATAGTTAATCTGTATTTCTTAATTACCCATTACAATTTAAATGAGCAGCAAAAACATAATACCTTGAACAAGAGTAGAAATATACATACAGTGTATCAAAATTAACTTTAAATTTGTATCAATAAACTAAAATCTATACCATTGTAAAACATTTTAAACAAGTTGCTTTTTAAAAGCAGGTTTGACAATCGACCCTTTTGTCCTATGATATCTACATATGATATTTCCATATCATACCCACTTTCTTATTTTAGAAAGATATCAACTATGACTAATAACAATTGTAACCAACAATATATACAAAGACAAATATCCATAATCCATTTTTGGGGAATGTGGGCATAGTTTTCTAGGCTACTTTCTGCTGATAGAGAGTGCTGGTAATCTTATGGAGACACAAAGAAAATTTTAAGATTATGGTCAAGAACTTACTGAAATAGTCTGTGAGGCTGCATTGTCTGAGCCAATTGCCTTTAAACCATTCTGAACGTTGGATCATCTGGGCCATGGTGTCATAAGAGACCTTTTAGGGGGTCTTGGCTGGTCAATTCCTATTAGCCTGGAAGCAATCCAGAAGGTTCTCATCTTCTGTGGAAACAGAACCTCTTTTCCAAAGCAACATATCCTTAGACATAGATTTGGAAATCAAGATATCTTTAAAACATATGTATTGATTTAACTCAGCCACTTTTACAATCTGTAAAGTCTTTCTGTAGTTAAAAATCCCAAAGACAACATAATCCAGGTTCTCTGTGTAATATCCAATTTTATGTGGCATATTTTTATATTACTTTTACTGTCTCTTTAAAGACTTTATTTTTTAAAACAATTTCTTTATATAACTGTCTATATTCATTTTCTTCTCTCTTCCAAACAATGTACATTTTTACACACACTATAAACCATTTAAAGTCTTGTTCCTTCTGAATCTGCCTTATTGTGAATCTATTGCTTTAAACTGCAGTATCACTAGGACTGAAAGGGCAGCTTTGGCTGCTGGCTCTGCACACCTCAGTTTTTCAACATGGCAGTATGCTGTAGGATGTTCTCTATGCTGTGAATGTGTTGCTCTGATTGGTTAATAAGTAAAAAGCTGACTAGCCAATAGCCAGGCAGGAATGTTGGCAGGACAAAGAGAGAGGAGAATTCTGGGAAGTGGAAGGCTGAGTGAGAAGACGCTGACAGCTCCCACCATGAGAAGCAACATGTAAGATATAGGTAAGCTACAAGGAGTAAATTTAAGATATAAAAACTAGATAGCAAGAAGCCTCCCACAGCCATACAGTTTATAAGTAATATGAGCTTCTGAGTGATTATTTTATAAATGGGCTGTGGGACTGCAGGGGTTTGGTGGGACCCAGAGAGAAACTCTCCAGCTCCAGTGGTGGCATGTTTACCACCAGCTCTGTCTCTGGGAGCCATGTGTACCACCGACTCTCAGAAGCAGTGGGTCTATGCTTCCATTAAGGCAGCATGTAGCCCAGAAATCATTTTTTTTTTTTTGGTCTGTACTAGCAAAGGCTAAATCCACCACTCACCGCACTATGTGCCTTGGAGACTCCTCTGTGTGGGAATCTGCAGCCATGGCACTTAGCTCCATGTCACAGGCAGCTGTCAGGAGTCTGTGCTGCTGCTGGCATGAGACTGTGAGACTAGGAAGCCTAGTATGGCTCCGTTTCTGTGCATTCAGAATCTTTAAGCCTTCTTAGGTCTATATGGTATGACAG
Source organism: Peromyscus maniculatus bairdii (assembly GCF_049852395.1). Lineage (NCBI taxonomy): Eukaryota > Metazoa > Chordata > Mammalia > Rodentia > Cricetidae > Peromyscus > Peromyscus maniculatus. Next base: position 5,339,839 of record NC_134867.1, read on the forward strand.
TGAGTGTCAATTGCAGTCAGAAGTTTTTCTGAGTTCTACCTAGCCCAGGGTCAAGAAAAATCTCTCTCACACACCAGTCCTGCAGCAGCTCAGACCCAAATAAACACACACAGGCTAATATTTTTAAACTCTGCCATGGCAGGTGTCTTGTTATCTAGCTCTTATATCTTAAATTAACCCATTTCTATAAATCTGGACTTCACCATGTGGCTGTGGCTTACTGGTCTGCTGGCATGTTGTTCCTTCAGTAGTGGCTGGCATCTCCTCCTCAGTTCTGTTTTTCCTTCCCAGAATTCTCCTTGTCTGCTTACTCTGCCTATACTTCCTTTCTGGCTACTGGCCAATCAGCATTTTATTAAACCAGTGTATAAAAGCATTATTCCACAGCAAAGATTTCTTTACTTTTCTTTTGCTGAAAATAGGTTTGTTTTCATACAGTGTATTCTAATTATAGCATTCTTTGCATGCATGAAAATCTCTTCTGAAGCCCTGGAATGTCTTAGTCTGTGTACCCTTTAGGAGGGAGTCTGTGAAGCCCTGGTGGTTTGTCAAACTCATGGGGATCTCAGGCGTACATTGGTGGCACCTCCAAATGTGATGAAGTAGAGACCCAAAGACCACTCAGCATGACCAAAGTTTAAATTGAGAGTCTGTATCATTTTACTAGCATCTGCCTGGAGACAAACACTTCTAATACAGCAGCCTTGAATGTGTTTTACAAAGAAAATTTAAAGGCAAGGAATAAAGAAAAGCTATATCCTAGTTGGCAATTGCATGGACGATTAAAGCAAGCAACTAATTTAATAGAAGCTCAAACATGGAGTTTGCTGGGATATTTCAACTATAAATATTAGATAAGAGTTGGGTGCTTTACCATGGGACTTTTCACTGTAAGGTTAAGAAAAGGAGGGATCAGTTTCAACTTGAAACAAAATCGGCTCTAGCTGAAACAAGGTGGAGGAATCTTGCTCTAGTCACACTCATCTATACTCTGCCACCCAACTCCCAGATATAGCTTTGGTCTCTAATCCACCCTGGCCTACTCTGTCCACCTCTGCTTTTACTGCCCTCAACTGCTGGGTTCTGACAAGGACTCCAGCACTTGCCCACAACACAGAACCCTCACTCACACATCATATCCAACTTTTAAGTCCAGCCATGTCTTGCCAGGGTCTACACTACTCAGAAAACCTGATCTTCCCCCTTCAGACACTTTCCCCAACTTTCATATATTCACTCATACTGTCACTGCTCCAAAGGCAGTGGGTGTTGCTGGAGGGCTTCTCTCCAGGCTCCACCAAGCCCTGCAGTCCCACAATCAATGTATAAAATAATCACTCAGACACTTATATTACTGATAAACTGTATGGCCGTGGCAGGCTTCTTGCTAACTGTTCTTATATCTTAAATTAACCCATTTTTATAAATCTATACTTTGCCATGTGGCTGGTGGCTTACTGGCATCTTTACATGCTGCTTGTCCTGGCGGTGGCTGCAGTGTCTCTCTCTCCTTCTTCCTGTTTCCCCAATTCTCCTCTCTCCTTGTCCCACCTACACTTCCTGTCTGGTCACTGGCCATCAGTGTTTTATTTATATAGAACAATATCCACAGCACTTCCCCTTTTCTTCTTTTTTTAAAAAGGAAGGTTTTAACTTTAACATGGTAAAATTACATATAACAAAACAATTATCAAGCAAGAATTGCAGTTACAGTATTAAAGAAGATGTCCTATCTATCTTATATTTGTGAGTTTAAGGTTTTATATCTAACTTATCTTTTATCATAATTGAGGAAATTACAACTATATAGTCTTTAACCACATCAAAGACCTGAGAAGGAACATAATGGTACCTGAGAAATGGTAGATGGATGCAAGCAACTTTCGGGAATCTTGCAAGAGTACACAGACAGCTGGCAGCCTGGACAGTCACCTAATGTTTCTTAGCATTGTTGGTGCATTCAAATTGGCTACAGGCCTAGAGTATCTGACAGACCATTTTCAGAAGCAGGAATTCTGAAAGACCATCTTACTCTGTCTTGGCAGAGTACAGTGGTCGCTTTTCTTGTGTCCCGCTTGTCCAGGAAGGACAGCATTGCATTCGTACTGGCAGCCATCAAGGCAAGGGCAGTTCTTTGCTCAGTAGGCCATTTTGTGCCAAGAAGACAAACTTCCAAATGGAAATGTCTTAGAAGCCCAACATTCTCTTGGGATCAAATTGGTGCAGCCAGGAGCAATTGTGTCTCACGTCAACAGAATTCTAAGTTATTTAAATGCCATATTTTCTAGGTCTATGAAGTGTTTGAAGATTACCTATCTATCTGAAATATATCTATGTATACCTAGAAGACTTAACTAACATGGCTACAAATATGATTATCATAGATGACTAATTATTAATCTATTTCTTAATTATCCATTACAATTTTAAATGAGTTACATAAACATAATACCTCAAACAAGAATAGAAATATATATATACAGTATAACAAAATTAACTTCAAGTTTGTATCAATAAACTAAAATTTATATCAATGTAAAACATTTTAAACATAAACTAAAATCTATACCAATGTAAAACATTTTAAACAAGTTGTTCTTTAAAAGTAGGTTCATTAATCTACCCTTTTATCTTATCATCTCTATATCCTTCTATATATCTATATCATATTCCCTTTTCTTTTTTAGAAAGAGATCACATTTATAATCAACCTGTTTTAAATAAAAATATTGGTTTTTCTCTGTCCCACACCAGAGGGCTCTTCTGATTTGGGACACAAGAATCTCTTAATCATTTTTTTTAAAGCAATATGTCTGGGTTTAGAGGGGGAGTGAGCCGATTCCACCTCTAAAGCCAGCTTGGTATATTTGGGAATTTGGGCATAGCATCTCTTACTACTTCCTGCTGGAGGGGGACGCTGTATCTTATGGGGATGCAAAGAAAATTTTAGGCTTTTTGTGGGGTAGCCTGTGAGGCTGTATTGTGTGAACCAGTTGCCTTGAAACTGCCCTGGATGTTAGATCATCTGGGCTATGGTGTCATCGGAGATCTTTCAGGGAGTCTTGGCTGGTTAAACCTGATGTATCTTAATCTGGAACAAATCCATAGCCTCTGGCTTTCTGTGGAAACAAAAGCAGAACCTCTTTTCCAAAGTAACGTATCCTTAAATCTAAATTTTGAAGTCAAGGTACCTTTAAAATATACATTTTGGCACAACCAACAGCTTTTGTAATCAAATGTTTTTCTTCAGTTACGAATATCAAAGAGAACATAATCCAGATTCTCTGTGTGGTAGCCATCTTTACGTGGCTTATTTTTTATATTACCTTGAGCCTATTGCTTTAAACTTCAGCCCTTTAAGCCTGAAATGGCACTGGCACTGTGGCTGCTGGCTCCGCCCACTTCAGCTTCCCAACATGGCGGTGGTACATTTTCTGCCAGCTCTGGGAGCCATCAACTCTCAGAAATAGTGGGTCTATGCTTCTATCAAGGCAGCATGTAGCCCAGAAATCTCTTTTTTTTTTTAAATACTAGTAAAGACTAAATTTACCACACAGCGTAATGTGCCCCTGGCAGACACCTCATTACTGCCATACTGCTGGTCAAATGCACACGCCAGGAACCCGCCAGTGTTCAAACCTGCATTTTGCGGCATCTAGCTGCCTGTATGAGACATGAAGCAGGAACCTGGTTTTGGCTCTGTTTAGAATTGGTTATTAAATATTCTCAGGTTTAATGTGGAAACTCGAGCTGTTGGGCGCCATTTGTTGCTGGAGGGCTTCTCTCCAGGTTCTCCAAGCCCTGCAGTCCCACAATCCACTTATAAAATAATCACTCAGACACTTATATCACTTATAAACTGTATGGTCATGGCAGGCTTCTTGCTAACTATTCTTTTATCTTAAATTAACCCATTTTTATAAATCTATACCTTGCCACATGGCTGGTGGCTTACCAGAGTCTTTACATGCTGCTTCTCCTGGCGGTGGCTTCAGTGTCTCCCTCCTTAGCCTTCTGCTTCCCAGAATTCTCCTCTCTCCTTGTCCCACCTACTTCCTGTCTGGCAACCTACTTCCTACCTGGTCACTGGCCATCAGGGTTTTATTTATATAGAGCAATATCCACAGCAAAAACCCTCATCATATATAAAGGAAAATCCCTCAGAAAACAGTTGATTTTTTCCATCAAAACTTTGAAAATTATATAAGCCTGGATCAGTATATTCTTTTTCCTAAAATACCACCTGGACAAGCAAGATTGCTATGGTAGTTTGAATGAGAATGATACACACAAATTTATGTGGTTGAATTATTGGCTTCCAATTAGTGGGACTATTTAGGGTAGGATTAAGAAATAGATGGTCTTATTGGTGGAGGTAAGCCATTGAGAGCAGGCTTTGATGTTTTGAAAAGTGTCATTCCCAGTGTGTCAGTCTGCTTCCAATTGGTGGATCAGGATGAGAACTTTCAGAAGCTATTCCAGCACCATACCTGCTGAAAGAAGTCTAACATGATGATGGTAGACTTCTTTCCCTCTGGAATGCTAAACTCTGAATAAATCAAGCTGATAAATACTACCTGCCATAATTAAAAAAGAAAACCAAACTTTCCATGATACAAAAATTAAACAAAATTGATACCATTAGTCAAACCTTAAAAAAATAGTGGAAAGAATTTGTGCTTAGGTGAGAAACAGGCATAGTTAAGAGGCCAATAAAGGAAAACAAATGATGATGTAATTTTAAGACACAAGGTAACAATGAGACCACAAATTTTAAAAAAAACCAAGCAACAAAATGACTGCAATCAATATTAAATTTAAATAATAACTTTAAATATTCTCCAGCCAAAGACAGTGGCTGGATGAATGAATAAAAATTTTTTTAAAAATGTCTCTCTGTTGTGTGCAATACATTCAGCTTTTAGGATAGGCATCACCTTAGAGTAATAGGATGGCCAAAAGTGCTTTCAATATATTGAAAGCAGGAATCACGAAGGTGCCATTATCCTGACAGCTAATGGAACAGACCTCAATTTAAATATTATTAGAAGAGCTAAAGTCATATACTTGATTCCACTTAAGAGAATAAGAAATCAAGAATATATTGTTATCTTAAATATATATACACCAAATTAAGGTGAAAAAATTTTCATGAAGAGACTACTACCATCATGAAATACAAAGATTAACACCAACCCATTAATAGTAGGTGATTTCAGTGCCTTACTCACTCCAATAGGCTATTTAGACAAAAATAACTAGCAAAGAAGCATCAGCATTAAATGACATCATATGTCAAATGCTCATAGCAAATGTATACAGACTATTCCATCCTCAAACTAAGGCTTATGCATTCTACATAGCAGCACATGGATGATTCTAAAAAAAAAAAAATTCTCCTGTGACACAAAAAAGCTTGAGAAATTATTCAAGATTGCTATAACTTTATATATCTTATCAGGACATAATTAAGTGAAACTGAAAATTGTCAGAAAACAAATTGTTAGTTAATAAGTACAAAAACTCGTGTAGAGTTAAACTACTCATTATTGAATGAAGAATAGGTCAAAACAGAAATCGAAAAGAAATAATTTTTCCAAAACTAAATGAAAATGAAAACACAGAACAAAACATATGTGATAGATTGAAGTCATCCCATAAAAGGGAATTTTACAGTTTTAAGTGCCTGCATTTAAAAACCAGGAAGAGGTCGAATAAATAACTAAATGATTCTTCTTAAGAATTTGAAAAACATGAGCAAATTAATCCTAAAATTCAGTAGATGATAAGAAATTCTTTAAGAAAATAAATCAGCAGACACTTGGCCCTAGTAACCCAAAGAAAGAAAAAGAAGAAACAAAATAGCAGAATCATATATGAATGGGGAAAGATTACAACAAAACACCAAAGAAATTATGAATCTTATAAGGGAATGCTTTAAATTCCCATATTCCATTAACAGGGAAGGCTAAAGGCAATGAATGAATTCATAGATTCATAAACATCAGCAAAATTAAAACCAAAAGTGTTCAATAATTTAAGTAGTCCCAGAACAAAAAAGAAGATAAGAACACTAATAAAAAGGCTCTGAATAAAAGAAAAAATCCAGGCCCAGATGCATTCAAGCAGAATTCTATCAGCTTTAGAAAGACCTACTTTTGAGCCTTCTTAGATTACTGAAAAGAAACAAACAAAAAGCAAATGACAACAACAAGAAATAATTCACCAGGATTACTGCCAAAATCTTTTTATGAAGCCAGGATTACTCTAATATCAAGATTGGAGGGGGGGGAGCAACTAAACAGAAAACCGAGGGCCAATATTTCTGATGAACCTAGGTTTAAAAAACCCTCTACAAAATACTTTCCAGCTATATACAGTCAGACATATTACACACACACACACACACACACACACACACACACACACACACACACACCCATCATGACCAGGTTGATATTATCCTGCTGATGCAGAGATGGTCTACATACACATGACAATCAATGCAATAAATAAGATAAATGAACTTAAAACAAAAATTGCATGCTCATCTAATTTTGACAAAATCCAACATTCTTTCATGATTAAGAAAAAACACCAGAGAGAATGATAATATGGCAATTTACTTCAACTGGAGCAATAATGAAAGAGAAGAAAATTAAAGGGATAAAAATGAGTCTGGGGGAAAGCATAAAAGTTCCCTTACTTGAAGGTGTTGTATATTATATACAAAAGATGCCCAATATTCTAATACAAACTGGAAGAAATGATCACCAGTATCCCCAAAGGCTCTTGTTTGATTATCCATGTCTGTCAGGATATAGAGTTACCTTTTAAAAATCCAGAACTTTTATGTACACTGAAAACAAATACACTAAGATTGGGATTGTGGACACATAAAAATAAAATATCTAGGAATAAACCTAACAAACAAGATTAAAGGCTTCTACAAAGAAAACTTTAAATCTGTGAAGACAGAGAATAGACACTGGAAAATGGAAAGACATCCTATTTTCCTGGAGTGGTAGAATTAATATTGTGAAAATGACCATTCTACCATAAGCCATTTATGGATTCAATGCAATCCCTATCAAAAATGTCTGAAACATTTTTCACAGAAGTAGAAAAAGAATTCTAAAATTCAAACAGAACCATATCAGAACTAAATAGAGAAAAACAAAAACAAAATAAAAAACCAAAAGAAGAAAAACAAATAAACAAAAAACATACACATAGAGAAAAAGATAATTTCAAGAAAAAAGAAAAATGCTGGAAGGATTAAAATTACAGATCTTAAGATACATTACAGAGCCATAATCATAAAAAAATATAATGCTGGCACCTCAAAAGATATGTAGACTAATGAAACAAAATTGAAGACTTAAATATGAGTACATGTAACTACAGGCATATATGTAACAATGATGCCAAAACATTGACTGAGGAAAGAACCATCTTCAACAAATGCTTGGAATGTCCACATGATGAAGCATGGAATTGTACCTCCATCTATCACCCTGCACAGAAAACAAACTGAAAAAGGATCAAAGACTTTTATGAAACCTGAAATAATGAAACTGTTAGAAGACAATATAGGCACTACACTATATAATATCTGTTTACAAAAGACTTTCTGAATAAGATTACAGTTGCCAAGAATTAAGGTCAACAATTAAAAATGAGGCCTCACAAAAAAGCTAAAAATCCTTTGCACATATAATGAAGCAATAAATTAAATGAAGAGAAAGCCCACAGAATATGAAGAAAATTTTGTCAACTATACATTTGACAAGTATTAATATCTGGAATATATTTAAAAATTCAAAACATAAAGAGCCAAAAAGGACCCATTCAAAAAATCGTACAAATCAGAGGAGTGAGTCCTCTAGAAAAGAAATAAAAAAGGCTAAGAAATACCTCAAAAAGTTATCATCATCTGTAGCAATTAGGAAAGTGAAAAATTGAATTAGACATTTAATTCTAACCCTACTCATCGTAGTAGAGATCAAAGGAGTGATTGCCAACAAACAGTAGAGGATATGGGGAAAAAGGCACCCTTACTCACTGTTAGTGTCATGTAAACTGTTCTAGCCCCTCTGAAATTTGATATGAAGACCTTTCAACAATCATAAAACTAAATCTACAATACAAGTCAGCTATAGCATTCCTTGGCACATACCCAAAGTACACAATATACTCCACAGATAGCCAGCATTTTCATAGGTGTTCTATTCACAAAAATTGGGAAATAGAAACAAACTAAATTTACATATGGACATTTATGAAAATGTGGCTCCTATACATAAGAATACAATTCCGCTTTACAAATAAAATCAATAAACTTGAAGATAAATCTTATATTGAATGAGAAGTCCAGAACCAGAAAAACAAATATCATGCTCTTTCTCATCTGTGGCTCTATTTGCCAGTCTTCAGATGTGAGCATCATTATCACAGAGTCCAGCAAAGTTAAAATGGATATTGTGTGAGCATTTCAGGAAAAAATAGAGTTCAGGTGATTGGAGAATTGGAAAATGGGGGAGCTTTAATAAGAAGGAGAAAGGAGATCAATGGAGGTGGGGAAAGAAGGAGGGTAAACTAACAGAATAACTGAAAAATCTGATAATAAATCATATTATCTATTACCAAAAATTACACAAAATACATATAAATCTAATGGTTTGTATATATACATACAATTGGGATGAAATTTTCTTGTCTGTGCTGAAAATGCTCCCCACCAAAACCATAGATTATTTTTTAAAAAATACCTCAGTTCTAGGCATAAAAATGATATTATGACTTGAGTTATTTTTAAGAGTACTCCAAGATACTCCAAAATAATTTTATAAGCTAGTCCTAATGGCATTTATTGCCTGTGAGAGATAGAAGGTAAGTCCACATAGCTAATGATACAATGTACTTTTGACCCAAGACCTAGAGGATCTGAGCTACCTCTGACTTGAAAGCCTTTCCCTATTAACAATAGCATTAATGGTACCATAAAGTTTCAAGGGAGAGAAGCAATATTTGATCCTATCAAAGTAAGGTATATTTGTAGCAGGTGTCTTAAATGATCTTATTAATAAGATCAAACCTGAAGCCGGGTATTGAGGTGAATGCTGGAAGATCAGAGAAGCAGAACAAGCCACAGCCACCTCACATCACCAGTTCCTCAGCTAATCCTGTTTCCTCAGATTGGAAGCCTCTCAGCCCTCATCCAGAATGGGTCTCAGCTGAACTGTAGCTCAAAAGCATAAAGCTTAACCAGCCAAATGCTTCTAGGTTCTGGTCTCCATGCCTTAGATATCTTTCTGTTTTTGCCATCACTCCCTGGGATTAAAGGCTCGCTTTCTGGGATCAAAGGCTCTTGTTACCACTCCTGGCTGTTTTCAATGTGGCCTTGAACTCACAGAGATCCAAAGGGATTTTTACCTCTGGAATGCTAGGATTAAAGGTGTGAGTGCCACCATTTTCTAGCCTTTGTATCTAGTGGCTGTCCTGTTCTCTGACCCCAGATAAGTTTATTGGGGTGCACAATATTTTCGGAAACACAATGCCACCACATACCTTTGAACTGCAACAACAAGCAATATGGTATGATAACCCTAAAGTATTCAATAGACACTCATACTTTAGTATTTACCATTACTTCTCAAGTTAAACTGAAGGTCTGCTCAATAAGAAAGGAAATCATGCCCATTAATATAAGGTTTGGCAAAAAAACATATGGTAGTGAGGTCATGGCTCTGTAAGGACAAATTACATCTTCCACTTTAATAAACCATCATAATTCTGAGCTGCTTTTTAAATATTTATTTTATATACAGTTAAATATAGGTATCACCTCTTACATTATTTACCTCAACAGATGGAAACGACTAAAGAAAACCACAACCAATCAAAATGTAGAGAACAGGAGTTTGTGTGGTGCCATGTTTCACTAGATGCATTTACAACAAAACTCCTTAGCTAAGGCTCAGGAAGGATTGTGGAATTGCAGCTGAAAGTTTTCTCCTGTGTCCCGCCTGGCCCGCAGTCAGAAAAAATCTCTCTCACCCACTGGTCCCACAGCCACTTGGACCCATGTTTATTTACCAATTGTGTGGCCATTAGCTCAGGCTAACTATTGACTAGCTCTTACACATAAAAATAACCCATAATTACTATTTATGTTTAGCCATGTGGCTTGGTACCTTTTCTCAGTTCTCACTTTTCATCTTGCTTCCTCTGCGCCTGGATGGCGACTCCTGACTCAGCCCTTCCTCTTCCCAGACTTATCCTGCCTATACTTCCTGCCTGGCTACTGGCCAATCAACATTTTACTTATCAACCAATCAGAGCAACACATTCACAGCATACAGAGTGACATTACCCATCATGAAATAGTAGATGAAAAACAGTAAGAGACAGAATTTACATGGGATTGCATTTCCTTGACATGTCACAGAAACTATGCCCATGAATTCTCAATAAAATGTTTGCCTAAATAAGATCTGGAAATGCATAACACTAGTAGATGTAGTAATGTGGAAGGGGCAAATTTCAGATCCACAACCTTAGATCAAATATTACAAGCAATTAAGGAATTTTGAGAGCAGGGATAAATATATATTTATATGAATATATGTATATATGTATATAAATATATTTTTAATTATAAACATATATAACAAAAACTAAATAGAAAATGCATGAAACTGAATGAAAACAAAGGGATTACTAGAGGGATCTGACAGAGGAAAGGGAACAACAAAAGTGTTATAGCTATATTTTAATTTCAAAAACATAAAAGTATTAATTGAAAAGGAAGGCACTGCTCATGCAATAATAGAATTCTTAATTTATTCATCTTTACAAAAGACAATATAGGTAACATTGTGATGTTTATCAAGAACAGAAAAAGTAACCTATAAAGTCTGTTTACTGCTATTGGTATATGCATAGTCTGGGTCATTTATTGGAGCATGGGAAGAAATTTGATTATATATGATAATATTTTACCATATACATTTGTGAAATTCACCAAAAAAGAAATAGAATTCAAAAAGACAAAAATGGTTAAATATATTTATTTAAAAAATACCTAACAATAACTTAAAACAGAGGTAAGTATTTATGTTGAAATATTGTATGTACAAAAGTTATTGAGTGTTTTTTTTTAGGGGTGCATGCCAAGGGATGCTATACAAGGCTTGTACTGTACACTTACTTTTCTGTTTTGAGAGAGCTTCATGTTGATTTCAGTGGCAGAGGTCTTGCATAGAAAATATAGGGTCTGTTTGATCCCAGCTCCAGAAAACAGTTATTAAGTTTTCATATTTCTACCATTTGTGTCTTTGTGCATTGATTACTTAAAATGTACTAATAATTAAAAGCAACAGCAGAACATTGAATCAACTTTAATTTGCCTAGCTTATTAAAAGTATACTGTCTGGCATTTTGATTAGCTATCATCAAAAATAATTTGCTATGTGCCTCATAATTATGAGAATACATAGGTATTCTTACATATAAGAGTATAAGTTAAAAGGGTTCATTATTTTGTAGCTGGAGAATTTCTCTCCACTCCCGCCAAGCCTCGCCAGTCCCGGAGCCCACGTATAAAATAAACACACCCACTCATATTATTTAAACTGCTTGGCCATTAGCTCAGGCCTGCCATTGTCTACCTCTTACTCTTATACTCAGCCCATTTCTGTTAATCTATATGTTGCCACGTGTTCCGTGACTTACCTGTTGCCTCTACATGATGTTCCCTGAACAGCAGCTGGTGTCTCCCTTTTCTCTACCCTCCTCTCCTTTTTCTGTCTCCTCTCTCTGAGTCCCACCTATACTTCCTGTCAGGCTACTGGCCAATCAGTGTTTTATTTATACAGAGTGATATCCACAGTATTATTTCTACCAGAATATTAATTTTAATTGTTGTGAAGAGTCTTGTCCCTTGATCAACAAATACAATACTTATTACAATGAAGTAGTGAGTGAATTTGGAATTTCTTCTTTTTTATTAAGTGATTTTCTACTCATTTTACATATCAACCACAGATTACCCTGTCCTCCATCCTCCCACCCCAAATTTGGAATTTCTAAAGTGAATTATAAATACAATATTTAATGAGTTAAATTTGAACTTGTATAAATGCATATTGTAAATGCCACTTATGAAATACACACCTCATAAAGCTGAATAGTGTTTTAAGGTTACTTTCTACACTGGAACTAACAACATCCCTGAAGTCATATGACTGACAATACGTTCTGTTTAGATACAGTTGAATTTTATCTTTCATATTGTTTTCTATATGTTGTAATCTTTGGTTATGACAGTGATGATATCAGTTTGGTAGAATGTTGTCTGAATGATTCTCCATTAACATTAGTTATAAAGTTGACAGTTTATTTGCAACATTGATTTACAAATGATGAAGAAGGCTGAGAGGTAAGTGCATACGTTCTTAAAGTGAAAGACAGAGAAGGAAACAATATACAAACATGACCCAGGCATTTGATGTCTAGAACAGTTCTATGAGCTTTAGACTCCGGAGGACAGACCCTTACTTTTGTGTCCTGAATGCAGAGAGACCCTGCGTGCGTGAGTACCATTAGGACAGATGCGCTCTATTCAGTGCTGTACTCTCATGTTCTTGGTAGCCAGAACAGCACTCCAAGTTGAATGGTCTTTTACAAAGAAGTGGTGACAAAGTAACAGTGTGATATTCAGAGTCTAAGATGAGGAAAAGATGCCCATCCATGATAGGAAAGAACGGCTGCTACCATCTGTTTCTAACTTAGCATTTAATTTCTAATTTGAAAGACCACCCACAGACACATAATGGTGGGAACATTTGAGTTATAGTATTTTTTAAATTCATACTTTATTTTTAATTGATGTGAATTCACTTGAAATATCACTTTCCTTGCCAATTCTTCATAAATGAGGGCTTAAGGCTTGTTTATTTTCCACTATTACACTGATCAAAATATTTGCTTCTCAATGTAAATATGCATAAAATATTTTCCCAGTTTGGAAAAGGATACACATCAGCTTTATTGCTCTCTATTTGAATTTAAAAGGTATGATACAAAAGAATTTGTTATCATTTTTCTCTTTTGTCTTTCCTGGTGGTGGAGAAAAGCTTCAAATTACATTATTTTGTTGTTTCATTAAGTTCTTTCTTTCACATATATATGTGTGTATATATATATATATATATACATATGGTAACATATGTCTACCATATATATCTCCATTTTATCTGTGTCTATACGTCCATAGACATTTCTATAGTTATATATTTATACTTACACCTATATTAAATCTGTATACATCCACTTTGGTGTGTGTGTATATATACACATATATATGCATATATATGTGTATGTGTGTGTGTACATACACATACATGTCTACCTCTACTTACAAAGATATCTACATTTACAACTTACCATTATTTATATGTCATATAATTATTTCTATCAAATAAAGTTTATATAAAAGTTATAGATATAGTTTAGTGGTTGAAAATACTGAATGCTTTTTCAGAGGAAACAGATTCAATTCCCAGTACCTGGGAGCTAACTATCTGTAAATCAAATTTTAGGTCACAGTCTGCTGACCTCTATGGGCAATGAACACATATAGTTCATAGACATACATGCCTGCAAACTAACCATACAAATGAATTGATAGATAGATAAATAGATAGATAGATAGATAGATAGATAGATAGATAGATAGATAGATAGATAGATAGATGATAGATAGGTAGGTAGATAGGTAGATAAGATAAATATATGATAGAGATATCAAAAATATTAAAACTCCACAAAGCTGATCTTTAAAATTGTGAAATTAACTTTTAAAAATTGTTACAATTTATCAAAAATTCATCCAATCTAGCAGCAGAAGCTATCTTTTATTCCAAAAGTACATATGGAAGGAACCATTATACATTCCTAGTCAGACTTTGGAATAAAATCCTTCATCATTTGGAGCCACTTTTGACTTTATTTCTTTAAATAACATATAAGTAAACCTTAAAGTTTAGTATATCAATGAGATTTTATGACATTTGTGCATAATTAAAAGAAAATTCTTACATGACTCTTCCTATGATTTTGTACTATCATTTCTTTGTACTATCATTAGTATCATTATTGTGAACCTCTTACCTAATATCCATTCACGTGGACTAATTTTAAATTTAACATGAGTGAAATGCTACATCTTTTAAATGTCAGTATGTGCTTTTCCATTGAGCAAAATGATGTTAAAATTCATGTATCTGTATGTCTCCATTTTTGCCTCCATTTTAAGTGAATAATAATCAATTGTTTAATACATTGGACTTTATGTAGACATTTACTAGTGTATACATTCTTTGATCTTTCACAGTTCTTGAATGTTAAGAATTGACCAATTATAAATATTCAATTAGTCTTTTTGGAAATTTTTTATTCATTTTTCTATTTTTTAATTTTTTAATTCACTTTACATACCAACCACAGACCCCCCTCTCATCCCTCCTCCTGCTCCCCCCACCCTGCCTTATCCTTCCCCCAACCCACCCTTTATCCCCTCCTCCAACAGGGTAACTTCTCCAATGTTGGAACTGCTAAGTCTGGTACATTCAGTTGAGGCAGCAACAAGCTCCTTCCTGCTGCATCAAGGCTGAGCAAGGTGTCCAATCATAGTTAATGGAATCCAGAAAGCCAGCTCATGTATCAAGGGTAGAACCTGATCACACTGCCAGGGGGCCCTCAAACAGACACAGCTACACAACTGTCTCCTGTATGCAGAGGATATAGTCCGGTCCCATGCAGGTTCCATTGCTGTTGGTCTAAAGTTTGTGAGCTCCTTTGAGCTTGGTTCAATTGTCTCTATAGATTTCCCCATCATGATCTTGACTCCTCTTGCTCATATAATCCTTTTTCCTTCTCTTCATCTGAGCCTCTGGATCTTGGCCTGGTTCTTGGCTGTGGATCTCTGCATCTGTTTCAATCAGATACTAGATGAAGGCTCTATGATGACAGTTAGGGTATTCACCATTATGATTACCAAGGTAGGCAAGTTCAGGCATGCTTACCACTATATCTTGATAGCAGGAGACATTTTGGGGTAAAGGAGAAACCTAGAGCTAGGGAAATTTCCAGATTTTTTAAGAAAGTCAAATTAATTGACAAAAGATAACTACAGTGGGCACTTTGGTCTTAAGTGAATTGTTTAAATGTTTTGTTATAGCAGTTATACCATATCTTGTATCTAATAAATTTTAGTTCCAATTGCTCAGTGTCCATCACAGTAATTGGGATGTTTTAATTTATTTTTATTTTTATTTTAGTGATAACATTCTCAATACTATTTTTTAAAGTAATTAAGAAGGTTCATTGTAGCTAAACTTTTCCTGGGTCCTATCAGGCCTGTGGTCAGGAAAAATGTTTCTCACTTGCTAGTCCTGCAGCTGTTCGGTCCCAAATAAACACACAGAGACTTATATTAATTAAAACTGCTCAGCCATTAGCTCAAGCCTTCCACTGACTAGCTTTTACACTTTAAACTCAGCCCATTTTTGTTAATGTATATGTTGTAGGTAGAGTTTTCCTGCCTTGCCCAGTCAGGACAAATCTTTGTCACCTGCCAGTCCCACAGATGCTTAGACCCAACCAAGTAAACACAGAGACTTATAGTGCTTACAAACTGTATGGCCATGGCAGGCTTCTTGCTAACTGTTCTTATAGATTAAATTAATCCATTTCCATAAATCTATACCTTGCCACGTGGCTCGTGGCTTACCGGCATCTTCACATGCTGCTTGTCATGGCGGCAGCTGGCAGTGACCCCTTCCACCTTCCTGTTCTTTTTCTCCTCTCTATTAGTCCTGCCTATGCTTCCTGCCTAGCCACTGGCCAATCAGTGTTTTATTTATTGACCAATCAGAGCAATTTGACATACAGACCATCCCACAGCAATATGTCACCACATTTTCCGTGGCTTTACCTGTGTGCCATGACATGCTGCTCCCTGGATGGCAGACTGCAGTCTCCTGACTCAGCCTTCCTTTTCCCAGACTCTCCTTGTCTGCTTATCCCACCTATACTTCCTGCCTGGCTACTGGCCAATCAGTGTTTTATTAAACCAGTGTACAAAAGCATTATCCCACAGCATTTCCCCTTTGCTGTTTAATTAAAAATGAAGGTTTTTAACTTTAACAAAGTAAAATTACATATAACAAAACAGTTATCTAGCAAGAATTACAGTTACAATATTTAGTCTATTTTTGTTTGGCAAAAATCAAAGAAGATATCCTACCTATCCTATATTTCTGAGTCCAAGATTTCATATGTACCTTATCTCCTATAAAAACCAAGGAAAACCATAACTATCTAGTCTTTAACTACATCAAAGACCCCAGAAGGATATAAATTGTCTAGGTAAACAGGAAGAGCATTGTAAGCAACTTCCAAAAATCTAGAATGACAAAGACAGCTATCTACCTGGACAGTCATCCAAAGTTCCCCTGTAACAGTGAGGCATCCATCCAACTTCAGCCCCCAGGCCTAGAGTCTCTCAGTCACTTTTTTGGTTTTCTGCTAATGTCTGGCAGTTTCTTCTGCAAAGCAGGAATCTGAAGGACCACTTTTGCCTTGCAAAGTTCAGTGGTCACCTTCCTATGATGGGTCCTGCATGTCCAGTCAATACAAGATTTTGTCAAGCAGTCCAGGCAAAACCAATTTCTTGCCCAAATGACTATTTTAGGTAAGAAGAAGATGATAAATTCCATATGGAGAGTCTTTGATGCCCATCTTTCTCTATGAAGTAAATTGTTGCTGCCAGAAGCAGATGTGTCTCACTGTACAGAAAATCTAAGTTTTTAAAACATTTTACATGCCATATTCTGTAGGTCTTTGAAGTGTTTGAAGATTACCTACCTAATTGAAATATATCTATGTATACCTAGAAAACTTAACTAATATGACTGTAAGTTTGATTATCATAGATGACTAGTTAATAATCTGTATTTCTCAACTATATACTACAATTTCAAATGAGTTGCACAAACAAAATAGCTTAAACAAGCATAGAAATATACAAACAGTATAACAAAATTAACTTTAAATTTGTATCAATAAACTGAAGTCTATACCAATGTAAAACATTTTAAACAAGTTGCTCTTTAAAAGTAGATTCAATAATCTACCCTTTCATACTATCATATCTATAATATCACCTTTTCTTCTTTAGAAAGAGATTGTATTTATAATCAACCTGCTTTAAATAAAAATAAACATTCACAAACAATATTTTGGGAATTTGGTGTAGCTTCTCATTATGGTGATATTTTATTTGTACTGAAATATGATTTTATTTGTATGTTAATAAATAAAGTTGCCCGAGGGTCAGAGCTATTAGCAAGCCATAGCAAAAGCTGGGCGGTGGTGGTGCATGCCTTTAATCCCAGCACTTGGTAGGCAGAGCTAGGTAGATCTCTGTGTATTCAAGGATACAGCCAGCATTGGAGACACATGTCTTTAATCTCAATACCAACCATAGAAGACCTGGAGGTCTTTACAGACAGGCAGTGATTAGGAGGTCATGTGGTTGGGTTTACAACCAAGGAGAAAGCAGAAGAGAAACTCTATAAAGAAGACAGACACGGGAAGTTGGTCTTTTTTTGGAGAGGTACAGTGACAATGAAGGGTGAGGTTTTTAGGTCTTAGCTATTGCTCTGACCTCTTGGCTTTCATCTCTGCATTGGTTCTGTGTTTCTTATTGAATAAGATGGTTACTTCCACATCTCATACTACTTCCTGCTAGATGAGGGCACTGACAATCTAATAGGGAACCTGAGAAAATTAAGAATTATGGTCAAGTCCTGAGTGGAGTAGTCTGTGAGACTGCATTGTCTGAGCCAGTTGCCGTTAAACTGATCTGGATATTAGAACATCTGGAGACCTCTCAGGGGGTCTCCCTTGATCAAACCATATGTGCCTGGAAGCAATCCAAATGCTGTGGGATAATGCTTTTGTACACTGGTTTAATAAAACACTGATTGGCCAGTAGCCAGGCAGGAAGTATAGGTGGGATAAACAGACAAGGAGAATACTGAAAAGAGGAAGGCTGGCATCTCATGACTGCCGTCCATGGAGTAGCACGTAATGCCACACAGGTAGAGCCATGGAAAATGTGGCAACATGTAGATTAACAGAAATGGGCTGAGTTTTAAGTGTAAGAGCTAGTCAGTGGAAGCCTGAGCTAATGGCTGAGCAGTTTTAATTAATATAAGCCTCTGTGTGATTATTTTATAAAAGGCTGTGGGACTATGGGTGAGAGACTTGTCCTTACTGTGGGCCAGGCAGGACACAGAAAAACTTCAGCTACAGTTCATTTGTGTTCTAGATTATGGAAACTTTCTAGATCTTTATTGGTTGAACTATTGGGTCTATTTCCTTGTCTTTATCTTAAAGCAAGTATCACATATGTAATTTGTGTTTCTTATTGACTTAGAAATCTGTTGTGCAATCTGAAGTGACCTTTTTTTGTCATACACATATATAGTAAGCATTGTGAGCTTTTCACCCTTTGTCAAGGACAAATTGACAAACCGACTGTTGCTACAAGCTGCTTACTGAAAAATGTTTTTAAATTTTTCATTGCTAACAAGATCAACTTCATGTAAGATTCTACTCCTTCCTAGAATAGCCTATATTCAAAAATAATAGACAAAGGAATTCACAACAAAGAAGATCACTAAAGTCTAGAGCTTCCCGAAGAGTCAGACAAGATTCTGCTGTGCTTTGCTATTTCAATCAAATTCTATCTTGGGAATCCATGCTTTATTCTCTTCACTTCCCTTTGTAGTAATCCTAAGAGTATAACTAAACATCCTATACATTCAACCTATCCATAGTCTATTTAAAAGATGTTCAAAAGTATGAGATATGTCAAGCATAAGGATAAGGGGAGTGAGTAGATTTGAGTTATTTAGCACCTGGTTGGCAATGAAAATTAAATTATAAATTAAAGTAAATATATATATATATTGGTACAAGGTAACTATTGAAATATTTACTGTTGTCAAATGACAATGTTAATTTGGAGGGAAAGGATTCATTACCAAATATAATTGTTCTGGTTTGGAGGAAAGTACAACTATGAGAACAACTGTATTGAGTGATGCCATGGAGAAGAGATAATTGAATTTTTCTATGGAGAAATGGTAATAAAAATGTGAGCGTGGTTACTTCATATTTGAATTATAAATATGAAAACTGGTGAGCTTAGAGAACAGTACATTTTAGTTCATGTTTCTGAAATTTTATTTTTTACTGCTTCGTAATGCTGTGACATAATCAGAATATAATTTCTGTAACTTATTGAGTCACTCTCTTTTCCTATCAAAGCACCGTTCTGCCATAACTATCATATTATGAATCAATATGAAATTGTAATTACCGATATTAGCATTCATTTACCCAGTATGAATTACCTATAAACAAAACTACTTAAAAAACAAAGGTGTTAAAATTAAAGCTACATTAAGATTTCGTCTCACTTAAGTAAGAATAGCTGTCTTAAAAGACAAATACCTCAGCAACATGTCAGTTACCTTCATTCTAGTGGTATAAGAATGGATCAACATGATCAAAATCAGTGCATGTCACACATTGTATGACATGTTCAACTCAATAGATGGAAAAAAATCCTATGACAAAATCTAACATGCTTTCATGATGAAATACTGGAATATGCTAACAATTGAATGTATACATCTTAATACAATAATTGTAAAGACTATATAGAAAATATTGTGTAAAAGAGAATCATTCTACATTTGTTATGGTTTAGATAAAAAATGTCCCCCTATTGACTACTTAAACACCTGGCCCCCAGTTGAGAGTGCTGTATAGAGAGTCTACAGGGAATTCTAGCCTTTCTGGAGGAAATGCATAAATTGGGAGGGCTTTAAGAATTTAAAGTCTCACCATAGTTCCATTTTTCTCTTGACAGTGTTTATGGTTCAGATGTGAATTCTCAGAGTCCTTCTCAAGCCACAATTCCTGCTGCTTGCTGCCTTTCCTCCTGACCAACATGGAATCTTACTGCTCTGGAATCATATGCCAAAATAAACTCATTTGCTCTTAAGATAATTTTAGGTATGATGTTATTACAGCAACCAAAAAGTACAAGTTGTGCAGCTGTTGTTGAAATTAGTACTTAAAATAAAATTAAATAAGAGTAGAATTAATGTAGTCCACCTATATAATTCTTGAGTTATGCCTAAATGCTTCCTATTCTGATATTGATATATATATATATATATATATATATATGTGTGTGTGTGTGTGTGTGTGTATGTATGTATGTATGTATGTATAATTATCATAGCATTAGTCACAATGGTCAAATAATTATGGAGTCAAGGAAGTTACCTATCAAAGAAAATTTCTTAATGAAACTGAAATATATATATATAAAATAGTTCTATTTAACTTTAAAGGACAAAATTATGTCATGTATAGGTAAATAGTTACAACTGGAAATCATAATATTAAATGAAATAGGACAACAGTTAGAAAGATATTTATTTTCTATAATCTATGGATAATAGATTTTATAGAGATATATAATTTTATTCATACACAAAGGACAAGAAAGGCACAGTGACACAGTCTGAGAAAATAAATGTAATCGATACAAGAAGAGGTTGGTAGCAGTTGGTGGAATGGGGAGTAGATATCCTGAAAGTACATGATGTATTTGATAGTTATTTATCTTCATCTAATTCACCATTTCTTACAGTGAATGCATGCTAATTCAACAGTAATAATTTCTTACTTTGATAAAGGGGAGTGCGCATACAAAATTATGGGAGAATGAATTAGCTAATTTCTTCTAGGGAAATCAACAAAAACAAAGAACATATCACTCCACAGTTTGTAACTGAAGGTATCTAAATCAGCAAAACACAATGTTACTTGTATATCCTAATTTTCAGTTAAATGGGTAGAAGGAGAAAGCATCATGCAATTTGAAAAAAAAAAAACAGATGCACAAAGACAAATATGGAATTTTTTCTGTAATATACAGAATCTAGATCTAAAAAAAATTATATAGAACATTGACAAAGAACTGTGAATTTTGAGAAGAATTGGAACTTCAGAGCCTAGCAAATAGGACTATATGAATATTATCAAAGAAAATGACACATATCATTTTCTTTGAAAATACATTAATAATAAACATGTTCATTGAGCCAGGCATGGTGTCACAAACCTTTAACCCCAGCACTCAGGAGGCAGAGGCAGGCTGATCTCTGTGAGTTCAAAGCCAGCTTGGTTTGCAAAGAAGTGTTCAGGACAGGAAGAGCTGTTACACAGAGAAAATTTGTCTCAAAAACACACAAAAAATGTACATTGAAAGCATTATTAGGAAATCAGTGGATTTGTTATTCTTCTGAATTAAGAAAATCACAAACCTGTGGCAACAAGAACCAAACATCCCTTGTGTACAAACGTTATTACATAAAGAGGTAATCCATTGACATCAGTGCAGACATTGTAGCCATTCTGAGTGAATGGAATTTCATAAATATAAAGTTTTTCGAGATTCATAAGTAAAAGATTTTTATTGTGATCTTTAAATAATTAGATTTTCCAAAATCTAGAAAATTTCACATATCATGCTAATATTTATGTACTCAAAAATTAATGAATTTTAGTAGAATTCCTGTGTTAATCTATATTTAATATTTCTATCTAAACACATTTTTATGTTTAGGCATTGATATGATGATACATTATCTTGATTATGAGTAATGGTAATAATAATGAGGATAAAAACCGGACATTTTCTAGTTTAGTGTAATCAAATACTGCCTCTTTAAATCATTACTATTATTTTCCAATTAAAAAAAATGTAAATGATGATGTTTCTAAGACCGAAGAGTGCGGAATGGCTGTCGACAACAGATGGATCAGGAAAGAGCAGATGGCTGATGAGCTGCTGTCACGCCAGTGTTTGGAGTGCCGCGCATTTGGAAATTCGGCCTCTGCTCTCACGCGGACAGCCTGCTGCTGCTGCGTTCCTTCCCTAGGTTTGTGGGTATTTCTTTTTCTTTTTCGTGTTTACTGTTGTTGTCTTTGTTGTTGTTTTGCCAAATTATATCCCTGACTTTCTCTGATTATCTTGGACAACGAATTACATCTTTATTCTGCATTCACAAATTTCCACACCTCTCTTGAATAAAGAAAATGTCTTCTTCAAGATATCCACTTAGTCATCTCAATAAATTAAATTCCTGCGTGCTTTTTGTCATTCTTAGCTTTATACTTATAGTTCTAGTGTACATGTGTATATTTTATTTAAAATTATTAACATACATAAAAATAGACTTATGAAGTTTGTGAACAATTTAATTTAAAACATAGATTCCCATAGTGTTATATAGTTTTATAAATTTTTTATTTGCATATACATGCATTTACACATATATATATATTTAAAGATAATCTTCAATAATTTTATTTTTCTAGAGTAAAGGTAGTATATAGCATTTAATGCTAATAGATTATTTATATACTTATTTACATATATATATATATATATAATATGAGCTATAATTTTCACTGCAGCATCCATTCTAGAATATTGATATATTCTGTAACTCTCTTCCTTTAAATAAATTAATCTATTTTACAGGACATTCTAATGTGGTCTGCATATCTTTGTCTATATTTTGATATTACTTATTCAAAGGAATTTACATTTTCTTCACTGAAGTGTTGTAGAGACAGTGACGTTTGTTTGACGGACTGTTTTCTGGGTGCATTATTTTTTAGGCTTGGCTGGCTTCAGTTGAGAGAGAATTTGGGTTGTATAGAACTCTTACTGCAGAGCACTGCTCAAGAAATCTCATTTGTTTGTCTTGTGTTGTGTGACGCTGTCCCTGGAAAGATATGAAGAAATATCTCCTCACACTAGAAAGGAAAACAATGAATGAATGTCATCAGAGTCTGGCTTTGTGAACCAATCAGTTTTCTGGTATTAATTACAGAATGCAGGATTACAGGTTACTCATAGGATCATTTATGAGATATCATCTATTTACAACAGAAATAAGTACGTTTGACTTATAAGCAGGGTCAGAAAACTGTCCCCGTCTACTACAATGAAGAAGTTTTAATGAGACTTTTCCAACATCTGAAGTTCCCACTATTTACAAGAATAATTGAAATTCTTGAATTTTAATTTTAATCATTTTTATTTTTGTTCAGTTATAGTTCTAAAATTTACATTTACTTCTAAACACACCCTTTCTTTAGATTTCTCCTATGAATTTGAACATTATTATATTCATATTTATGCTTTATTTCTTCTAGAATTTCCTTATGTTTGTGAAATCTGATACAAAAACTTTAGACTTATTTAGTTTCTAGGATGATCATTGAGTTTTTCATCATTCTTGGGTGATTATGATGATAGCCATTATTATATAGTTAGTATTAAATATGGTTTGAATCTATGTCTTTGCTGTCAATGCAGTTCAAACATCCCTCATTAGATTATAGTAAACAATTATATCATAACTTTGCAATCCATTTTTAGGATGTGTTTAGTAGAAATAGACTTGTCACTTTCCCCTTCCATTTCCTCCCTCTATCCTCTCCCAGCTACCCTATGCAAACCTCAACCATGTCCTCTCCTCTCACAGATAGCTGAGGTGATATTTCATTTGTATGTTAATAAATAAAGTTTTTCGAGACAGGGTTTCTCTGTGTAGCTTTGGTGCCCTTCCTGGAACTCACTCTGTAGTCCAGGCTGGCCTTAAACTCAGAGATCTGTCTGCTTCTGCCTCCCGAGTACTGGGATTAAAGGCATGGGCCACCAGCACCTGGCTCTTTTGTGATAGCCTTTTAATTGCATTATTCTTGTTATATATATATGTGTGTGTGTGTGTGTGTGTGTGTGTGTGTGTCTATCTATTTATTTATATCTATTTATCTATCTATCTATCTCTCTATATATATATGATATATGTAAACTAAACAAAGATACATACACATCCTGCTGAATCTGCTTTTGGTATTGGGTGTATATATGGTATCAAGACTGAGGACTCTACCTTGGACAGCCAATAATCAGGTACATCTTCTGGAGAGGCTAACTTTCCTTCTCCCAGCAGTAGATGGTTGATTCTAATTCTTCTAGAGATGGGATCCAGTGAAATTTTTCTTCCACATTAGCATGTTCCTCCACATTAATTTATTGCCACTACCCTTGTCTTGTTTCTGCAGCCATTTCTAGGAGAAACTGTAACACAAAAGATTTCCTGTATTCTGGCTCATACAATTTTTTAGCCTCTCTTATTTAATGAAATTTCATGATATTTGCTTAGGGTGAAAGAAAAAGTACAATCATTACTTTTATATTTGTCCAACTTTGCCTAATATTAAGGAAGTAAAGATATATTAGATGAAAAAATCAGTCTCTACACATAGATGGTGCAGGGCTTACTGATATTAGTGGGATTATTTTAATCACTTCTTGTGAAAGAAACTAATTAGAAAGAAAGATTTAAACTACAGAAGGAAAAAAAAAAAACTCTGCAAAATCTTGTCTGTCTTACACATTAACACACCAGCAGTCTAGTCTGCCTTTGCCAGAGCAAAGGAGCAGAAAAGGCACTTGAACCTGAGGTGGTAAAGCTAGCCTAGCCGTCTTACAATGCCACTCAATGCCAATATTTCACCTTGACTTCTCTTTGCATTCTTTTAATAAATTAATCACCTCCACATGGAATTTATGTAGAAATTAAAACAATAGATTTTGTAGTAGCCTTAATAGTCACATAACCACAAACATGTACCTGTGAGAACACCTCTCTCTCTCTCTCTCTCTCTCTCTCTCTCTCTCTCTCTCTCTCTCTCTCTCTCTCTCTCTCTCTCTCTCTCTGTCTCTGTCTCTCTCCTTCTCAGAAACCAACTCTGATAATCTTTTTGAGGCAGAGAGCTGTAAGGTCGACTTGAAGTCTCACTCTCCCTTAACTGAAGGACTGCTCCACTGCTAACTGCCCAGAACAAAACCAAATTTAGTCTTTAACAGTGCCTTAATTACTTCTAGAAGGTAGGCTAAGTCATCAGTGGAGCTAGCTTAGACCTCTAAGACCTCTAAGAGTCAGACCTCTAAGACTCAAGACCTCTAAGAGTCAGAAACCGCCTTTATTCTGTGGAATTTAGCATCCTCTCTCCCCACAAGATCCCTCATGCAGCGTATGCTGTGATGGTATAATTCTCCCGACATTCTGGGATCTCAGTGGGGAACTGATAAGCCGCAGTCTTTGTCCCTTTAAGACCCCATCACAGCTGCCTCTGGCTATGATTCTCTCCCAAAGCTCACTTGCTTCAGGGTCATGTGACAGCTCTCTATGGCTGTGAGCCTGTAACTCTTCTAATAAAGTTCTCCTGGTGGACAGTTCATGAGTTTCCTTTATAATAATTTAACCATTAATAAAGGTATCCTCCAAAATTCTATTCCAATTAATTCTGAATGATGACCAGACGATGAATGAAGATCCTCAGCCTTGACCACAAGCATAAAAATCTAGACAACCTTAGAAAACACAAACTATTTAACCAAGAAATGGGTCTCTGATATTAAAAATAGATACCTAAAATTGTTCCTTTTTCACAACCAATTTCTTCTATCAAGAAAATAACTTATTTTAAAGCACAGTCACATTACCATATTGCTTTACTAGACATTCAAATTTACAAATATTTTTATAGTGATTTCACTAAAAACAAGCAATTTTAATATAATGATTTTATAATTTTGTTAGCATCTTCATGCACAGGAAATACCTTTAAGTTTCTGGAGATAAACTGGTTAAATCTAAAATTTAGAAAACATTAAAACATGGAATATACTATTTTCCAACCTCTTTTATGCACAGAAATTCTAGGATAAAAAAATATTATGATTAGTAGCATTCCACATTTTTCTCAGGTCTTCTGCTTAGTCTTGAAATAAACTTCACCTTGGAATCTTTCAAAATTTTAACTAAGAGCTAGGCTAGCACAAAATAGAAGTAGAAATTATTGGATAAATATTTCAAAATTTCATTAGTATGCAAAAAATCATAAGGAAAAATAAAAAATAAACTCAAAAGCTTTTATGGTGGTTGACCACAGCTTTGGCTCTAGTGTTCCATTTCTTTAAACACTTGGATTAAATAAAAAGTAATTTCAGAATATGTTTAACACAATCAGCGGGTATTTGTACTTCCTGAGGGGAACATAGTTAATCAAAGTATTTGCATAATATAGTGCATATCATTTAGGTCAGTGGGAGAAAGCTTTTAATATTAAAGTTGAAACTTGTTTTATTATTGAATATATATGAAAATCAGTATGCACATAATTATTTATATTCTTTTTCAAGCATTATAATCTTTCATATTTTTTCTGCCCATGGGGCAATTTCTAACATCTCTATTCAATCATTCTCCATCATAGCTTTATCGTCAAAATTCTATAAATGATCTGTTTGATGCTTGGTACATGCATTTTAACCCTTTTAACTACAATAACCCAGTTACTTTTGCAACTCTGCCCTATATTTGACATAGGATCTAATTCAATATTCTAATTAAAATTAAATGTTTCATTTTGTTCAATGTACCACACAGGGTATGCCAAGGAATGTCTATGCTTGCAGCCAATTTAGAGCTTATATTTGAACATTTTTCAGCCCAACCAGCAATGCAAGTTTATTGAGGGTAATCTTTCATCCTGAAAAATGATTCCAACTGTGTTGCCACTCAAAAGTGGTAGTTTGCAGGCTGTTAAATAGCATGAAATTCAACTAAATCCTGATTATAATGTACAAAATAATGAGATTATCATGGCTATCCTATGGTAAATTTAATAATTTCTTAGAAGTATATTTCACATATTTTTAAAACAAAGTATTTTTTAGTAAATAGTAAAAGTAGTAAAAAGTGAAACAAACAAATTATGAAACCGTTTTTCAAGTTTTGAAATTAGTTTAAAGAAACCAATGACAGCAGATATTACAGAGTCTGTCTCTCATACTAAAATTTTGAAGGGGTTTCAATAAGTCCAGTCTAGGACTGCTGCATATCAGGGAATTTTAAAATTAATGTATAAATTTAGATAAATAATTAAATGACATTACACAAATGCAGTACATTCAGAAATCTGTGAAATACTATAGAATTACATGCTATTGAAGATTTTCACAAATACCACAACTCTGATAAGACATGTTCTCCTTTCAGATATGACAAAAAAAGAACTATGTGACTTAATACCAACATCCAATCATGTTGCAGTTACCAGAGTGACATGCCAGTGGCTATTTTTATTGTTTGAATATGAAATGTCCTTTATGCGCTCATGTGTTGAATGTTTGGTTCCTCATTACTAGCTGTGTTTTAGGAGATATAGAGGTTTTTTCATGTAAAACATTTAATGTCTAATAGAAAGACAGCCAAAGTGGTATGTTTTTATTTGTTTGTTTTTGTTTTTTTATGATACTAATTTGGTTATTTATTTTAGTGTGTTTTTTAGTAATTTGCACAAAAGTGTTTTTTAACTTTCTTTTAATTTCTTTATTGACTTTTCATTCCCTGTAACATGTTCAGATAAAAGACATGAAGAAGACACAGAATTTCATCTTATGAAACTGAGTCATTCAGATAAGCAAAACATTCAAACAATTTTGTGTATATTCATAAATCCAGGGTAAGTTAGAACCTGAGAAGACAGATATTAAAAAATATATTAGAAACAATTTCTAGAATGAATAGGCTGCAAAACTGGGCAGTTAGATTTTTTTATATTGTATATCATGAAAGAATAAAGATCAAAAGTTTATTTTGCTTTTCTTTTAATTCATCTGTATGAATTATTATTCTTAATTTTCTTCCTCTTTATTGACAAGAGACTGTTTTCTCATAAAATATACCCCGATCATAATTTCCCCTCCCTCTACTCTTGCAGATTTTCCTCACTTCCCCTCCCATGGCATCCACTCACTTTCTGCTTCTAAGAGATAATATTAAAATATAAAAAATATATATAATTACATAAAACAAAAACTGACACATTGAAGTTATATACTACAAACAATGAGAAGAAAAATCTCTCAAGAGAAGGCACAAGAATCATTAACATACTTGGGGATTTCAGAAAAAAAACTAAACTAGAAGCCGTAATAATTACCCTGAGGATCTGATGCAGACTCATGAAACCCTGTGTGTGCTGCTTCAGTCTCTGTTAGTTTATATGAGCCTTGTTCATGTTAATTTAGAAGCCATTGTTTTCCTGGTGTTCTCCATCTCCTCTGGATCTATCCTATATCCACCTCTTCTTCCCCAAAGTTTCCTAAGCTCTCAGTGGAGGGATTTGATGGCAACACCCCATTTAGGGCTGAGTGTTCCAAAAAGTCTCTCACTTTCCTTGTAATGTCTGGCTGTTAATTTTTGTATTTCTTCCCATTTGCTGTAGGAAGAGCCTTCTCTGATGATGGCAACAAGGCACTGATCTAAGAATATAGAAGAATGTCATTAAGAGACATGTTATCCCTGAATTTTTTGTTTTATTTTGTTGTTTCCTTTCTTCTTCTTTTTTATATACCAGTATTATTTGGTCTTATCCTAGGTTCTTGAACTATCTATTCTCTGGTTCTTGGTAACCAAACTATATCAGGACTGTGTTCTATCACACATCAAATCAATTATTGATTGTTTATTCCCACAAGCTTTGTGCTACCATTGCACTAGTATATCTTGAAAGATGTACACCATTGAATACCAAAGGGTTTGTCTCTGGCTTGGTGTTTACATTTCTCTTTTGGCAGAGTGAAAAGTACCTTCCTGTATTAAAGATGCTAGAACTTAAGGGTAAAGGCTCCTTGTAGGCACCAGGTTGACATCTCCATGTGAGATATGTAAGTGTTGTCTTCAGCAACAGGACCTTGCTGTCAGTTTGTGGTGAGCAACCTTTAGCCTTGGCAATAGCCTGAGTTGTTTGGGGATTCCCGGGAACCCTTTTAGGCAACAACTCAAATGGGTTTTGTGGTGATATTTTATTTGTGCTGAAATGTGGTGATATTTCATTTTTGCTTTAACAAAGTTTGCATAGAGATCAGAGGAAATGCCAAACCATTTTAAGTAAACATAGAAGTTAGGTAGTGGCAACTCCTGCCCTTAATGCAATCACTTAGCAGACAGGGTCTTTGTGTGTTCAAGGCCACACTAAGGAATAGAACCAAGTGTGGTGACACACACCTTTAATCCCAGTACCAACCATAGAGACCTGGAGGTCTGTACAAATAGGCAATGACAAAGAAGTGAGGTAGCTGGGCTAAGATAGCCAATGTGATGGCAGAACAGCAAGGCAATAAAGGTGTGGGTAAGACAAGAAGTAGCTCACATTTGGAAGCTGCAGAACTGGTGAGGTAAGGTTGACTGGTGGCTATTCCAGTTTCCCTGATCTCTAAGGCTTTCACCCCTATATTTGCCTCCATGTTTTTTATGTAATAAGAACATTTAGAAATTCATCTACATTTGATGCCCAGCATGGAGCAGGAATTCACAAAAAAGCCACTTTCCTGTGGCTTTGCAGGCCCCAGCTCTGCTGGAGCTGAAGTTGAAAGTGGCTGGAACTGCACACAGCCAGACTGTTTGTGGACTTATAGCAGCTAGAGCTGCAAAAGGCCAGACTGCTTGTGCATGTTACTGGAATCTCTGTGGTGTTCTCTTGCCTGATGGGTGGTGGGCTCTCTCTCTCTCTCTCTCTCTCTCTCTCTTTTTCTCTCTCTCTGGGTTTCCATCTCAGATTGCCACCATACAAGGTAGCTGCTTTGAAATTCCCTTGGACTTCTACTGTTCTTCACAGACTTGGTAAGTTAATTAAGATATGTTAAAGGAAGAAACTAGTTTAAGTTGAATAAGATATCTTAAAGGAAGAAACTAGTTAAAAGAGATTTTTTTTCACACATGAAAAAATGGGAAACATTTTTACAATGGAAGGAAACTGGTCTTTGTTTGATAACACATTAAGCAGTCTAAAAAAGAAACAATTAAATGAAAGGATAATTAATGTTGATGGGATGTAGGTAACATCAGTTATGAATATTATTTGTTTAATCATCCTTATTTTAGTATTAAAAAGGATCGTCAATTTAAGTGCCAAGATAAAAGCTTTAGAAAAACCTGTTAAAATGACTAATAGAGAAATTCAGACACAGACAGAAGAATTTAAACATGAAATTATTTCAGGATTGAATTATATGATTAGAGAAACAGCCTGTTTTCAAAAAACCAAACTTAGTCTATCCAGTAACTTTACAGGAACTACATGCTCCAGGCCATGTACAAGCTAATTGGACTCCAATGAAATGTTAGATTGAAGGAAACTTAAGGAAGCTATAGTACATATGGCATGCATTCTCCATTTGTGACACAAATGTTAAACTCATGGTCAACTTGCAATAGGATTACTCCTCAGGATTGGAAAGAATTGGTAACAGCTGTACTGGAGGCTGGGGCATGATTACAGTAGAGAACATGGTGTAAGGAGGAGGCTAAAACAATAAACAACAATGCAGAACTAGAGACATGGAAATTTCCCAGGATCAGCTGCTTGGAGAAGGCCAATATGCTGAAATACAAAGACAATGTTTATATGATAACCAAACCTTAATTCTATGCTACAGGGCAGCTATGAATGCATGGGACAGAATTGAGGAAGCAGGAAATAAAATGAATCATTCACAAAAGTTATACAGGGCCACAGAGAATCCTTCACAGATGTCTTACAAAGGCTGTCTTCAGCAATAAGTAGAATAATACCAAATTCAGAAGCTAGGCAGATAATAATCGAATCTTTGGCTTTTGACAACATGAATGCATCATGCAAAGGAATAATCAGGCCACTAAAGGCAAGATCAGCACCCTTGGAGGATTGAATCAGAGACCCAGTTAATATTGAGTCTCATGATCTTGGAGATAGGAGAGGTTATATCAAAAGCTTTAAGGAAAAATAATGTCAGATGCCTTGGTTGTGGT
Source organism: Peromyscus maniculatus bairdii (assembly GCF_049852395.1). Classification (NCBI taxonomy): domain Eukaryota; kingdom Metazoa; phylum Chordata; class Mammalia; order Rodentia; family Cricetidae; genus Peromyscus; species Peromyscus maniculatus. Next base: position 5,370,936 of record NC_134867.1, read on the forward strand.
AAACAAGGTCATTTGAAAAGGGAGTAAACAGGGCATTCCTAGAAAGAATGTTAATTCAAGGAACAACAGCAACAGATTGCCCATCCCTTCTGGATTATGCAGAAGGTGTGTTAAGGGTAAACATTGGAATAATGAATGTAGATCAAAAAGAAACGAACAAGGTAATCCTTTGCCTCTACCCTCTGTAAACCCCCACAGGGGCCTCATGCAAGCCCCTACATCAAATTCAGTTCAGACCTTTCCTGCCATCATAGAAGAAACCCCTTCTCAGAGCAATTAAATATCCAAATGCCTATTGGAATAAACCAGACTGCTCAGGGTGATAGAACAGCTGGAGGAGAGAGAATAGGAAATTCAGAACAAAGCATAAAGTGAATTTTTTGGCAAATTTCTATAAATGAACAAAGACCAAAATTAAAAATACAAATAAATGATGTTCTCTTAGAAAGTTTATTAGACATAGGTGTAGATGCTACAATAATTGCACCAGAATTTTGGCATCCAAATTGACCTAGAGGTAAATATTCAGTTGTTAGGGGATGGAACATTATCTCAAGTGAAACAGAGTGCAAGATGTCTTGAATGTATATGTTCAGAATTTCAGAGAGGAAAATTAAAGCCATGTGTGGCTGATATAGCTATGAACTTATGGGGCCATGATCTATTACAATGGAATACTCAGAATAACATTCTTCCATCCTCAGAAACAAATCATAAACTAATAAATGTTTCTGAGAGAAATATTAGGAGGTATTATTCTAAAAGAACATTCACAAGCCATCAAGATTGTACAAGAACAGGGCACAAACAACTTATGATCTTCCAAAGACACCAACAGCTCTGCATTTAAAATGATTAACAGACAAGTCTGTGTGGGTTCAGCAATGACCTTTAAAACAGAGAAACTGCAGGCTTTAGAATATCTGGAAGAAGAGCAGTTAAATAATCAGCATATTGAAGAATCAACCAGTCCCCAAATTCTCCTGTATTTGTCATTAAAAAGAAATCAGAGCCGGGCGGTGGTGGCGCATGCCTTTAATCCCAGCACTCGGGAGGCAGAGCCAGGTGGATCTCTGTGAGTTCAAGGCCAGCCTGGGCTACCAAGTGAGTTCCAGGAAAGGCGCAAAGCTACACAGAGAAACCCTGTCTCGAAAAAACCAAAAAAAAAAAAAAAAAGAAAAAAAAGAAAGAAAGAAATCAGGTAAGTGGAGAATGGTAACAGACCTAAGAACATTTAACAAAGTAATTCAGCCAATAGGCTCTCTACAATCTGGAATTCCCTTGCTTATTTTATTACCTAATGGATAGCTTCTTATACTTATTGATTTAAAAGACTGTTCCTTTTCAATACCCTTACAAGAAAAAGACAGATAAAAATTTGCCTTTAGGGTGCCTGCTTATAATAATTCTCAACTGGTTAAGGTATATCAAGGGAAGATTCTCCTACAAGAATGTTGAATAGCCCAACCCTGTGCCAATGTTTTGTACAACAGCCATTAGAATTAATATGTAAACAATTTTCTAAATCTATAATTTTTTATTACATGGAAGATATTTACTAACTGATTCAAATGCAAATACTTTAGAAAGAATGTTTGAACAAGTAAAGAAAATTTTGCCTTGTTGGGGATTACAAATTACTCCTGAAAAGATACAAAAAGGAGATTCTATTAATTATTTAGTATATAAAATAGGTCTACAAAAAATTAGACCCCAAAAAGTACAAACTAGGAGAGATTGTTCATGGATTCTTAATGACTTTCAAAGATTCTTCAGAAATATTTGCCATTTAAAAGCTGTTGTTGGGGTAAAAAATGATGAACTGATTTATTTGTTCAAAACCTTAGAAGGTGACAAGGAATTAAATAGTCTAAGAGAACTATCAGCTGAAGCTGAGACAGAACTGGCCTCAGTGGAAAATAAATTATAGGAAGAACATGTGGAACTAAAGCTTGGTTGCAGTTTGGCTATTTTACCTTCTAAGCATTCTCCTATAGGAATTTTAATGCAGAGGGAAGATATTATATCAGAATGGATATTTCTACCAAATAAACAGAGTAAAATATTAAAAACTTATGTGGAAAAATATCTCTGACTTGATTTTAATTGGAAAATTGAGACTTTGTCAATTAGGAGGAATGGACCCATCAGAAATTGTCATACCTTTAACTAAGGATGATATTGACATAATATGGGCAGAAAGTGAACGGTGTCAAAGAACTTGCAGTAATTTGGGGGAAGAGATTAACCGCAAATATCCCAAAAGCAATAGAATTGAACTTATAAAGAGATCCAATTGGATTTTGCCACACATTGTGTGAGGAATACCCATATCTGGAGCTTGTATGTTTTATACAGATGCAAACAAACAAGGAAAGACGGGTTACAAGTCAGAAAATTTAGGTAAACTGGTTCAAAGTCCTTGTAATTCAGTTCAAAAATTGGAATTGTATGCTATTCTGTTGGTATTAATGGATTTTTCAGAACATCTCAACATAGTTACTGACTCTCAGTATGCTAAAAGGGTATTTTACATACTGAGATTGCAGAATTTATCCCCAATGAGTCAGAATTAACTGTTATTTATTCAGTTATAAGATATAATCAGTAATAGGAAGCATCATTTATATGTAACTCACATTCTATCCCATACAGTTCTGCCAAGCCCTCTAGCACAAGGTAATGATGAGACTGATAAACTATTGATAGAAAATATGCTGGAGGCCTCAGAATTTAATAAAATCATCATATCAATAGTAAAGGTTTAAAAAGGGATTTTCCCCTAACCTGGCAACAAGCCAAGGAAATTGTAGGAAATGCCCTACTTGTTCTTTTTATAATCAGACTCTGCTAGCAGCAGAATGTAACCTAAAGGGTACTCAGAGGAATGAAATATGGCAGATGGACGTGAGTTATTTTTCAGCATTTGGAAAGTTGAAATATGTACACCACACTATTGATACTTATTCAGGATTTCAATGCACAACTGCCTTGAATTCTGAAAAAGCTGATTCTGTAATCATTCATTTTCTAGAATTTATGTCTATCATGGTTATGCCTGAGCAAATTAAAACTGACAATGCTCCAGCATATGTCTCTGGTAAAATGAAACATTTTTTATTATAATATAAAGCATATTACAGGTATACCACATAATTCTACAGGCCAAGCAGTTATAGAAAAATCAAATAGAACTCTAAAGGAAATGCTAAATAAACAGAAAGGGGTAGCAAACCTGCCCCCCCAAACAGATTACATAATGCTCTATTAACTTTGATAATAGGGAACAAGAGCTGCAGAGAGACATTGGATAATAGAGAAAACTACAGAATTACATCAGCCTATATACTTTAAAGATGTTCTGACCTCAGAATGGAAACCAGGATATGTGTTATATAGGGGACGAGGTTTTCCTTTTGTTTCTACAAGAGAAGATATGCTGTGGATACCATCAAAATTGATAAAGATTTGATTTGAACAAGAGACACCTCTTAATTAGAAGAGGTGATAGTTCATCAACCAGCATGACTATCCAATTTAAACTAATTTATACCACTAACAAATGATTTTCATTTAATCAGATATATCTTGCCCAAAGGGAACCTCCCTGAATTTAAGTTTGGGGAAGGGTCTTTGTTTTTTGTCTTTCAGAAGAATGAAGTTTAAGGAATCTCAAGAACACTGGACAAATGAGACATCTGAAGAAAAAGCACAAATCATCTAGAAAAAATAAGTCCCAAGAAAAAAAGTAAATTGCACTAATGATATATCACATATAAAATTTCATAAGTCTTCCTAGTGTTTGTTTCTGCTCTTCTCTACAGACACTTAATGCAAATGGACTTTCTGTAGTCCAAGTTCAATTAAAATTAAAGCTGACTTTGGAGTTGGAGAATGGCTCTCTCCTCTAAACCTAAGCATGTTATTAAAAAGAAAATTCTAAATCTCTGTATTATGTCAGAAGAACTATATTTTGATATGGGATAAAAGAAAAACCAAAAAAATTAAGGGACTATTCTATTGCTACTAATCTCAATTCTTTGGTTCTATTTTGATTCTTTAAACTTTTCTTAAGGTATGAATTATATATCAAAATTTATAAGATATATATATTAAACTACTGTGATGATATTAATGGTTATATAGAGTACAAATTCTAGAAAAAGACTTCGTTTAGCTGCCTATACATGTTTTTGTGTTGGAGTCTTTATCAGTTTTCTGCAGGGAATCATGACCAGGCCTATCTACAAATTTGGAGTTTCCAGAAAGTTAATGGGGCCACACAATAATGATTCCATGCGGATAACAATAATACCAGTAAGCAGACAAACATCTCCAAATGATCAGCTTTAGACTAGAAACTGTTCAGGACAATTTTGAGATGGCTAGCTGAGATGATCCAGCTCCACAAACTATTTGAGTGAGGACCTGAGATGTACCCTGCACTTTTGCATTATTCAGAGACTGGACAGCAATTGATACAGCTACTTCCCCCAGAACTAGACAGTTACCCAAAAAAATTCTCTTCAGGATCCCCTAAAGATGCCTTGGCCCACAAACAGCAGGAAGTAATTTTAAGAACACAATACCCATATTCCCAAAAGGAGGAGTGGGTAGCTTTTTGTCTTTCAATGGGTTTTGGGTTTGGGATAGTTGTCATTGTTTAGGAGGGTTGGTTACAAGTTGTTGTTGTTAATGGTCAGGAAAAGGGCTAAACAAAGGAGATTAGATCTAAGGTTATTGTTTGAAAAAAAGAAAAGATAAAAGAAGATATAGGTAAGAGGTAGATTATTGATTCTACTCTGGAAAAAAGAGATAGAAATAAAAGGATAAAGGATAGATTATTGAATCTACTCTGAAAAGAAAAAGAGAAGACATAGATATGATATAGATAAAAATGTAGATTATTGAATCTACTTTTTAAAGACAACTACAAATTTTAAATATATTACATTATATATATATATATATATATATATATATATATATATATATAATTTATATTGAGATTGTTAGAAAATGCTGTACATATATTTGTAATCTTGTTCAGGATATTGTACCTATACAGGTTATTTAACAATGTAATGCAATTTGCTAATCCTTAAATGTTATTACCAACTATTAGGATAGAAAGAAATGAAAGTTAGTACCTAGACATTACAATAGATCTTATAGTCATATTACATATGTTTTCAAGGTCAAGCAGAGATATATTTTAGATAGACAAGTTATCTTCAAACCCTTCGGAGAGCTACAGAATATGGCATTTAAAATGTTTTAGTAACATAGTTTTCTTTTTTTTTTTTTTATGTCTATGAGACATGTTGGCTGCTGGCCGCACCAATCTACTTCAGAGAAGGTATGGGCATTGAAGTAACCGAATATGGAGTTAACTTTCATTGTGGCAAAAGTTGCCACTGGGCAACAATGTGCCTTGCATGAGTTGCTGACAGTATGCTATCAAAATGGACAAACAGGACACAAAACAAAGGACTACCAATCCTTGTCAACACAAGTGTGGTTGCAGCTTTGGCAGCGGGTGTCCTCTGAGGCCAGGACAATGTGGCACCATCCCTGAAGTGGCATTTGCAATCTGGAATAGGTGCAGTGCCCCTTTCCTTGAAGGGAGCTGAACAGGCAATTGACCGATGGCTTCTGTTGTACAGTGGAACAGTAGCTGAAACAGATATTATTGAAAAAGTAACTAAGCTGACAAGTCTAACCTCTCAATGGTAGACTGGCATTTAATAAAGGAGGTGAAGCCACCCACAGGCTGAGAAGAATGGGATGTAGAGAAGAATGGGATGCTAAGATGAAGCCATCCACAAACCTAAAAGAATGGGCAGCTGAATTCTAAAACCACCAACAATTTCTAGAATTTAAAATCCGAAATCAGGAGAGGACACTGGTAGAATTCATGTTTATCTGGTACATGGAACACTGGCACTGAATGTGAGGTCAGGCTGTAGGCCTTGTGTACATCCTACTTCACAAATGAGTCTGTCATATACACTAAGCCTATAGGCTGAAGATGATGTCCCAATGTGCAGAGGAACCTCAGGTGACCATCCAGGCAGCCAGCTGTTTCTGTCAGCTCACATATTTTTGGAAGTCGCTTGTTTGAACTTCCTGTTTACTAGGTAATATTATTTCCTTCTTGGGTCTCTGAGGGAGTTGAAGATTAGGTAGTTGTAGTAACAATTCTCCTTGTTAAGAAATTCAGAAAAGAACCTGCCCCTGAACTCCCATCTGGACAAGAGGTAAGTGCCTGGGCTCATACCCAGAGAGGCTTGCCCCTAGTTCCCATCCCTAGGCACCAGCTATTCCAGGGAAGACCTGCCCAATTTGACCCCAGGTTCTGGCCATTGGGCAAGATCCCCTCTATCCCCACCGGGAAGGTTCCCCTTCTCCAAGGCCCCTGGCAGACCCTGCAATTCCACGCCCTGCCCCACTCCAATCCACCCAAGACCCCAGCCACTTCCTGAGACTTAGAGACAAAACCCCAGCTCCCATCCCACCCTGGACCTTCCATCTTGACAAGAGAGCTTCCATTTGGACCAGAGAGGGGCTTCCTGAATCTGTCAGCTCTGTCTGGACCAAGAGCACGGATAAGACCAAGATTGAATCCACAAGGAGATGGGCAGACGTCAAGGCAGAAGTACATACGACAAAATGAAGAGCAATACATAATCACCAGAACTTAGCCCTCCTCCAACAGCTAGACCTGAACATCTCAAAATGGAAGAAGCAGAAGAAAGCAACCTTATGAATAACATCATGAAGAGACCAGAGCCTTATATAGAAGAAACCAAAAATGAAATTGAGGAAAAGACAAATGAAAAAAAAAATGAGAAGAACATTATAAAAAACTAGAGGAAAGGACAAATAAAGCCGAAAAAAAGCAATAAATCCCTGAAAGAAAATCATGAAAAAGCAATGAAACAGATGAAGGAAACAGTCCAAGACCTGAAAAGGGAAATAGAAAAAATGAAGAAGACACAAACAGAAGGAATGCTGGATATAGAAAATCTGAGTAAACGAACGGGAACTTCAGATGCAAGTATGTAACTAGAGTTTTCCTGCCTTGCCCACAGTCAGGACAAATCTCTGTCACCCGTCAGTCCCACAGCCACTCAGACCCAACCAAGTAAACACAGAGACTTATAGTACTTACAAACTGTATGGCCATGGCAGGCTTCTTGCTAACTGTTCTTATAGCTTAAAGTAATCCATTTCCATAAATCTATACCTTGCCATGTGGCTCATGGCTTACCAGCATCTTCATATGCTGCTTGTCCTGGCAGCGGCTGGCAGTGACTCCCTCTGCCTTCCTGTTTTCTCAATTCTCCTCTCTGTTAGTCCTGCCTATACTTCCTGCCTGGCCACTGGCCAATCAGTGTTTTATTTATTGACCAATCAGAGCAATTTGACATACAGACCATCCCACAGCACAAGTATAACCAACAGAATGCAAGAGATGGAAGAGAGGATCACTGGCATTGAAGATACAGTAGAAGAAATAGATTCATCAGTCAAAGAAAACACTAAAGCCAACAAAGTCATGAACCAAAATGTCCAAAAAAATTGGGACACCATGAAAAGACCAAACCTATGAATAATAGGGATAAAGGAAGGAGAAGAATACCAACCCAAAGGCACAGAAAATATATTCAATAAGATCATAGAAGAAAACTTTCCCAACTTAAAGAAGGAAATGCATATGAAGATACAAGAAGCCTATAGAACAACAAACAGACAAGACCGTCCAAAAAAGTCCCCTCATGACATAATAATTAAACAACTAAATGTACAGAATAAAGAAATAATATTAAAAGCAGCAAAGGAAAAAGACCAAGTGACTTATAAAGGCAAACACATCGGAATAACACCCAATTTCTCAATGGAGACTTTAAAAGCCAGTCAGCCAGACCTGGACAGATGTAATACAGACACTAAGAGTCCATGGAAGCCAGCCTAGACTAATATACCCAGCAAAACTTTCAATCATCATAGACAGAATGAACAAGACATTCCAATACAGAGACAGATTTAAACAATACTTATCCACAAACCCAGCCCTACAGAAGGCACTAGAAGGAAAATTCCAACCTAAGGAAGTCAGATACACCCTCAAAAACACAGGCAATAGATAATGCCACAGCAATAAACCCCAAAGAAGAGAAGTACACACACACTACCACCAAAAAATAACAGGAATGAACAATCACTGGTCATTAATATCCCTTAATATCAATGACCTTAATTCACCTATTAAAAGACACAGGCTAATAGAATGGATATGAAAGCAGGACCCATCTTTCTGGTGCATACAAGGAAAAACACCTCAAATTCAAAGGTAGACACTACCTAAGAATAAAAAGCCGGGAAAAGACTTTCCAATCAAATGGTCTAAGAAGCAAGTGGGTGTAGCCATCCTAATATCAAGCAAAATAGACTTCAAACTAAAATCAATCAAAAGAGATCAAGAAGGGCATTATATACTCATCACAGGAAAGATCCACCAAGATGAAGTTTCAATTCTGAACGTTTATGCCCCAAACACAAGGGCACCCACATATGTAAAAGAAACATTACTAAAGCTTAAACCACATATAAAACCCCACACATTAGTAGTTGGACACTTCAACGCCCCACTTTCACCACTGGACAGATATTCCAAATCGGAACTTAACAGAGAAATAAAGGACTTAACTGATGTTATGACTCAAATGGACTTAATCGATATCTACAGAACATTCCATCCTAACAAGAAAGAATATACCTTCTTCTCAGCACACCAAGGAACCTTCTCTAAAATCAACCACATACTTGGCCACAAAGCAAATCTCAACAGATACAAAACAAGTGGAAAAACATCCTGCATTCTATCAGACCACCATGGTTTAAAGTTAGATTCCAACAACAAAAAAATCAACAGAAAACCTATAATCTCATGGAAATTGAAAAATGCTCAGCTGAATCACTAATGGGTTAAGGAAGAAATAAAGAAAGAAATTAAAGACTTCCTAGTGATCAACAAAAATGAAGACACCACATACCCAAACTTATGGGACACTATGAAAGCAGTGATAAGAGGGAAATTCATAGCTTTAAATGCCCACATAAAGAAGTTGCAGAAATTTTATACTAGTGACTTAACAACATACCTGAAAACTCTAGAACAAGAAGAAGCAAAGTTTCCCAGGAAGAATAGACACCAGAAAATTATCAAACTGAGAGCTGAAATCAATAAAATAGAAACAAAGAGAACATACAAAAAATTAATGAAACAAAGAGTTGGTTCTTTGAGAAAATCAACAAGATAGACAAACCTTTATCCAAACTAACCAAAAGACAGAGAGAGAGAGCATCCAAATTAACAAAATCAGAAATGAAAAGGGGGACATAACAACAGACATTGAGGAAATCCAGAGAATCATCAGGTCATACTTCAAAAACCTCTAATCCACAAAACTGAAAAACCTAAAAGAAATGGATAATTTTCTGGATAGGTACCACATACCCCAGTTAAATCAAGAGCAGATAAACTATTTATGTAGTCCAATAACCCCTAAGGAAATAGAAACAGTCATTAAAAGTCTCCCAAGCAAAAAAAGCACGACAAGATGGTTTCAGTGCAGAATTCTACCAGATCTTCAAAGAAGAGTTAATACCAATGCTCTCTAAATTGTTCCACACAATAGAAACAGAAGGAACATCACCAAACTCCTTCTATGAGGCTACAATTACCCTGATTCCTAAACCAAACAAGGATACAACAAAGAAAGAGAACTACAGACCGATCTCCCTCATGAACATTGATGCAAAAATACTCAATAAATACTGGCAAACAGACTCCAAGAACACATCAAAACAATTATCCACCATGATCAAGTAGGCTTCACCCCAGGGATGCAAGGGTGATTCAACATACGAAAGTCCATCAATGTAATACACCATATAAACAAACTCAAAGAAAAAAACCACATGATCATCTCACTAGATGCAGAAAAGGCATTTGACAAAATCAACACCCCTTCATGACAAAGGTCTTGGGGTGATCAGGAATACAAGGAACATACCTAAACATAATAAGGGCAATTTACAGCAAGCCAACAGCCAACATCAAATTAAATGGAGAGTAACTCAAAGTGATTCCACTAAAATCAGGAATGAGTCAAGGCTGTCCACTTGCCCCATACTTATTCAATATAGTACTTGAAGTTCTAGCCAGAGCAATAAGACAACATAAGGAGATTAAGGGGATACAAATTGGAAAGGAAGAAGTCAAGCTTTCCCTATTTGCAGATGACATGATAGTATACTTGAGTGACCCCAAGGATTCAATCAAAGAACTGATACAGCTTATAAACACCTTTAGCAACATAGCAAGATACAAGATCAACTCAAAAAATCAATAGCCCTCCTATATACAATTGACAAACAGGCTGAGAAGGAAATCAGAGATATATCACCCTTTACAATAGCCACAAATGAAATAAAATCCCTTTGGGTAACACTAACCAAGCAAGTGAAGGAACTATTTGACAAGAACTTTAAGTCCCTGAAGAAAGAAATTGAAGAAGTTAGAAAATGGAAAGATCTCCCATGCCCATGGAATAGGCAGGATTAACATAGTAAAAATGGCAATCTTACCAAAAGCAATCTACAGATTCATTGCAAACCCCATCAAAATACAAACACAATTCTTCACAGACCTGGAAAGAATAATACCCAACTTCATATGGAAAATCAAAAAACCCAGGATAGCCAAAAGAATCCTGTAAAATAAAACAACTACAGGAGGCATCACAATCCCTGACCTCAAGCTCTACTATTGAGCTGCAGTAATATAAACATCTTGGTATTGGCATAAAAACTGACATGTTGACCAATGGAATCAAATTGAAGACCCTGACATTAATCTGCACACCTATGAACATATAATTTTTGACAAAGAAGTCAAAACTGTACAATGGATAAAAGAAAGAATCTTCAACAAATGGTGCTGGCATAACTGGATATCAACATGTAGAAGGCTGCAAATAGATCTATATCTGTTACCGTGCACAAAACTTAAGTCCAAGTGGATCAATGACCTCAACATAAATCCAGCTACACTGAACCTGCTAGAAGAGAAAGTAGGAAGTAGTCTTGAATGCATTGGCATAGGAGATCACTTCCAAAATATAACACCAGTAGCACAGACACTGAGGGAAACAATCAATTAATGGGACCTCTTGAAACTGAGAAGCTTTTGTAGAGCAAAGGATATGGTTAACAAGGCAAAGTGAAAGCCTACAGAATGGGAAAAAGTCTTCACCAATCCCACATCTGACAAAGGACTTATATCCAGAATATATAAAGAACTCAAGAAATTAGACATCAAAATGCCCAACAGTCCAATTAAGAAATGGGCTATAGAACTAGACAGAGACTTCTCAACAGAGGAAGCTCAAATGGCTAAAAAACATCTAAGGAATTGCTCAACATCCCTAATCATAAGGGAAATGCAAATCAAAACGACTCTGAGATACCACCTTACACCTGACAGAATGGCTAGGATCAAAAACAGTAAAGACACGTTATGCTGGAGAGGGTGTGGAGCTAGGGGAACTCTCCTCCACTGCTTGTGGGAATGCAAGCTTGTACAAGCACTTTAGAAATCAATATGGCGCTTTCTTAAAAAATTGGGAATCAATCTCCCCCAAGACCCAGCTATACCACTCTTGGGCATATAACCAAGGAATGCTCAATTATACCACAAGGGCACTTGCTCAGCTGTGTTCATAGCATCATTGTTTGTAATAGCCAGAACCTGGAAACAGCCTAGATGCCCTTCACCTGAAGAATGGATAAATAAAATGTGGTACATATACACAATGGAATACTATTCAGCAGAGAAAAACAATGACATCATGAGGTTTACAGGCAAATAGATGGATCTAGAAAAAAATCATCCTGAGTGAGGTAACCCAGACTCAGAAAGATAAACATGGCATGTATTCACTCATAGGAGAATACCAAATGTAAAACAAAGATGACTAGACTGATACTCCCAACTCCAGGGAGACTACCTAGAAAACATGACCCCAAGAAAGACACAGGGATCACCCAATGACAGAGTAATGGATGAGATCTACATGAACAACTTGGATGTGAGTGGGGGAAATGAAGGGCAATGGTAGAGGGAAAGAGAGCTTAGGGGAGCAAGAGATCTCAGCTGGATCAAGAACAAAGAGGGAGAACAAGGAATAAGAGACCACGATAGATGAAGACCACATGAGAATAGGAAGAAGCAAAGTGCTAGAGAGGTCCACAGAAATCCACAAAGATACCTTCACAATAGACTACTGGCAATGGTCAAGATACAGCATGAACTGACCTACTCTGGTGATAGGATGGCCAAACACCCTAATTGTCATGCTAGAAACCTCATCCACCAACAGAGGGAACCGGATGCAGAGATCCATGGCCAGGGCCAAGGTGGAGCTCCAGGAGTCTAATTGGTGAGAAAGAGGAGGGTTTGTATGAGCAAGAATTGTTAAGACCAAGGTTGAAAAAAGCACAGGGACAAATATACAAACTAGTGGAAACACATGAACTATGAACCAATAGCTGAGGAGCCCCCAACTGGATCAGGCCCTCTGAATGGGTGACACAGTTGATTGGCTTGATCTGTTTGGGAGGCATCCATGCAGTGGGACCGGGTCCTGTACTCAGTGCATGAGGTGGTTGTTTGGAAACTGGGGCTTATGCACGGATGCTTGGTTCAGCCTGGGAGGAGGTGACTGGACCTGCCTGGACTGAATCTACCAGGTTGAACTCAATGCCCAGTGGAGTCTTTGCCTGGAGGAGATGGGATTGGAGGGTGGGCTGGGGGGTCGAAGGGCGGGAGGAGGGAGGATAGGGGAATATGTGGCTGATATATAAAATTAAATTAAATTATAAAATAAAATAAAAAATTGAACTTAAAAAAAGAAATTCAGAAAAGAAACTCAATAAGAGGTGTTAAGGTATAAATTTGAAAGACATCATAGGATAGTTTTCTGTTGGTAATACAAGATAGCATAGAATGTGAATTAGGTACATTTTGGACTCACCAAAATAGGATAGATAATGGAATATTTTCTCTGAATTTTATAATACAAATGAACTAGACATTGTTGATGTATTTGTTGCTTGTATATATTGTATACAGTTATTGAACTAATTGTATATAATTTTTCTAATATTTGTTATAACTTTCTTAATCTTTTAAAAAAATTATTAGACAAAAAAGGCGAAATGTCATGATATTTTGTTTGTGCTGAAATGTGGTGATATTTTATTTTTGCTTTAATAATGTTTGCCTGGAGATCAGAGGAAATGGCAAGCTATTTTATGTAAACATAGAAGTGAGGCAGTGGCAGCACAAGCCCTTAATCTGATCACTTAGTGGACAGGGTCTTTGTGTGTTCAAAGTCATACTAGGGAACAGAGCCAAGTGTGGTGACACACGCTTTTAATCCCAGTACCAACCATAGAACCCTGGAGGTCTGTACAGACAGGCAGTGACAAGGAAGTGAGGTAGCTGGGCTAAGATAGTCACTGTGATCGTAGAATAGCAAGGCAATAAAGGAATGGGTAAGACAAGAAGTAGCTTACATTTGGAAGCTGCAGAATTGGTGAAGTAAGGTTGGCTGGTGGCTATTTCAATTTCCCTGATCTCTAAGTCTTTCACCCCTATATTTGGCTCCATGTTTTTTATTTATTAATACCATTTAGAAATTTGTCTGCAGGCTATAATCTAATCATAGGACTGAAAGCTTCTATAGTTATAAGACATGTCCTCTTATTACTCTGTGTCACCATTATTTGGCAATTTCCTTTAGATCATCGTCATATATTTATTATGTGTTTATGTATATGGAAATTTTACATTGTATTAACTTCCCATACTACCACAAAAAATGATACTTAATTTGAATTATCTCTTGATGTATTCCCTCCAACAAACCCCTCTCCACTCTCCCTCCACACTAGGTCCTCATATTCCAGCCATTCACCACTTTCACCCATACCAACCTATTTTATCTTTGTTTCCTAAAATCTGTTTGTTGCCTCTAGTCCCTTGCTCTATACCTACCATCTGTGATTCTATAGATTATAACTTTGCTATCATTGTCTTCAGAGCTATTATCCCCATGTAAGCAAATATGTATCATATTTGTCTTTCTGAGTTTAAGTTAACTAACTTGGGACTCTTTTTTCTAGTTCCATTCATTTGCCTGAAAATTTCATGATGTTAGTATTTTTAATAACTGAATAGTACTGCATTGCATACATGTACTATATTTTCTTTATCCATTCTTATGTGGAGGGACATCTAGTTTGGTTTTTTCTTTCCAATTTTAGGCTATTATAAGTAGAATAGCAATGAATATGGTTAAGCAAGTATCTCTTTGTTAGGATAAAGCAACCATTTAGTATATGCCCAAGAGTGGTATGGTTAGATATTTTGGTAGATTGATTCCCATCTTCCTGAAGAACTGTCACATTGATTTCCATAGTGGCTTTACAAATGTGTACTACCTAATGAATGGGTGAGTGTTTCCCCTTACTGTATATTCTTGTCAGGATGAGTTGTCACTTGAGTTATTGATCTCAGCAGTTCTGACTTGTATAAGATGAGATTGCAAAGTAGGTTTGATTTGCATTTCCCTGCTGGCTAAGGATGTTGAACATTCCTTTTTTTTTCTCAGCCATTTGATTTTCCTTTATAGAGATTTCTCTGTTTTGACCTGTATGCCACTTTTCAATTGGCTTCTTTGATTGCTTAATGTGTACTTTCTTCAGTTCTTTAATATGTTGGATATTAGCTGCCTCTCAGATGTGCAGTTGGTAAAAATCTTTACCCATTCTGTAGGCTCTCACTTTGTTTAAATGACAGTGTCCTTTTCCATTTAGAAGCCTTTAAGTTTCATGAAATTCCATTTATTAATTGTTTATATTATTTCTAGTGCTAATGGTATTCTATTCTAAGTCCTCCTGTGCCAATGAGTTCCAGGATATGCCCCACTTTCTCTTATATTAGATGTAGAGTACCTGGTTTTATGTCCATGTCTCTGATTATTTCAGGTTGAGTTTTGTTCAGGGTGATAAGTACAGTTCTACATTGTATTCTTCTACATGCAGATATCTAGTGTAACTGGTACCATTTGTTGAAGATGATGTCTTTTTTCCAGTTCTATTTCTGGCCTCTTTGTAAAGAATTATGTGTTTGTACATATGTGGATTTATGTTTGAGTCTTCAATTCTATTCCATTGTTCAACTTCTCTGTTTTTATGTCAATATTTGCTCTTACTATAGATTTGTAGTGCAACTTATGATTAGGGATAGTGATACCTCCAGCAGTTCTTTTATTAATGATTGCCTTGGTTATCTTGTATGTATCTGTATGGTATTTGTGTGTTTGTGTATGTCTGTGTGTCTGTGTGTCTGTGTTTGTACCTAGAGCTAAAAATTATCCTTATAAGATCTGTGGAGAATTGTGTTGAAATTTTTATGGGAATTGCTTTTAATTTGTAGATTGATTTTGGTTGAAAGGCCTTATTTACTAATCTTACTAATCCATGATTATGGGGCATCTTTTCATCTTCAGATATCTTTCTAAATTTCTTTCTTCACTAATTTGAATAGTTTTTGTTATGCCAGTTTTTCATTTGCTTGGTTAGATAATATCCAAGATTATTTATATTATTTGAAACTATTCTGAAAGATATTGTTTCTGATTTCTTCCTCAGACTTATTTGTATATAAGAAGGCTACTGATGTTTTTCTGAATTAGATTTTTATCAAATTATCTTTCTAAAAGTGTTCATCAGCTGTAGGTGTTCCCCAGTAGAATTAATCAGGTCACTTTTGAATACTAACATATCATCCACAAAAATATAAACTTTACACCTTCCTTTCCAATTTATTTCTCCTCTAGTTGCTGTATTGTACTGTTGTAGCTAAGATTTCAAGTACTATATTTGATAGATGTGAAAAGAATGGACAATATTGTCTTGTTCTTCATTTTAGTATAATTGCTTTGAGTTTCTCTCCATTTAGGTTGATGTTTGCTATGGAACTGCTTAGATAAGTCCCTTGTTTTCATAATCTCTCTAGGACTTTTATCATGAAGCAATATTGGATTTTGTCAAAGTACTTTCTGCATTTAATGATATTGTAGTATGTTTACTGTCTTTTAGTTTGTATGTATGATGGATTACATATATTGTTTTACATATATTTATCTATCATCTCTGTCTGAAAGCCTTCTTGATCCTAATGGTGGATGATCATTTTGATGTCTTATTGTAATTAGTTTGCAAGTATATTATTGAGTATATTTGTACCTATTCTCATAAGCAAAATTGGTCTATAATTCTCTTTCTTTTTTGAGTCTTCATGTAGTTTGAATATGAGGATAATGGCAGCCTCAGAAAATGAATTTGACAAACTCTCTTCTGTTTCTAATTTGTGGAACAGTTTGTGGAGTATAGGAATTAACTCTTCTTTAAAGATCTTGTAAAATTCTGTGTCAAAAACTATCTGTCCCTGGACTTTTGTTGGTTGGGAGAATTTTAATGACTACTTCTATTTCACTGGGTTTTATAGGTCTTTTTAAATTGCTTCTGTGGTCTTGATTTAACTTTGTTATATGACTACTATCAAGGAAACTTCCCCTTTTTTAAGATATTTCAGTTTTTTTCCAATATATATATTTAAAATATGGCCTTATAATTTTCTGAATTGACTTGGTGTTGTTTTTATGTATCCATTTTCTGATTTTAGTAATATTTATATTCTCTCTCTGACTTTTCTAAATTTGGATAAAGTTTCATCAGTCTTCTTAATTTCTCAAAGAACCAACTCTTTGTCTTATTGATTTTTTTATATGGCTTCTTTATTGTTTTATTTTGTTTGGTTTCAATTGTATTATTTCCAGCCAAGTATGATTATTATCTGCCCTCTACTCTTTTGGGGTGTGATTTCTTATTTCTGTTCTTGAGCTATTGATTTGCTAGTATGAAATGTCTCTGAAGTTTTTGATGTACTTCTCTGAACTTGCCTCTTAGAACTGTTTTCATCATGTCCTATAAGTTTTGGTATGCTGCGTATACAATTTCATTGAATTCTTGTAGGTTTTTCATTTCATTAATTTCTGTCTTGACCTCTTTTTATTCAGTAGATAGTTTTGCATGATCTTCTGAGGTTTTTGGTGTTTCTGCTATTTCTTGACATCAGATTTCATCTGTGGTGATCAGATAGGATGAAAGGAGTTATTTCAAATTTCTTGCATCTGTTGAGATTTGTGTTTCATGATTATAGTTACTCTTGAAGTTGGAATTTTCCTTCTAACATCTTCTATAGGGATGGGTTTATAGATAGATTTTGGTTAAATTTGGTTTTTAATCATGGAATATCATAATTTCTCCATACATTGTGATTGAAATTTTTGCTTGCTGTCATTTGTGGCCTAATATCACCTGTAGTATACCATCCAGAACATTTCCTTGTAGATGTAACCAACCATCTTATTAAAATAAGAAACACAGAACCAATGTAAAAGAGAAAGCCATGAGGTCAGAGCTCAGAGCTAAAATCCTACCTCCTGCAGTGCTCCTAGCTTCCCCGAAAGAAAGAGAGCTATTTTCTGTGTGTCTGTCTTTAAATAGTCTTTCTGTTCTGCCTTCTCATTGGTTGTAAACCCAAACACATGACTACCTCGTCACTGCCTGTAAGTACCGCCCTCCAGTTCTTAAAGGCATATGTCTCCAATGCTGGTTGTATCCCTGAACACACAGAGATCTACCTAGTTCTTCTACCAAGTGCTGGGATTAAAGGCGTGCACCACCACCACCACCCTCTTGCTATGGCTCTAAAAGCTCTGACCCCCGGGCAACTTTATTTATTAACATACAATCAAAATCACATTTCAGTACAAATAAAATACCACCATATTTCCCATTGAAATGTCAGGTGTAATTCCAACAGGCCTGCTTTTATATGTTTCTTAGACTTTTTCCCTTGCAGCTTTTAAAATTCTTTCTTTGTTCTTTATGTTTATAATTTTTATTATCGTTTTTCTGGTCTTGTCTACTTGGTGTTCCGTATGCGTCTTGCACTTTGATAAGCATTTCCTTCTTTAGGTTATGAAATTTTTCTTGTATTATTTTGATGAAATATTTTCTGGTTCTTTGAGCTATGTTTCTCCTTCTTGTATTTCTATTACTTTTAGATTTGTCTTTTGCACAGTGCCTCAAATTTCATGTATGTTTTGTGTCAGTAGTATTTTAGATTTAACATTTTCTTTGGTTGATATATTCATTTCATCTATCTTGTCTTCAAGGTCTAAGATTTTCTTTCCCATGTCTTGTTTTCCTTTTGTGAAGCTTGCTTTTTTGTTTTCTGTTTGAAATTCTATAGTCTTCCTTTTTATATTTTCCAACAGTTTTATACTCTATTTGATTCTACTTTCATTTTCAGATCTTGAATGTTTTAAATCATTTTTGTAGGTAAAGTTTTCTCCAGTCCCTCCTAGGCCAACAGCTGCTCAGACCCAAATGAACACATAGAGACTTATATTGCTTATAAACTGTATGACCGTGGCAGGCTTCTTGGTATCTAGTTTTTATATCTTAAATTAACCCATTTCTATTCACCTGTAAGTTGGTATGTGGTGTGTGGCTTACCAGTACTTTTATATCTTGCCTCCTTTGTGTCTGCCTGGTGACTCCTGACTCAGCCTTCCTGTTCCCAGAATTCTTCTCTTGCCTTATCCCACCTATACTATACTTCCTGCCTGGCTACTGGCCAATCAGCATTTTCTTTATCTACCAATTCAGAGCAACATACATTTAGAGCACACAGAAAGACATCCCCAGCAGTTCTCCTTTTCCATTTTTTCAAAATGGAAGGTTTTAATTTTAACATTGTAAAATTACATATAGCAAAATAATTATCAAGTAAGAATTATAGTTATAATATCTAATCTATTTGTATTTGTCAACATTAAAGGAGATATCCTATCTATCCTATATTTGTGAGTCTAAGGTTTCATATCTAAGTTATCTTTTATCATAACTAAGGAAATTATAACTATCTAGTCTTCAACTACATCAAAGACCTCAGAAGGATATATTACCTGAGAAGCAGTAAAAGGACACAAGCAACTTTTGGAACTCTTTCAAGAGTAGACAGAGACAGCTGGAAGCCTGGACAGTCATCCAAACTTCTTCTGTAAAGTTGAGGCATCTGTCTTCAGTCCACAGGCCTAGAGTTTCTCAATCACTTCTCTCTGTGTCCTGTAGAATGTCTAGTGGTTTCCTCTGTGAAGCAGGAACCTAAAGGTCCATTTCACCAAGCAAAGTTCAGTGGTCACCTTCCTATGGGTCCAGTTGATACAACATTTTGTCAAGCAGTCCAGGCAAGAACAGTTTCTTGCCCAAATGGAATTCTTTTGCCAAGAAGAAGATAAACTCCATATAAAATGTCTTCGATGCCCATCCTCCTCTCTGAAATAAATGGGTGCTGCCAGGAGCAGATGTGTCTCATTGTCTAGAAAGTCTATGTTTTTAAAACATTTTAAATGCCATATTGTGTAGGTCTTTGAAATGTTTGAATATTATCTATCTAATTGAATTATATCTATGTATACCTAGAAACCTTAACATTACTATAAGTTTGACTATCACAGAAGACTAATTACTAATTTGTATTTTTAATTATCCATTACAATCCAAATGAGTTACATAAACATAATACCTCAAATGAGAGTAGAAATATATATATATATACAGTATAACAAAATTAAGTTTAAAGTTGTATCAATAAACTAATATCCATAGCAATGTAAAACATTTCTAAGCAAGTTGTTGCTCTTTAAAAGTAGATTCATTAATCTAAACTTTCATGCTATTATATCTATACTACCACATTTTCTTCTTTAGAAAGAGACCACATTTATAATCAACCTACTTTAAATAAAATATTGATTTTCCTGTGTCCCACACAAGAGGGCTTTTCTGATATGGGACAGAAGAATCTCTCAACCTTTTCTTTTAGCAATATGCTTGGGTTTATAGGAGTGAACCAATTCCATCTCCAAAGCCAGCTTGGTATATTTAGAAATTTGGGTGTAACTTCCCATACTACTTCCTGCTGGATGAGGGTGCTGTATTCTTATGGGGACACAAAAAAAATTTTAGGATTATGGAGTAGTCCATGAGGCTGTATTGACTGAGCCAATTTCCTTGAAACCATTCTGGATTTGGGATCATTTGGGCAATGGTGTCATTGGAGACCTTTCAGGGGGCCTTGGCTGGTCAAACCTGATGGAACAAATCCATAGCTTCTTGCTTTCTGTGGAAACAAAAGCAGAGCCTCCTTTCTGAAACAACATATCCTTAGATCCAAATTTTGAAGTCAATGTACCTTTAAAATATACATATTGGTTTAATTGGGCATCCTTTTCAATCAAACGTTTTTCTGCAGTTAAAAACCCCAAATACAACACAATCCAGATTCTCTGTGTGATATCCATCTTTATGTGGCTAATTTTTATATCATGTTTAGTTTCTCTTTAAAGACTTTATTTTTTTTTAAACTATCTATTTCTTTATATAACTGCATATATTACTTTTTGCTCTCTTCCAAGCCTATGTACATTTTTATACACATTGTAAACCATTTAGAGGTTTATCCCATCTGAATCTGTCTTATTGTGAATCTATTGCTTTAAACCACAGCATTCTCTACCTCAAACTCTGGATCTGGAAGCCATGTGTACCATTAACTCTCAGAAGCAGTGGGTCTATGCTTCTATCAAAGCAGCATTTAGCCCAGAAATCTCTTTTTTTTCCTTTTTTAGTAGCAAAAGCTATATCCACCACACACCATGTTGTGCAGCTTGCAAACACCTCTGTGTAATGTGGTGTAGGTCAAGCCCACATGCCAAGAACCCGCCATAGAGTAGCTGAAAGCTACAGTGTCTCGTCGCCCACATGAGACATGAAGCAGGAACTTAGATGGAAACTCAAGCCATTGGGCACCATTTGTCTAGGTCATTATCCCTTATTCTTCCTGGACAATATTTGATAATCATTCTTAATTGTATATAATTTTGTATTAGATTATAACCTTCTTATTTAGACAAAAAGGGGAGATGTAGTGGGTAGCTGTTCCAGCTTTGACCTGGAGGTACTATCCCCATTGAGGCTTCCAGTAACTGTCATGCCTAAGGGGTGCAGCCGAGAGGGAGCCCGTACAACCTGAGACCCGGATGTGCCAGCTCTCTTGGTTCCTGGACCCTGGACCCTGGAGGTAGACTGAGCAGAGCTCTCCATAGAACACTGCTGGACTGACTGCACTACACCTTCTCGGACCCTGTAACCTATCCCTTTCCTTGTAAGTTACCCCACAAAATAAAACTCCCTTTTTACTACATAGAGTTGCCTTAATACTTCAACCAATACATTTTCATCCTTCTTTCTTCTCGTTTTCATAAATTTCCCTAATGGATTTATTTATATTCCCTTAGATAGCTCTATCATATTCCTTAAAGCCTGCTTTGAGGTCCTTTCCTTGTTTTTCAGTCATGTTGCAACACTCAGAGCCTGCTGTGGTAGGATTGCTTGCCCTAGTGGAGGCATCATTCTGGTTGTTATTGATTGTGTTTTGTTCTGGTTTATAGGCATCTGAGATTAGGAAGACTGTAATTCTAGGTACTGATATATGACCTCGTCTTTGTTAGGTGTGTATTTTGTTCATTTGTTTTTATTTTCTCTCTGATTCTTAGGACAGTGATACAGATTTATGTTGACAGTAGGAAAATCTTCTGGTTCCTGAGTTGTGTGGGAATCAGGAATGAATGTGTTTCTCAGTTTTGGGACATGAAATTTCTGAACGGAAATGTGTTGGGGAGGAAAGTGAAGTGTTCCACCAGGATCTGCTTAGACATTTCCCCTTGGAATGGGGGCAGAGAGTGTTGAGAGGGGAGCTACCAGAGAAGGTCTGCTAGGGGGCTGGAGACGACACAGATTGGACTTTGGGTCACGATGGAGAGCTGAAGAGCTGCAGTTAACCTACTTACTTTCCTGTTGTGAGTTCACAGAGAGCATCTGATGGGGCCTGAGACAAAACAATGACTGGTCACAAGGGAATGTGGAGGGGAAGATCTCTGTGATCTATTAGAGACAGATGGAAAAGTACAATGGAGGCTGCTGTACGTTTTCTGCTGCAAAGCTGAGTATGAGCCTTGGGATTGAGTTGAAAGAACAGAGGGAGAGGTAAAGATTTGTAATTAGCCTACCTGCTTCCCCTCTTATGTTGGTCCATGGTATCCAAAAGAGTCCCTACTTGAGAAAGTATTGGGAAGAAACCATGATTTGGGGAAGTTAGAAGGGGAAGATCTTTGGGATCCACTGGGGTGGGGGAGGGGGGAGAAGTTACAGTAGATGTGTTACAGAGGTATGGATGAGACTTGGGGATTTGATTTTTAGAATTGGAAGAAGTGAAGAACTGCTGCATATTGAAAGAGATACTCCATATTTCTCAAGAGACCCAAATACATGCTTTCCTTCTGTCTTTTGAAAGCAAAATTATAGGAAAGCAAACAAATAAATTGGGATAAAATTAAAACATTTTTTTTTGGCCAGGCTGTGATGGCACACACCTTTAATCCCAGCACTCATGAGGCAGAGACAGGCAAATCTCTGTGAGTTTGAGGCCAGCCTGGCCTACAAAATAAATTCAGGACAGGCTCCAAAGCTGCACAGAGAAACCCTGTCTCAAAAAACCCCCACTATTTTTATAAAGCACACTAAGTAGTGTCATCCTTTAGAGATTTATATCTGATTTCTCATACATTCTCCATGTTTTACTTCTTGAGGCCCTACCAGAAAGAGCCACATAAACTAGTTACTTTCACAGTCATGATTCACAACCCAACTGATTATGGGCTAAACCCTCTGAAATCTGAGTGATTAAAATGTCCACATTTAAGTTATTGTGTTGTATTTGGAAGACAAAGCTGCATAAATATAGCTAGCATATAGAGAATGCACATGACCAGATCAGAAGCTGTATTCTCCCATTCCCAAGCCAACAATCTTTACATTTAGGTATTATGCAGCAAAGGAAGTCATCAACTAAATGATAACAATCTCGGGGAAGTGAAACAGGCATACTGTTCATTTAATATCTTCTAACCATGAATATAGAAATAAAAATCTTCATTAATTATTGTGGGTTTAAAATAAATTAGAAGAGTTTAGTTGTATGCAATTAGATTGACTAAATTATACAAGCAACATTTCTGTTTGTTATTATAGTTAGAACTGTGTTATGTAATAGATATAAAATGGTACTGATGTCATGTGACATGAGTGGTTTTAAATCAGTAGTGTGTTGGGATAATCTTTTTGTACACTGTGTGAAATTGTGTCTCTGTTTAGCCTCACCTGCCTAAGGCACCTTCTAATTGGTTTAATCTGAGATGAATGGCCAATAGCTAGGCAGGAGAAGTTAAGCCAGACTTCTGGGGACAGAGAGGAACTATATGGGAAAGAATCAGAGTCACAAGAGATTTTCCAGCTAGACACAGAAGAAATCAGATGTATGGTACTGAAGAGAGGTAACAAGCCATGTGGCAGAATATAGATTAATATAAATGGGTTAATTTAAGTTTTAAGAGCTACATGGCAACACGTCTAAGCTAAGGTCAGGCTTTCTATAATTAATAAAAAATTTGTGCCATTATTCAAGGTCAAGCAATATAAAACAAGAATCACTATAATAGTGAAACATAGTAACTACGGGTTGTAGATGTAACCAACTGTCTTATTAAATAAGAAACACAGAACCAATGTAAAAGAGAAAGCCAAGAGGTCAGAGCTCAGAGCTAAAATCTCACCCTTCCTCCTGCAGTGGTCCTAGCTCTCTGAAAGAAAGCTACTTCCTGTGTGTATGTCTTTTCATAGTCTTTTTGTTCTGCCTTCTCATTGGTTGTAAACCCAAATACATGACTACCTCGTCACTGCCTGTAAGTACAGCCCTCTAGGTCTTAAAGGCGTATGTCTCCAATGCTGGCTGTATCCTTGAACACACAGAGATCTATAGGATTAAAGGCGTGTGCCACCACTGCCATGCTCTTTCTATGGCTCTAATAGCTCTGACCCCCGGGCAACTTTATTTATTAACATACAATCAAAATCACATTTCAGTACAATTAGAATACCACCACAACGGGTATATTCTATTCACTCCATTGAAGCAACATTATCAAATGATGTTATTAGTTTCTGTTTTTTGTTTTTGTTTTTTTCTTTTTCTTTTTCCGCAACAGAGTTTCCCTGTGTAGCTTTGTGTCTTTCCTGGAACTCACTCTGTAGACCAGGCTGGCCTCGAGATCCGCCTGGCTTTGCCTCCTGAGTGCTGGGATTAAAGGTGTGTGCCACCACTGCCTGGCCTTAGTTTCTATTGTTAATGTGGAAAATTCGGCTATAGAAATAGACTTTCTCATATTATGACAATGTCAGAAAGATTTCTGGAAGTCAAATTTCTGCCCTATATTCATTCAATTATAGCTTTACAAATTATAGGATGAAACTTGTTATAAGCAGAATTAGATGTCCTGAGACATTTACAGCCAAATTAAGAAAATAAGAGTACAAGAATCATAGACTTACAAGAGAGATAAGATGCTAGTTTTTTTCCATAAAGGATAAATATAGAAAAGACTAAGAAAATTAAGAGTAAAAATACAAAGAATTTTTCCTGATGTCTTCTCTTCTCTCCTTGCCTACCTGTCATTCATCTAGACATTCTATCTATTACATATGACCTGGACTGGTCTATTTTCCTTGTGTTTCTAACTTTAAGTATTGAATCATGTATCACACAAAAATTAGTCATATACAAAGCATTTGCCTGACAAGGACTGCTGCTAAGAAGTGGGTCACACAGAAGCATTAAAAAGTATGCATTAGTTAGAATGGAGTTGAAAGAATAACTAAATAACTGAGATATTATGGAAGAATTTCCCCAAATGAAACAAATTACAAAAATAGAAACAATTATGTAACATTTGGAGAAAGAACATTAATTAGAAGTGACGCTGTATTTTGATGAACAATGCATAAATTGTTGTTTATATAGTGTAAAAGATTATGGCATCTCTGGTCTTGATAATTGTTAATTTTGGAAAAAATCTTTGCCTTCAGCATCTCTGAGAGAAATAATTTATCATAATTATACTAGAAATACTTTAAGAGGATAATGACATATTAACTATGTGCTTATGAAGAAATAGCCTTTTGTTTATTGTGAACAGTAACAAAGATAACTCAAAATGTTTTTTATTGAAAGTATAGTAAGAGAAGGCAAGGGCCAAATTTCCTATGCACACTTTTTTGTTTATGCCAGATAATGATGACTAATGAGATAATTCCATTAAATGTTTGCATTTTAGGTATGCAAATTAAAAAGGAAGACAATAATATGAACCTTTTAGATCTTATTGATGATCTCTTGAGCATTCCTTCCAAACTAAAGTGATTCTGTAAAAATATCATTAGAGAATAAATAGCAATCTGGAGGAAACAGGAGAGCTTCTGCTGCTTGTAAGACAATTATGCAATGATAGTATTCATTTGGTTAGTTGAGAATCTACTAAAGTAATGCTCCAGGGATAACAGAAAAGATAATATGTCCCAAACTGTTTACCTAGACTAATGAAAGGACTCTTGTTTCAAAACTGAAATGGGCTTCATTAGAAGCTTGTATTACTATTGTTTTTTTTATAAATGATCCTTGAAATACAGTTAGATACAAACATTGGTTAATTTTCCAATATGACAAAAAAAAGGCACAGTGCAAGCTAAGGTACTTGCTCTGGTCATTGTGGCTAACCTTCTTTGGGTGTATGCTGTTTGTCAGTTATATACACATAATATTCTGAACTATTTTATTATGAATGATTTTCCCTACTGAAGTCACTTCCAACATTTTTTAAAGAATTGATTAAACTTCACATAAAAAAGACAAGGGATTTATTTAACAAGTTTATACTATCTTTCAATGATCTCAATATAAACAGCTAAAGATATTGTGTCATTAAACCTAGCTGTGCAACTAAGCTATCTATTTTGTGTGTTATTCAGCAGCATATGCACAATTGAACTTCTGCTTCTAGTGGTCCCCATAGTTCTGAGATAGGAAAAGTCTCTCATTGTGTCCCAAACTCTCTACATATTTTTCTTCTGTATCTGTTTTACTGGCCTCGTTTAAGCTAATCTCTAGACCAAGTAGACCAAATCATCAGGCAAAGGTAATTGTTACCAAGCCTAAGGACCTATTTTGGATTCCTAGAGACATACAGAGTGGAAGGAGAGATCTGATGCCTACAAGTTGTCTTCTGACTTCCACATTCCTGACATTCAAATGTATGTGCCCTTGGATGCACCCACACAGACACACAGACACAAAATAGAGATAAAGGCATACAGATACAAGATCTGCACACACAGCACCCCACAGTAATTAATAAGTAAACATAAAGCAAAAAGATAACCCTCAAGCATAATTACTGCTAAGAGAGAGTCATTAAGGGGAACTTAGCCCTCTGAAAAAAGATATTTTTTCTTAAAATCAGAAATCCACATATTAAAAATTATGTAGAACTGTCATTTGATTTTTTAATCAAATGACAATTTTGAATACTTGGATTTGTGAATGTAGAACTGTCATTTTGAAAAGCTACAAAGATAATTTAGAAAAAAGATCGCTTCAAAATTATATTCCATGACTAATCTTCAAATATACAAGATCATCTTGAATTTCAAGCTTTTAAGTCTATTGATATTGGAAACGCATGGGAATGCTAGTTATCTGTTTTTTTCTTAGAATTTTATATAGTAATTTTGTTTATTGATACTATAAATATATTGCTCCCTTTCCCCCCTCCTTCCAAATCCTCTCACATTTCTCCTTGGTCTTTCACATTCATGGTCTCTTAGACCACTAATTGTTTTTGCATACAATGTAGGACTAGAAAAACACACATGCACACTATAAATATAAATATAAATATTCATAAATATAACCTCTTCAGTGTTCTGTCCATATAGTGTTCCCTGTATGTTATGTTTTCAGGCTGACTCTGACTCTGGAAAACCAATTGGTATGCTCATTCCCAGCTTCCTTCAGTTGCCTACAATTCTTTGTATGGGTTTGAGACCTTGTGAGCTTTTCTCAGTTAAATTTGGCATAATCCACTGGTGTCTTCTTTGTCAGCTCTTGTTTGAGCATTCATTTTAGTTATACATAATGGGTGTAGCTTATGATGTTACTGGGAGACACAAGATTACAGGAAATTCCAAGATCTTTGGTATCTTACAGTCTTTCTATGCCCTCCTTCTATAATGTTCCCAAGTCTTAGGTACAGGATTGTTTTGTAAATGTATCCATTGTGACTTAGCTACATTAACTCTTCATTTTGATTAGTTATTGTTTTCTGTAGTGGTCTATACCTGTTTCAAAGACGAGTTTTCTTGATGAGGTGTGAAGACTTCACTTATCTCTGTGTATAAGGGCAAATGTTTAAAATCTAGTTACGGTTTATCCTGGTTTAGTAAACTGCAAGCTGTGATGATCCTCCAATAGTCACTACTTCTTTTCTTTTACTTACATATTTTCACTGCTAAACTGTGAAATTTTGGATCTTCATAAGCAAATTATGTTTTCCACAACTACCAACATGAAGGCAAATTGAAAATAAAATTTTAAAAAGAGAAATTTACAGTGGAGAACATGAAATCACATTTTCATTTTGGAGTTTTATACATGAATCTTTTGCTTTTCTAGAGACTCAACGTTTCAAAAACTTTCAAAAAATGCTTTATTAAGCATTTGGATCACAACAGAATTTTAGATAAGTATATTTTATCTTCACCTTTTGTTTCTTATTTCCAGCTTAAAATACACATTACAGATATGATTATGATTTAGTGTGTTAAATTGGATCACTCTTGGTATTAAACACCAAAGAAGGCTGTCTGTCAGTATATAGAGTTTTAATGTTTATTTTATTGCTGAATCATCATGGGGTACTTTGGCTCACTAAAATAGTATCTGTTTAAGTAAGGTACCACCCAATTTTATACCCAAGCCTATTTTTCTCATAATGCTGAGCCTCTTTGTCTGAAGATGGGCTTATTCATGAGCTCTGGGAAATAATTGCCATGCTATATCTTACAGGCAGTATAAATGGTTAGTCAAAGTTTTTGTGACTGGGTTGGTGTCCATGTTACTCTATGGGTAGCCTGCAGAGTAACTTATGGCATTAAGGAGATTAAAACATTCAGATGAAGGTTTCATGCAGGCACTGGTTTTATATCTCCATATTCAATGAGCTATGTGAATGTTGTCCTCAGTAATGAGGCCCCACTCTCATTTTGTGGATAGCAATCCTCTGTCTTAGTATTAGTCTGGGTTATTTGGGGGATCTACACAGGACTTCTTAACCAGCAAGTCATTCTAATAGAACCCAGTCCTGCCACTGGGAGCAATGCCAGGCTACAAGAGAAGGCTTCATCAGATTCTGCGTTCTCCTTACTAGGAGTCCTCACTCTGATAATCCTCATAGATTCCAGTAAATTTCTATTACAGTAGGTTTCTATATCATCTCCCAAATACCCCCTATCCCAGTTTAAGCTATGTCTCCACTCACTATATCCTTACATCCCTTCTCACTCCCACATTCCTCCTGCTCCATTCTCCCCATGCAACCAGTCAACTTGTAAACTCTATTCAATTTCTCTTTCCAAAGGAGATCCATATGTCTCCTTAGAACCCTCTGCATTACAGATCCTCTCTGGGTGTTTTACTTGGGGTTTTTATTAATGTGAAGAGATACCATGACCATGACAACTCCTACAAACAAAAACATTAGTTGGGGCTAGTGTACAGTTACAAAGATTTAGCCCATTATTATCATGACAGAACATGGCAACATACAGGCAGTCGTGCTGAGGAAGGAGCTGAGAATTCTACATCTTGATCATCAGGCAACATGAAGTGAACTGTGACACTGGGCATACCTTGAACATTAGAGACCTCAAAGCTCACCCCCACAGTGACATAGTTCCTCCAACTAGACCAGTCCCACTCCCAAAAGGAACATATTGGTTTCTTTCAAACCACTGCAGTGGGTCTAATGATTTTAGCTTGATTATCATTTATTTAATGGCTAATATCCACTTATAAGTGAATATATACCATATTTGTCTTCCTGGGTCTAATTTACCTCATTTAGGATGAACATTTTTAGTTTCATCCATTTGACTACAAATTTCCTGGTGCCATGTTTAACCAGAGAGTAATGCTACATTGTGTAAATGTACAAGATTTACTTTACCCATTCAGAGATTTAAAAACATATATGTTGCATCTAGTTTCTGGCCTTTATGAATAGAGCCACTATGACTATAATTAAACAATTGATGTTGTGGTAAGATGGAGTGTTCTTTGGGTATATGCCAATAGTGTTATCCATGGGTCTTGGGGTAGATTGGTTCCCAATTTTCTGAGAAACTGGCCTAATGACTTCCAAAGTGGCTATATAAGTTTGTACTTCGACTAGCACTAGAGGAGTGTTCCCCTTGCTCCACATACTCACCAGCATGAACTGCCACTTGAGCTGTTAATCTTAGCCATTCTGATGGGTGTATAACGAAATCTCAGAGTTGTTTTTATTTGCATTTCCCTGATGGCTAAGGATGCTAAACATTTCTTTCTTTATGTGTTTCTCGGCCATTTGATATTCCTCTATTGAGAACTCTCAGTTTTTACCAGTTAGCCCACTTTAATTGGATTGTTTTTTATTTTGATCGCTAGTATGAATTCTGTATATATTTTGGATATTAGTCTTCTATCAGCTATGGATTTGGTAGAAATATTTTCCAATTCTATAGGCTGCTGCTTTGTCCAATTGACAGTGCCCTACGGTGATATTTTATTTGTGCTGAAATGTGGTTGTATTTTATTTGTGCTTTAACAAATAAAGCTTGCCTGGTGACCAGAGGAAAAACCAAGCCATTATAAGTAAACACAAAAGTCATGCAATGTTATCACATACCTTTAATCCTATCACTTTGCAGGCAGGGATCTGTCTGGATCTATGTGAGTTCAATGCCACACTAGAAACAACCAGGTGTGGTGGCATATAACTTAAATTTCAATACTAGTTAATCATAGAGGTTTGGAGGTCTGTACAGATAGACAGGAAGTGACAGAGATGGGAAGGAAGAGGAAGTGATGCAACTAACAGAGAGAGAAAATCAGATGGCAGAACAGCAAAGTAGGTGTGGGTATACAGGAAGTAAGACAGGAAGTTGCAGAGTTGGTGAGGTAAGGTTAGCTGTGGCTTTCCCTATTTCCCTGATCTCTCTAAGGCTTTAACCCCTATATTTGGCTCCATGTTTTTTTTTATTTAATAAGACCACTTAGAAATTCATATACAGTGCCCTATGCCTAATACAAGCTTCTCAGTTTCATAAGGTGCCTTATATTAATTATTGATCTTCATCCCTACTCTATTGGTATTCTGCTCTGAAAGTTGTCTTCTGTATCAATGAATTCAGGGCTGTGCCCCACTTTATCTTCTATCAGTTAAATAGGTCTGGTTCATGTTGAAGTCTTAGATACACTTGGAATTTAGTTTTATTTCAGATATTAATTATGAATCTACATGCAGATATCCTGTTTGCTCAGCACCAATTTTAAAGATGCCATCCTTTATGCAGTGTGTATTTTTGCTTCTTTATCAAAAATAAGGTGTCCATATTTTTTATAAGGTGTTTGGATTTATATAAGTAGCTTGAATTCTATTTCATTGAGTAGTTTGTCTGTTTTTATGCAGACACCACACAGTTATTATTACAGCTTTCTAGTTCAAATTGAACATGGGGATGGTATTTCCTCCAGAATTTCTTTTATTTTCCAGGACTGTTTTAAATATCTTGTTTTTTTTTTTTAATTTTCCACATGAAGTTGAGAATTGTCATTTCTACATCTGTAACAAATTATGTTGGAATTTTGGTGGTGATTGCATTTAATCTGCAGTGTTTTGATAGGATGCCCATACTTACTATGTTAATAATAATCCATGAAAATTTGAGATATTTCCAACTTCTCATAACTTCTTCAATTTCTTTCTGCAAAGACTTGAAATTTTTGTGATGAAAGTATTTCACTTGCTTGGATAGAGCAAGATATTTTACATTATTTGATTTATTTAGTTAGATTTTTTTTTTTTTTTTTTTTTTTGGTTTTTCAAGACAGGGTTTCTCTGTGTAGCTTTGCGCCTTTCCTGGGACTCACTTGGTAGTCCAGGCTGGCCTCGAACTCACAGAGATCCGCCTGGCTCTGCCTCCCGAGTGCTGGGATTAAAGGCGTGAGCCACCACCGCCCGGCTTAGTTAGATATTTGATTATTTGATTATGAAAGCTGTTTTTCCCCTGACATTTCTCAGTACCTTTGTCATTTATATAGGAGGGAAATTAATGTTTTTGAGTTAATTTTGTATCTAGCCATTTTGCTGAAAGGATTTAACAGCACTAGGAGATTCCCAGTGGAATTTTTAGGGTTACTTATTGATACTTATCATCTGCAAATAACAAGACTTTGATTTTTTACTTTCCAAATTATATCCCTTTGATCTCTTTCAATTGTCTTACTGTTCTAACTAAAACTTTACATAATGTATTTAATAAATATGGAGAGAGTGAACAGGCTTGCCTTATTACTGATTTTAGTGGAATTGCATTGTGTTTCCCTGCATTTAATTTGATGTTATCTATAGGCTTGCTATAAATTGACTTTATTATGTTTATGTATGTCTCTTATAGCCTTAATATCTCCAGGACTTTCATCATGTAGGAGCATTGGCTTGTCAAAGTCTTTTTCTGTATCTAATGAGATGATCATGTCATTTTTGTCTTTCGGTTTGTTTATGTGGTGGATTACAGATATTGATTTTTTTTTTATTGTACCATCCCTGTATCTCTGAAATGAAGCCTCTTTGATTATGGTGAAGACATTTTTGATGTATCCTTACATTGGGTTTGCATGTATTTTATTGAGTATTTTTATAGCAATGTTCATAAGAAAAATTGGTCTCTAATTCTTTTTTTGTTTAGGTTTTATGTGGTTTGTGTATCAGAATACCTGTGGTTTCATAAAATGAATTGGGCTTTCTATTTCTATTTCCTGGAATAGTTTGAGAAATATTTCTGCTAACACTTCTTTGAAAGTCCAGTAGAATTTTGTGTTAAAACTCTCTGACTGTGTTTTTTGTTTTGTTTTGATTTTGTGTTTTGTTTTCTGATTGGAGACTTTTAATGACTGTTTCTCTTTTACAACATAATATAAGTCTATTTAAATTTTTTATCTGATCTTGAGTTCACATTGATAAAGGGTACCTATTGAAGAAATTATCCATTTCAGTTAGATTTTCCAATTTGTTTCAGTATGAGTTTTTAAATAGTCTTTATGATTATCTGGATTTACTTGGTTTTAGTTGTTATTTTTTTCTGATTTTTTAATCTGCAAATTATTTCTGTCTATTAGTCTATTTGAATAAGAGTTTGTCTATCTTATAAATTTTTGCAAGGAACCAATTCTTTGTTTCACTTATTCTTTGTATTATCTTCTTTGTTTCTATTTTATTGACTTCATGCTTCAGTTTGATTATTTCTGATAGTCTACTCATCTTGGGTGTGTTTGCTTAATTTTGTTTTAGATCATTCAAGTGTGCTATTAAGTTGCTAATGTGAGCTATCTCTAACTCTTGTTTTAATGTAGGCATGGGTGCTATGAATAAGTCTGGGTATGGTATGCATTCATTTTCATTGAATTATAGAAAGCATTTTTTTCTTTTTTCTGTCTTGACCCATTTTTCATTTAGTAGAGAGTTGTTCAGTTTCCATTAGTTTGTAGTTTTTCTATATTGTTGATATCCAACTTTATTCCTACATAGTAAAATAAGGTGTAGTAACTTATTTCAATTTTCTTTTATTTACTAAGGCTTGTTTGTATGCAAGTATGAAATCAATTTTTTTTAGAAAGTTCTATAAGCTGTCAAAAAGAGGCTCTATTCTTCTGTGTTTGAGTGAAATATTCTATAAATACTGCTTGGTCCATTTGGTTTAGAATAGCTGTTAGCTACAGTATGTCTATGTTTCAATTTTGTGTGCATGACCAGTGCATTGGTGATATTGGGGTATCAAAGTCTCCGAATATCAGTGTCTGAGGGTCATTATATGATTCAAGATGTAGCACTATTTCTTTTACAAATGTGGATATCCTTGTGTTTGGGGAATAGATGTTAAAAATTGAAATGGCATCTTGGTGAATTTTCACTTTGATGAGAAGATAGTGTCCTCTCCCATCTATTTTGATTGGTTTTGCTTTGAGGTTTAATTTATTCGCTATTCAAATGGCTACAGCAGCTTGCTTCTCAATTCTTCAATTCTATTTGCGTGAAATATATTTTTCCAAACTTTTACTCTGAGGTAAGATATATCCTTGCTGTTGATATCTTTGTATGTTTCATGAATACATTAGGAGGATGGGTCCTGTTTTTGCATCAATTTTGCCCGTGTCTTTTTATTGGGGAATTGAGAACATTGAGATTAAGAGATATCAATGACCAGTGACTGCTGATTCTTGTTATTTTGGTATTGTTTTTGTTGTTGTTAGTGGTGGTGATGGTGGTGGTAGTGGTGGTGGTGCTGCTCTCTCTCTCTCTCTCTCTCTCTCTCTCTCTCTCTTTCTCTCTCTCTCTCTCTCTCTCTCTGTGTGTGTGTGTGTGTGTGTGAATGTTTGTGTTTTGGTTTTACTGGTGTAAGATTTATTTTTTTCTGTGTTTTCATGGGTGTAGTTTACCTTCTTAGTTTCGAGTTGTTTTTTTTTTCTAGCACCTTTTGTGTAACTGGAATTTTGTATATATACCGTTTAAATTTGATTTTATCATGGAATAATTAATTTTTTTCATCTATAGTATTTTAAACATTTCTTGGGTATAGTAGTCTGGACTGGCATTTGTGATCACTTAGAGTCTGCAGCATTTCTGTGTAGGCCCTTCTGTCATTTCGGGTCTCCAATGAGAAGTCAGGTGCAATTCTAATACATCTGCCTTTATGCTATTTGGCCTTTTACTCATGAAGATTTTCATAATCTTTCTATGTTCTATAGGTTTATTTTTTTATTATTACATGGTAGACTTTCATTTCTAGTCCTATCTAGTTGGTATTCTGTTTGCTTCTTGTATCTTTATAGGTGTCTCCTACTTTAGGTTAGGAAAATTTCTTCTTTAATTTTGGTGAAAATATGTTCTGGGTCTTGCAGCTGGCATCTTCCCTTTGCTCTATTCCTTTTATTCTTAGTTATTTTTTTTAATTGCCCCATATTTCCTGGATATTTAGGGTTAGAAATTCTTTTAGATTTAACATTTTGAGTGATGTATTCATTCCTTCTATCATCAATGTCTGAGATTTTCTTTCCATTTTCTTTATTCTGTTGGAGAATCTTACCTCTGTAGTTTCTGTTCACTTACCTAGATTTTTCATTTCCAGAATTACCTTAATTTCTCTGTTCTTTATTGTTTCTACATATATTTTCAGGTCTTGAACAGTTTTCTTAGTTTCCTTATACTGTTTGTTTTGGTTGTTTGATTGATGTTTGTTTATTTTGTGAGAGTTCTTTACAGGATTTTTTCATGTCCTCCAATTGTTTATGTTTTTCTGGATTTCTTTAGTGGATTTATTCAGTTTTTTGCCTTTAAGGACCTTTATCATCTTTATAGAGTTGGTTTTCATGTCTTTTTCTTATACTTCAGCTATTTCAAAATATTCAAGGCCTACTGTGGTTGGATTGTTGGGCTCTAGTGGAGATGTATTTTTTGTCTATTTTTTTTTTTTTAATGCAAGCATCCAGGAATATGGATTCATGATGGTTATATGTTTAGTTGCTTATTTCTGGGTTTGTCTTTGTTGGGTGTGTGGTTTTTTTCCCTCAGTTTCTGATTCTTCTCTGGCTTTTTCAATGAGTGTGATGTCTGTGTGTTGCCTGTTTTATTTATATGTTTAGCTGGTGTGCTCACAAGAAATGCCAGCTGATGTTGAAGACTGAGATGCAGCCAAGAAATGGGAGATGGGAGCCCAGACAGAGGAATATCCAAGAGACCCACAGGATATATGGATGTGAGGGAATATCTGATGCAGCCGGTGTTCTGTTTTACCACTGAGGATTCTCAGTGACTGGGTCTAAAGGAATAGAGACTGGAGGTCTGTGGGCATCCTACGTACTCTTCTGCTCTTGTCTTTTATGTTTTTCTTTTTTGCTCCTAGAGCAGTTTTCTTATGAAATTATAGAATAGTTTACAGCATTGTTTCTCAACCTGTGGGTCATGACTCTGATGTGGGTCACATTTCAGATATCCTGTATATGAGAAATTTACATTATGATTCATAACAATAACAAGGTTATAGTTATGAAGTGTCAACAAAATAATTTTATGGCTAGGATCACCAAAGCTCATACTGGAAAGATGGTTTGGCAGCTAAGAGCACTGTCTGTTTTTCCAGAAGACTCAGGTTCAGTTTCCAGCACCAACACAGTGGTCCACAACCATCTGTAACTCCAGTTTCCACACCCTCTTCTGGCCTCTGTAGTCAACAGATATACTTGTATGAAAATCACCCATAAATATAAAACAATATAATAAGTAGAATATAATCTATATGAAGGTGATACTTGTCACCTGGGTTTCCTAATAGTTCCCCTGCAGCAGTCACTTGAAAAAAATCACTTTATGAGTGAATAAATATAACTTTTTCAGAATTAAGTTATATAAAAGTACCTTGTATTTTTGATTCATAACCAACAGTTGATTTTGATATTTTTTCTCAATATTCTGAAGGTGAATAAAGTTTTGTCCATAAATTCATACCCGAAGAAGCTTGAAATACATTTTCTAGGAGCAGTAGAATATACAAAATATGACAAAGGAATGGTTTTCCACATTATGTAAAGAAGGTACAAAACACCTGTCCTGTTGCACACCTTCAATTTCAGGACTCAGAAGGCAGAGACAGGTGGATCGCTATGAATTTGAGACCACCTTTGTCTACAGAGCGAGTTCCAGGAAAGCTAGGGCTACAGAGAGAAATCCTTTCTTTTAAAAACAAACAAACCAAACTTTCTAGGTAACTGGCTTGAGGATGGTGGCTTTAATAATGCTGAATAAAGTCAATTGAGTATAGTGCGGAAAGGTTTCCTATGCTTTGTGCATACATCCTTAGTGCTATCATGTTTTGTTCCTCTTCCTCCGTGTTACTCTTCCTTCACCCTGCCCAAATAAAGGTTCCCCGCAATGACTGACCAGAAAACTTGAAAGCTTCTTTATGTCTCCACCTATTTTTTCAAAAGGGCCATGATAAATTTAAGTCCTCTCAATAATGTCAAAGGATCAAAAGAGTACAACAATAGGCTGACTCATACCCTGAGAGAATTGAACTTCTCAAACTCCAAATCATAGTTAAAAGTAATATAGACAAACAGATTGTGTAAATCTATCATTGCCTAGAAAATCTCATAAAACAAAGGGGTAATGAATGAAACAAAGTGTCAAGATGCTTTAGGCTCAGTATTGAAAATTTCTATCAATACTGTAAGTTTATTGAAAGAGAAAAAATATGCTTGTCATGTTAAAATGGTGAAATGACAAATTATATGTACCTTCCATTATTTCTTTACTTGCACAAGTAAGAATTTTATAAATAATCTTACAAAGGAGTGAAGAAAACATACTTAAAACTCCTAACATAAGCAGAAGCATATTGAAGTTAACCTTAAGAAAATCAATACATTAAAAAAAAAAACCCACAGTTCTCGCCTAAGTTCATTGACAGAGGCAAAGCATAAAATAATAATAATAATAATAATAATATTAAAAATAACCTGAAATTTTTATTAAAAGAGACAAAAAATGTGGTATACAATCATAATTCTAACACACAGGGAGTAGAGGCCTGATATTCATAGCTCGTGTTAGGCTATGAGACCATGACACAAAAATAATAATCAAAAGAGTTATTCCACAGAAATAATTAGTTTTATCAAGGTAGGTGTACCTTATCTGCCTCAACATAAGCATCAAAATATAGAAGACTATAAATCTGCTAGTATTTTAAAGTTATTAAAAATATTATCCAGCACATAGTAAAAATGGTCATCCTACCAAAAGCAATCTACCAATTCAAATACAATCTACACCAAAATTCCAAAACAGTTCTTTACAGATCATGAAAAGACAATTTTCAGGTTCATATGGAAACATCCACACACAAGAACTCAGGATAATGAAAATAATCCTGAATAATAAATAAACTGCAGGAAATATCACTATCCCCAGTTTAAAGTTGTATTGCAGAGCTATCATAATAAAAACAGCATGGTGTTGGCAAAAAACAGACATGCTGGTCAATTGGAATTGAACTGAGTAACCAGATATAAATCAACACATGCATGAATACCTGATTTTTTAAATAAAGAAGCCAGAAATAAACAGCAGAAAAAAAAAGACAGCATCTTCAAGAAATAATACTGGTCAAATTAGATTGTTGCATATAGAAGAAACAAATACGGATCCACACTTACCACCCTGGCCAAAACTCAACTCCAAATAGATCAAAGACCTAAACATAAAACCAGATACAATGAACCTGAAGAGAAATTGGGGAATAGCCTTGAACTCATTTGGCATAGGAAAACAGTTTCTGATCAGAACACCATTAGGAAAAAGAGTAAGGTGAATAATTAATAAATGGCACCTCATGAAACTGAAAAGCTTTTGTAGGACAAAGAACAACATCACTGGACAAACCAGGAGCATGCAGAATGGGAATAATATCTAAAACACATAAAGAACTTTAAACACTAGATATCAAGAAAACAAATAACATAATTAAAAATGTAGTAGAGACATAAACTTACAACTCTCAAAAGAAGAAACTCAAATGGCTGAGAAAATTTCAGAAATGTTCAATATCCTTAGCAATTTAAAATGCAAATCAGGGAAACGTGGATCAAATCTTTTTTGATGTTTCATCTTATACATGTCAGAATGGCTAAGATTAATAAAATAAGTGACAACTCATGCTGTTAAGGATGTGCAGAAGAGGAACACTTACTTATATATTACTCAAAGGCTATTTCATCTTACAAGGGACTCATATTAAATGCTGATCTATCCACAATAGTCAGGATTGGAAACAACCTAGATATCCATCAACGGAACAATAGATAAAGAAAGTGTAATACAGTTACACAATGGGGTGTTACTGAGGCATTAAAGAGATGCCTTTAATTTAATTAATTAACTCATAAAATTTCAGGTAAATGTATAGAGAAAAATGATAATATGTGAAGTATTCTAGACCCAGAAAAACAAATATCCTATGCATTCATTTATATGTGGATAGTATTTGTTAAGTCAATGATAACCAAGTTACAATCAATAGAAACACAGACATTAGGTATAAAGACTTGGGATAACAGATAAAATTCATTAGGAAATAGAAATAATATATAAATAAAAAGTGGGATGGCCGGAATGAGAGGAACAAGTGAGGAGGGAGAAAGGAGAAAAAGAATATTATTAATTATACTGTGATATTTGGTACATGTATACTTTATACATTATAAAAGTTTATTAGGTTTTATATATATATATATATGTATATATATACATATATATTTCTTCCATTTAAAAAAATTAAATATGTAAACTTCCTTATGGAAACCTATTCTCATAGAAAGAAGTAACTTAAAATACATACATTTTTCTTTCATTATACATATGAAAGAGTTCTAAATGGATTTTTTTCTCAGTAATGAGGAGAAAAAGCCTCAGCTATATATCTCTTACCACCAAATGAAACCACCAGTGCCAGAATATGGACTACATCTCATTGATCTGTTGGCCAAAGGAACACTATAGAAACCTTCAAACAACCCAGGTTATTGCTAATGATACTAGCTGCTTTTCCAGAAACTTACAGGTAGGCCTTATTGCTGAAAACAACAAAAACTCACAGAATGTGGATAAGTCAAGGTGATGCCTACTTAGAGACTTCACACCTGCCAATTAATGTCCATAGTACTTGCAGGAATTCTATACTTTATCAAAGGAGAAAGGTAAACACCAATGCACCCACAAATTCTTTGATCAACAATGGTGAGCTTCCTGCATGATAGTGCTGGTGTAATAGTAGCACAGACATTTTGAGAGTAACTTATCACTGGCTTATTGGATTAAATACCTACACTGTGAGATAGAACTTATGCTGGACACTGCTCTTGCTTCCAAGAATCTGGGCCAGGGACCTAGGAGAAAAGTAAAACCATAGCAATAAGAAAACATTTAATGACATTCTTCTATACTCATAGATCAATGTCTTAATCAGCCATCATCAGAGAAGCTTCCACTTGCAGTAGATATAAACAAACACAAAGACTCACAACTATGCAATGTGCATAGAGTGAGACACCTTGGACAATCAGCTCTAAATGAGACATCTCCAGTAAGTCCCTCTCCTCAAGCTTCAGGGGAAATTTGCTGAAGAGATGGCCGAAGATTGTAATGATCAGTGGGAATGGAAGTCTCCTAGGAAACAAGGCCTTTTGGCACAATAGAACTGATTTACATATAAACTCACAGAGACTGTGGCAGTATGCACAGGACCTGCAGAGACCTAAGCCAGATAGCATTCAAGTGCTGTGTTGGAGAAGTTTACACAAGAACCCATCTCCAACCCAGAAGCTATCTCTAATTGATTAATACTTACAAGGGAAAAAATTAGTTTTTTGACCCATTGGAGTCTCACTTCGTATACAAATCTCTATTATATGCCCAACCTGTAGATGACCCACACAAAATGAATTGCATGTAATTTATCTATCATCTATCTATCTATCTATCATCTATCTATCTATCTATCTATTATTTTTTCTCATAATGCTTTGTCTGTTTTTTTTTTGTTTGTTTACCTTACATGTCTTTTCCTTATATATTATGGTTCCTGATTTTGTGTGTGTGTTTAACATGATTTATTTATTGATTCTTTGGAAATTTCACATCATGCACCCTAATTCCCCTGACTTCGTAGTCCTGTCATATCTACCCTTCACCCCTGCAGTGCCCCCAAACAGAAAATTAAAAACAAATCAAACAGAAACAAAGCAAGCAAACAAACAAAAGTTACATGAATAAATAATAATAAATAAATAAATAAATAAATAAATAAATAAATAAATGTAAGTAAATAAGTAACCTCTTTGCTCCTTCATCTTGCCTGACTCTTCAACACTTCATTATTTGTCCTGATGGCATTAGAAGAGGTGTGTCACATTGTGTACCATTTTTCCCACTCATCTTTACTAGCAAGTGCTCATTGCAATGAGTCATTGATCTGGTTCGTCGCCTCTGATTTCTGATAAATGATCATCACCGGATCCTCACCAAAAATCCTCTGAGATATCCTACAGTTGCCCTGAATCATGGAGACCCTGCAGCCACTCCTAGTCATGGAGATCCTGTGCATATCAACACTAGTATTTTCAGGAGCTCCAGCAGTCCCTAGATGGGATAAATGTTAGGGTGGGACAACCCAAGGCCTGGATGTGGGCCTGAGTGGTAGCTGAGCTGGTCAGGCTAGGACACTGCACCTACCCGCTTCAGGTAGAGGTGCAGCGTTTGCCACCGCCCCTATGCCCACGCCATTAGGATCAGTCTTCATCCCCTGGTGGTGAGGGGAGGGGGCCATCTCACCCAAGTGCTGCAGGGGTGGCAGTGTTTTCCTCTAGACTTCGGAGGGCAACCTTTTGAGACTCTACACCAGTGTGATTATGAATTACATTTACAGAACCACTTGACACAGCATTTCTTATTGTTAGACAGACACATTTACATGCCAGTGTAACTTTAAGTTTAAGAACACATTTTAATAATGTATTGTTATTCCAGTATTCGTACTGTTACCTTTCAGTCAAAACAACTCTTAAAAGTTCCAGTCCTGGAACCGGTAGCTAGTTTTGTTTTCTTACTATTTTTGGAATAGCTTAATATTGTTAAGAAAAATGGTACAGAGGCTGACAGTGATGTTTTGGTTCACTTTATCATATGTATTAGTTTTATATCATATCTGATATCCTAAGAACTGTGTGTTTAACTCTTTGTCAGCGGATTGCTAAGCCACTGACATTTCAGCATGAGTAATTTGAAGAATACCACATGACCACAAAATGAACTGTACACACCATGTATTGATACATCTGCCAATTGGTCCAGATTTAAATATAATCAATAAGGAAAGGAGAAGCATCTGAGCAAGTGAGAAAAAAAAACAACAGAGTTATATAATCATTTAAAAATACATGTAAAGTAGTTGCAAACACTCAGAGTAATGTACCCAATTTTCTTGGTGAAATAGTAATAGGAATAGGAAGAAGCAGAATGCTAGAGAGGTCCTCAGAAATCCACAAAGATACTTCCACAGACTACTGGCAATGGTTGAGAGAGTGGTTGAACTGACCTACTTTGGTGATCAGATGGCTGAACACCCTAACAGCCATGATAGAACTCTCATCCAGTGACTGGTGAAAGCAGATGCAGAGATCCACAGCCAAACCCCAGGTGGAGCTCCAGGAGTCCAATTGGCAAGAGAGAGAGGAAGGATTATATGAGCAAGAGATATCAAGACCATGATTGGAAAAAGCACAGGGACAAATAGCTAAACTAGTGGAAACACATGAACTGTGGACCAATGGCTGAGGAGCCCCCATGAAACTGGACCGGGTTCTCTGGATAAGTGAGACAGTTGATGATATTGAACTGTTTGGGAGGCCCCCAGGCAGTGGAACCTGGACCTGTCCTTGATGGATAAGCTGTTTTTTGGAACCTAGGGCCTATGCTGAGACACTTTGCTCAACCTTGGTGCAGGGAGGAGGGGACTGGACCTGCCTAAACTGAATCTACCAGACTGGGCTGAATCCCCAGGAGAGACCTTGCCCTGGAGGAAGTGGGAATGGGGGGGTGCATTGGGGGTAGGGCTAGGGGGTGGGAGGAGAGAAGACAGGGGAATCTGTGGCTGATATGTAAAATTAAATTAATTATAAAATAAAAATGTTTTCAAAAATATGAGTGTTATATTCTGTTTTGTTCAATCCTAGTCCACCTATTTCTGGTATTAAAAAATTGGTTAACAAATAATAGCAAACATTGACTCCCCCCCTCACCCATTTCTTATTTCATGTCAATGTATCTTATTCACTATTATAGTTATATTAAAATTCTTCTAACATAAACATACATACACACACACAACAACAACAACAACAACCCAACTCTTAACTAACAAAGAATAAAATTACTCCTTCAAACTCCTTTTGATTGAAATTGAAAATAAAATGTAATTTTTTTCTGGTAGAGACATTAGAGGACAAGTCATTATAGACCACATTTCCAAAGAAAGTACAGTGAAAGATAATAATTACAAATAGATACACAAAATACCTTTATTGATTCTTCTATCAACATATGGCATAATCCTTTTTGTGAAAATGGAATAAAAAATAAGGTAACAGAGCAATTTTTTAATTATACTATATTATAATCTAAAATTGATCTACTGTATATAAGAAAGTATATGTAGCCTTTTAGAAAAAGATAATTTCTAAATGTAAAATTATTGTTTGCAAGATGGTGTATTTTCCTTGCTATAATATCTTGTGAAAATTATAATACAAGAATGGCAAATGGGCAGGGGAGTGGTAATGCACGCTTTTAATCCCAGCACTTGGGAGGCAGAGGCAGGTGGATCTCTGTGAGTTCGAGGTCAGCCTGGTCTACAGAGCGAGATCCAGGGAAGGCACCAAAACAACACAGAGAAACTCTGTCTCCAAAAACAAAACA
Source organism: Peromyscus maniculatus bairdii (assembly GCF_049852395.1). Classification (NCBI taxonomy): domain Eukaryota; kingdom Metazoa; phylum Chordata; class Mammalia; order Rodentia; family Cricetidae; genus Peromyscus; species Peromyscus maniculatus. Next base: position 5,413,997 of record NC_134867.1, read on the forward strand.
AAAAAACAAAAAAAAAATTGCAAATGATAGCAAGTTTATCACAGGAAATATTTGAATAATTATAAAAGGCAAAAAAGTTCTTTGTACTGTGTGTCTAGAAATTTTGGAGAAATTTGTTCCTCAATGATGCTAAGCCAAAAAAAAGAGTATAGTATTTATATGTTGTTTTTTATTTATTTGTATTATATGTTTAAACTTTTAAGTAATAGAATGTTTTCAGGGATAAAATATCAGTTAAGTTATAATTTTTTGTAAGATATCTAGTCATCCTCACAAAGTAAATTAACAGGAGGGTTTAAATATCCAACCTAAACATTAGGAAAAATGAAAAACCTTTGTGGAAAATTCATTATAAAAGAATTGCTATATCATAGTATTTTTTAAGAGGTTTGAAACTACGTCTCAATTGATAAAATCAGTTTCCTGCCTATGATGGACAGTGAAAAATATATGATTTTCATTTCATATGGTGTTTATCTAAATTTGTCTAATCATGTTTAACTCAACAGGAAAGAGTGTTGTTCAATGCACTACTATGGCAATCGGTATTACGAATATCTTTCATGCATGCATGCATCTTGCTGGGTAAAATCACAGAGATACCACATGATTAGAGCTGTCAACCTTATGGGTTCTTTTGAATTTATAATTTTCCCTTTTTAACTTGACAAGTGATGATTCTTTTACATATCCTTAAGACATTGCTGAAAATATTTATATATTAACAAAATCCCACACTCCCCCACACATTTCACAAATGATGAGTACACAAGAGTGAAAGCATGTTTGAAGTCACACATCACAGAAGTTGATTCATCTCTCAGCCCTTGTCTTGACAGGTGCTGATGGTTTGTTAGCTATCTTGGTAACTGCTGCAAGCTGTCACATAGACTTCCAATTAATACATATCTGTTACAGGCCAGCAGCTCGAACAAATGCAAAACTACAACATATTTCTTCAAATTTCACTGATCAGGTGTTGCTATGGTTTCTGGTTTAGCAAAAATGTCACACGGCCCATGTTGACAGGCATATTGTCAATTATTAGCCTTACATATTCTGCTCATTGAGAAGGGCTTTCCACATAATGACAGGACTCTGGCCTTCAGAGAAATGAATTTAAAAAATGCAGGGATAAATCAGTAAACATTTTCCCGTACTCTACATGGCTAGATAAGTATGAAAGTTGATTTTTGAAAAATTCTTGCTTTTTATATATTATACGTTTTGGCTTTTTTTTTTTTGATTTTTCATTGTTTCCTTTCGTTTTGAAATTATAATACAATTCCCATTATTTATCTCTTTTCTTTCACATCTCTAAACATTTCCATGTTTCTCTTTCCTCACCCATGCTTATTCCTGCTTTATTCACTATAGCTAGGAAATGGAAATACCCAAAATGTCCTACAACTTATGTATGGATAATAAAAATGTGGTACATTTATACTATGGCATACTATCCAGTTGTAAAAAAAATGAAATCATGAAATTTAAAGGTAAGTGAGTGGAATTATAAAATATCATAATGAGAGAGTTTATCCAGAGAAACATCACATGCTCTCTCTCTTCTGAGACTCTAACTCCCAAATTTCAGATGTGATTGACATCAGAAACCAAAAAAATTCTTCTATTTGAAACCCTGGCCTTTGAGGAATTTTTCAAATTTTCCCAAATTAATTATAACTACTCATTTAAGAACATTAAGATAGGACTAAAGAGACAGCTCAATAGTTAAGAGGATACATTGTTCTTCCAGAGGACCAGAGTTTGATTCCAAACACACATGTCAGATGTCTCATAATTGCACATAATTCCACTGCCAGAGGATCTGACAAACTTTAGTGGTCTCCATGGCTATACACAGACAGAGCTACAGAAAGACCGGCAGACACAGACACAGAAGGACACAGACAAACAAACCTGCACACACACACAAACACTCATGCACACGTGCGCACACACACACACACACACACACACACACACACACACATGCTCTCACACACACACATGCTCACACACACATGCATGCACACACATGCACACACACGCGCGCACACACATACACATGCTCACACACACACATGCTCACAGACACACGCACACACACACACATGCTCACACACACATACACATACATAAAAGGAATCAGTTAAAAACATTAAGATATATTAAGACACTGAAGCTATCAACTATCATGAATTCAAAATTAACTAAAGTGACTGGGACTAAATAACCTCAAGAATAAAGTTTCATTTTTTTTTAAAGATTTACAAGGATTGTCTTCAGACAGATTATATATGCAGATCTATTTTCTATCTATTTATGCACACACAATTTCAGCATTTTTAATGAGCAGATTATTTCATAAAAGTTCTTACATCACAGTTAGTAGTAAGCTAGTTTCTTTATGTCCAATTCAGGAATAACTGGTTAAAATCCTTAAAATTATAATGAAGAGGTCTAAGGAAAGACTTAAGTAAAGATGACAGTCTTTGTGTTGATTTTAAAAATAATTATTTCTTTTATTAATTGTGCTGAAAGGTCACCAAAGTCTGTAATGGATTGTGTTGGCACATTTATGTCATTAGCCAATGGAGAAAGAATGGTTTGATTTGCTGCAAAACAAGAGAAACTCAGTTTGATGGACAGAGCAATATTAATTAAATTTGTCTTCCCTAAGTGTCAGAATCAGCAGATAAGCACAAATGACTCTGATGGAGAATAGCATTTAACAAGTTCTGTCTATTATGCTTCCTAAGAATGTGAGACTATGAAAGATAATGTCTAGCTGCCTGTATAGTTTGGTAATTGACAATATTTTCTTAGACAAATACATTGAAGTGGAAGAATACATTGAACATGAAACAGAAATAAGATAGAGGAGAAAAGGTCATATGAGAAAAGTGAATCTGAGCAAATTATGAATGTAGATAATTTTAATTAAGAAGAGTGATACTGTGCTTTGTTCTCCCTGAAACTCTTCTGTAGTTTGTGTAATAAAGTGAACTTTACTCAAGTGGTGGACAGCTTAGAGGCCTGTGTGCTATGTCTCATTTCTTCTTTTATCAATATTTTAAGGCAATACCATATGATAAGCCCCATATATAACACTGTGTGTCAAATGGCATCAGAATCTATAGAGCAGCTCTATTCATTTATCAACAAGTGGCATATATTCACTTCCATCCTATGCATTTTGGAAGGGTGGATCAGTGCTATAATTTGAATGTCAAACTTTAATGTTGAAATTTTAAGAGGTATTGAGAATTTAGACCGAGTGTTAACTTTAAAAATATGTTTCCTTTGTACTTTGAGACCATAACATTCTTACTTCCATGATACTTTCCCTCCTTCCATCATGACCCTAAGCATGACCAAAACATGAAAAACAGCAGTAGGTGTGCTGACTTGGACTAGGGAAAAGCCCAATATTGTCAAATTTTAAGCATTGTTAGATGATCAGTGTCCTGCTTTCTTGAATAGGTGAATTCATTCATGGGAAAATGGATACATGCACTGATGAGTCATTGGGAAAGTGAGTTACTTACAAAAGTAAATATCCCTAGGTTCTATCCCTAGATTTCTGTGTATTAACCTTTAATGTCTTTAAACCTTTTTGTAATGGCTTGAAGTTTCTCAAAAGAAGAAATCCTTCAACTATGAGATTCACAGTGTCATGAACTGTAATATATTCAAAATAATCAAGTCTGATATTAAAGCATGATAAAATTAATAATAAGAAAATAAAACAAAAAAGGTAAAAATCTATGTTGTACTACAGAGAGGAAAATAGTGTTTATGTTTATAAGCAATAATGGAGAATGTTAACTGGTCTGTGGGAAAACTTACCAGTGGTCACATCTTCAAAGAATGATATTCCATTTCTTGTCCATTGTCCATGGACAACCAATATCTCCTCAGTATGAAATGGTGCCTTAACAACATGACCCCAACTGTGCCTAAATTTTGGCTTGATCATTTATAGGTAAACACAACTTATGTGATTTCATGAGGTCAGTAGCCATATCCAAAAGACAACATCTTACAGCCCTTTCTTAATTGTCTTTCTGATGTTTTTCTGCCTTCCAAGGTGTTCCCTGAGCCTTACAGATTTGGGATATAGAAACAGATACTCCTTTAGGGATGAACACTCAGTCTTTTCTTTGGCCGGTAATCTATTTGGCACCTATGAATTAACTACAGCCCACTACAGATAAAAGATTCTCTCGTCTCCCTCATTCCAAATTTGATGAAAAAATTCCTTAAATGTATTGGAATTTAAATCAATGTGAATAATAGGTACTTGGTGGTAAGTAAGGAAAACTGATAATTGTAGCTAGAGTTTTCCGCCTTGCCCACAGTCAGGACAAATCTTTGTCACCCGCCAGTCCCACAGCCGCTCAGACCCAACCAAGTAAACACAGAGACTTATATTGCTTACAAACTGTGTGGCCATGGCAGGCTTCTTGATATCTGTTCTTGTAACTTAAATTAATCCATTTCCATAAATCTATACCTTGCCACGTGGCTGGTGGCTTACCGGCGTCTTCACATGCTGCTGGTCATGGCTGCGGCTGCAGTGTCTCCCCGCCTCAGCCTTCTGCTTCCCAGAATTCTCCTCTCTCCTTGTCCCACCTACTTCCTGCCTGGCCACTGGCCAACCAGTGTTTTATTTATTGACCAATCAGAGCAATTTGACATACAGACCGTCCCACAGCACTTCCCCTTTCTTTTTTTTAAAAGGAAGGTTTTAACTTTTACACATCTCCAAAGTCAGCTTGGTATATTTGGGAATTTGGGCGTAGCTTCTCTTACTACTTCCTGCTGGAGGGGGGCGCTGTATCTTATGGGCACACAAAGAAAATTTTAGGATCATGGAGTAGTCCGTGAGACTGTATTGTCTGAGCCAGTTGCCTTGAAACGATTCTGGATGTTGGATCATCTGGGCCATGGTGTCATCAGAGACCTTTCAGGTGGTCTTGGCTGGTCAAACCTGATGTATCTTAATCTGGAACAAATCCATAGCCTCTGGCTTTCTGTAGAAACAAAAACAGAGCCTCCTTTCCAAAGCAACATATCCTTATATCCAAATTTTGAAGTCAAGGTACCTTTAAAATACACATTTTTGCATAACTCAACAGCTTTTGCAATCAAATGTTTTTCTTTAGTTACAAATATCAAAGAGAACATAATCCAGATTCTCTGTGTGGTAGCCATCTTTACATGGCTTATTTTTTATATTACCTTGAGCCTATTGCTTAAACTGCAGCCTTTTAAGCCTGAAACGGTGCTGCGGCTGCTGGCTCCGCCCGCTTCAGCTTCCCAACATGGCGGTGGTACCTTTTCCGCCAGCTCTGGGAGCCATCCTGGGTCTATGCTTTTATCCAAGCAGTGTGTAGCCCAGAAACCTCTTTTTGTTTTGTACTAGCAAAGGCTAAATCCACCATGCAGCTTAATGTGCCACCTGCAGAGGCCTCATTCCCGCCATACTGCAGATCAAGCTCTCACGCTAGGAACCCGCCAGTAGCTCAAACCGGCAGGCTGCCGCTCCTTTGAGAGAGACAATTAGGAAGCTGTTTTTAGCTCCATTTTAGAATCTTTTCTCAGGTTTTAGGTAGAAACTCTTGCCAACACGTTGGGCGCCATTTGTAGCTAGAGTTTTCCGCCTTGCCCACAGTCAGGACAAATCTTTGTCACCCGCCAGTCCCACAGCCGCTCAGACCCAACCAAGTAAACACAGAGACTTATATTGCTTACAAACTGTGTGGCCATGGCAGGCTTCTTGATATCTGTTCTTGTAACTTAAATTAATCCATTTCCATAAATCTATACCTTGCCACGTGGCTGGTGGCTTACTGGCGTCTTCACATGCTGCTGGTCATGGCTGCGGCTGCAGTGTCTCCCCGCCTCAGCCTTCTGCTTCCCAGAATTCTCCTCTCTCCTTGTCCCACCTACTTCCTGCCTGGCCACTGGCCAACCAGTGTTTTATTTATTGACCAATCAGAGCAATTTGACATACAGACCGTCCCACAGCAGATAATCTTTCTTTTAAAAATTAGGATCTAAGCCAGGCAGTGGTGGCACAATCGTTTAATCCCAGCAGTCAGGCAGAAACAGGTGATTTCCAAGTTGAGGCAATCCTGGTCAGCAAAGCAAGTTCTAGGATAGCCAGGGCTACATGAGACACTCTGTGCCTCAAAACAAAACCAAGCAATAAGTAATACACAACAAAACAAAACACCTAAATCTATAGCATAGTAGCTCATAATATTAATCTACTGTACTTTTCACCCACATGCCATACACTTGTTTCTATGGATTTTTCATTGTTATTTCCTCCTTTTAAAATTCTTGCTTAGGTATTTTGAAATATGTAAATTCATGTTTAAAATAATTACTAATTAATTAATTCAAACATACACACCAAATCTAAGATCAGGAGAGGGGAAGATACAGTACAAGGATTAGAGGAACCAGCAGGGAAAGATTTAAAACCTCCCTTTTCCACATGCCAGAACCTTATAGAACATCAGTGCTGCAGAGAACTGTAAATACTCCTTCTTTCTCATGCAGAAATGAGCGAGCGTGCTAGAATTTGAACGGTCCAAGAACTTCAGTTTCAATTCAGAACATCTGTGCCAATAATTAGCTATGAATATTTGCTTTTCAAAAATATATTATTTCATCTCTATTTTGGCATGTACATCACATGATGGATTTTCTTGTCTGCATGTTGCTAGGTTTTAGGATTGTTGTGTGCGGTTTTCTACTCAGTATAGTATAATGTATTTCTTATTGCACATTTTGCTCCATTTAATACACTTGTTCTTATGGATGTTTCTCTTTATCATATTGTCAATTCCTGTTCCTCTTTATCTTGTTGTCATTTACCTTTAAAATTGTGATTAAGTAGTTTTTTAAAAAATATTTAAATCGGAAAAAAATGGGTGTTTAAAATAAATTTTTTATGGAAGGAATATCACATGTAATTTTGCCCCAGTCTAGATCACTTTTGTTGTTCACAGGTGAATATTCTCTTCGAGATAGTCCTTAACAAAAAAGCTGGTGATGAGTTCAAATTTGTAGAACAACTTTGGGGATTTGGAGAAATGCCCATATCACCCTAGTAAAGCATAGTACTGTGTTCGCAGAATGCCATCCTTCTCAAAAGCTCACATTTCGCTCACAACATTAAGGACTTTTGCTTTCACATCTCATCCAAACTCTCTTGGGGCAGGTCCATCAGAGCAATAGCAGAAATTTCAGCAGAAACTTTATCCAGGAGGACTTTGAAAGATGCAATTGAAGTACTGAAAAACAACAACTACCAACCCAGACTATTAACGAAACATAGCTATCTGTCATAGTAAAAGGAGAAGTAGAAAACCTCCAAGATTAAAAATAGGCTAAAGGAATTTATGACCACCTGGGTACTTCTATATAGGATAGTTGGAGGGATTGTGTGGGATGTCTTTCTGTACACTGTGAATATGTGCTACTCTGGTTAATAAAGAAAGCTTTATTGGCCTGTGGAAAGGCAGCCTAGAGGCAGGCAGGAAATACAAGCAGATAGACAGGAAGAGGAAAGGCAGAGGCGGAGGAGATGCCATCCCACCATCCAGAGAGCAGCATGTAATGATACAGAGGTAAAGCCACTGAACATGTGGTGACATAAATATTAATAGAAATTGGATAAGTTTAGATATAAGAGCTAGCTAGCAAGAAGCTTGAGTTATAGGTCATGGTTATACAGTTCGTAATTAATATAAGCCTCTGTGTGTTTATTTGGGTCTGAGCAGCTGTGGGACTGGGCAGGAGACAGGAAAACTTTCAGCTGCAGAGGGATCCTTATTTAAGCCAAAAAATCTATCCAGGAGGTCACACACACACACACACACACAAAAAAAAAAAAACAAAGAGGAAACCATGCTGAAATAATAACTAAGTAAGTAAGAAAGAAAAGTACAAATATCACAAAACTGATAAAAATCAGTAAACATATTTCAGTAATAATTTTAAATGATCATAGTATCAGTTTCTCATTCAAAAGGTAACAGACTTGTAAATTGGATAAAAATCAGGAACCATTTCTTTGTTACCTCCAAGAAATACACCTTTATAAAACACAACAACTAAACTCAGGTTAAAGAATCAAAAATATATTTCAAGCAAATCTTCCCAGGAAACAAACACGTGAGTTTGTTCTGACATCTGACAAAACAGGCTTACAACAAAATTAATGGAAGAGCACAAAGAAGGTGACTTTATCTCATTAAGTGATCAATCTATAAGCAGGTCTCAAGGCATATGGAGAGAGGGATGGGGAGTGTTAGAATATATGTGATTTAAGAAAGATATGTGATGAGAATATATGAGATATGAGAAAAGTGGGAGACTATCTGGTTTGACAGGGTAGGCAGGGATGTGATGAGAAGATGAAGGAGAGGAGAAGAGAGAAAGATGTTAATCCAAATCAAGGATACATGAGAACACTTACATTTGTGACAATCAACATCATGAGTTAAATTTAAAAACTGAGTACGGAGTCTGGTAAAAAACAGCAGTGTTACTAGTACACTTTCCAATTTTCTGTGGGGGATACTTTCTATACTCTCCTTTATTTATTATTATTTAATTTTTTGATGCAAGTTATCAATATCTAGGAATTAATTTTGCCACACAGGATGGCCTTAAAATCAGCCTAACACTATTTTCATGGCCCCCAGAGTTTTGGGGCTACAGGCAAATCACACTGCCTAGCTTGTAATCTTGTTTTCTTTAATTATGACACTTCATGTATCAATATCAAGTGATATTGATTTATACTCTGTGCAAACTAAAGTAGAATGATACCAGAAATATTCTTCGTGTATTATTTACTTCTTTAGAGACTGATGCTTTTCTATTATTAAGAATGAACTATCTGTCGCATGTTTATAAAAGCCCCTCCTATTTCACATTACTCTCTATTCTCTAACTCTGAGATCAGCATTGCTCACCCCCTTATCTCTTTTCTGTCTTAGAAGTGTCATCTTCCCAAAAAAGCCTAGGCAGATTATCTCAACACAATTGAAAACTATCAATTTCCAGAAACAGTTAAAAACCCATTTAGGTTATTCTGTTTTCAATAGGACAATGTCAATATGGTATGGAATAGAATTTAATTATCTACCACATTTATGGTTAATGTTCAGTACTAGAATGTAAGTTCTGCACACTGGGATTTTTTTCTCTATCTTTTCAATGTCACTTAGAATGATACTTAGTAAAATTTGAACAGGTCATTTTTTGAGTTTGTAGGTCATCCATTCAGCTTTTATAATCCATGGAAGATTAGGGGAGAGAATGATTTTGTCAAAGATAATTAAAAAGAGTGTGAAAAATTCAGTATTGTGGTTGCTGCTGTGATGTTTCTGCATTTAATGCTTTAACTTTACCACACTCAAATTAATAATTTTAAGTATTTGTTTGTCTACTCTGATGTATTACTAGTTCATAATGTTGCATCAATTATTTGCTTCATTGGTTTCAAATAATTAATCCTATGGTAGTATATTTGGTCATTGGATATAGGTTATTATCATATTCTAGGAATAAGTAATAAAATGCTACTGGCATATATCTTATTGATAAATTTTGTATTGTGAAGCTAATAATAGCTATAAATATGAATTTCATGTACTTTTGTTTTATAAATTTTGATTATACATTACAAAAATCAATACAAATTAAAATAGATAATTCATGATAGGAGAAAAGTTTTGCATCTTCTTAGAACACCCTAAATTCTAGTTTAAAAAATTACCCTTCATTTTCAGTAAAATCAATCACCTTATTATTAAAACTACCATGAAACTTATTTCTTTGTACTCAGTAATCATCTTTTATTATACTCATTTTTAATGATAATATATTGCCAGTTACTTCTTGGCAAATATGTAGGTTTATGTATTCTTTACATAATGCTATATTTTATCATAATAAAAAATTAATAAATACATTTTTAAAAGTAAAGGAACAAAATAAAAGCTAGTTTTATTGAATGAAATTTTTTTCTATTTTAAATGATGACTAGCATCTTTTATCCTATGTGCTATACTTTTCAAACAATGCAAAGTTGAATTTTTTAAGTGAGCATTTCTATAAAGTGGAAGTGCTAGATCTAATCAAATAGCTGAAGGAAGACTTGTGTCCTGACTGTTACAAGGAAAGAATCACAAATGAGGCCAGTGTTGCCCTAAGCCTTAGTGTTTGTTTGGCTGTTGCAGAGAAGCTTGGGAAATCTTTCCCTGGGTAAAAAATCTTGAGAAATCCCTTGTACTCTTGGAGGTTTTACAGTATGGATAAGTCAGGATTTTGGAGGAAGTTACAACACTTTACATTCTTTAAACTTGTAAGAACTTAAACTTTTCAAATTATTAAATCACTAAATTTTTTCAGTAGTTAACTTTAATAGCTTACTTGGAAACATTGGCAATCAAAGAGAAAATCTAAAGTGTTTTAAAATATATTTCTTTTCTCAGGTGATCAGAATCATTATCATGTGTAAGTTTGTGTGTCTGTGTGTCTTTGGGTGTATGTGTGAGGATGTGCATATTAATCAAGTATGTATTGGAAAAGAGTGTACAGGAAGCAAAAATTGGCTCAATGTGTAAAAGAATATTAAAATACAAAGTTTATAGGTATAAGGGGAGTGGTTAATCTGAGAGCAGTTGAGAGAGGAAATAAATGTTCAAAATACAATGTATGAAATTCTGAAAAATTAATAAAAATATTGAAAAATGTATTTCTTTTATCTTGAGATTATAACATAATTTTGTGTTTTCCTTCCCTTTCCCCATTCAAAACTCTTCCATAATCCCTTTGTTCTCTCTTTCTAATGCATGGTCCTTTTTCCCATTAATTGTTTTTACATTCACATAAAGATATATAATAAAAATTTAATATGATACATGTACTATGTTTTTGTTCCTACTTACATATTTACAACTTGTTCAGTCTTTATAATGTTGCTTTCATGTGCATGTACAGGCCTGATCAGTAAGTTGATAGCCGAATTCATGTGCCTTTCCCTGGGAAAGGCTAATTCTCCAGCTCTGAGAATTTGTAATTCCCTGTTCTTTCTGTTACAACCGAGGCATCCTGACGCTCCCTTGTCCATATTAGCATGTTATTTGCTTTTGTCTTTGTTGAACCCATGTTTAGAGAGTAATGATGGTGAGATACTCTGGATACGGGTTCTGACATTTCTGGGAGCCATAAATGCATAGCCTTGTCCCTGTCCTTCTTGTTGATACAGTCTATCTGACACTATGTCCACAATGATCTCTGAGCTTTACAAAGAAAACTGTATTGAAAGGATTAATTTCAAAATAAAAGGTTCAATAAATCTCATTGTCATAATCTGAACGAAGGATAGCTTTAGGAGCATATTTTCAAACTCAAAAGTGAGAAACTGAGGCCAGAGACATGGTTCAGAAAAAAAGACTGCTAGTTCTTCCTCAGGACCAGAGTTCAAGACCCAGAAAATATACTGGGCATCTAAAATCCACCCGAAACTCCAGCTCCATGAAAACCAATACCCTCTTGTGGCATCTGTGGGAACCTCTGCAAATGTACACTACATGTACATACATGTTGGGGAATAATATTGTTACATTTGTTTATGCTGCATTTGTTTAACTCTGTGAAGCTATGTTACTGTGCTTGTCTAAAACCCTTGAAGGTTCAATAAAAAGCTGAGCTGCCAATTGCAAGGCAGGAGAAAGGATAGGTGGGCCTGGCAGGCAGAGAAGATAAATAGAAGGAGAAATCTGGGAGAAAAAGGAGAAGTAGCCAGAGAAGGAGGAAGACTCCAGGGGCTAGCCACACCGCTATACAGCCAGACATGAAGTAAGAGTAAGATTTACAGAAATAAGAGAATAGGAAAATCTGAAGCAAAAGACAGGATAATTTAAAGTTAAGGAAAGCTGACAACACACAAGCCAGGCTGAGACTGGGCGTTCATAATGAAGAAGAATCCTGTGAGCCAACTTAGAGCCACATGGGCAAGATCCAGGTGTAGGTTAGTAGTTTAAAGGTTTGCACATAGGGTCAAAAAAGGCTGAAGATCCTGTATGTTATTGTACTGATTTTGAATTTTTCTGAGGAATTTGTTGAGAAGCACAAGACAGCTGCTAGGACACATGGGATTGTGAAATGGACGCTAAATTGAACAACCTAGATACTTTAGAAACACCTTAACTTTAAAAGAAGTAATAAAAATATATTTGTCAAATGGAAATAAAAAATGCTTTGGAATTTTGTTCCCACACGAGATGAGAGGCTGTGGATTCCTTCAAGGTTGATTTGTATCAAGTTTGATTAGGGAAGACCTCCTGAAATTTGACAGGTGATATCTATCAACAAAGGTTATTGCTGGTCTTTCTGGGACTTGGTCGCTATTACAAAATTTTCACAGGGACCCCTAAAGATGCCTTCACCCACAGCAAGCAGGAAGCAGTTTAAAGAAAATTATGCCCACATTCATAAGAGTTGTGGGTGATGGGTTGTTTTTGGTTATTTCGTGGGTTATGGATGTTTGTTATCATTTAGGGGGAATACAGTATATTAATATAAATTTAAAGTTGTTTTTGTTACACTGTACATATGTTTCTACTCTTGTTTAAAATATTTTTGTATATTGATAAAAATTTAAGGTTATTTTTGTTACAACATATTGTATATATGTTTATTTCTTGTTTAAGGCATTGTACCTATGTTGTTTATTTAAAAATGTAAGGTAAAATTCTAATTTTTGAAAGCTGTTATTATAACTATATAGGATATTCAGGAAATATAGGTTAACGGCTAGTCATTTATAACAATCAAATTTATAGATATGTTAGATATGCTTTTCAGATCATATATAGATATATTTTAATTAGTTAGATGGTCTTTAAACCTTTCAAAGACCCACAGAATATGGCATTTAAAATGTTTTGTTAACTTGGGGTTTTCAGGACAATGAAACACATCTGCTCCTGACACCACCAATTTACTTCACAGATGATGTGCAATGAAGAAACTCCTTATAGAATTCCCTTTCAATGTGGCAGTGTTAGGCACTGGGCAAAGAAACTTTTCTTGCCTTTTGCTGCTGACAATGTACTGTGAAGACTTGTAGACATAACCAACTGCCTTATTAAATAAGAAACACAGAGCCAATACAGAGATGAAAGCCAAGAGGACAGAGCAATAGCTAAGACCTAAAAACCTTACCCTTCACTGTCACTGTACCTCTCCAAAAAGAGACCTACTTCCTGTGTCTGTCTTTTTTTATAGAGTTTCGGTTCTGCCTTCTCATTGGTTGTAAACCAAACCACATGACTTCCTAGTCACTGCCTGACTGTACAGACCTCCAGGTCTTCTATGGTTGGTATTGAGATTGAAGGTATGTGTCTCCAATGCTGGCTGTATCCTTGAACACACAGAGATCTACCCAGCTCTGCCTACCAAGTGCTGGGATTAAAGCGTGCACCACAACCGCCTAGCTTTTGCTATGGCTTGCTAATTGTACTGACACTGGGCAACTTTATTTATTAACATACAAATCACATTTCAGTACAAATAAAATATCACTATATTTCCCCTTTTCTATTTTAATAAAAAGAATAAAGTTTATAACTAACATAAGAAAAACAATATACAAAAGTACAATAACTATATACAATATATACAAGTAATAAATACCTAAACAATGTCTAGTCCATTTGTATTTGACAAATTCAGAGAAAATAATTCCATTATATCCTATTTTTGTAAGTCCAAAATGTACCTAATTCACTTTCTATCCTAACTAATCTTCAAATATAACTAAATAATCTTCAAATATAACTAAATAATCTTCAACTAACTAACAATCTTCAACTCCTTCAGAGACCCAAGAAGGAAATAATATTACCAAATAAAAAATAAAAACAGGAAGTGCATGCAAGCAGCCTCCAAGAAAAAAAATGTGAGTTGACAGGAACAGCCAGCTGCCTGGACAGTCACCTGAGGTTTCTCCTCAGTGTTGGGGCATCATCTTCAGCCTATAGGCTTAGCGTATCTGACAGACTCAGTTGTGAAGTGGGATGTACACAAGGTCAATAGTTCAACCTCACATTGGGTGAGAGCAGTCCATGTACCAGAAACACCTGAATTCCACTAGTGTCATGTCATGATTCAGGATTTTAAATTCTGGAATTTGTCGATGTTTTATTTTATTTTTTTAATTCAGCTGTCCATTCTTCTTGGCTATGTGTGTGTGTGTGTGGCTTCATCTCAGCATCCCATTCTTCTTCAAATCCTTCTACTAAATGCCAGCCTACTATTGAGAAGTGTGGGTTTAGTTACTCTTCAAGAATAACTGTTTCAGCTGTCGTTCCACTGCACATCAGAAGCCATCAGCCCATCGGGCAGTGGTGGCGCACGCCTTTAATCCCAGCACTTGGTAGGCAGAGCCAGGCGGATCTCTGTGAGTTCGAGGCCAGCTTGGTCTCCAAAGCGAGTTCCAGGGATAGGTGCAAAGCTACACAGAGAAACCCTGTCTTGAAAAAAAACAAAAAAAAAAAAAGAAGAAGAAGCCATCAGCCCACTGCCTGTTCAGCTGCCTTCAAAGAAAAGGGCACTGTCAGCTGCCTTCAAAGAAAAGGGCACTGCACCTTTTCCGGATTGCAAAGGCCACTTCAGGGATGGTGCCATATGGTCCTGGCCTCAGAAGATGCCTTTTGGTAAAGCCATAACCACACTTGTTTTGGCAAGAATCAGTAGTCCATTGTTTCATGTCCTGTCTGTCCATTTTGTCCTGTTGTCAGCAGTTGATTCAAGGATACTTTATTGTCCAGTGGCTAACTTTTGCCACAATGAAAGTTAACTCCATATGCAGTTTTTTCAATGCCCATATTCTCTCTGAAGTAGATTGGTACTGCCAGGACATGTCTCATCGTCATAACAAAAAGAAAAATGTTTTAAGTTATTAAAACATTTTAAATGCCATATTCTGCAGATCTCTGAAGGGTTTGAAGATGACCTGTCTATCTAAAATATATCTGCTCAATCTTGAAAACATACCTAATATGAATACAAGTTCTATTATAATGTCTAACTACTAACTTTCATTTCTTTATATCCTAATAGTTGGTAATAATAACATTTGGAGATAAGACAATTGCATTACATTGTTAAATGAATGGTATAACTACAATTAGAAATATACCTATAGCATTTTCTAACAATATCAATATCAATATATATAATTTGTATATAATATAAAACAATCCAATTCAATGTAAAGTATTTAAAACTAGCAATTGTCTTTTTCTTTTTTCTTTTCTTTTCTTTTTTTTAAACAAGAACCTTACATCTAATCTCCTTTGTTTATCCCTTTCCTAACCCTTGACAACAACTTGTAACCAATCCCCCTAAACAATGAAAATTATCCCAGACCCCAAACCCATTAAAAAGACCAAAAAACCACCCACCCCACACCACCTCTTTGGGAATGTGGGCATCATATTGCTTCCTGCTGGGTATGGGCAAAGGTATCTTTATCCTGAAAGAAAAATTTTAGGTTAATTGTCAAATTCTAGGAAAGGTAACTATATCCTTCATTATCCAGTCTGTGTATAATGCCAAAGTTCAGGGTTTAGCTCAAGTCTTTATTCAAGCAGTCTTTGAGACTGGATCATCTCAGCTAGCCCTCTCAAAATTGCTCTGAGCACTTTGTAGTCTAAAGCTGATCTGTAGATGATGTTTGTCAGCTTAGTAATATTATTATTGTCCACCTGGAATTGATGTTGTTGTAGGGCCCATCTTTTTCCTGGAGACTGGAGTTGATGTTAGGCCTGGCCATGATTTCCTGCAAAAATCTGATGAGATTTGAACACAAAGACATATATATGTAGCTAACTGAAGCCTTTTTTCTAGAATTAGTTAGTACTCTATATGACCATTCATATCTTAACAAAGTTTAAAATATATATATATATATATATATATATATATATATATATATATCTTGTAAATTTTGATATAAAATTTATACTTTAAGGAAAGTTTAAAGAATCAGAATAGAATCAAAGAGTTGAGATTAGTAATAGAATAGTCCCTTAATTAATTTGGCTTTTGTCCTGTCCCATAGCAGAAGATGGCTCTTTTCTCCTGGCATGATACAGGGAGTTTGCATTTTCCTTTTAACAACATGCTTGAGTTTCAAGAAGGAGAGAGCCATTCTCCAACTCCAAAGTCAGCTTTAAATTTTAATTGAACTGGGACTATTAGAAGACCATAGTGTTAAATTTCTTTAGAGAAGAGCAGAAACAAACATTTAGGAAGACAAAAATTTTTTAGATGATATACCCATATGCCATTTCACTCTGTTTCCTGGGATAGATGTTTTGTCCCTTTTCTTCAGTTGTCTAATTTTCAAGTGTTCTTCAGATTCCTTAACCTTCATTCTCCTAAAAGACAAAAACAAAAACCTTTTCCCAAGGCTAATTTTGGGGATGTTCCTTTTTGGCAAGTTATTATCTGATTAAATGAAAAGGCATGTGTTACTGGTATAAGTTAGTTTAAATTGGATGTTCATGCTGGTTGATAAACTAGCACCTCCTCTAATTAAGAGGTTTCTCTTGTACAAATCAAATCTTTATCAATTTTGATGGTACCCACAGCATACCTTCTCCTGTAGAAACAAAAGCAAAACCTCATCCCCAACATAACACATTTCCTAGTTTCTATTCTGTGGTCAGCACATTCTTAAAGTATATAGGCTGATTTAATTCTGTAGTCTTTTCTATTATCCAATGTCTCTCTGCAGCTGTTGTTCCTTTCTCATTGGCATTGAGAAAATTCAAATAGAGCATTATGCAGTCTATTTCTGGGGGTTTTGTTACCCCTTTCTGTTTCTTTAGCATATCTTCTAGAGTTCTGTTTGATCTTTCTATAACTGCTTGACCTGTAGGATTATGTGGTATACCTGTAATAAGCTTTATATTGTAATAAGCAAAAAACTGTTTCATTTTAACAGAGACATATGATGGAGCATTGTCAGTTTTGATTTGTGCAGATATTCCCATGATGGCCATAACTTCTAGCAAATGAGTGATTACAGAATCAGCCATTTCAGAACTCAAAGCAGTTGCCCATTGAAATCCTGAATAAGTATCAATGATATGGTGTACATATCTCAATTTTCCAAATTCTGCAAAGTGAAACACGTCCATCGGCCAGATTTCATTCCTCTGAGTACCCTTTGGGTTACATCCTGCTGGTAATGGCGTTTGATTGTAGAAGGAACAAGTAGGACATTTCTTTACTATTACTTTGGCTTGTTGCCAGGTTATGGAAAAATCCTTTTTCAAACCTTTACTATTGACATGATGTTTTTTATGAAATTCTGAGGCCTCCAGCACATTTTCTATCAATAATTTATCAATCTCATCATTGCCTTGTGCTAGAGGACCTGGCAGACCAGTATGGGATCGAATATGAGTTATATATAAAGGATGACTCCTTTTCCTGATGTATCTTGTAATTGAATAAATAGTGAAGTTAATTCTGAAGCATCAGGGATAAATTCTGTAGTCTCAATATGTAATACCACTCTTTCAGCATACTGAGAGTCAGTTACTATGTTGAGAGGTTCTGAAAAATCCATTAATACCAACAGAATAGCATACAATTCTGATTTTTGCACTGAATTATAAGGACTTTGAACCACTTTACTTAAATTTTCTGATGTGTAACCTGCCTTTCCTTGTTTGTTGGCATCTGTATAAAAGGTAGGAACTCCAGATATGGGTTTTTCCCACACAGTTCAGGGCAAGATGCAATTAGCTCTCTTTATAAGATCAATTCTATCGCTTTTGGAATATTTGCTGTTAATTTCTCCCAAAAAAAATTACTGCAAACTCTTTGCCAAGGTTCAATTTCTGTCCATTATTTTTCAATGTCCTCTTTAGTTAAAGGTATGACAATTTCTGCTGGGTCTATTCCTGCTTATTGATGAAGTCTCAATTTTCCTTTCCAAATCAAGCCAGAGATTTTTTTCCACATAAGTTTTTAATTTTTTATTTGGATTATTTGGTAAAATATCCATTCCAATATAATATCTTCCCTCTGCATTAATATTCCTGTAGGAGAACACCTAGAAGGTAAAATAACCAAAATTCAATCCAGCTTTGGATCAATACAATCCATGTGCCCTTCATGCACTTTCTTTTCTACCAAGGCCAATTCTTTCTCAGCTTTCAATGGCTGTTGTACAAAATATTGGCACAGAGTTGGGCTATTCAACATTCCCTGTGGGAGGACCCTCCATTTAAATCTTTTAACTGGTTGAGAATTATTATAAGTAGGCACCGTGAAAGCAAATCTTTCTCTGTCTTTTTCTTGTAAGGGTATTGAAAAGAAACAGTCTTTTAAATCAATAACTATGAGAGGCCATCCTTGTGGTAACAGAGTAGGCAAAGGAATTTCAGATTGTAGAGAGCCCATTGGCTGAATTACTTTGTTAATTGCTCTAAGGTCTGTTACCATTCTCCATTTACCAGATTTCTTTTTAATAACAAATACAGGAGAATTCCAAGGCCTGCTTGATTCTTCAATATGCTGAGCATTTGACTGTTCTTCTACCAGCTCTTCTAAAGCCTGGAGTTTCTCTGTTGTTAAAGCCCATTGCTGAACCCATGTAGGCTTGTCTGTTAACCATTTTAAAAGTAGAGCTGTTGTTGTTTTTGGAAGATCATCAGTTGTGCCCTGTTCTTGTATAATATGGATGGCTGGTAAACACTCATTGGAATAATATCTTCTAATATTTCTCTCAGAAACGTGTTAGTTTATGATTTGTTTCTGAGGTTGGAGGGATGTTAATCTGAGTATTCCATTGTTGCAACAGGTCTTGACCCCATAGCTTCATAGCTATGTTAGTCACATATGGTTTTAATTTTCCTCTCTGTCCTTCTGGACCTATACATTTGAGCCATCTTGCACTCTGTTTCACTTGAGATAATATCCCAATTCCTAACAGTTGAACATTTACCTCCTGAAGAGGCCAAGTTGGATGCCAAAATTCTGGTGCAATTATGATAATGTCTGCACCTGTGTCTACCAGACCAGACCAAAAAACACCTTTTATTTTTATTGTTAATTTTGGTCTTTGTTCATTAATAGAAGTTTGCCAAAAAAATTTCTTTATGTTTTCTCCTGAATTTTCTATTCTCTCTGTTTCATTATCTCAAGCAACATGATTTATTCCAATAGCCATTTGGTTATTTAATTGCTCTGAATAGGTGTTTTCTCTACAGCTGCAGGAAAGGTTTGAACTGGATTTGCTATGAGAGCCTGCCTGAGGCCCCTCTGGGAGTTTCCCAAGGCCAGTCCCTTGTTGATCTACATTCCTTGGTCCAGTGTTTTTCCTTACCACACCTTCTGCCTACTCCAGAAGGAAGGGATATTCTGTTGCCATTGTTCCTTGAAGAAACATTGTTTCTAGGAATGACCTGTTTACAGTTCCTTTTCAAATGTCCTTGCTTTCCACATCCAAAACATCTAACATTCCTTAAACCTTTTGAAATTACTTCTCCTACCCACATATCATCATGGTCATGAGCCTCAACATTAATTGTGTCTCTAATCCAATCTTCCAAAGGTACAGATCTTGCCTTTAACAGCCTGATTATTCTTTTGCATGCTGCATTCACATTCTCAAAGGCCAAAGATTCAATTATTATATGATTCGCTTCTGAATCTGGGATTATTCTCTTTATTGCTGAAGCCAGTCTTTGTAAAAAAATCTGTGAAAGATTTTTTGGGCCTTGTATAGCCTTTGTAAATGACTCAGTTTTTTTCCTGGTTCCTCAACTCTGTCCCATGCATTCAAGGCTGCCGTTCAACATAGAATTTGGATTTGGACATCATATAAACATTGTGTTTGTACTGAGGCATATTGGCCTTCTCCAATAAGCTGATCCTGGAAGACTTGTATTCCTTTATCTCTCCATTGTTTTTCTATGTTTTTAGCCTCCTCTTTGAATCACATTTGCCACTGGAGCCTTTGTCAGGGTTCCAGAACAGCATGTGCCAGCTCCCACCAGTTCTGTGGTATTATAAGTTGACCAGGTGTTTAACATTTGCTTTACATATGGGGAATGCATGCCATAAGATGCTATTGCCCCCTTAAACCTTCTTAAATCTAACATTTCAATTGGAGCCCAAATATTTTGTGTATTCACTTGATCAGGTAGCTGCTGTACAGTTACTGGATAAATTAAGGGTGACTGTGTGAAAACAGGCTTTCTTTCTGTAACCTTATGATCCAATCTTGAAGCAGCTTCACTGTTAATTTCTTCTGTCTGAACCTGAATTTCTCTATAATTCATTTTAACAGGTGTAACAGGTTTTTCTAAAACTTTTATCCTGGCACTTAAATTGACTATCTTTTAAATAGTAAAATGAGGATAAGAAAAGTAATAAAGTGCAGAGTTCGATCAACATTAATCTTCTCATATAGTTGTTCCATTGTCAGACTGCCTAAAATTTCAAACAAACATAGCAGAGGATCTTTGGGTGACTGTTCAGACAGACAAATGTCTCTGTTGTTAGATAATATTACACCCTTCTGGATATTTGATTGAATTGAAGATTAGAGAGTTATAATTAGTTTTCCTTAGTTATGATAGAAAGTAAATTAGGTTTGAAACTTTGGATTCACTAAGATAGGATAGATAATGCATTATTTTTCTAAATATGCCAACTCCAAATGTTAATATTGTAAATGTAATTCCCGAAAACTTTTATTGTATATAGTTTTACTATGTTATAGATAAAACATTTCCTTTTATTTAGGCAAAATGGGGCAAATGTTGAAGAATGTTATTTTAAGGTGGGTTACTTTTGTTTATGTTGTATTTGTTTAACTCTGTGAAGCTGTGTTACTGTCTATGTAAAACACCTAATGGTTTAATAAAAAGTTGAACAGCCAATAGAACAGCTATGGGAGGTCATTCTGTATACTGTGAATATGTGTTGCTCTGATTGGTTGATAAATAAAACACTGATTAACCAGTAGCCAGGAAGGAAGTATAGGTGGGACAATCAGAGAGGAGATTTCTGGGAAGAGGAGGGCTGAGTCAGGAGTCACCAGCCAGATACAGAGGAAGCAAGATGACAAGGCAGAACTGAGAAAAGGTACCAAGCCATGTGGCTAAACATAAATAAGAATTATGGGTTAATTTAAGTGTAAGAACTAGTCAGTAGTAAGCCTGAGCTAATGACCGTACAGTTTATAAGTAATATAAGCCTCTGTGTGTTTACTAGGGTCTCAGCAGCTGTAGAACCAGGCAGGACACAAGAAAACTTTAGCTACACAATAGCAAGGCAGGGGAAAGGGTAGGCAGGCTGACAAGTAGAGACGATAAGTAGAAGTAGAAATCTGGGAGGAAGATCAATTAGCCAGAGAAGGAGAAAGATGTCAGGGGCTAGCCACCCAGATACATAGCAAGTTGTGGGATAAGAGTAATATTTACAGAAGTCAGAGAACAGGAAAAACCTAGAAGCAAGAGGCATATGGGATAATTTAAGTGAAGGAAAACTAGCAAGAAACAAGCCAAGCTAAGGTTGGGTATTCATAATTAAAAAGAAACCTCTGTGTGATTTATTTGGGAGAATGGTGGCAGGCCCACCAAAAGAATAATAAATGAACATCAACACATACACAAGGATACAGAATTAAAATGAATCTTTAGCAGTTATTTACTTTGGGGCAGGAGAGAAAGCTTGCTGTAAAGATTATTGATTTCTTTTTCAGAGAACCTGGGTTAGATCCCCAGCACCTGTATTCGAGCTCAAGACTATTTGTAACTCCAGTCTCAGAGGATCTGCCACCTGCTTGCAGCCACTGTGGGCACTGTACAGACATGGTGCATGGACATATATACAGGTCATACACTCATACACATAAAGTAAAAATAGGTAACATTCAATAATATATTTGTATTAAAAAGTGATGCACTATTAAGTCTGAACAATATCACACATATCCATATGTCAAATCAGTAAACATGTTCTTTATGTCCACACTGAGACCAGTACAAGGTAATAGAGATCCTAGAGCTTGAGTTCCATGCTTTGCTGAGTAGGTAGGTTTTGTGTAGGTTCTGATATCAACCCCTAGGCCATCATCCAATTCCAGAATCTAAATTTTTAATATTTATTTATTTTTATTTTGTAGGCTTGAGTGTTTGCCTGAATGCATGTTCCTGGTGCCCAATGAGGCCAGCATAGGGCATTCAGTCCCCTAGAACTGGATGTGCAGGTCTTTTCTTCACCAGAGAGGTTTTACTAGACTCCACAATTTATTTGTTTTCTGACATATGGAATCTTGTAACCCATGTTAACATTTACGTGTTCTATAATTTCTTTGTCTTGTGATCAGAAGTCACTAGAATTCTGGAATATTTCTGAAGTGAATTAAAGAAATGATAAGTTAGAAACTTACAAAAAGGATATGTAAACTGTTGGCCTTAATATTATGATATTCTAGTGACAAGTTGAGTTTAAAATATATTTCAAGCTTTCAATTCCAATTTTAAACCTTTAAGATATATGCATTTCTATATGTATCATGAGAGTTAAATGTACATATTCATCTTGTGAGTTTTTTTTTATAATTTCCTATTTTCCTGAGTTGGATGTATTTATTTTTTTCAAACAAAAAGTGTTCTTTGAAATAAAATGTAGTACCAATTTAATTTTATAATAAATTAATGAAAATAAGGGGATATATAATCTTAAATATGACATCAGTTTTAAAGTATGGTATAAGCCTATACTAATTAAAAGTTTCATTAGTGTTACATTTTTATGCTGCACCTGTTCTAACATTGATAATTTAAGATCTGAAAAAATTAAAATACAGTGATTAAGCATTTATTATTTTCAGGTAACTTAGCATTATAATTTTGATTTGAAATGTCTCCTACAGATTTATGATTTGAGTAATTGGTCCACAGCTCGAGATGTTTTAGATGTTATAGTAGGTCTTAAGATTGGGTGTCATTATAGGTTATAGCAGCAGTTCTTAAACTATGGGTTATGATTCCTGTGCTAAAACTCAATCTTCAATAATATTTACATTACAATTCATAATAGTAGCAAATTTACAGTTAGGAAGTAGCAATGAAAGTAATTTTATTGTCGAGGGATACCACAACATAAGGAACTGTATTTAGAGGGTCATTAGGAAGTTTGAGAAACATTGGGTTCCAGCCTTAAGACACTTCATCCTTGAGCTCCCTATTTCCTGTCCCATAGAAATGAGGAAAAGCTGTTGCTTGCTGCTATTGACATGGAGTCTCTTTTTTCATGTCTCCTCCATCACAATGAACTCTATCTTTTCAGAGCAGGGTCCAAAAATAACTTATTCTCCCCTTAAGCTATTTCTTATTAAATACTTGGTAACAGTGATGGGAAGGAAACTACATGGAACATCAAAACCAAGAGCTGCATCATCACTGTGATAAGCCTGACACAGGCCTCTGCACCTGGCTTCTAGGAAGAAGGAAGAAGAATCTGGAACTGTGAGGTAAAGAAATCAAGAATTCTGTCTACATCATTTAATGAACCATTCTGATACAAGTGCTGAGGATCCGAAGATGCCGATTGTGCACAGTTGTGGTTAGCTCCAGAGTTCAGAAGCAGGAAAAGTCATTTGTGTTTCATTATGACTTGGCATTTAGCTTCATGATACATGTGTCCTGAAAGCTGGTTGGATCTTGGAATAAAAAAACAATTAATTGATTTGTTTGTTAGGGAAATTTTCAAGACAGATTCGTGCTATGCTATGGTACAGTTACAATTTATTGCTTATACCTGGGTTTATATGGGCAGACATTAGAAAGTGCAATAGAAAGAAATAAAGAGATGTGCCGCTTGTTAAGAAACGAAATGTGGGGATGGGCCCGGCAGCAGTGACAAGAAGAGGTGGGTGGGCCCACGGTGGCAGCCGGCAGAGACATACAGGCCCATTGTCCGCCCGCAGAGGTAGACAGACCCAGCAGTAGCTGACGGGGACGTACAGGCCCAGCGTGGAGACAGGTGGACGCAGGTGGGCCTGTGGCGGTGGGCCGCAGGGGTGGACAGGCCCGGGGACGGAGACGGGCGGACGCAGCTTGGAACGGGGACGCCCCTGGCCCCAACACTTGGGGAGGAGGCTGTCTTCGTGGGTCAGAACCAGGGCGAGTCTGGACGCTCCATCTGGGGACAACCCAGGGCCCAACTGCTGATCCTGTGAAACCCAACAACTTGGAGGTGTTGGTGAGACTACCCTGCTTAGCTGAAACCCATCTGGGAGAGGATTCAGATGCCTACAGTTTGAAGTCTGAAGAAACAAGATCAGCTGAGGAGTTGACAAATGAACAAAACGTGACCTGGGAACACAGAAGAAGGCGCTACCCAGTCACCAAACCAGATCACAAGAATCATAAGTATATAATTCACCAACTGAAATCAGCTGTCCCTGAAGAAACAGCCCAATAGCACCAATTTAACCAAGAACTCCTACTAAACCAAGACTAAAAATTAGAACAAGAGAGGCACTCTCAGACACAGACACCACCTGCACCACACAGAGGAAAAGATGAGTAGACGCCAGCGCAAAAATACAGACAATAACATAAAGACCTATATGGCAACATCAGAACCTAGTGATTCTACACCTGCAAGACCTAAACATACCATGACAGAAGAAACAGAAGAAATCAACCCTAAAAATGACTTTAAGAAGATGATAGAGGCCCTTAAAGAAGAAATAAAACATTCCCTCAATGAGGAAATAAAAACTTTCCTTAAAGAGGAAATGAAAAACTCTCTTAAAGAGGAAATAAAAACTTCCCTTAAAGAGGAAATGAAAAACTCCATTAGAGAGGAAATTAAAAACTCCCTTAAAGAAATGGAAGAAAAAACGAACAAAAAATGGGAAGAAATCAAATCAAGCCAAGAAAAAGCAATTATACAGATGAAAGAAACATTCCAAGATCTGAAAAATGAATTTGAGACAATAAAGAAAACACATGCTGAGGGAATGCTGGAAATAGAAATCCTGACAAAACGAACAGGAACTACAGAAACAAGCATAACCAACCGATTGCAAGAGATGGAACAGAGAATCTCTGACACTGAAGACATGATAGAGAAAATAGATTCGTCAGTCAAAGAAAACACTAAAGACAAAAAAGTCATAACACAAAACGTCCAGGAAATTTGGGACACCATGAAAAGACCAAACCTAAGAATAATAGGGATAGAAGAAGGAGAAGAATACCAACTCAAAGGCACAGAAAATATATTCAACAAAATTATAGAAGAAAACTTTCCTAACCTAAAGAAAGAAATACATATGAAGATACAAGAAGCTTACAGAACACCGAATAGGCTGGATCCAAAAAAAAGTCCCCTCGCCACATAATAATCAAAACACTAAACACACAGAACAAAGAAAAAATATTAAGAGCCGCAAAGGAAAAAGACCAAGTAACATATAAAGGTAAACCCATCAGAATAACACCAGACTACTCAATAGAGACTATGAAAGCTAGAAGATCATGGACAAATATCATGCAGACACTAAGAGACCACAGATGCCAACCCAGACTATTATACCCAGCAAAACTCTTAATCACCATAGGCGGAGCAAACAAAATATTCCAGGATAAAACCAGATTTAATCAATACCTGTCTACAAACCCAGCCCTACAGAAAGCACTAGAAGGGAAAATTCAACCCAAAGAAGCTAAACACATCCATGAAAAATCAAGCAATAGATAATCCCACACCAACATACACCACAGAAGAAACAAGCTGGTGTAGCTATCCTAATATCTAGAGAAAAAGGATGTTTCAAAAGAGAAGAAGTCGTGTGGCAATGCCTCAGTGGTCCAGGTAACTACCAGAACTCAGAAAAGTTGGTTGAATTTGGGATTGACTGGGAGGCCAAAGATTTAAAAAGCAGAAGATTCTCTCAAGACACAAGTTGTGGGATAATAGTGTGTTTTGTGTGTGTGAATGAGAATTTGTAAATGTTGAATTCTAGGCTTCGACAATCATTGTCAGTGCAGATTAAGCTGCAAGTATTTATGCTTTAAAACTTAAATTATAAAGCTAGTTACGTCTTTCTAACAACTAGTTTTAATGTTTATGAGCATATTTTACCTACATTACCTTTTCAGGATGTTGAGAAAGATGCATCACAAGCAAAGGCTGGAGGCTGGGGGCTGGTTGGTTTTGAGGAAGAGGTCTTGGTGGACTCTTTCATAGAGCAAAGGGAAACAATGCCTTCTGGGAAATGAGCTAAGTTTTAATCTAGTCTTTAGGATTAGAAGTCAAAAACAAAAGTATTAAGGAAAGGGAAACCTAATTGATCTTTGAAGTATTGTTATATGGAATTGAGTGGGACTTTTGAGGCCTTTCTTCCAGAAAACAAGGACTTGGTTGTCAGGCCTATATTAGGCCTAAACCTTGGTGCCATGTAGTTGTACTTAAATCATTTCAATGGAAAGTGTCTTAGTGATTGGAACTTCTAGTGCAGTTTGGAGTTCTTCCATTTGAAAAATGTGATATTTGCATGGGATTGTTTGAATCTTGTTTTCTAGTCCCTCCCCATCACCATCCTCATAGTCTGAAGGTAGATTTTTCTCTTGATAAAGGAACAAAAAAGGTGAACATCTTGTTTGTAAATAGGTATCTAGTAACTAGTGGTAAACTTGAAATGGTAGAATTCTTTAAAGCCTAATTCTAGATAGCCTTAAGAAAATATATCTTAATTACTTTTGAACCTGTATTCACCTTGTTTTTTTCAAATATCTTAAGTTATATTTTCTTTTTCAGAGCTGCTTCTTATTTGGGGCTACTTTTTTTTTTTAATTGAGGCGTAATTCATAAAAGGGTATATTGTTTTGATGAGACTTTTTTTACAACTGTAGCTGGATGTCTTTCTTTAGTCTTCCAAGAAGGGCCATTTTACTTTTTTAGAGTTACTTTTCAAAGTCATGATGTCAACAACTTGGACTACTATGCATGTAAGTGCTAATGCAAATTAAAGCCCAAGTTGACCTCCAGCAGCAGTTCATTCTATGTTGACAGTGAGAGAACACTTTGCCTGTTAGGATACTGTTACTCGTGGACTGAAATGCTGAAGAAACCCCTCC
Organism: Peromyscus maniculatus bairdii; assembly: GCF_049852395.1. Classification (NCBI taxonomy): domain Eukaryota; kingdom Metazoa; phylum Chordata; class Mammalia; order Rodentia; family Cricetidae; genus Peromyscus; species Peromyscus maniculatus. The sequence goes on from NC_134867.1 coordinate 5,441,224, forward strand.
CCCTATTTTTTTTTTTTTTGCAAAAATCAAGGTATATTCTAGGGTTTCCTGGCTGACCTCAACAGATAAACTGAGATGATAGTCTTAGTTCAGAAATGATCTGAATGTAGATTTACAGTCTACGTGTACAGCTGGCTAAGTGAGATCGCTTTCACAGTTCTGCATGTATCCCATCATCTCCCCATTAGTTACTGAACTCTTAAAACTGGTATTGTAACATTATTATAATGTTTTGCGCCAATTTTATAAACTTTACAGTACAATATGTGTTCCTTTTCTGAGGCAAACCAAAGGTATATTTCTCAAGGTTCTGCTGCTATCAGCAGTGTTGATGGAGGATTTTTTAAACATTTGTAATAGATAGAAATAAACCAGAAAAAAAAGAAGAAAAAAAAAGTGGTGGAGGAAAAGGTGAACACTGCAAGAATACTCAAAAGGGCTGAGAGTTGCAAACGCCAAGATTGGCTTTGCATAGTAAATGGAATAGAACAGCTCTGAACTATAGCTTACTTTTCCTGGTTTGGTCTGACAGAATGATTGAATGCTTTTGTACAAAAATCAGAGCCTTAAAAACAAGGATTTGGTGAGATTGTAAAATGGTGTGCCACTTTGGCAAAACAGTCTGGTGGTTGGTCAAAATGCAAAACATTGTTACTCTGTTACTCAACAATTCTACCCTTAGGAATATAACCTCAAACTACTGAAAATGTGCACCTATGAAACATGTACATGAAGGTTTACAGCAGTGTGTTGCTAATAGTAAAAAAGTTAAAACAACTCAAATAGCTATCAAATACTGGAGAGAAATAAAATGTGGCTTATTCATACAATAGAATATTATTAAGACATAAAAATGAATGAGAAACTGACAGATTAAATGACTTTGGTGAACCTTCATAATTTCATTTGTAGATCTTTCCATTTCTAATTTATAAATACATTTGGGGTTATAAATTATAAATGTACTGCCTCCTGTCAACATTGTATACTTCTATTTGATGATTTCTGTGTCAAATATTATATGGAAATGTTTCCAAGTATTTTCTGTATTAACTGTGAATGAATAGAACAAAATAAATTGCCTGTGATGGAAAAAAAAAAAAGAAACGAAATGTGAACATCTTTAAACCTGAGGACATCGAGGACATCGTGAAGCAGACAAAGCTGCTCTTATTATTAAAAGGAGTAACACAATTTGGGCTCGAATCCACCATTTGCATTAAAAGCATAGAATAGATTGATACAAACAAGTAGCCTACAGAGCACACTAAGTCTTAAATATTCAAATTTTTGTTAAATCAGATAGCCAAAAAGAAACAACCCTACAGGGTTCCCTTCTTTCCCAAAACAACAATTCTGGGGGCAGGGGTTCACCAAGTTCATCTGCCCTAATGTGCAATGCTGCTCAAGCTATGATCAGATGGACCAGGCTACAGATCAAGCTCACTACAGAATCAGCCTGATTCACTCATGTAGCCCTGGTTATGAAGGAAAGAAGAATGTAAAAATGGTGGGGGGCGGGCAATTTGGTCTTTTCCAAGGATACCAAAAGGAAATGAGACTAGGCAGTATGTAGCAGGGTCAGATTCCCTGCATGGGGGTATTTTGTAAACTGGGCATGTGTAGGTAAAGCATTAGTTGTAATAAAAACTGCAAGATGTCAGGAAAATGGAAGCAGATATTAAGGAAAGCTACAGGTAAATAGAATCTGTAGGCCACATTCACTGCAGAAAAGAGGACTTGTGCAGCAGGAATACCAAGACCAAATGGAGGAGATGTCACCACATAAGTGGAATGCTAGACACAAAGTCGCAAGATGTGACCTTTGCCTTGCTGGTTTCTGGACTTACCTTAACTTAATCTTCTGTTTTCTAACATTGCCTCTTTGGGAATGGATATTCATTTTGTACCTTTGTTTGCTGGAAGTTTTCCATTTTATTAGTGTTTATACAGTGGCTTACAGAGATTGACTTCATTCTCTTAAGATGTTTCAAATATTCAAACTAAAGTTTATAAGATCTTTAGAAGTTGGAGTGAATGTGTTGTGATGTGAGGGTGAGCTTTTGAGGACCATGTCATGGTTTAAATGAGGAATATTTCCTACAGGCTCATATCCTTAAATATCTGATACCCAGTTTGTGAGACTGTTTTGAGAGATTCTAAAACATTGAGAATTGGATCAAATATAGGGAAGTGGGCTGGCTGACTGGGGGTTTGGCTGTCTTTGCTCGGGTACCTCTTTGCTTCTTAATTGCCAACAGAGCAACCAATTACCTCAAGTGCCATTGCTGTATGTGTGAGCCATGCTCACTGTTATGTCTTACCTTACATAATAAACTCTATCCCTCCAACCATTTGTCAGGGTAAAAATTCTCCCTTAAATGATTCTGTTGGGAATTTAATCATAGAAATGAGAAAAGTAACTAGTGTAATCAGTGTTGGTAAGTCTGCCTATATTTAGAAAACAAATATTTTGGAAATAGGATTGAAATGTTAAACTAAGTTAATGTAAAAGGGAAACAGATGCCTTTGCCTGTATCCTAAAATTCTTATCTGTAGATGATTATCTATTTTCTTCACTGATTCAGCTTACTTCTTTAATAAGTTAACAGATTCTTGGAGTCAGAACAGCAATGCAAATCCCATGCTATATTTGCATTAGTGTCTACAGAAATAAATTGCTCAAACTCTCTCCATCTATGGAGATCCCATTAATATTATGTCACCACCACATGGATAATCCAAGATGTTCCTATGACTCTTCACTTCGGAACATTGCTTGTATGTTTTGAAAAGCACCTGCTCCAGGCTTCATGACATTTCACTACATGATGTGAAGGTTACTGTGATTTGCAGTCCAGGTGAGCTCCTATCCCTTTTCTCCTTCGAAAAATTGAGCACAGCCTCAAAAATTATTCAGATATGGTAAAATGTTGACACGTAGTTCCACATTAAAGGAAACACGGCATAAGCTCTTGGCATTTTGTAGCCACGCTGAAGATTGAGGCCTCCGTTCTGGAAAAGTGATATCACAGTAGACACAGAGTGAAAACGAACATAATGAAAGCAACAAAACCCAGCAGTTGTTAAAACTGTCACATGGGCCTCTTACATCAATTTAAGTTTGACCTGGACAGATCATGTTAATCTGAGTCACTTTTATTCTAGGCCTGAATGCCCTCTTTCTCCATAAGGGACTTATATTTACTCACAGTTTCACACAGAAGAATATGGCTTCAAATATTTTAACATGATAGGTACAACCAACATAGAATCACTCTCAAGCAGCAAAGCTACTCTTAATACAGTGCCTGAGGAAATCCATCTCACAACGAGAGGAGCTCAGAGGACAGTCCTCTGCTGCCTGTGTCACATTTGTCTGTTGTCCCAGTGTCACTCAACAAGGCTGCAGAAACACTCAATTGCAGCTGAAGTTTTTCTGTGCCCCACCTGTCCACAGCCGCCCAGACCCAAGTAAACACACAGAGGCTTAGATTAATTAAAACTGTTTGGTCAATAGTTCAGGCCTGCCACTGACTAGCTCTTACACTTAAACTCAACCCATTTCTGTTAATCTCTATGTTGCCACATGTTCTATGACTTTACCTGTGTGCCATCACATGCTGCTCCCTGGATGGTGGGCTGGTATGTTCTGTCTCAGCCTTCCTCTTCCCAGAATTCTCCTTGTCTGCTCATCCTGCCTATGCTCCCTGCCTGGCTACTGGCCAATCAGTGTTTTATTAAACCAGTGTACAAAAGCGTTATCTCACAGAAATCAATCTCCTGCTTTCATATGGGATGTTCTGTGCCAAAATCTAAAAAAATACCACATGATTATTACAAGAGGAATTGTTAGAAATATGTCAGCCTAACACAAAAGCATAATATGTCAGCTCACATTGAAAAGAGAACTCTACACACATCTAATAGAAATAGAGAAATAGTTTTATCTATAGATTGCATCAATAATAGTAAGAATAAAGAAGTTGATGAATAATTATCTAAATTATCCAAAAGGAATCCAGAAAGACTACAATGTATAAAATTTGGACTAAAAATAAGACATTATAGTAGAGAGTACTGAAACTCAAGAATATTTAAGGAATATTTCAAAGCAGTAGATTCCAAATTGCTAGACAGTATATGAGGTATGAACAAATTCAAACTGAAAGAAGAAATAGGAATTTAAAAAAAGGGTAATAGGTGACGGAGTTGAAACAGTATTTTAAAAAGCCTCTGAGCAGAGAAAAGTTCTCCATTATGTGTGTTCATTGCTGGCTTTTAGAGCATTAATACCAAATTTTCTCAAACTATCCCATAAATTAAAAAAGAAATATCTTTTTATCTAATTCTGCAAAGTCACTAATATCGTGATACCAATCCTTGGCAATGACACATCAACCAAAAGAGAAAACAGGACAAAAAATTCTGAAGTTCATATTTAAGTAATAATTCTTTGAAAATCAAAAACAAACTTGAGCAAAGGGACCATACTGGGGTCCTCCGAATATCTAATTCAAAGCATACTACAGAGACAGTTGGGGGAGCATAAAAACAAAAAGTATTTCACTTACAACACTTGGGCAAAGGGAAGGATGCAGCATTTTTTTAAGCATCAGCAATTAACTGATCCTACATAATACTGGGGAAAGCACATTACAGAATGGACAGACGACTGATCAAATGGGCGTTAGGGTTTCTATTGCTATAAAGAGACATCATTACCATGACAACTCTTATAAAAGAAAACATTTAATTCAGGCTGGCTTTAGTTTTAGAGTTTTAGTCCATTATCTTCATGGTAGTGTGCAGGCAGACATGGTGCTGGGGAGGGAATGGATAGTTCTACATCTTGATCCCTGGACAATAGAAATTGAACTGAGTGTAACATTGTGTGTAGTTTGAGCATAGGAGACCTGAAAGCCTTTCTCCACAGTGAAACACTTCATCCATCAAGGCTACTCCTACTCCAACAAAGCCACACCTCCTAATAGCGCTACTCTTGATGGGGCCATTTTCTTTCAAACCACAAGTGTTTTCATGAAAGCTGGATGTTCAGTTGTAGAAGCCAGAATTTTGAGTGTAATTTCATTCATCATAAAAACCAGTTAAAAATGAATCAAAACCCATAAGAAATTATCTGTAGCTTTCAACTAATAGAAGAAAATATACTAATATGTTTCAAGACATTTTGTCAGGCAGTTTTCCAGCTGATATTGAAATATCTCAGCATATGAAAGCAATAATACTGTGATAGGGTAACCAAAAATTAAAATGCTTCTGAAAAACAAGAAAGTAATCAAAACTGTACACACAGAAAAATGATAAAAGAGCCATTAAACAAAAATATTAGTTACATTATTTGTAATGATAAAGTACCTGACAAAAGTAACCTAAAGGAGGAAGGGCATACTTTTGCTCATAGTATGAGGTCATCATGCCTCATAGTCTGTGAGTAATGGAAGTGGCGGCTTGAGACAGCTGATGGTATGAAATTCAAACTCAAGAGCAGAGAGGGATGTTGAGTCTTGACTTAGTCTTTCCTTTTGATTGAATGCAAAATGCCAGCTCATGGAATGGTGTTGCTCAAATTTACAGTGAATTTCTATTCCTTATTCAACTGTATATAGAAAACATAGACATTACCAGAGGTTTCCCCCTACTAGTGTATTCTAGACCCTACCACGTTAACAATGTTAGCATTGGAATGCCCAACAACATCAAAAATAAATAATCAATTGATATATCAAGCCAATTACTTGAAAAGACACATGAAAAAATATTCAGTGAAAGATGAAAATCTAAACTATATTGAAATTCCAACCTGTTTTAATCAGAATGGAAACTATCACAACACAAAATGTTTCATTGTAGATATACATACATACACACATCCTGGTGAAATTTAGAGGAAAAGGCAAGAAAAGTCTTATACTGTTGGGGGGCGGCATGGAAATTATCATAAGCAATATGGAAAAATGGAATGGCAATTTCTATAAAACTAAAATAGAGATATAACATGATTTAGCTGTATTACCTCTATGTATATTTCAAAGGACATGCAATTGTTTTATCAACACTACAAATAAACTGATATTTGTTATGAGATTATTCACTGTTGGCAGAACTAGAAGAGTTTTTAATGCCATTCAGCAGGTGTCTAAAGAAATATGCAATATTTTTTTAACTATTTAATTAATAAAATGACAGAGCCATGTAGTTTCCCACATAGGTGGAAACCAGACAAAAAACATAATAGCTTGAAAGCAGTTAAGGGGCTGTCAAGGAACAGGAGATGATCAGGGAGGGGGCAAGAGTATATGTTGAAAGCTGAGAAGAGCAACCCATGAATCACCATGGTGAAATCAATAAGTTTACATAATATGTATAAGAATAATTTTAATTCCAAACTATATTTGAAAAGTAGATTATTGTAAAGCAATGTGCATCAGGTAGCAGAGGACTATCATGTCTTTCATGGAAGAAATATCTATTGCTAGCACTATTAGTACTCAGTTTAGGGGTTTTACAAGTCACACTACAGGGAGAAGAAATGTATATACAGCTCAGGACATTCTATTGGTTAAGGACACATAGCACAGTAGCTTGGGCTGTACAGCATGACCATGTCTCAAAATAAATCAATAAAATAAAAATAAAAGCATAAAAACAGAAGTCCATCTAATTTCTTTTTGTTGAGTTTGGGAAGAATAGGAATATAAATGAAACTGTTCACACTTTCTGAAAGCTTTAGCTTTGTTGTGAGATATCAGAGGGCATATGAGAGAAACAAGGCCTTTATGATAGATTTACTATCATCATAACCCAATGTCCCATTATTTCACAAAACCATTAATGATTTACTAATCCAGAGCCGAGATAATCTGACTGCTTCTTAAATGACCCCCAATTTTACTTCTGAATACCTCATGGTGAAAAATTAATGTCAATAAATATTTTGATTGGAAGATTTGAGCTCTAATAAAAACTATTTGGTCTTAATCAATACTATATTTATATCAGTGGTTGAAATGTATATGCTTGTACATACAGATGTGTGTGTGTATAGTTATGAATGTATATGTATAAATCTGAGTGAGATGAAAAGCAATTTAGTGGAGAACTTTTTTTCATCAAATGGAGTTAGAACAATTCAATCCTTATGAAACTCAGGACAAAGTTAGTAAACTGAAAACAAAATTCAGACAATATTCACACTTTGTTTTTATAAATAAATTTTAGCTTAATCGTTATTAAACGTGCCTTTAAGTTCACACACAGCATTTAGTCTGGTCTAATTTATAACCCTTTTTGTTTTCTACTAGCTTCTGTCTGAGACATCTTTGTTTAGCTTACGAAATCTAACTGCTATAGCAATCTCTAAAGTAATAGTCTTCTAAGAAGGCATGTGCAACAAATATGCTTACTTTATCATAATGAATTACAATCAGTGTACCTTCAAGAGTCAAAGTAAGGGAAAACTTCATATCTTCAATAGCATCTGATTCTGATAATGCTTATTACCTATTGCTTTCAAAGGAAAAGAAATTGAGTTTCTAGAACTGAGTTATTTTATTATTTACTCTTACTCAAAACAGTGCATTAGAAACATGAGAAATGTCCTTAGTTGCTGATGCTTGCTCACTTCCCATTCAACATTTGTATTTATTTTATGTCTTATCTTTTGATTATGTCAATTTCATTTTTGGTATTTCAGCTAGTTCTATTATACGTGCATACAATGCATTCTGTTTGCTCTCTCAGACTACCCCATCTTATCTTCATCTAAATCCTGCTAATATACATTTTTGTGCCTATACCAGATTCATGACTTTTGGTTTTGCTTTATCTATTTAGTTTAACTGATGACATTGATGTGACCATTTTATTGACAGGATCCATGAGAACCAGTGGAGTCACCAGTGGGTACCCAAATAAAGAGAATGCCTCTGTCTTTCCCTCAATCTATCAGTAGGAAATCATTAATTCAGTAGTGAGCTGTATGAGTTCCTGACATCCTCCTCCATCCCTTCCTGACTGTTTATAGGTCCACAATTGTGAAGATCCATTTCTGTCATCTGCAATTTTTGAGTGATTGTGATTTGCAGTGTCTGTCTGTAATTAACCAGAAATGGCTTTTCACATTGCTACCCTATCTTTATGCTGTTTTATTTCTTTCTCTCTTCTGCAATGCTCACTATAGTGTGGAGGGCCTGGTAGAAATGTCTTGTCTGTCATTTATTCTTGGAAACCTGTAAAGCCATTAGTCCCTGCAGTCATCCTAAAGAATTCTAGGAATAAGTTTGCTGCAATTTTCAAAGCCTTTGAATTTTATTATTTCATAATATTGAAATGGAATTTGTTTTTGTGTGTCATACTGGGAAATGAACTCAGTGCCCATGTATGCTAGTCACACACTCTACTACTGACCTTATATCCCCGGTTATATAAGAATTTCTTTACATTGGTAGGAACGGATTCAAAGTACCTATATAGTGTATATCATAATGGTTATCCTTTTACTGTGAAAAAATTCACAAATGAAGCATGGTCTGTAATGTCTTATCTTTAATTTACATTATTTTCAGCTTACATGTCAAATAGTTCATAACAACAAATGGCCTATTCCAATTAACTGGATATAAGCATCTGTTTTGGTTGCAGTATCATAAATATCCTGAGTTAGAACCAGCATTTTCTTTTGAAAATACATAAGAAAAAATAATTTGCTTTGAGAATAAAAAATAGAAGTTAATGAATAATTTACTAATTTCCAATGCAAATTTAGATGCCTGAAATCATCATTTGCATACTTGCAATTCTAAAATAATTTCATGTATTTGATGACGATGACTAAGAATCATTTGACTTAGGAAAGCATCTGCTGCACATACACAGGGATATCACTCAAACTGAGCAAACATTTACTGCATGCATCAAGCTGACACTGCACAGGCTGCAACACGACAAATAATAAGATATCATTGAATAGATTGTATGTGTTCAAATATGCTTCTAATGATAAATGTAGCAGTGTATAAACCAGTTAGCTCAATTTGCATTCATTTCATATACTTTATTTTTCAAGTTTCACAATTTAAAAAGTAAAAATTACAGGAAAATCAGAGAACTTTGTTGCTTTTCAATCAAAACTGTCTTTTATATTTTTGAACATGTCCTTTTTTATTTCTTAATGCTTCAGTCTCATTCTGCATATAATTCTGAGTTCTGTAAACTGTTTGCCCAATCATTATATAACAACTTATTCAAACCAATGAACAGTGTAACATATGTGCCTCAAACAAATAGTAAACAACAAAAATTATCTTTATGCCCACTGAAAAGAAATTTGCTATAGCTGAATAGTGAAGTGACCAATTTAATTTTTTAAGACTTCTTCTCCAATTACTTCAGTGGTGTATACATAATTTTAAGTTGATCCATTTGCCTGAATTGCTCATGACAAAGTGGAGGATTTGTGTGCAGACTATGGAGACAATCTGGAGAAAACAATAGGATATAGAAACACACCGTTAGAATACACAAAAAAATATATAATCTAAACAAAATGGGGAATACCCTCAGCAAAAACCTAAACAAAGAAGGAGTCACTGAAAGTAGGGTTGGTGCTCTAGGACCTAGGCCCTGAGGCACAACCCATGTCTCCAACACCACTCATTGCTGCCCCAGTTGCAGGCCAGTAGGGAAGATTCCTGTGAACAGGCTTCCCCACCAACAAGCCCCCTTTACACCCTGGAATCTACAACACACACTCCTTCCTCCAAACCCATCCATTGCCCTGCGACCTCCAGTAGCTCCTTAGACACAGAATCCTACAGCATCAATTAGATCAAGAGCTCTCTGACTAGACCAAGATTGTCAATTGGAGAAAGAGTGGCCCCTTGAGACACACAGCGAGCACAGATTGGACCAAGAGCAGCTCCCTCAGACACAGACACCTCTTGCACTGATTGGAGGAAGAGATAGGTAGACACCAGTGCAAGAGATGGAAAGAGAATCTCTGGTGTGGAGAACACAGTATAGGAAAGAGAATTGTCAATCAAAGAAAACTCTAAAGCCAAAACCGTCATAACACAGAATGTCCAGGAAATCTGGGAACACCATGAAAAGGCCAAACCTAAGGATAATAGGGATAGACAAAGGAGAAGTACACCAGCTCAAAGGTACAGAAAATATATTCAACAAAATCAAAGAAGAAACTTTCTCAACCTAAAGAAGGAAATGTCTATGAAGATACAAGTTTATTGAACACCAGCTAAATTACACCCCCCCCAAAAGTACCCTAGCCACATAATAATCAAACCACTAAACATATAGAATAAAGAAAGAATATTAAGAGCTGCAAAAGGAAAAGGCCAAAGTGACTTATAAAGGCAGACTCATCAGAATAACACTCAACTTCACAATGGAGACTGAAAGTTAGAAGGTCCTGGACAGACTTTAAGCAGGCACTAAGAGACTACAGATGCCAGCCCAGACTACTATACTCAGCAAAACTTTCAATCACTATAGATGGAGTGAACAAGACATTCCAAGACAATACCACATTTAAACAATATTTATCCACAAATCCAGCCCTACAGTAAGCATTAGAAGGGAAACTCCAACCTAAGGAAGTTACATGCACTCATGAAAACATAGGCAATAGATAACACCACAGCAGTAAACCCCAAAGAAGGGAAATACACACACACACACACACACTACCACCAAAAGATAACAGGAATTAACAATCACTGGTCTTTAATGTCCCTTAATATCAATTTGCCTATAAAAAACACAGAATAACAGAATGATTACAAACAGGATCTATTCTTCTGCTGCATACAAGAAATACACCTCAACCTCAAAGACAGATACTACCTCAGAGTAAAAGGTGGACATAAGAAGCAAGCTAGTGTAGCTATCCTAATAGCTAACAAAATAGACTTCAAACTAAAACCAATCAGAAGGGATCAGGAAGGACATTAGACATTACATGTTCATGACTGGAAAAGTCCATCAAGATGAAATCTCATTCCGAAAATTTATGCCCCAAATACAAGGGCACTCACATATGCAAAATAAACATTACTAAAGCTTAAATCAAACCCCACACACTAATAATGGGAGATTTCAACACCTCACTCTTACAAATGGACAGACCTGATAGACAGAAACTTAACAGAGAAATGAGTGATCTAACAGATGTTAGATCAAATGAACTCAATTAACTCAAATGAGCTGAACAGATATATACAGAACATTCCACTATAAAACAAAAGAATATACCGTCTTCTCAGCACTATGTGGAATCTTCTCTAAAACTGACCACATACTTGGTTACTAAGAAAATCTCAACAGATACAAAAAATAATAATTACTTCTTATATTTTATCAGAATACCATGGCTTAAAGTTAGAATTCAACAAAAATATAAATTACCAGAAGTCTACAAACTCATGGAAACTTAATAATGCCCAATTGAATCACCAGTGGGTCAAGGAAGAAATAAAGAAATTAAAGACTTCCTAGAATTCAATGAAAATGAATGTACAACATACCAAAACTTATAGGACACTATGAAAGCTGTGCTAAGAGGAAAATTCATAGGACTAAATGCCCACATAAAGAAATTGGAAAAATCTCACACTAGCAACTTAACAGCACACCTGAAAGCTCTAGAACACAAAGAAGCAAACTCACCCAGGAGGAGTAGATGCCAGGAAATAATCAAATTGAGGGCTAAAATCAATAAAATAGAAACAAAGAGAACAATACAAAGAATTAATGAAACAAAGAGTTGGTTCTTTGAGAAAATCAACAAGATAGACAAACCCTTATCCAAAGTAAGCAAAAGGCAAAGAAAGAATATCCAAATTAACAAAATCAGAAATGGAAAGGGGGACATAACAACAGGCAATGAGGAAATCCAGAGAATCATCAGATCATACTTCAAAAACCTGTACTCCACAAAATTGGAAAATCTAAAAGAAATGGACAATTTTCTGCATAGGTACCACATACCAAAATGTAATCAAGACCAGATAAACAATTTAAACAGACCTATAAAACTTAAGGAAATAGAAACACTCATTAAAAGTGTCCAAAAAACATAAAAAGCCCAGGACTACATGATTTCAGTGCAAAATTTCAATGAAAAGCTATTACCAATACTCTTCAAATTGTTCTACACAATAGAAACAGAAGGAACATTGCCAAACTCTTTTTATGAGGCTATAGTTACCCTGATACTCAAACCACACAAAGATGTTTAAAAAAAGGAATTACAGACTAATCTCCCTCGTGAATATTGATGCAAAAATACTCAATAAAATACTGGCAAACTGAATCCAAGAACACATAAAAAAGTCATGCACAATGATCAAGTAGGCTTCATTTCAGAAATGCATGGATGGCTCAACATACAAAAATCAGTCAATGTAATACTGCATATAAATAAACTAAAAGACGAAACCCACAAGATCATCACACTAGATGCTGAAAAAGCCTTCGACAAAATCCAAAACCCCTTCATGACAAAGATCTTAGATGGATCAGGAATACAAGGAGTGTACCCAATCATAATAAAGGCAATTTACAACAAGCTGACCACCACCAACAAATTAAGTGGGGAGAAATTCAAAACAATTCCACTAAAATCAGGAACAAGAAAAGGATGGCCATTCTCCCTATATCTATTCAATATAGTACTCAAAGTCCTTGATAGAGCAATGAAACAACAAAAGATCTAGGGGATACAAATTGGAAAGGAAGAAGTCAAACTTTTGCTATTTTCAGATGATATGATTGTATACATAAGTGACAAAAAAATTCTAGCAGATAACTTCTACAGCTGATAAATACCTTCAGTAATGTGGCAGGATACAAGATTAGCTCAAAACAATCAGTTGTTTTCCTATATACAAATGATAAACTGGCTGAGAAAGAAATCAGAAAAACATCAACCTTTATAAGAGCCACAAACAATGTAAAATACCTTGGGATAACTCTAACTAAGCAAGTGAAAGACTTGTATGACAAGAACTTTGAGTCTTTAAAGAAAGAATTGAAGAAGATATCAGAAAATGGAACGTTACTCCATTCTTATTGATAAGTAGAACCATCACAATAAAAATGGTAATCTTACCATAAGCAATCTACAGATTCAATGCAATCCCAATCAAAATCTCAACACAATTCTTCACAGACTTTGAAAAAACAACATTCAACTTCATATGGAAAAAAAAACCCAGGATAGGTAAAACCATCCTTTACAATAAAGCAACTTATAGAGGCATCACCATCCCTGACCTCAAGCTCTACTATAGAGCTATAGTAATAAAAACAGCTTAGTATTGACATAATAACTGACATGTGGACCAGTGGAATCTAATTGAAGATCCTGGCATTAATCTGCACACCTATGAATACCTGGTTTTTGGCAAAGCCAAAACTGTACAATGGAACAAAAGAACAAATGATGCTGGCATAACTGGATGTCAACATGTAGAAGATTGTGAATAGATCCCTATCTATCTCTAGGCACAAAACTGAAGTCCAAGTGGATAGAAGAACTCAATATAAATCCAGTTACACTGAATCTGATAGAAGAAAAAGTAGGAAGTAGCCTTGAACACATAGGCACAGGAGTCCACTTCCTAAATATAACACCAATAGCACAGACATTGAGAGCAACAACAGAAACTGAGAAGCTCTGTAAGGCAAAGGACATGGGAAATAAGAAATAAAACAGAGCCTACAGAATGGAAAAAAAGATTTTTACCAACCCTATTTCTGATAGAGAACTGATCTCCAGAATATATATAAAAAAAACTCAAGAAACTAGACATCAAAATACCAAACAATCCCATTTAAAAATGGGATACAGATCTAAACAGAATTCTCAACAAAAGAACCTCAAATAGCTTAAAACCATTTAAGGAACTGCTCAACATCCTTAGTTATCAGGGAAATGAAAATCAATATGACTCTGAGATACCTTTCACACATGTCAAATGGCTAAGATCAAAAACACTGATGGCAGCTTATTTTGGAGAGGATGTGTAGCAATGGGAACACACTCCTCCACTACTGATGGGAGTAAAAATTTGTACAGCCACTTTGGAAATCAGTATTGTTGTTTCTCAGAAATTGGAAATCAATTTACCTCAAGACCAAGTGATACCACTCTTGAGCATATATCCAAGAAATGATCAATCATACCACAAGGACAGTTGCTCAACTATGTTCATAGTAGTATCATGTGCAATAGCCAGATCCTGGAAACAACATAGATGCCCCTCAACCAAATAATGGATAAAGAAAATGTGGTACATATACACAATGGAGTACTGCTCAGCAATGAAAAACAATGACATCATGAAATTTGTAGGCAAATGAATGGAACTAGAAAATAACCTGAGTGAAGTAACCCAGACTCAAAATGACAAACATGATATGTACTCACTCGTAAGTGAATACTAGATGTAAAGCAAAGAACAACCAGACTGCAACCCACAGAACCAGAGAGGCTAGGAAACAAGGAGGAGCCTAAGAGAGTTGCATGGATCACCGTGGGAAGGGAAAAGAGATGAAATCTCCTGAGTAAACTGAGGATAAGGGGTAGGGGGTAACAGAGGGTAGGAGATGGGAGATAAGAACATAAGGGAATGGGATTGTCAAGCTGGAACAGGGATGGGGTGGGAGAGCAATGGAAGAGTTATCTTGATAGAGGAAGACATCATGGGAAAAGGGAGAAGTGTGGTGCTAGAGGAAGTTCCCGGGAATCCACAAGGATGATCCCAGCTTAGACTACTAGCAATAGTGGAAAGGGTGCATGAGCTAATCTATCCCAGTAAACAGATTGATAAATATCCTCTCACCATAGAGCCGTCATCCAGTAACTGATGGAAATAGATGCAGAGATCCAACAGCCAAGCACCAGGCTGAGCTCCAGGAGTCCAGATGAAGAGAGGAAAGAGGGATTCTATGAGCTAGGGGCTTCAAGATCATGATGTTGAAATCCAGAGGCAACTGAACCAAGCTAGTGGGAACTCATGAACTCTAGACCAACAGCTTTGGAGTCTGCACGGGAATTGTTAGGCCCTCTGCATAAGCAAGACAGTTGTATAGCTAGGTCTGTTTGAGGGGCCCCAAGCAGTGAGATCAAGATCTATCCCTGGTGCATGAGCTGGCCTTTTGGAGTCCATTAGCTGTAGTGGGACACCTTGCACAGTCGTGATGTAGGGGGAGGGTCTTGGACTTGCCTCAAGTGAATGTACCAGGCTTGTTGACTCCCATGGGAGGCCTTACCTTTTCGGGGAAGAGAATGGAAGGTTGGTTTGGTAGGGAAGGCTGGGTAGGTGGGAAGAGGGATGAGAGGGGGAATCTATGGTTGTTATGTAAAATGAATAAAAAAAATCTTAATAAAGGAAAAACACAGATACAGAACACATACAGACATTTGCAGGCACAGAATTCCCATATAGGACATAAATAAAAGTAAAGAAAGTAGGATTGGCTTGGACTTTTTGTTTGTTTGTTTTATTTTCCTTCTGTGTTAATAATTACAAATGGATTGCATTTGGTTAGATTCCAGTTTTAGAGAAACAGTGCTTTAGTTATTCAATATCTAATAGCATATTTAAATAGGAAAAAACCCTAGGAGAGATACTCTGTTCGTAACTCTTGCCCTGCTACACATGTGGACATCAGTGGGACATATTACCTGTGTTTCTCCTAAGGGTAATTTTTATCACCTCACCTGACTTCTCTGTAAGCAATTGACCTCAGGTGCACCTCTAAAGGTCATGTTTTCCTGTATGGTTCATTTCTAATAATGAACCCACACTGTGTGTCCTAATTTAGGGCAACCTGGTATGATGCTCTGAGCTGGAGATCCTATTTGGTCAAAGTTGGGCTCATCCTGCATCCTGTGTTGCTCCCTCAGGACCCATTGGAAATGCCAGTTACTTATTGATTGCCAGGGTGGTAAGCACTGTCCCATTTCACCTTCCTTAAAAACAAACAGGTAACATCAGTCCCTGCAGTACTGCAGAAAGTGTCATTTCTTAGCTTAATCGTTTTCAGTCCACTGGCAATTAGGAGCCTTCCTTCATGTTGATTCAAGTGTTCCTATAACATAAAGCTGTGGGATAAATTTCCATGAATCTCACAATAAAGAATTGACAAGACTTAACCTTTCTAAGAAGTGTGTTACATATTGCTGTCGATCAGATATTTGAAAGGCACAGAAAAATTATAAAAAATATAAAATTATCTGATTATGTAATTGTTGTAGAGAAATACTAATCTCTTGGAAAGAAATAATGTCAAGCCATTGGGACTGAAGAGCAATTTGAAAAACATATAAAATCCAAAGGGTTTCTTGGTAGTACCCAAGGTTTCCTGGTTCTGTATTGGAGGGTAAATAGCAGTAAGAGTAGATTTTTAATCAAGTAGAATTCCCTATTTTCCAAAATGATTAAAAATTAAACAAAATCAAAGTAGCCCTGTTGAGAAGATATAGAGTTCCAGTGGCACCTATTCTGAATGTATAAAACCCTTAGGTATGCATTACATTTCTGAGTCTGCAGTAGTAACTCAGCCCTCCTTCAAGGAAACAGTTCTCTGTTTGAAAGCAATGCTAACCATCCCAAACAGCTCCTGCAACAACAGAAATGCAGGTATTCGGCAGTTTATATCCAGAATCTGATGCCCAAAACACTGAAAACATGTCATAAGAAGACATATACACTAGAGAGCCAAAAAATAAGGTGTGGCAATGTGATATATATATATATATATATATATATATATATATATATATATATATATATATATATATATATATTTCTACCAGTAACTAACTATTCAATGTAGAAAATGGTACTGATGCATGTTTGCATGTTACTACATAGGTGAATCCTGAGGTCACTGACTAAATAAAAGAAGCTATTCACACAATTTTACAAAGTGGCTTCATTCATCTGAAACATGTAGACAAACTAAGAAGAGTAATGGTGTGTAATGGCTGATGAATATGGAGATTCTTTTCAGGCTAATGAAATGCTCTAAAGTTTTTAAATTGCTGTGCAATACTGGTAGTTTCCTAAATGTTATTAAATTGTATAATGAGTCCTAATCAACAACTCCATTTGGCGCCTACAATGTTTGTAGTCATACCAGATCATGT
The DNA here is from genome assembly GCF_049852395.1 of Peromyscus maniculatus bairdii. Taxonomy (NCBI): domain Eukaryota; kingdom Metazoa; phylum Chordata; class Mammalia; order Rodentia; family Cricetidae; genus Peromyscus; species Peromyscus maniculatus. Next base: position 5,458,421 of record NC_134867.1, read on the forward strand.
CTCTGTACTCATTCCCTTGCTCAAACTCCTTTCTTTTATCCCACCCTTTCTAGCCACCACAACTTCTGGAGTCCATTGGTGAACTAGACTCCCATCTGCCTCTCTACTAGTGCCATCTACTATCCTTCCCAGGACTTATACAACAGGGAGTCCAACCCAGAAATCTAGGACTACAATCAAGATCCAGTGAGCACTCTATAAAATACATACAGTAAGCAGAGATAATCTTTTAAACCTATAGAATATTTACTCCTGCACTCAGAAGTCTCACTTATCCCTAGACAAGCAGAGAATTCTTCTGACACCCCATTTCCACACCAATAAAAAAGACCCAATACTGAACACATAGTGCCATTTATCTGATCCACAGCCTGACAAGTTGGAGTAATTACAAACAAGGTCATAATAATTACATAACAAAGACGAAACTGATAGCCATACCAAGAAACACTTACAACACAATTCCAGGTGTGTTGGTTCAACAAACAAAATAAAAACCAGTATGAATAATTAACACTATGTCTCCTTCAGAAACTAGCACCCAGATTTTATTTTTCTCTACAAAAACAGCTTTGTGTACAGTACAGTTATTTCAAAATAGCAATTATAAGTATGATTAAGGAACACAAAAATGATATGAAATGAATAAATGCCCAAATGAGGATTGTAAAACATAAAAACTTGAAGGAACTGATAAAAATAATTCAAAGTATGAAAATGGAATTTAATAAACTGATAGAATCTTGCAAGAAAAGACAAAATAAAATGTACTTTAAAATTTAAAGCTTAAAAAAAATCTAACAGAAGTCTCAGAAACAGAGTTGGTCAAGTGGAAGAGAAACTTTAAGGGCTCTAAGACACAAAAAGAAAGTGAATAACACAGTCAAAGAAAATGTTAAATTTAAAGTTAACCTAGGAGCAGAACATCAAAATAAACCCAGGAACAGAATATTCTGTGTATCTGGGATGTGTCAAAAGAGTTAACATACACAGTTGTAGTAAGAAAGGAAGAAACCCAGGACATCTTCTTGGACAGTTTGTTGAATTATTTGAACATTTTTCCTTGCATAAGACCTGTGTTTCTTCTTTTTTTTTTTTGTCTATAACTTTCATTTGTATATTTGCTCTTATATAACATCTCAGATATACATAATATTCTTGTTACTTGGGTTTTTTTTAATGTTCTGCTCCTGAGTTTATTACAGAATAACACAAACAAAAATGTTCAAATGGTTCAAAAAATTGTCCAAGAAGATGCCCCAATGCTGTGGGATGTCTTTCTGTACACTGTGAATGTGTATTGCTCTGATTGGTTGATAGATAAAGCTGTTTTGGTCTATGACTAGAAAGCTTACATGTGTGTTTACTGGGGACCAAGCGGCTGCAAGAGGCACATGGGAGAGGTTCGTTCTGACTGTGTGGCTGGGCAGGACCAGAGAAACTTGAGGCTACACCCCAAATCTAAGGAAAGAGCTTCCTATTAAAGTTCAAGAGGCATACAGAATACTAACTAGACAGGAAGAGCAAAGGAACTCCTCACATTATATTAAAATAGAAACACTAAATGTAAACAATAGAAAGGGATATTAGAAGCAGCAAAAGGGAAAAGCCAAGCCACATACAAAAGCAAGTCCATCAAAACAGCACCTGATATTGTCATTTACATTTTAAATCCAGAGAGGCTGGAACTAATATCCTACATATTCTAGGAGACTAAAATGCCATCTCAAATCACTGTACCAGTATAACTATCAATCATAATTGATGGAGGAAAAATGTGTTTTCATGTTAATAAATATATGTTTAAGAATTTATGTACATAATGTCATGTATACAGAATATATTAGAAGGAATACTTTTTCTGAGGAGAAGATTAAATATACCCTATAGAGCATAAGAAATATACAATTGCAGAATAGTTAGCCAAATTAGATGTAAGACAACACCATAACTACAGTAAAATAACAGGAATTAAACATTATTCAGTGAAAAAGATCTAAGTATTAATGTTCTCAATACTTAATGGAAAGATACAGGCTAATAGATTGGATTAGAAAACAAGATCTTTCTTTTTGTGGCTTTTAAGAACCAAATAACATTACCAAGGACAAACAACACCATAAAGTGAAAGGATGGAAAACATCACTCCAAACAAATGGAATAAAGAAAATAGCCAGCAAAGTTACTCTAATATCTAAAAAATACTCTTTTATAATCAACTCTAATCAGAATAATTGGGGAAGGACATTTTATATTCTTTTTTAAAAATTCTAGTTAGAATACCATCCAGTTCTCAACATTTATGCAAGAAACTCTGGGTCCTAAATTCCTGAAGAAAACAATATTGTATCTAAAATCACAGATTGGCCACAAGACAGTAACAGTGAATGATTTACAAATTCTATATAGAGAAACTCAGGAACTAAATGACATAATAAATCAAATGTAATTGACAAATATTTAAATATAAGCCCAACCTTATACTAAAGATACAGTTTCTTTCTTTTTCTTGTTATCTTTTTTTAAAATTTTATATTATAATTTAATTTAATTTTACATATCAGCCACTGATTCTCTTTCCCCCCCTCCCGCCACTGTCCCCCCACCCCCTCCCCAGCTCACCCCCCATTCCCATCTTCTCCAGGGCAAAGAATCCCCTGGGGATTGAGTTCAACCTGGTAGACTCAGTCCAGGCAGGTCCAGTCCCCTCCTCCCAGGCTGAGCCAAGTGTCCATTCATAAGACCCAGGTTCCAAACAGCCAGCTCATGCGCTGAGGACAGGTCCCAGTCCCACTGCCTGGATGCCTCCCAAACAGTTCAAGCTAATCAACTGTCTCACTTATCCAGAGGGCCTGATCCAGTTGGGGGCTCCTCAGCTATTGGTTCATAGTTCATGTGTTTCCATTCGTTTGTCTATTTGTCCCTGTGCTTTTTCCAACCTTGGTCTCGCCAATTGGACTCCTGGAGCTCCACCTGGGGCCTGGCCATGGATCTCTGGATCCGATTCCCTCAGTCATTGGATGAGATTTCTAGCATGACAATTAAGGTGTTTAGCCATCCTATCACCAGAGTAGGTCAGTTTGGGCTTTCTCTCACCCATTGCCAGTAGTCTATTGTGGAGGTATCTTTGTGGGTTTCTGTGGACCTCTCTAGCACTTTGCTTCTTCCTATTCTCATGTGGTCTTCATTTATCATGGTCTCTTATTTCTTGTTCTCCCTCTCTGTTCTTGATCCAGCTTGGACCTCCCATTCCCCTAAGCTCTCTTTCTGATTGGCAGCTCATGTAACATTTTGTAAAATCAACTTTGTATGATGCATCAAAGAAAGTGTCAACAAATTTAAGAAAATTTGAATAATGTCCTGCATGTTATTTGATGGCAAATGAATAAATCTGTATATTAACAGCAGCAGAAATGGCAGAAAGTACATGAACAGTAGAAGCCCAACAACACACTTCTGAATAAATATTGGATCCAGAGAGAAATCAATAAGAAAATACAAAAATTAATATAACTGAATGAAAATAAAAAAGCAACATCCAAATCATATGGGACAGAATGATAGAAAAGCCTGTAGAAATAAATGACATTTAAAAACTGAAGATATTACATATTAATAATGTGATGCCAAACTTAAAAGTTTTGAAAATATAATCTAAAACACTGCTTAAAAAGTAAACAATAAGATATAATAAAACCATGGCTTAAGTAATGAAATAGAAAAAAAATTCAGTTGGGCTCCAGATATTGGTGAAATTATTAAGGCCACTCCACGTAGTTAAAAGGAGATTTATTTAATGGCGTAACTTACAAATGAAGGAATAGGTAGGTTGAGGGTTCTGGGAAAGACGCAGCAGTAGTCTGGCGATGTTCTTTGGAGAACTCTTCTCCATCTACCTCTAGCTTCTGGGCTCCCAGCAGCAAGAGCGCATGGGTCTTCAGGCCCTCCCTTGGCCCCGCCTTGTGGGTGTGATAGTTACCAAAACCTCAATGTGGGTTGGAACTTCCAGACCAAAGCTGGAGTGGCTACCCACTACAGATAAATGACTGTAACTTGGAAACAATAATCTTGAGAAATGTAACTGAGAAGCCCAAGGGCAAATGGCACATGCTGTCTCTCATTTCAGAATGTTTATTTCAAACCTTTAAATTATTTTTTTCAATTGTAATAACACACAGATGTCAAAAATTACTAAGGAGCCATAGATAGGAGGGACTTTGAAAGGGGAAGAGAAGGAACATAGTGGTATAAAGAGATAAAAGGGGAAAATGGAACATGGAGAGTTAAATTGGGACAATAAGAGGACAAAATGAACCATGTACAGGGATAAAAAATATTAGGAGCCTTTTCAAAAGCCATATGGAAATCTGCTATTTTAGAAGTTTATTAAAATACATATATACGCATATAGAAAAAGATCAATGGAGTTACACTGCAACAGAGAAATAATATCTGAAATATATATATATAAAACAGAATCCCAGTGCCAGTAATGAGTTGCTTCTTTTTGTATTGTTAGTTAATAGGGTCTCAAAAATCTCTAAACATTACAAGATATTGCCAGTGTCCATGGATATCCTCTGGAACTTGAACATATGTAAAATTAAATTTAATAAATAAATTTTAAAAAATGAAAAAAGGAAAAAGCAATAAAAATATTATAACAAAAAGATACTATTTTTGAAGACACCATGTATTTTAATCATATCCTACTGACAAGCCTAGCTAATACTCCCCTAAAAATTTCATTCCTATGACCAGTTCCTATGGTGCTAACAGTGATGTGCACACTGTTGGAGAAGAGAAGTATTTCTAAATTTCACCCATCTGTGAACCCTGCAAATTGCAGTGACTGACCTGATAATACTGGTGCATAGTGGCACAAATATTATGGAAGTAATCAATCATATTCTTGTTAGATGTGAGGCCCATTCCATGAGATGAAACCCATATATAAAACCATTAAATTGGACAAGAACTAATGGCTGTATAGGTCACAAGCGCTAGGGGAAAATCTAATACTATTATTCTCCTAACTGGACATAATATTACACTGACTGCTAATAACTTATTGTTATACTCATAGATCAAAGCATCTCTCAACCCTCATCAGAGAAGCTACTCTTTGCCATAGACTGTAGTTAACAATAAGACCCTTAATTGATCAATATGAAGAAAATAGATTGTTTAGTGTTCAGCACTATATAGAACATACATAATCACACTCTTGCTTGCAAGGTTCTTCACAGAATAGGGGTGGAGATAGATTCTAAGAGCCATTGGTGATGAATTAAATCAAGAATACAGAGTTTTCAAGACACACAGGCAGTTTCATATGGGACTACTCAGGGATTTTGATAGCATTCTTAAAGGAACAAATTCTACCTATCTAACATCTTAGCACAGAGGAGGGATGTGAGCATCAAATCCAACCACCAGTTGAATAGCTATTGGCACTGATAACCGCTGAGAGAGATAATGATGTGACCATCAATAGGTTTATCAAAGGCCAGGAAAGGCCTAACACCCTGGGCTAGCAGGGCAGCACAACCTGGACTTGATGGAAAAAGAAAAACAAAAAGGAAGATGAGAAGAGACGAAATGGTGGAGAAGAAAGTGTGTGATTAATTGGGGTTTGTAAATGTATTCAAATACATTGAATACTTTTTTCTTTTTGGTTTTTCAAGACAGGGTCTCTCTGTGTAGCTTTGGTGCCTTTCCTGATACTCACTCCGTAGCCCAGGCTGGCCTCGAACTCACAGAGATCCACCTGCCTCTGCCTCCTGAGTGCTGGAATTAAAGACATGCACCATCACCACCTAGGCACTGAATGAATTTTTAAAGACTATATGTGTGTGTGTGTGTGTGTGTGTGTGTGTGTGTGTGTGTGTGTGTGTGTGTGTGTGTGTGCGTGTGCGTGTATATAATGGGGCCCACAGAGGTTTTCCTAGTGAGATCTGAGCTTGCTTTACCCAGCAGGGCTGCATGGGAGTGGTTATCAGGTGTGTGGAAAGGTCTGCACTTTGGCTGTGTGGTGTGCTTTGATCTAGCAAGGGGGAGCTCTTCTGCCCTGCCCCATGGCACTGTTATAAAAAGCCCTTTTGAAGAGACTGAAGAGGATGGTAGATTTTGATCCAGGTCCTCCAAAAGCTGTCCTGTGCTTCTGTCTGTCTCCTCTCCACCGTTTTTCTATCTGCACATGTCTTATTCCTCTCTCCTCCTCATAGGAACCCTGAAAAGGTGGGAGGTGCCCTCTCACAAAAGTCAAGTCAGGGCTGACCATTTGTTATTGAAAAACCAGTTGGTGAGATCTTCCCTGAGGAAGATGATTTCTCCTGTTCTCAGCATTCCTTAGCTGTCATTTGTTCTTTGTGTAGGAGTGTGGCTTTGTGGGCTTACCTTTGTCCATGTTGGCATATCTTATATTTATATATAAGATTATATATATGATAAAGTTAGCACCCACATAAAATAAAGGAAGTTTACTTTTTCTTGATCTTGTTACCCCATTTAGAAGAATTATTTCCAGTTCCATTCATTTACCTGTGAATTTCATAATTTCTTTTTTGTAACAAATGAAAAATATTCCACCATGTAAAAGTATCATTATCCATGTTCATCAGCTGATAGACATCTTGGTTGTTTCTTTTCCTGGTTTTTGATAATGCAGCAGCAGTGAGTATGGATAAGGAAATACCTTTGTTGTCAGATATAGAATACTTTGAATGGAGGAACAGTAGAATCATATTTTGGATCTATTTCTAGGTTTTAAGGATTTTCCCTACTATTTTTCGTGGTAGTCTTATATATTTGCACTCTTTGCTGGTTTTATTTTTTCTCAACTTTGCACAGACTTACAGTTATTTGAGCAAAGTGAAATTTAGTAGACAGACTTCCCTCATTAAATTGCCTAAAGTTAAATCTGTGGGGGAATTTCCATAATTAATGATTGATGTAGGTGTTTGCTATGAATATCAATTGCTCTGTATGCTGTGAATGTGTTGCTTTGATTTGGTTGATAAATAAAATGCTGATTTGCCAGTAGCTAGGCAGGAAGTATAATATGGGGGGACAAGCAGAGAGGAGAATTCTGGGAACAGGAAGGCTGAGTCAGGAGACACAGCCACCTGCCATGCGAAGTAAGATGTAAAGTTCCAGTAAGCCATAAGCCATGTGGCAAGGTATAGATTTATAGAAATGGGTTAATTTAAGATATAAGAACTAGATAGCAAGAATCCTGCCACGGCCATACAGTATATAAGTAATATAAGTCTCTCTGTGTTTGCTTGAAATCTCCAGCTACTGGTGTTGCCATACCTGGACCGGTTATCCTTGGTGGTAGAGTAAATTTAGCTGAGAAAGACTGTAAGCAGCATACTCCATTGCCTCTTCTTCAGTTCCTGATTTGTAGCTTCTGCTTTGAGTTCCTGTGCTGGATTTTCTCAGGGATAGACTGTAAGATGCAAAATTCAGTGTTTTCTCACATAAATTTAAAGCAAACTAGCACATACACTTACTAGCGTTGAGGGAGTGTTTCCTTTTCCTAACTCTACACAAGAATTTCTTGTTATTTTTATCAGCCATTCTTAGTGGAGTAAGATGCAATTGCAAAGAAGTTTTAATTTGCATTTACATGATAGCTTAAGATACTGAACATTAAAAAAACTCAGCTGTTAATATTTCTTTTTTATAGAATTCTGTTAAATTTCTTAACTAGTTTTTTGGAATTGGAATTTTAATTAAGGTGTATCCATTTCCATCCCTCCTAGGTTGTCAGTCTCTCTCCAATTTATAGTTTTATTTTTTACTTATTTATTCTTACTCTATATAAATAATGATGAATAAATAAAAACAACCCATCCTGTCTGTTTATTGTTGTTTGTGTGTACATAGTTTTAAGGATGACCACTTGGTATTGGATAACAAAGTAATATCCCTAGGGAAGACTATTTCTAGTGTTTGTAGCTCTTCATATATGGAATGACTATGAAGTTCCCCCCTCCATATTGTGATATCTATTGGTGTTGTAGTTGTTCAGATTTTCTTTCAGCAGGAATATCATTGAAATTTCATGGCTACCTCTTTTCTATACCTAGATGACACAATCTCACAGCAGACTTTCTGATTCTCTGTCTCTATACTTTCTGCTATCTCTTCTGAGATGTTACCCAGTCTTCAGTGTAGACATGTTATAGATATATCACTTGTGTCTTGGTGCCTCATGGTCAATTATTCTCTGTATTTCTTTAATGGCTTTTGTAATAGTTCACATATGCTGCAAAAATCAGCTTCTTTGATAAAGTGTGACAGCTACGTTTACCATTGGGCATAAGAATAGCTTTGTAAAATGTAGTTAAGAATTATACTGTCCTAGGAAAGTGGCACTAGTAGGTCCTCTTCTAATATTAATGGCATCAGGAGCCACAGAATTGCACAATACAAGTAATATAAAGGGAGAAATGGAGAAAAGGGGCCCTGTTATTAGGTAGAGGAGAGAGAATACAGTATAGAAGCAGAAGATGGGGAGAGAAAAAAACAATCAGGATGTTTCAAAAAAACAGTGATTACAAAACCAACTTACATTTACATGCAATCTCGAAAAAAAAAATATCAGTGAATGTGTTAGAATGGATTTTGCAAATGTTTTCAACAATTGATAATTCCATCAGTTGTAGCTTTATATTTTAACATGTTCAATATTAATTAAAGTTTCTGAATTTTGAAATAACAGTTAAAATATGTACATAATATCAAATTTCTTAATTTATAAAACAAAAAAGGAGATTCCTGGAGAGATGGCTCAGTGACAAAGTTTGCTTCCAAACTTGAAGATCTGAGTTCAATTACTGTGACCCACACAGTGGAAGGAAAGATACACACAAATAATAATTAAATGTGAAAAAGATAAAGAATGGTATGTTTACTAGGTTTTTGCATTTAAGACACAACATTGTAATCAAAACTTGCCTATCCAATGTTGTATTTAAAGATAATTGTGTGTACTAGGATGATAGACATGTTAGGTGTTTCTTTGAAACACAAAGTGTTACAGAAATGTACAACTATCTTGACTCAACAGTTTGTAAAATAAAATGAAAATGCTTTCCAAAAATTTACACTTACATTAAACAAGCAAGTAAAAGCTTTGTAATTACTGAGTTCATTTTCTGCCAGGTTAATATACAGTTTTCTGCTCTTTCAGGCTCAAAGGGCAGCATAACCTGAGGGCTCTAAATAAAGCACCCACATATGAATCACCAGTACCGGGTAGATCATCTCAGTCCTTCAAACTGTATAGATTTCTATTAAAATAATATTATATTCTATATAACTTCTCACTTCATGAGATTTCTCAGACTTTGTAACTTTTAAATCCAAGGTTGTGCTTTTATAATACTGGAGGTTTGCATGCTACAACAGTCATTAAACTGAGACCATGACCAAGTATGTCAGTATTTTGAACAAATCTCAGAGATCAGAAGGAGAACTTGCTTAGTGGATCAAATATTTTCTTTTCTGTTACAATATACTAGGTAGTTATAAATTTGATTATACTTTCATTTGGAACTTAGCTCTAATTAGAATATAACAAATTTAACAAATATAACAAAGGTTATTATGAAATTGTAAATTAAAGTCATTATATTAGATGTTCTGTGTAGATACCAAGGAAAGGTAAACAGTAAAAATAAAAGTATTAGTAAAAAGTAAATTTAATTAAAATACTGAATTCTTCCACATATATTAAATTCTACATGATAATGCTATTATTATACTAATAATTATTATGATAATGATTTCAAATCTGGCCTGAACAATATAAGTTCCTGCCCCCACCCCCAAAGACCAAGGACTGACACAAAAATCTGGAGAGTTAATCACCAATTTCATATTCATTCTGATACTGACTTCCTTGGCTTCATGAGATCCTATCCCTGTAACCAACCTCCAAAATATCCAGGGCTGATAAAAAAAAAATGTACAAAGAATCATTCATTACTAATCTATCATAAGACTGCCTTTGCATGTTACAAAATCCTAATATTGAATTGAATATTGCTCACAGTAAGTGTCTTAAACTTTGAGCAGTCTGAACATGGTGGCTTATGCCTATAATCTTGTGATTTGGAAGTAGAGACAGGAAGATTAAATTGATTCAAAGTCAGTCTTGGATAACATGTTAATGATTTTCATTACAAAACAAAAATTGAGTAAACAGAAGCAAATTGGAAAACCTCAATTTCCATCTTTAAAGTAATTAAATTATTTATTGTTTTAATGTCTTGTTTCTTGGTTGCTGGAGATATATTTTATTCTAGCCTCCTGTTTTACTCTTTTTTGTTTTTGAAGACATTGTTATAATCCCTTGAAGTTTTTTAATCTTACAAAGATATTCTTACCTTGTCAATATATTTATCTGTAGAATTTGTGATTAATAGATTCTGTTACATTTCTCTAAAACAACTAAATACTTCTTAAGACAAATTGTCAGTTATACTCTCTTGAAAACTGTAAAATACTTTCAGTTTTTCCTCAAACATACCAAGGTGTTCAGTCTCTCCTCCATATGATGTCTCACTTTTAAATTATGTTTATATCCATTAAATTATACTTACATTCAATACTTTTAAAATATGAAACATCACACACTAATCCTATTCATGAATAACTTTTTCAGAGTATTGATTAAGTTATTAAGATTAAGCAGTTTTGCTGCTTTCCTTTATGTTATTTTTTAATTTCAATTACACATATATATTCTGTATATTCTCTCAGTTATCCAAGTATTTCTGTTAGGCTTAATTTTTTTACATTTATCAGTTTTAAAATCTACTTAATATTATATTCTATTTATATCTAGGTAGTTTTTACATTTCATGTAAAGAAATGAGTTGAGAATGATGATAATTATTTTGATACAAATGCATTCTAATAAAATTATTATAGTATGCTTTTGAATCAAATATCACATTCTAAAAGGGAGAGATAGAGAAAGGACATATTGAACTAACTTTAGAGTATGGCAATCAAGGCCTGTACTACATAATGTGTTTCAGGACCAATGATGGGCCTGGAATCACCACCCGGAAATTCTTCCATTTGCCACAAATTCATTAGACATTACATGGTGCTATTAGCAGTTTTTCTCAACAGACATTTCATGATCCTGGGATTTTTTTGTGTGCTGGGGTATCTAAGCTAACTTAGGTTTCACTCTCAATGTTTCAACCATAGTCCATGATTGAGAAGGACACCTAATTTTAACCTCTGCCTTCCTAGTGTATACAACTCACACACACACACACACACACACACACACACACACACACACACACACACACATATATACATACACATATACACATAAACACACATTCAGGCCCAACTACACACTCATCACAAAGAATAAGACTGTGTTAATAAATTCAAATTTGTTTGTTGTTTATTATGTCTCTATATATAGGTATGTGTAAATATTTTGAAGGCATATTATACTCATCCAACATAAGGTGAATAAAGTTAATTTATTAATCATTTCCTAGTTCTGTACATCTGCAAAAATACATTGTTTTCTGTACTTTTTAACAGTTGTGTTTGGGAACATTTTATAGAATTCAGTTTTGATAGATACTTTTTTTCCAGCAAAGCTGTAATTTAGAAGACTTATAATCAGATTGTGTGGATCTAGAAATGTATCACAAAATATATTTCCTTGATAGTTAGAGATCATGGGGTCATTTCCAGCACAACAACAAAAAGTCTATTGGTGGGTTGTAGAATTTAATACTTTATAAAATATTCATTTTGTTTATGCTCATTCTCCTTATTTCACCTCTGTTTAACATTGACATCAAATAAATAATAACATTTTATGTTTGTAGTTTATTGAGGGTGTGATTTGGTATTCATTTTATTTTTATTTCAAATATTAACTTTAAAATAAAGTGAGTCTTTTAATGTAACTTTATACTTGGATCTGTCTTTATTTTTTCCACCTAGTAATTTCCTATTGAATTAAAATGATCATTCACTTAAAGCAATTAGTTAAAATTTTGTGTTGGCCTTCCATCTTAACAAGTGATGTCAAACAATGAGGAAAGAGAAGACTTATTTTAACACATTACCCACCTCCCACCCCCCACCACACACCCTGCTGTAGGGAAATTGTTCTGAGTGTAACCTATCATGACCTTAGGTGTCATTCACTGTCTCACTGGTCTTGCTTTTAATGAACCACAGGTGCTTCTATTTCACTGTTAATTTAAAAAGTGCTTGACTATGATTTCCAGTCTTTACGTAAAGAAAAGGAACAAGAAACTGAAGAGCCAAGTTCAGAAAAGGACACCCACCACCTTATCTGAATAAAAGCTTATTTAATGATCTTAGGACAAGGGCCATGGCAATGCTCTTCAAAGAGTCCATTGTATTCATCTGTATTAAACTTTTTATCACTATATATAATTAAATGCCTTTATATGTCATAATGAAATGTTTCTGGTAATATTTAAAAGTTGTTACATTGCATATATTACCAAAGCTATAAATGGCATGAATATTTCAGTGGAAAGTACTCAATACACTAAATATATTTGAAATTTAACCTCCAGGGTCCTAAAATGGAAGTTTTTTTTTAATTCTGCATTGTCTAAAATTGATCATGTTTGCTCCTTTTTTTTTCACTTGTAAAATTATCAGTGGCAGCTGCAGCATCTTAAGAAGTTGTTGCCTACAGAGCCTGTTATTTTTTAAAGAAATATACAATTCCTGAGTTGTTTCTCTTATAAAAATAGTTTTCCAAGCAACATAACTATACAATAATAAATACATGTTTTAATACATGTCTTGTGAAGTATGTTCGTATACATACATGTAGATAGACAAGTATACTAGTCATCTACATAAACACACATACGCACAAATATTTATAAGTACAAGACTATAAATTTCTACTTTTTTTGAGAAAGAACTTAAAATTGGGTAGGTAAGGAGGAGGAAAAGATCTGTAAGGAGTTGGGGATGTTAAGAATATGATGAAAATATATTTGAATTTTAATTGTTTTAAATAATAAAATATAATACTAATGGTGGTAAAAATAATTAATAATAATAATAATAATAACAATAATAATAATGAAAGAAGAACTGTGGCCATAAAAACATGCTTACCTATACTTATACACACACACACACACACACACACACTCTCACACACACACATATATGTATATATATACATATATATAGTCATGAAGAAATAACTGAATACACATGATCATTTCTTTAATATGGTATTGAATCACAATAAATTTATCAAAAGTTCAGAGTAACATAAATTTAAAATGCATCTAAAGCATTTAACCCACTAAAGAAAATAGTTAAGTCAACCCTGCCTTTACTATGTTAAAAACAATTTAATTAATCTATAATGAAGCAATATTGACTGGTACAAATAAGTTTTTAAGTACTAGGTTGTCACTAGCTTAATGTGAGCTATGAGTCACTTCCCAATATCAAAATGCAATGTTTTACTTGCATATCCTAAAAAAAGAACAGACTTCAAAATACATTTTCTGCCAATTGAAAATAGCTTTCAATCATCCTAAAACCAAAGTATAATAGACTATTCCCTTACAGGTCAGTGACTGTACACAGATACAGACACATACAGACAAACACATATACACACACTTTTGTGTGTGTTCATAAGTGCATACAATGCACCACACCACATTCAACAAAAGACTGTATATATAAGTTTGAAATGTTACTCAAAATTCTGCATCATTCAGTAAATGAATAGTTGAAAAAGAGTCAAAAGAAGGCAATTTCAGAAAAAATAAAATTAGTGGAGGATTTGAAAGAAATTTTGCATAACTCAATAAGCTCCTCAAGCCTTCGAATGTACAGATCTTAAACCAACATGTTTGTATTAATGCAGAAGGTCTGTGGTACATGCTCACAAGCAAATGTCTTGTGAAAGATTAAGTAAGTTACTGTGCACATATTTGTAATATTTAAATAAAACAATTTTAATAAGCATACATAGTATTAGGTACCATAATGTCATTTGCCATAAAACGAGTTATAGTTGATTCTCCCATCTTCTCAAATTCCTCCCCTCTTCTCCTTCTCCCTTCTATATTTGCCCTTCACATTTATTTTTCTGTAACACAAATTTCAAATGGTCTGATTGATAAAATAACCAGAGCCAGGTATTGAGGTGAACACTGAAAGATCAAAGAAACAGAACAAGCCACAGCTAACCTCACCTTGCCAATTCCTCAGCTGATCTCGTTTCCTCAAAATGGAAGCCTCTGTGTCCTCATCGAAATGGATCTCACCTGAACTGCTGCTAAAAACCTAAAATGCTTTATGAGACTCTAGTTCCTGGTCCTCACACCTTACATACTTTTTTGCTTCCTGCCATCACTTCCTGGCATGAAAGGCGTGCGTCATCATGCCTGGCTGTTTCCAGTGTGGCTTTGAACTTATAGGGATTGAGATGGATCTTGGCCTCCTGAATGCTCGGATTAAAGGTATGTGTGCCACCATTTTTGGCCGCTATGTCTATTTAGTAGCTGTTCTGTTCCCTGACCTCAGATAAGTTTATTAGGGTGCACAACATATTGGCAGACACATTATTACCACATTTCCCCCTTATGTTGGTCTCCATTCTGCTTTCCTGTCATTCTCTGCTTTTCATGCCACCCCTTTCTCTGACAACTCTTTCTATTTCCCTTGATGTATTGTCTAGATTTTTAGTTTTACCAATGGTTATATCCATTTATTTACATACATAAATATTAGAGACCAAAATCTGCACATACAGGGAACTTGTGGTTGAAGTTCTCTTGAATTTAGTAAATTGCATAGTATATTTTTCAGTTCCATTAATTTTTTTGTAAATTTCAGAACTTCCTTTTTTATTATAGCTGATTAAAATTCCATTGTATACATGCACAACATTTACATTATTCACTCCTCTGATGGGGGAATGTCTTTTTGTATGCTGTGAAAATATGTTGTTCTGATTCGTTGATAAATAAAGCTGTGTCCAATGGTGAAGCAGAATAAGGTTAGGCAGGACATTCTAACTAGAGAGGAGGAAGGAGAAAGGCAGAACAGAGGACACACACCATGAGAAGTAAGATGTAAAGATACCAGTAAGCCACGAGCCGTGTGGCAAAGTATAGATTTATAGAAATAGGTTAAGATGCAAGATCTAGCTAACGAGAAGTCTGAGCCAATAGGCCATACAGTTCGTAATTAATATAAGCTTCTGTGTGTTCATTTGAGTCTGAGCAGCTGAGGGATGTTAGGACGAGGGAGCCTGGTGAGCACAGGAAAACTTTCAGTTACACTCTTCTATGATTGGACATCTAGGCTGCTCTAATTTCTGCTATCATGAATAGTGCAAAATAAACATTAACTTTTAATGTCTATAGCAAGATAAGAGGACTTTAGAGTGATCTGAATCATGTAATAATTCTCTCTACATTGTTTTGAAAATTGTGTATATTGCTTTCCATAATACTTATACTAGTTTGTACAGTTCCCTACTTCTACCTTCAAAAATGAAAATGTTCCCAAGAATCTCGGGTTTGTCCCTCAGGAGATATACAAAGCAGTCTTGCTGTCATGTGCTCCTTGCATATTATTGCCTCAACAAGCTTTTAAGTAGGACAAGATGTGGAGGGGAAGTTTCTGATACTGATGGTCCTGACTCTTACTATACCTAAGTGTATATAGTTATGTATTAGGTTTTTGCAATCACAAAAAGATAAAAGTATAAATAAATAAATAAATAAATAAATAGATAGATAAATAAATAAATATAAAAGGAGACAATTTTAGATAATAAGGATATAATGAAAAATTAATTGTGTAGCATCACATTTGTTAACCTTAGTCATTTTGCAAAGGTCCAAATATTTAAAAACCTTAAGTTTGTTAACTTAAAATGTTATATTCAGTGTGGTATTGTGTTCCCGCAAATATTGTGCATGCTAATAAACTTATCTGGGGTCAGAGACAGAGCAGCCACAATATTAAACATAAAGGATAGGGTGTGGTAGCACATGCCTTTAATCTTAGCATTCCAGAGGCAGAAATCCATGTGTTCAAGGATACAGACAGGCATGGTGACTCATCACACTTTTAATTCCAGAAAGCAAGCCTTTAATCCCAGGGAGTGGTGGTAGAAAGCAGAAAGGTATATAAGGCGTGAGGACCAGAAACTGGAGCATTTGGCTGGTTAAGCATTTGGCCTGGTTAAGCATGCAGGCTTTTGAACAGCAATTCAGCTGAGACCCATTCTGGATGAGGACTCAGAGGCCTCCAGTCTGAGGAAGCAAGAACAGCTGAGGATCCGGCAAGGTGAAGTAGCTGTGGCTTGTTCTGGCTCTCTGATCTTCTAGTGTTCACTCCAATAACTGGCCTCAGGTTTGATTCTATTAATAAGAACTTTTAAGATTCATGCTACAGTTCAGTGGGTAAAAGCACTTGCCATGAAATATTAAGATTTGAATTTGAATCTCCTGAACTCATATAAAAGTTGGATGCTAGCTTAGGTGTGTAATTCCAGCTCCTACAACAAGATGTGAGGTGGAAACAGGAGAATCCCCAGAATTTCATGGGCTAGTTAGCTTAACACATGCAGTAGTGAATAAGAGAGTCTGTCTTGATGTCTCAGCAGTCAAGATCATTTACTGCCCTGGCAGAAAACCATGGCTCAGTTCCACCCACATCAGACAGTTCACAAGTGTATGTCTCCAGCATACGGAATCTGATGCTCCCCTTTTCTCTCAAAGGCACCAGTATGCTTGAGATCATGTACTCCTGCAGAAATGTACATATCAACATAAATAAATATAAAATAAATATTTAAAATAGAGACTTCCATCTCAACTTAAAAGGCAAAGACCAATAACTGGATTTGTTCTCTGACCTCTACACAGGAGCCATGGCATGGTGAACCTGTACTCACACACATGATCATATGCATGCACACACACCAACATTCATGTCATACACATATTTTATACAAATACAAAGATTTTAAGTTACATTTAGCTACTATTAATATATTTAGAAAGAAAAAAATTAATGTTACCTAAGTATGTAGTTTCTATAATTCCACAGCAGAATAAAGTGATGTCTTTAGGCGTCCTATTTTTCCCACCACTCCCTTAATGAATCACTTGGAGTTTCCTGTAGGCAGGCAAGTTCTGTCCATGGTATACATGATAATTTTTGGTTACTGTATATTTACTGATTCTTTCATATGCTTACATGCTTGAATGCTTATCATTGGGTATCATTTGCCTTTACCATTCAATAGACTACCTTCATATATAAGAGTGTTGTCTGGTAACAAAAGCCTATATTATTATTGGGATCAAATTATCTCGGGATCAAATTGGTACAGCCAGGAGCAATTCTAAGTTATTTAAATGCCATATTCTCTAGGTCTATGAAGTGTTTGAAGATTACCTGTTCATCTGACCTATGTATCTGTAAATCTGGATAACCTAACTAACATAACTATAGAGATGACAAGCATAGGTGACTATAAATCTATAAGTCTTATCTACTGAAATAACCTAAGGACTAAGGCTTCATGTAAACAAGGTAAACAGTCTATAAGCAAATGTATGGTAAAGAACTATGATTTCAAAATTGTGACAATACACAAGATATTTATAACAGAGATAGGAATATATAATGCGATATGCAATGTGATAATAATCTTAAATATATATCAATATACTGAATATCCTAAACAGAAGTAGAACATACATAAAGTATGACAGATATAAGTTTACATTTGTATCAATATAAAAATATTTTAAATAAGAGTAGAAATATATGTACATTATAACAAATATAGTTCTGTATTTGTATCAATATATAAATTATCTTAAACAGAAATATAAAAATAGTTTACATTTGTATCAACATATAAGAATTCATAACAGTGTAAATTATCTAAGGTTGCTATTTTACTTGTAGGCGTGACAGTTGCCAGAGTCTCAATGGGGGTTGGAACTTCCAGATCAAAGCTGGAATGGCTACCCACTACAAGCCTACATCATTGAGCTTAGGTGGGTAGGTGGGTGGAAACCTGAAAATCTGATTATGTGGTTGAGCCCTCTGTAATGAGATCACTTAATAATGGCATTCTCTAAAAATTATTTTTATTATGTTAAGCATAGAGTATTTCTATTATTAAGTCAAGCATGGCTGTATGTAAAGTGTGTGTGTGTGTGTATTTTTGTCATCCAGGTTTCCATGGATATGTATGCATAGATACATTCAGAATGAGATTAGGATTCTGTAAAGAAATTGCTGTTAACACAGCTGTTTTTATTTATGTTCTGTGAATGGTCTTCTTCCCTTCCTGCTGTAGTACCTGTTTCTGTGAGAATCATGTGAGCACTGCCTTCTCATCCTGGGTGTGGTTATTTTCCCATAGTAACAGCTGAATCAATTTGACAGTTGTTTTCTGCACCTTTAAAATGAACCTTATTTTTCTAATGAACTCAATGCCAGTTGGCCAGTTCTCCCTCGATCTTTCAGTTAGTTATGAGAGCTGCCAGTGGCAGGCCCATACTCGGACACCACTGTTACAGACTTACAGACTTCTTGGTTTTCATAATTCTATCTAGCCTCTCTACTCTGCACTAATATCTTACTCATATAATATCTATATTTCTCCTAATTTTTAAGTTATTGTGTTTTATTTAGGGTTTCCATAGCAGACAAACACATTATACATTTTTTTTTTTTTTTTTGGTTTTTCGAGACAGGGTTTCTCTGTGTAGCTTTGCGCCTTTCCTGGAACTCGCTTTGGAGACCAGGCTGGCCTCGAACCCACAGAGATCCGCCTGCCTCTGCCTCCCGAGTGCTGGGACTAAAGGCGTGCGCCACCACCGCCCGGCACATTATACATTCTTTTGTGTAAAAAGTTATTAAAATTTCTATTTATAAATACCTGATGAATACACATTGTCTCTTTTACAAACCTTTTATGAAGGGTGGTAAGATGACATCACCTTCTATATCCTATATCAAAATCATCACTGTTTATAAAACTACCTTGAGCATATTATCAGCAGAAAGACAGACATGTTTACCAATGAAGGTAACAGGTCACCCAGAAATCAATTCTCGTATCATCTGTCAAATGTTTTTTGTTTGTTTGTTTGTTTGTTTTTTGTTTTATTTAATTATCCAAATATTTCTTAGAGAATAAAGAATGGGGCTGGGAAATTGGATAGTCACATAATGAAGAATGAAACTAGATGTACAAAAATAAATGTTAAATGCTGCTGTATACCACTATTGCTGGGGAGATGTAAACAAATACCTATTTATGCCATATAAGAAACTGATGAACAGACAAAAATAACAATACCACCAAGATCCAATTTACTAAACCAACAAGTTTAGTGGTGGACATTTACAAGACCATGGATGACCAAAGTCTGGCTTCCTCACTGAAAGCAGAAAGCAGAATCCCTGAACTTACTTCACCTGTGAAACAAAGTTTAATAGCTAAGAGATGCTCTTTCACTCGGTAGTCCTTACTGTGATCTAACTTTGGGAAGTAAGGACCCTTATGTATCTCATAATTTTTAGAGACTTCCTGAGGCTTGTGAGTTGTTTATTAGATAAATATTAATGAGTGTTCCTCAGGAAGATTTCAACTTTGAGGAAATTTCCACTTGGAGAAAATTCCTCACAACAAATGATCAGAGACTGCAAGGTCAGACCTAAAACTGCTATAGGAAAACAATTCCAGAGATAGGCATAGGAAATAACTTCCTGAATTATACAAAAGTCTGGACTATTATAGCAGTGGACTGAAAAAAAATTAGAACATCAATACCAAAGTAAATCCATGCACAGCAAAGAAGCAAAGACGTTACTGAGGATTCCCTATAGAGATTGGCAGAAAACCTTGGCCAGATACCATCAAAGAATAAATTAATACTGAAGATCTCAAAGCAAAAAAGAACACCATAAAGAATGTATAGTAAAAACAAATAATGAAAAAGGTAAATAATGTGATATAGGAAAGAGCATAACATTCTAAGTCTCAGCTCTCCATATAGATACATTTTTCTCACATACTGATCACTTTCTTATATCTTTTTGCAAAATTCGAGTTGGGATATAAGATCACACCCATGTAATATGTAATGGAAACCTCTGTAGTATGCTAGAAATAGGAAGCTAAAGCATCTTTCATTTTTGAAAAAATGTTGTGGAAAGTATGGTCAATTATCTGAATTTCAATTGTTCTTAACATTTGCAAATTCAGAACCAAATAAAGACATTGCTTATAATTTTCAAATTTGTAAAATAGTTTCCATAGAAAAAGTCTCAGTGATAATTATCCTCTTTCACATAGGCCACTTCATTTTTATAGGCTAAACTGTTGTTAACTCTCAGAAAGTATTTTTCATGTTTAAGAGTGAAACTTATCAAAAATACATTTTTCCAAAATTTAAAAATTGAGACTTTAATATTCTGATATAAAGTTATTAATTCTGTGTAGTATTTAGTTATTTGATAGTTTTCTATTCAAAATGGAAAAGGTTAACTTTGAAATATAATCAGTAGAATCTGTAAGTACTAACATAAGCATAACATGTACCTGATGACTTTCTTCTATCAGCATGCTTCCATGATCCTGGAAAGTGACTGAGGAAGCGTCATGTTCCATTATTATTGTTTAATTGTGTGGACAAGACATTCAGCACTCACGACAATAAGTGATAATACAAAGCATGCATTTTGATTTATAATAGAAATAGGAATAGAAACATAATATTCCTATAGATAGCTGAATGTTTTCAATTTTACCCCTGATTATATATGATCTTCCTTTAACTAAACTTAAGGAACTACTAGGTATGCAGAAACACTCAGTATCCACCAGGCATAACTAGAAGAATATCATAACTAGAAGAATGTCATATAACTAGAAGAATATCACAATTTGAAGCATTGAGTCAATAAGCAGGCATGCTTTAAGTGTCCACTGCATGCTTGAGGATTCTACATTAATAGGAAGAAGACTGTAACTTAACCAGTTCAAATATAACCCTTAAAAAGCCAGGAACTCTGCACTTACCAATTTCTAACACACAGGTCTGATATCCTCCCAATATCATGCTTTGACTGATGGTAACTTCTAAGATTCATGTTGAACTTTAGTCTCCATTATGGTTTCCTTTAAGTGAAATGATTAATTAATATCAATAAAGTTTGTCTTTTTTAGTGGAGCAGTCCCTTAAATTTCTAACTTCAGGGGACTAGCTTGAGTTCTGTCTGCCCATTTATCTCCTCTACTATGTGAAGTTAGAGATTTGATATAATAACCCTAGAAGCAGATTGGTGTTCTTCTTAGACACTGAATCTGTCAGTTCCTTAACTGTGGACTCTCTAGCCTTCATAACTGTGAAAACTAAAATTATAACACTTGTAATATTAGACTGTGAAGTCAGATGACTCTCATTTGGTTTCTAATATTGGACCCAAGAACCTGTAGTTTACTTTCCTTGAATAAACACAAAATAACCATAGCCCAGTTACAGTCTTCAATGTTGCATGTCATAAATTCAAATGAAAATACTGAATAGTACGAAGAAAAGGGAAATCAGTGTGGATCCTGATAGATTCAAATGACTTTCAACCAATATACTGCTATTCCATCATGTACTTCCCTAAACATGACCTTGAATGCTACAAGCAGGTGTTCATGATTTTGTTTACCCATCCAGATATATCTGCCCTGTAGCCCATGAGATAATATGCACCACAAGTTAACTATGAATGCATCCCAACATAAAATTATCAACTTTAAACATAAGCTCTTTTGTAATTTTTAACTTTATGTTGTTTCCCTTTTACAAGTGGCAATCGTTTATTAATTTATTGTATATCTGTCTATACACAGATAGATATGTCTGTGTGGGGGTGCTTTCTGTGGTACACATGGGGCTTGCATGAAAACTGTGGAGTCTGTTCTCCCCCTTCGACATCTTTGCAGTAGATGCTCTCTTGTTTTGGCACTGCCTTGAATACCCCAAGCTAGCTGTCCTTAAGCTTCAAGCTGATTCTTCTGTTTCTGTTTCTTGTCTTTACTTAAGAGTGCTATGATTATGGATGCACCCCACTGAATCCAGCCTTTCAGCTGATTTTGGGAGATCAAACTCAGGATTTCAATGTTGCATAGCAAGTGCTCTTACCTACTTAATCTTCTCCTCTGTGAGTGCGTGGTCTTTAAGAACAAACTGTGTAGATTATAACATTCTGCCAAATTTTAAAAGGTTGAACATGCCTATAAGAAACTAGAAGGCAAGGAAGGAAATAGACATACATGGCTTCTGAAGATTATTTTGAATGGTATCACAATGAATGGAACTTTTATGTATTCAGTAATATTATTGACTAGCAACCTAGCTAGACATCTAGTCATTTATATGATGCTGCCTTGTGGTGATATTGTGTTCCCCAAAATATTGTGCATCCTAATAAACTTATTTGGGATCTACTGTGGATGATTGATTGATAAATAAAACACTGATTGGCCAGTAGCCAGAGAGGAAGTATAGGTGGGACTAGCAGAGAGGAGAATTGAGAGAACAGGAAGGCGGAGAGGGGGAGATGCCAGCCTGCCATCCAGGGAGCACCATGTAAAGACAGCAGGTAAAGCCATATAGATTAACAAAAATTAGCTGAGTATAAGAGTAAGAGCTAGACAATGGTAGACCTGAGCTAATGGCCAAGCAGTTTAAATAATATAAGCATCTGTGTGTTTATTTTATAAGTGGGCTACAGGACTGCTGGGGCTTGGGGGGACCCGGAGAGAAAAACTCTAGCTATAGGGGTCAGAGAACAGAACTGGCTTCAGGTTTTTTATTAATAAAAAGACCTCCTACCAATTCTTGCCACACTGCCTTGTGCTTGTATACATATTAAATTGTCTATTAAAATAAAGTAAAGCAAGCATATGTAATGTCCATTTCTCAGTGTCTGATTTCCATGCTAATTATGTCACTACAGTAGAAGAGGCAAATACTTTATTTCCTCATGTATATCTTATGCATACTGCTGCATATTTATGAGTACCTGGAAGAAAAATAATAAATTGCATTCTTCTCACCTTAAGTAAATTGAATCCATTAACATTTGTCTGTAGAATAGTGTCTATGTATGTGTTTTGGGGGGACATAAGTAGAGGCGTTTTAAATAAACTCATCTAGATATCAAGAGTAACGTTGACACTCTAGTCTGCAGGAGGCAGCAAAGGGAAGCTGCTCTCTGATGGACAGAAACTTTAACTCCTAAAGTTGAAGATTTCCCACGTCTACTCTCCGTGCAGCATTGTACTGGTTTTGACCAGTATTTGTGAGCATTTCAACACTGGAAATGAATATGATCTCAGGATTGTCTTTAATCCAATTAATTGATGATAAAACAGAGGCATGATTTCAATAGATGGAGTCCTGAGAGGCAAACTGTCTTTCCTCCCTGAGCTGCCAGTGAGCAGTCATATGACTTTAATCATACCGCTTCACTTCTCTGAGCTCCAGTTTCCTCGTGGACAGAATTAGAACAGAATGGTGTATTGGAGATGTGTCATGGGGCTTAGAACTGGTGTAGCAGTAAGCAAAAGGTGAGTGCTTGACACAAGATAGCTGTTAACTTTAAAGAAAATACACATTATATATTTTTCAAAAATAAATGTAACTTTCATTAAAAAATTGTCTTACCTGCATTTATTTAAAAATTGTATCTTACTCATGTTTACATAGGAACATTTTGAAGATTACCACTCATTGACTTGCTTGTATCTTCTGTATCTATTATACCACAAAAATAAACAACTGATGGACTTGGTTACCATCGAACACATTAGAGTAAGAAGTTCACAATCCTTCCCCTTAGGGAGCTCATAACATCCCATGGAAGACACACAGATCATTACATTCAACCAACTCTACTTAATGGAGGTTTTGCAGTCCTGCCCAGAGTCTGCTTTGGGACCCACAGCCCCGGGGAACTGTAAAGTCCTGGAGATAAAGTGATTCCAGCAACACTCATGCTGGAAATACAAGAAAATCGACTTTTAGAAAACCAACATTGCTGCAGAGAAGTATGTTAAAGACTAACCTCAGTGTCTGGGAATTGAAGGCAGAAAGTGGAAAGAACAGTCAGGGAGAATGTGAAGTGCCAAGGAAGTAGCTTGCAGAGAGGCTTCACTACAGCATGTTTAAATTCAACATTGTGTTGTAAATAACAAAGAATAATGGTGTTTTAAACATAAGTAATTTTTAAATGTTGTATTTAAAAATGTTAAAAGATTGTAAGAGTGGGAAGTATGAACAGATATTTTTACAAATGTCTTTGTGTGTTTCTCTGTCCACATGATAGTGCCTAAAAACATGGTATTTGTCTAAGGGTTACTATTGTCCTGATAAACATCATAAACAAAAACAACTTGGGAAGGAAAGGTACTATTTACTTACAAACTACAAGGCATGGTTCAATGAAGGCAGCCAAGGCAGAAACACAAAATGAGCAGGGACCTGGAGTCAGGAGCTGATGGAGAAATGGTGGAGAGGTGCTTACTGGCTTCTTCCTATGGCTAGGTCAACCTGCTTCCTTAAATGATGTGTGATGTTGCTCTGTAAGCTGTAAATGTGTTTCTCTGATTGGTTGATAAATAAAATGCTGATTGGCCAGTAGCCAGGCAGGAAGTATAGATGGGATAAGCAGACAAGGAGAATTCTGGGAAGAGGAAGGCTGAGTCAGTAGACGCCAGCCACAATATAGGGAGCAGCATGTGATGGCACACAGGTAAAGCCACACATGGTGACATATAGATTAACAGAAATGGGCTGAGTTTAAGTGTAAGAGCTAGTCAGTGGTAGGCCTGAGCTAATGGCTGAGCAGTTTTAGTTAATATAAGCCTCTGTGTGTTCACTTGTGTCTGAGCTGCTTTAGACCAGGCAGGACACAGGAAAACTTCAGCTACAGTATCCAGGACTAACAGCCCAGTGGTGGCAGCACTCACAATGGCCTTGGATATTCTGTACCACTAACTAAGAAAGTGTTCTACAGGTTTGCCTACAGCCAGATTTTATGGAGTCAATGTCTCAATTGAGGTTCCCTCTTTCCTCTCAGATGACTTCACCTGTGTTAAGTTGACATTAAATTAGTCAGCACAGTATTCAAATTATTTAGATGGATGCTGGCTTCTCCAGAGGAGGTTGTATTAATCAGCATTCTCTAAATGAACATAACTCAGAGAATGAATATATATATATATATATATATATATATGAATATCTATAATATATGTATATATATAAATTAATAATGTGTTTGTGAGATCTCTTAGACAAAAGCATAGGTTGGTAGTCCAACAATTGCAACAATGCCTATCTCACAATAGACAGAGAGAAAAGACAATAGTTTTTCAGTCCAAGAAATTTGATTTCTGTTCAGTGCCAATCTGATGCTGGAATCTGTGTCTCCCTTGGAATCTTAAAGTTGTATTTAATAATGGCCATAGCAACAGGATAGATGCACTTGGCAAAGAGAGTCAGGGCAAGCAGGGAAAACAAAATCTTTTTTCCATGACCTTCTAAGTAGACTGAATTTAGAAGGTATGGCGCAGGTTTAGGGTAGGTCTTCTCACTTCAAATAATACATTCAACACAATCCCTCAGAGATATGCCTATCAGCTTGGATTTCAGTTGTCTTCAGATGTAGTCAAGTTGACAATCAAGATCAACCATCACAAAGATGATCTAATAGATGTAAACAGTTATTTTAAATATTTTTAGTTTTACTTATTATGAAATTGTCAAAGAATAAATTTAAAATAAATTAAAAATGCTAAGGCAGATCACATGTCATGGACGGGATGGAAACACTGGAGAGGCCCCTGCCTGCAGCCATGCAACATGGGTGGAACACACCACCAACACAATGGACAGGAATGTGGAGGCGAGATGGGAGAGAAAGAGAATCGAACAATATCTGCATTATGAAGAGAGCTGGAACTTGAGATGAAAAGATGGGGAGGAACAGCATGATGCTAGTGGAGTGGCCACACTGTCACCTGAGGCCACGGAGCTGGCCAAGCCTTCTGCCCCTGAGGGCCATGTCTAGGTCCATAGCCCTGCAGCAGCAGTGGACTGGGTAGATATCCATGGCCCACGTTAACAAGAAAGGCCATGTGGATGTATCTGCTCTGTGTTACTGCCTTGGGCCATGTTGATGTCCCAGCCTTCACAGGCTGGCCTCCTCAGGGCCCACCCCTCACCAGCTTTGGCACTCCACTCCAGAAAGCTGACCCCACCCCTCACCTGGACAAAGAAAGCTAGCTCCCTGAACTGCATGAGGGCAGCATAGATGGCCTTGCCTCATATTGGTTGCAGCACTCCAGAGAGCTTTCCTGGCACCTTGACTCGCAGCACAGTAGAACTAGCCCTGAAAGTAGGTGTAGGATGTGAAGAGCCCTGAGTGTACGAGCTCCAGAGAGCTGAACCTGACCCTCATCAGCCCGGTGATAGTGTGGGTGAGAGATGTCCCACCCCTTCTCCCTTGAAGCCTACAGTGGGAGAGCTGCTGCACCTTGCCTGGTGTGGGCATGGGAGAGCAAGTCTCAGGGCATGAGAGCAGAAGAGGCATTCCTGTCTTTTGCCAGCTGCTGCAGGCAGGAGAGCTGGTCCATTTCCTCACCTGTGCAAAGCTGGGGAACTGGCCCTTGTGGAGAGGTCAGCTACCACCCAGGCCCAGATCCAGGGCTTTGAGTTATCCCACGCCAATATCTACCTATATAAGAACTGCTGGGCCTGGTTCTGCAGAACCAAAGCTGCAGGATCTCCATGACACAGAACAACAACAGAATATCCCTGTGATGATCCAGTGTCGATGAGGAAGCAGAAGCCAGAGGCCTGGACTCAGACTAATGTACTCATTGCAAAGAACATTTGCTAGTAAAGCCGTTTGGGTAAAAGGGTATGGTATGTGACACACTGGAACACACTGCAGCTTCCACCACAATATGTTTTTGTTGTTGTTTTTATTTTTTTATTTTTAGTTTTTTTTTTTCCTTTGGGGAAAGTTTCAAGAGTAGAGGAACAAGATGAATGGGATTGGGGTGCAAAATTTGGAATTCACAAAGAATCGACAAAGGGTTAAAAAATTCCATGGCAGAATTTATTGGGTAATTCTTAAGTAATGTACACAAAAAACAATATGCAAATTATAGTAAAATATACCAAAGTCCCACCAAACTTTTATAGTAGTAAAATCTCTCTATGACCTTGGGAAGAGTTCACAGAAAAAAAAACCAGAAAGTTCATCAAAACTGTTTCAGGTATAAACTGTGTGTATGTTTAGGTGTGTATTCATGAGTGCAGTGCCCAGAGTGGCCAGAAGAAGACATGTAATCCTTTCCCTATAACTGGAGTCACAAGTGGCTGTGGGATGTCAGATAAGAATACTAGAAAACAAAATCAGTTCTCTAAGAGCAGTACCTACTCTTTATTTATTTATTTGTTTATTTATTTATTTATTTATTTATTATTTTTCATTTTATATACCAACCACTGTTCCCCCTCCCTCCCCTATCCCATTCCTCCCTCACCTTCCTCCTATCCCACCCCCCCATTCACTCCTCATAGGGCTAAGGTCTCCCTTGGGTAGTCAATACTGGCTGTCATACCAAGTTGGGGCAGGACTAAGCACTTCTGTCCTGCATCAAGACTGAATAAGGAACCCCACCACAGATGTCTTACTAAAAAGCCAGTTCATGTACCCAGGTTAGATCCTGGTCCCACCTCCAGGGGCCTCACAAACTGATCAAGCCACACAACTGTCACCCCCATTCAAGTTCAGGCACCCTCTCCACCATTGCTATGATTCTTAGCTGGTGACATCCTTGTGGGTTCCTGGGGGGTTCTCTAGTACCAGGTTTTTGACTAACCCATACTGGCTCACTCTGCCAAGGTATCTCTTTGATTATTCTCTCTCTCCATCCATCCTTAAACTGGCAGTACTTACTCTTAATAGCTACACTGTACTACTAGACAATAAAGACTGATTTTAAATCTAGAGCCTAAGGAAAAAAAAATGTTAGAATCTTGTTCTATCTTCTTTTGCCCAAAGGAGAGATACCAAACCAAACCCAGGTGAACAGGAAGTGTTCATTGAACTCACACACTCACTTTCAAACATAATTACCTGTTCTCATCATTATTATAAAGTTATATGTTCAGTCTGGACTAAAAAGATTGTTGGAAAAGCAAAATGATTACCGGATTTTTAGCTCTTGCAAAATATAAAAGAAAAAAATTTGGGAAAGCCAAATGGAGTCTACATGGATTCTTTTATGTCAACCAAGTAGATATCCATAAGCATTGTGTGTGGAACTAGATACTACCAAGTAATATCTCATTGGAAGTTAGATTTTTGGAGCTACACAGCACAGAGATGGGACTTCTGACAGTGAAAGTGGACATTTAAGGAAAATAAACAGAAATCAAACCAGAGAGGCCCATAAAGGGATGGGTACAGAAATGAATACTGAGCATGGCAGGAGAATCAAATGATGATACTAAAAGAGTAGCCTGATGTGTAAATAGAAGGGGAAGAGATTTCATTACCTCATTTAAATTTTTTTATTTTATTGAAACAAGATCTTTTTCTCTCATCATATATCCTGGTTGTGGTTTCCTTTCCCTCAGCCCCCCCCCCCAGTATTTCCCCATCTCCCCTCTCATTTGGATGATTCATTTTCTGTCTCTCATTAGAAAACAAACAGGCGGGCCGGGCGTTGGTGGCGCACGCCTTTAATCCCAGCACTCGGGAGGCAGAGCCAGGCGGATCTCTGTGAGTTCGAGGCCAGCCTGGGCTACCAAGTGAGCTCCAGGAAAGGTGCAAAGCTACACAGAGAAACCCTGTCTCGAAAAACCAAAAAAAAAAAAAAAAAGAAAACAAACAGGCTTCTAAGGGAATATAATTCTATACTATACTGTACTATACTGTGCTGTACTACACTGTACTATACTATAAACTAACACATTGAAATTGGAAAGAACAAACAAATGGAAAGGAATCCAAGAGAAGGCATAAGAAACAAAACATACTTGGTCACATACTTGGCAATTTCATAAAGACACTAAACTATAATCCATAATATAACTGCAAAGGCCTTGGGGCAGACCCATGCAGGCCCTATGCATGATGGCTCACTCTCTGGGTTCAAATGTGCTTTGAGCACACACTGATTTAGAGGGCCTTGTTTCCTTGCTGTCTTACATCGCCTATGGCTCTCATAATCTTTCCGTATCCTATTCAGCAGGGTTCATTGCACACTGTGGGGGGTGGGGGAGGATTGATGTAGATATCCCATTTAAGCCTGAGTGTTCTAAGGTCACTCATTCACTGCACACTGTGGCAGTGAGTCTCCCTATTTGTTCTCTCTAATCCCTGTATTTGTTCCCATATGCTGTAGAAAGAAGCTCATCTGATAATGGCTGCAGAAGGCATTGATTTATGAGTATAGTGCAAGATCATTAGATGTCATTTAGTTGCTACTTTTCTTTTTAAAGACAGTAGTACTTTGTTTTACTCTAAGTCTTTAGACTATCTAGTCTCAGGCTCTTGGTCATCCAAGCACTTTTGGTTTGGTGGTGTGAATAGGAATGGCCACCATAGGCTAATATGTTTGAATACTTGGTCACCTGCAAGTGGCACTACTCGTGAAGGGTTGGGAGGTGTGATTTTGTTGGAGCAGGTATGTCCTTGTTGGAGAAAATGGGGTGGGATGGGCTTTGAGTTTTCAAAAGTCCAAATGAGGCTTAGTGTCTTTCTCTTCCTGCTGCCAATGAATTCAGATGTAGAATTCTCAGCTACTTGTGATAGGGTGCCACCATGCTCCCTGCCATGATAACAGTGAAACAAAGCTCTGAAATTGTAAGCAACCCAACAAAATTATTTTCTTTATTAGAGTTGCCATGGTCATGGTATCTCCTCAAAGCAATAGAACAAACACTAAGACAGTCGTCAGTTATAAAGTTCCATCTAACGGTCTGGGCCTCCATTCAAATCAGTCATCGGTGGATTACTAACCCAAGCTCTGTGTCACCATTGCATTATCACATCTTGCAGGCCAGACTGTAACTCAAACTCTATGAATTAATGCATTTTATTAAGAACAACATTTCATGAATACTTGTGCTAGCAGGAAAATAGTTAACCAATTAATGCTAGTAGTCATATTCCACATTAAAAGAAAAATTGTCAGCAATCTAACCTGAGTATGGATTTGTTCTTACAGAAGGTGGCAAAATTTAGATGCTTTTAGAAAGGTGGTAGTGTTTTAAAACAAGAGAATTTCATTTACCTCAGAAATCTTCCTTTCAAAAGTAATTTGCCCCAGCTGCACTTTCAGTTATTTCAAACTTAATTTTACACACACACACACACACACACACACACACACACACACACACGCTTTGCCAATAATTTGATATAATCTTTATAGTGTCAAAAAAGTACTTTGTGAAAAGCACTACCTTTAGAAGTGCTGACATTTCTTTAAAGTTCTCTCTTAGAGGTTTCTCTTTTAAAATTTTAGACACTCTTGGCTTTTCTAGTGGTTAGATATCAAGACAAAGAGATTCCATGGAGCGTGTGGTATCCAGTCTGTCACTGGCAGATTGGCTGTCATCTCTGACATTCTCATTTCTAGCTATGATCATCCCAAGAACAGGGAAAAGTTGTTTACAATCCGAATGCAACCCCCAGGGCAATGCTACTCTACAGTCCCCGGGTTATCCTGAAGGGGGTCATTCAGTCTTTGGCTACATGAACATTATGTGATTATTTTTCACAAAAGTAAAAAAAAAAAAAAGCAATAAAATATATTAAGTATAGTAACTATTCTGGAGTTAAAAAAAATGGAAAATCTGCCTGATTTCACTGGTCTGAACAGATTTGTAGCTCTGAAAAGCGATAATCTCCCCTCTTACACACTGGCTGTCATTGACATTGTTAACAGATACCTACTTAGTAAAAGTGCCACATGTGACTTTAATTATATAGAGGTATTTATTGTACTGCAAACTAAAAAAATAACAAAGTATTTAACATTTTAAAATGTGTGGCTATCTCTAAGCAAATGCTTGTGTTTTGAATAAGAATAATGGCAGAATGATGTATTTACAAAACCTTGTGCTTTTATTTTTTAGGTGCATCAAATGAAGTCATAATGTGTAA
Source organism: Peromyscus maniculatus bairdii (assembly GCF_049852395.1). Lineage (NCBI taxonomy): Eukaryota > Metazoa > Chordata > Mammalia > Rodentia > Cricetidae > Peromyscus > Peromyscus maniculatus. The sequence continues at coordinate 5,489,732 of NC_134867.1, forward strand.
TCACTTTGAAAATACTTCTAATACAAAAAAAGTATATAAATATTCACATCTAGTGATTGATTCCTTTTTGTTTTCAGTTTCAGTTTGGCTCCAATGGCTAAGCATCAAGAAGCAGAAAAAAATCTTTCCACAGAAATGCTTTTTTCCCACATTGTGAGAAAACTAAGAATTTATGACAACACTAACAGCTAAATTTACATTTACTAAATCGGTAACTGTGAGGGAGTAGAAGACAAATATGAAAAATGAAAATAATGGAAATAACTGCACCAAGGAGAATGTGGCACTGTCCTGGCATTCGAGTCTAAAGGACACCTTACATGAGACTAAACGTACACTGATAAACTACTTTGTCCACAGTTTGCTCCAACAATTGCCAGTATTTGCACCAGTTTAGACTCAGCAGATCCTGGGAAACAACACATTTTCAACATGCACATTGTCAACAGGGCCTGAGTCACTACCTCACACATGCTGTGAACTTCATCACCTAGAGCTGACTTCTTTGTTTAGATGCTGCATCCTGGCCAGTGGTATTTTTTATTTTATATTTTGAAGTTAAAAAATAGGGTAAACACTGCTGTACATTCTGCGAGGGAGATTTAGAAGTACTTTTCAGAGAATGGGGCATGAATTAAATTAGAAAATAGAAACAGGGTTACCTCAATACCAGTTGCAAAAAAACTTTTAAAATAATCTTATAAGAATATACATGTAAATCGATCAACCAATCTGCCAAAGTATAAATAAATAAGGGCTGTGGGCTGATAAAATGGCTCAGGACTTACATGTGCTTGCTCTCTGACTTGATTCCAGAATCCCTTTCAAATACCTGTAACTGAAGAACTAAGTGACAAGCTAATAGGATTGCTGGGGCTTCCTGGCTTCCAACACAGCTATGATTAAGTTCCAGTATCAAGGAGGGACCCTGCCTCAAAAGAATAGGACCATAGATACAAAGGGGGCGATAGGACACCCCCTCTATCCTGCACAAGCATGAATAGAATCACACACACACACACACACACACACACACACACACACACACACACACCACTATGAAATATCACATGCATTCTCCAAAGCAAATTAAATTATAGATAGTATTAAACAGATTATAAAGAAAAGGACTATATGCTTTGTCATTTTCAGAAGTTAGGCAATACAATATTGTATCTTCAGGAATAATGACATTGTAAAATATAAGAACTGTTTGAGTTCATAGATATTGTAAATAACTATAAGGACAACGAAAGTACAATGAAATATTTTCATGATATCCTTTAAAAGCAATTTTTTCTTGTACTTGTTTCTATTTTCTTTGGAGGTATCTTCAAATGAATTCAATTTTACACTGCTAGTTGTCAGTATAGTAAACAATTTTTTGTCTCCTTTTGATTAGATCTTAGTATGATGAAAATATCCTTGTGTGTAAAGGCACAAATCATAGTATGATGATGTACTTGTATATTGAAAGATATAGTGGTTTTAGAGAGACAAGAGACAAAAGATGATATATTGATGCCTGTTAGTATGTATACTAATTAAATTAAAAAATACAGATTTATAAGAAACATATAAAAATAAGATGACTTAATATGTATAAAACTTTAATAAATAAAGTCTTATCAGAAATTAATTAGTGTACTGAAGAGCAGTCTCAGTCGGTAAAGTACTTGACATATAAGCATGAAGTTTTGAGTTCGGATCCCCAGCACATCTCTGAAAAGCTTGGCACAGGAGTACATGCTTTCCTGTAATAACACTGCAGAAGGATAACCAGTGATTCTAAATAATTAGTGAGTTTCACATTCAGTGAAAGACCCTGACTCAAAAAATAAGATAGAGACACTTGAGGAAGACAAGATACCTGATGTCAACCTTTGGCCCTCACAGTCTCATGCAGCCAAACACAAACACACCAAACATTTAAATATATACAGAGGGGGGTCCACAGACACATTAGAAGTTTATCTCCTATATATTTCTTTTTTTTTCCTTTTAATTTATTTTACAATACTATTCAGTTCTACATATCAGCCATGGATTCCCTTGTTCTCCCCCCTCCTACCCCCCTCCCCTTTCCCCCAGCCTACTCCCCATTCCCACCTCCTCCAGGCAAAGCCTCCAAGGACTGAGATCAACTTGGTAGACTCAGTCCAGGCAGGTAAAGTCCCCCCCTCCCAGACTGAGCCAAGAGTCCCTGCATAAGTCCCAGGATTCAAACAGCCAACTCTTGCAATGAGCACAGGACCAGGTACCACTGCCTAGATGCCTCCCAAACAGATCAAGCCAATCAACAGTCTCACCTATTTATGGTGATATTTTATTTGTACTGAAATGTGATTTTAATTTTATGTTAATAAATAAAGTTGCCCTGGGGTCAGAGCTATTAGAGCCATAGTAAGAGCATGGTGGTTAGAAGAGCTAGGTAGATTTCTGTGTGTTCAGGGATACAGCCAGTATTGGAGACATACGCCTTTAAGACCTGGAGGGCGGTACTTACAGGCAGTGATGAGGCAGTCATGTGGTTGGGTTTACAACCAATGAGAAGGCAGAACAGAAAGACTATTTAAACACAGACAAACAGGAAGTAGCTCTCTCTCGGGGAAGCTAGGAGCACTGCAGGAGGTAAGATTTTATCTCTGAGCTCTGACCTCTCGGCTTTCACTTTTACATTGGCTCTGTGTTTCTTATTTTAAAAAGACGATTGGTTACATCTACACCTATTCACAGGGCCTGATCCAGTTGGAGGCCCCTCAGCCTTTGGTTCATAGTTCATATGTTTCCAATCGTTTGGCTATTTGTCCCTGTGCTTTATCCAACCTTGATTTCAACAATTCTCGCTCATATAAAACATCTTCTTTCTCACTAATTAGACTCCCGGAGCTCCACCTGGGGCCTAGCCGTGGATCTCTGTATCCAGATCCCTCTAGATGGGGTTTCTAGCACAACTATTAGGGTGTTTGGCCATCCCATCGCCAGAGTAGGTCAGTTCCAGCTGTCTCTCGACCGTTGCCAGCAGTCTGGGTGACACTATTCTATGGAGTAGGGTTCCTGACTGAATGAAAAGGAGAACATAAGTGGATACAGGCAGTCATCTCTCTCTGGTTCCTGACTGCAGATGCCGTGTGATCAGCTGCCCCAGGCTTCCGCATCCCTGCTGGCATGGACTGTCTCCCTCTAACTGTGAGCCAAAGCAAACTCTTCCGTTCTTGGGAAGTGGCCCAGGTTTCCTCACCTCGGCCATGCTGGTAGAAGGGAAGGAAGATCCAGACACCCATGCAGGACTTTGTGACTCCAGTGCTGCTGGCCTCTCTGTTATCATCGGGAAAGAACTGTTCTATTGGAGGAGAGAAGAAGGAGATGCAGGGTCCAGGCCATCCCTGTCTGAGGCAGCCAGGCCTCCAGGGACCCTCTCCTTACTGAAGTTGAGGAAGTAAAGAGAGGGGAACATGTTGGGGGTGCCTGGGCAGAGTGAGAATGGGGTGGGGTGGATGGGATTAAGATGAATTGTTCACACAAGTGGAACTGTCACATAATAAAAAATACTCTATTGAAAAAAGAAAATAGATAAATAAATATATACAAACAGATAGGCACACACAAAATATATTTTAAAAAATGAAACATCTTACAGTTCCTCTTTAGTTAAATGAATAATTTAGATAAAATAATGTTTTTGTTAGCCAATAATATTTATCTAATCCTATGATACAGCTGATGTAAAATGTCATGTCTATAAGAATAAATAAAAATGTAGATCAGAAACATTTTTGCAAATATATGAATTAATTATGTTATAAAGTATTAAAAGTGATGAACTCTGAACATAATCATATGAAAGACATGGTGAAACTCTAACTTCAAACTTCAGTCTAATTTAAAGCACTGATAATAGCATAGGAAACCCTTAATTCTAAATATAATCATTTTAAACTCTCACATTTTTACATATATCATTTTTTAAATTTCTATCATATTTTAAATCTCAATCTGCATGCCAAAATGCATACAAACAAATAAAATGAATGTTTTCACTGTTGATTTAAGAAGAATCTTTCCTAAATAAATGCTATATGCTCAAAAATAATGTTGATGTTATACTGGGAACTCATTTTTATCACTAATTTAAGGTTCTAATATACTCAGAAGGCTACTTGGTGTTTGTGATAAACTATATAAAACTTATGTTAAACCTCAGTGGGAAAGTCAAATTTGAGGAACAGGGATAAAGTAGCAGAAAACAAAAGGGATGTTGACTTGAGAGTTGATAAAATATACTGATGAGTCAAGGACAAGTCTTGTGACACATCAATTTAGTCCTTGGAACTATATTAAGAGAAAGAAACCAGAAACAGAACACTTAGTTTGTGTTTTCCATTTATCTAAACTAACATAGCATCAACCATCAGTCATTGTCTATGACTGTTCCTCTGTAACATTTATCATACATTGATTTATTCCCCTGAAACTCTAATGCTCTCAAATTTATATATAAACAAATCGTGACCCTCTCCTTTAACTGAAGTTAGCTCCTGAATAGTGAGGGAAGAGAGCACACACACTCAGAGGCCAGAATTACTAGGTATCGTTCTTGTCCTTTTCTGTACTTCCTTTGTTGAGACAGGGTCCACTGCTGAAAAAGAACCTCATTGATTTAGTGAGATTAAACACCCAACAGGCCACAAGGATCCTTCTGTCTCCACCTTCCCAGTGCTGGGATTGCAAGCCTGTGCCAGTCTTCTCAGGATCTGAACTCAGACACTCATACCTACAGGGTAAGCAGTATCAATCCATCTTAATTTGGTTCCTTTTATATTTTCTATTTCAAAATCTACCCCCTATTTGTATCCTGTGTTTTTTTAGTACCTCACATAATTATGTCTTATATAAAGATTAATAAATTACCATAATCACAAAAAGAAATCAAAAGCAATATAAAGTGGAATACTTCTTTGTTTTATTAAATGTGATGTTGAACTCAATTTGCTGTTCTAATAAGAAATGGTTAACTGTGTTTCCCATAAGAAGAAAGTGCACATCTGTGGGATTGCAGATAGTTAGAAGAAATCTAGCAGAACAGATATATTTCAGATGTCAGACATAAATCAATGAGGACACCAGTTCAGAGACATGGGAGGTGGCACTCTTCAGCTATATCATTTTAAGGGCAAAATGTTCAAATCAATATGACTTCAAGTAAAAAATCTCTTCTAAAGTAGAGTATATAATATTTTTTGGAAATACAGAAATAAGATTGATCAAATATTAGTTCAAATATCATACATATTAGAACATCCTAAATGTTTTATGCAAATCATTAGAGAAGGCACATGGCACTATAAAACTGAATTTTGGTTCACTGAATTTTTTGACCTTTTATCTGACAGAATTATAAAACTCTTTCATTATTCACTAAAGTCCAATAATTCATTTCATTCAGTAGGTTTTAGTGTAGAATTGTAGGGAATATGCAAATAATGATAAAATCACAAGCTGGTGTATGCATAGATTCTGAGAAAATACACAGGGAAGCATATATACTTCTCCTAACTTAACATTCAAATCATTTCTTTGAAAGGTAAAGCTGGAAGTGTCTAGTACTGGCAGAGAATCCATTTATCCTGTGACCCATATCTGTCCTACGTGCTATGATTTTAATGAAATGTGTCAGTCATTGAAATTTTGTTCAAATTTTGAGTCTGTTGTACTGTAGCTAGAGTTTTCCTGCCTTGCCCACAGTCAGGACAAATCTCTGTCACCCGCCAGTCCCACAGCCGCTAAGACACAACCAAGTAAACACAGAGACTTATATTGCTTACAAACTGTATGGCCATGGTGTAACTAGAGTTTTCCTGCCTTGCCCACAGTCAGGACAAATCTCTGTTACCCGCCAGTCCCACAGCCGCTCAGACCCAACCAAGTAAACACAGACACTTATATTGCTTACAAACTGTATGGCCATGGCAGGCTTCTTGCTAACTGTGCTTATAGCTTAAATTAGTCCATTTCCATAAATCTATACCTTGCCACGTGGCTGGTGGCTTTCCAGCATCTTCACATGCTGCTGGTCATGGCGGCGGCTGGCAGTCTCTCCGCCTCAGCCTTCTGCTTCCCACAATTCTCCTCTCTCCTTGTCCCACCTACTTCCTGCCTGGCCACTGGCCAACCAGTGTTTTATTTATTGACCAATCAGAGCAATTTGACATATAGACCTTCCCACAGCACTTCCCCTTTCTTTTTTTTTAAAAGGAAGGTTTTAACTTTTACACATCTCCAAAGTCAGTTTGGTATATTTGGGAATTTGGGCGTAGCTTCTCTTACTACTTCCTGCTGGAGGGGGACGCTGTATCTTATGGGGACACAAAGAAAATTTTAGGATCATGGAGTAGTCCGTGACTTGAAACGATTCTGGATGTTGGATTATCTGGGCCATGGTGTCATCGGAGACCTTTCAGGTGGTCTTGGCTGGTCAAACCTGATGTATCTTAATCTGGAACAAATCCATAGCCTCTGGCTTTCTGTGGAAACAAAAGCAGAGCCTCCTTTCCAAAGCAACATATCCTTACATCCAAATTTTGAAGTTAAGGTACCTTTAAAATACACATTTTGGCATAACTCAACAGCTTTTGCAATCAAATGTTTCTCTTCAGTTACAAATATCAAAGAGAACATAATCCAGATTCTCTGTGTGGTAGCCATCTTTACATGGCTTATTTTTTATATTACTTTGAGCCTATTGCTTTAAACTGCAGCTTTCTAAGCCTAAAACGGCGCTGTGGCTGCTGGCTCCTCCCACTTCAGCTTCCCAACATGGCAGTGGTACGTTTTCCGCCAGCTCTGGGAGCCATCGTGGGTCTGTGCTTTTATCCAAGCAGCGTGTAGCCCAGAAACCTCTTTTTGTTTTGTACTAGCAAAGGCTAAATCCACCACGCAGCTTAATGTGCCACTTGCAGAGGCCTCATTCCCGCCATACTGCAGGTCAAGCGCACACACCAGGAACCCGCCAGTAACTCAAACCGGCAGGCTGCCGCTCATTTGAGAGAGACAATTAGGAAGCTGTTTTTAGCTCCATTTTAGAATCTTTTCTCAGGTTTTAGGTAGAAACTTTTGCCCCACGTTGGGCGCCATTTGTAGCTAGAGTTTTCCTGCCTTGCCCACAGTCAGGACAAATCTCTGTTACCCGCCAGTCCCACAGCCGCTCAGACCCAACCAAGTAAACACAGACACTTATATTGCTTACAATTTGAGATGACTAGCTGAGATGATCCAGTCTCAAAGACTACTTGAATAAGGACTTGAGATAAACCCTGAACTTTGGCATTATACACAGACTGGATAGTGAAGGATATAGTTACCTCTCTTAGAATTTGACAATTAACCTAAAATTTTTCTTTCAGGATAAAGAAAACTTCGCCCATACCCAGCAGGAAGCAATTTTAAGAATACGACGCCCACATTCCCAAAGAGGTGGTGTGGGGCGGGTGGTTTTTTGGTCTTTTTAATGGGTTTTGGGTCTGGGATAATTTTCAGTATTTAGGGGGGTTGGTTACAAGTTATTGTCAAGGGTTAGGAAAAAGGCTAAGCAAAGGAGATTAAATTTAAGGTTCTTGTTTAAAAAAAAAAAGAAAGAAAGAAAGAAAAAAAAAAGAAAGAAAAGAAAAAGACAATTACTAGTTTTAAATACTTTACATTGGATTGAATTGTTTTATATTGTACACAAATTTGAAACTGATATTGTTAGAAAATGCTATATGTATATTTCTAATTGTATTTATTCCATCCATTTAACAATGTAATGCAAATTTCTGATCCTTGAATGTTATTATTATCAACTATTAGGATATAAAGAAATGAAAGCTAGTAGTTAGACATTATCATAGAACTTGTAGTCATATTAGATATGTTTTAAAAATTGAGCAGAGATGTTTTAGACAGGTCATCTTCAAACCCTTCAGAGATCTACAGAATATGGCATTTAAAATGTTTTAATAACTTAGAAAATTTTTCTTTTTTGAGACATGTCGGCTCCTGGCATTACCAATCTACTTTAGAGAAAATATGGGCATTGAAGAAACTGCATATGGAGTCAACTTTCATTCTGGCAAAAGTTAGCCACTGGACAACAAAGTATCCTCGAATCAACAGGACAAAATGGACAGACAGATCACGAAACAAGGGACTACTGATTCTTGCCAAAACAAGTGTGGTTATGGCTTTATCAAAAGGCATCTTCTGAGGCCAGGACAATATGGCCCCATCCCTGAAGTGGCCTTCGCATCCGGAAAAGGTACGGTGCCCTTTTCTTCGAAGGCAGCTTAACAGGCAGAGGGCCGATGGATTCTGTTGTACAATGGAACAGCAGCTGAAAGCTCATGCCTCTCAAAAGTAGACTGGCATTTAATAGAGGGATGTGGAGAAGAAGGGGATGCTGAGATGAAGCCATATATACACAGCCAAGAAGAATGGACAGCTGAATTAAAAAACTGTCAACAATTTCCAGAATTTAAAATCCTGAATCATGCCGGGCGGTGGTGGCGCACGCCTTTAATCCCAGCACTCGGGAGGCAGAGCCAGGCGGATCTCTGTGAGTTCGAGGCCAGCCTGGTCTCCAAAGCGAGTTCCAGGAAAAGGCGCAAAGCTACACAGAGAAACCCTGTCTCGAAAAACCAAAAAAAAAAAAAAAAAAAAAAAAAAAAAAAAAAAAATCCTGAATCATGACAGGACACTAGTGGAATTCAGGTGTTTCTGGTACGTGGACTGCTCTCACCCAATGTGAGGTTGAACTGTTGACCTTGTGTACATCCTACTTCACAAATGAGTCTGTCAGATACACTAAGCCTATAGGCTGAAGATGATGCCCCAACACTGCGGAGAAACCTCAGGTGACTGCCCAGGCAGCTGGCTGTTTCTGTCAACTCAAAAAATTTTTTGGAAGTTGCTTGCATGCACTTCCTGTTTTTATTTTTGTTAGCTAATATTATTCCCTTCTTGGGTCTCTGAGGGAATTGAAGATTAGTTAGTTATAGTTGAAAATTAATTAGGATAGAAAGTGCATTAGATACATCTTGGATTTACCAAAATAGGATAGATAATGGAATTATTTTCTCTGATTTGTCAAATACCTGTTTAGGTATTTATTACTTGTATATATTGTATATAGTTATTGTACTTTTGTATATAGTTTTTCTTTTGTTAGTTATAACCTTTTGCTTTCTTTTTCTTTTTATTAAAATAGAAAAGGGGAAATGTGGTGATAATCTAATTGTACTGAATTATTATTTTGATTGTATGTTAATAAATAAAGTTGTCTGGGAGTCAGAGCTATTAGAGCCATAGCAAGAGTGTGGCGGTGGTGGCACACGCCTTTAATCCCATAGATATCTGTGTGTTCAGGGTCAGAGCTATTAGAGCCATAGCAAGAGTGTGGCGGTGGTGGCACACGCCTTTAATCCCATAAGATCTCTGTGTGTTCAGGGATACAGCCAGCATTGGAGACATATGCCTTTAAGACCTAGGGGGCTGTACATTCAGACAGTGATGAGGCAGTCATGTGTTTGGGCTTACAACCAATGAGAAGGCAGAACAACATACTTTAAAAATACGAACCGACAGGAAGTAGGTCTCTTTTCGCGAAGCTGGGACAGCAGGAGGAAGGGTGAGATTTTAGCTCTGAGCTCTGACTTCTCGGCTTTCTCTTTTACATTGTTTCTGTGTTTCTTATTTAATAAGACGGTTGGTTACATCTACACCATGGCAGGCTTCTTACTAACTGTTCTTTTTTTTTTTTTTTTTTTTTTTTTTGGTTTTTCGAGACAGGGTTTCTCTGTGTAGCTTTGCGCCTTTCCTGGAGCTCACTTGGTAGCCCAGGCTGGCCTCGAACTCACAGAGATCCGCCTGGCTCTGCCTCCCGAGTGCTGGGATTAAAGGCGTGCGCCACCAACGCCCGGCCCTAACTGTTCTTATAGCTTAAATTAATCCATTTTCATAAATCTATACCTTGCCACGTGGCTTGTGGCTTACCGGCATCTTCACATGTGGCTTGTCATGGTAGCGGCTAGCAGTGTCTCTGACTCAGCCTTCCACTTCCCAGAATTCTTCTCCTCCTTGTCCCACCTATACTTCCTCCTGCCTGACTACTGGCCAATCAGTGTTTTATTTACTAACCAATCAGAGCAATACATTTGCCATACAGAACATCCCACAGCATTGTACACATTGGTTGGACCCTACGTAGTAAGATTTTACTGAGAGTATGTCTTTTTAATCAGCGTGCATCAGAGACCATGTCATTACAAAAATTCAGTCAATTCAAATCATATTTATTGGGCTAGTTTCTCAGCATCTCATAATCAGACAGCAATCATTTTTCTGTCCCTTCATATTTTGGATGGAAAGCAGAATCTAGAGGTCTTAGAAAAATCTAAACTAAATCTCAGAATCAAGTCTGATGAAGACTACCAAAATCTGAAGCAACTGTAACTACAGAGAAAGAAAAGAAAGGAAGGGGAAGAAAAGAAAAAGATGACCTATCATAGTTGGCAGTAAAATGTCAGTCTCTGGAAATATCTAATTTGATTTGTGTTGTTTTTATTTGTTTCACTCAATTATTTATCCATTTCTTTTCTTTCATATAAGAGAAAAGAAATCACGTATCTTGCAGCACCTTTAGCCAAAGCTTCAGATCCAGAATCAGACTTTAAATCACTTAAAAGATTTGCAAATCTCAGGGGCTTTTGATAAATTTTCCATCCAAGAGGATGGTATTAGGGGTGATTACAAGCCTGAGTAAAGGTGATTGAAGCTCAGGGAATTCTACATACTTCAGTAGCTTTAGTAGAACTCTGGATCTATAGTGGGGAACGCTCTAACTCTGGGTAAGGCCCACAGGTGTTGTAGAATATTCCTTTTACACTTTTGAAGCTCTGTAACTGTGAATGGTTTAATAATGAGATGAATTGTCAATAGCTAGGCAGGAAAAGTCTAGACTGGACTTCTGAGGACAGAGAGGACTCAGAGATTAAGAAAGATGGAGTCACTAGCCAGACACAGAGGAAGCAGGCCATGGAAGAATTCACAAGACATGTGACAGCATGCAGATTAATAAAAATAGGTTAAGTTATAAGATCTAGTCAGAAACAATGTTAAGCTAAGGTCACGCTTTCATAACTAATAATAAGTCTCAATGTCATTTTTGTGCATTGGTGGCCCAAATCTGCCTACATATGGCATCCAATGTGGGGGCTCAAGCATCCAAACAGTGTTTGTCAAAATTTAGGGGACTTGGTTACAAATTTTTACTGGTCATGGTCAGGAAAAAGACTAAACAAAGGGGATTAGATTCAGGGATCAGTTTCTAAAGGGGGATGTTGGATATTATATAGAAATAATGGGATAAAAGTATGGATTGTTGAGTTTACTTTTCAGCAACTACTAGCCTCACATATTTTACATAGGTATGGAGTTTTGTATATTAATACAAATTTAGAGTAAGTTTTGTTGTACTGTATACATGTTTATATTTATTTGTAAGATACTTTTGTATATTGATGCAAATTTAAGGTTGTTTTTGTTATAGTGTTTTATATGTTTCTATTTCTTCTTTAACATCTTTTACCTAAGCTGCTCATTTAATAATGTAATGTAAAGCTTTATGCCTATTAGCTAGTTATGATACTGAAAAACACTGGTTAGTATTTAATCATCTATAACAATCAATATTAGGTATACCTTGTTAGATATGTTTCCAAGGTCAATCAGAGTTACTGTTTAAATTGATAAATGGTCTTCAAACACTTCAGAGACCTAACATAATATGACATTTTAATGTTTTAATAAAAAATCTTTACATGATAATTAAACATGTCTGCTCAGTGAGCCACTGGGCAAAGAAACTTCCCTTGATCAACTGCTGGCAGTATGCTGTCCAAATTGGAAAAGTAAGACACAAAATAAAACTGCTAATTTTGCCAAGACAAGGTAGGACAGTCCTTCAAAATTACTGCTTCGCAGAAATATCTGTCAGGTAATTTAGGCCTGTGGGCTGAAGATGGATGCCCCAGTTTTGCAAAGGAACCTTGGCTGATTGCCCAGGCAGCTCTTTCTCTCATTTCTGTAGTTTTGGAAGTTGTTTGGTCTATACTTTCTGTTTCCTCTGGTAATGTTATATCCTTCTTGGGTCTCTGATGGAGTTGAAGACTAGATAGTTATAATTACAGTTTTACTTGTTAGAAATTTCAGAAAAAACAACTCACAAAAGTGGGGTAAAGTGTATAAGGTTGAGAGACATAAAAGTTTAAATTGCTTATCTAAGAAAATGTTTTGAGGTAAAAAAATAGTTTTGAGTTAGTAATAAAAGTTAAAATAGGAATTAAATTAGGTATAAACTTTGGACTCACCAAGATAGGATAGATAGATAATCTCTAAATTTAACAAAGACAAATTGGCCAGGCATTATGAATATATTTTTTTTTATGTGTGTTGGGTCCCCTGGAACTGGAGTTACAGACAGTTGTGAGCTATCACTTGAGTGCTGTGGGAATAGAGCCCTGGTCCTCTGGAAGAGCAGACAGTGCTCTTAACCTCCAAGCCATCTCCCAGCACCTATGAATGTAATTCTTATCTGATAATTGTTCATATTATTTGTAGTTTTATTATGTTTTTGTTAAAACCTTTCCTTTTTATTTAGATAAAAAGGGAAAAATGTGCCAGGCAGTGGTGGCGCATGCCTTTAATCCCAACACTTGGGAGGCAGAGCCAGGCGGATCTCTGTGAGTTCGAGGCCAGCCTAGGCTACCAAGTGAGTTCCAGGAAAGGTACAAAGCTACACAGAGAAACCCTGTCTCGAAAAACCAAAAAAAAAAAAAAAAGGGAAAAATGTTGCAGAATATTTATTTGTGTGAGAATATGTCACTGTTATTGGTTGCATAAAGAGCTGAATAGCCAATAGTTAGGCTGGAAGAAGTTAGGCATAACTTCTGTGTGAAGAGAGGACTCAAAGAGGAAAAAAGGCAGAGTTGTCAGCCAGATGCAGAGGAAGCAGGGCATGAAGGACAAGAGGTAAAAGCCACAAGCCATGTGACAGCATGTAGACTAAAGAAAATGGAGTAATTTAAGTTATAAGAGCGAGTTAGAAACCAGCATAAGCTGAGGCTGAACTTTTAAAAGTAATAATAAGTCTTAGTATCATATTTTGTGAATTGGTGGTCCAAAGAAAAATCTGCCCACACACAGATCTTCTTCACAGTAAAGCTGCAGACCTAGGCAAGAGGCCTGAGGTGACACAAGGTAATACCTGACACTCAGAGTGAGACAAGAGTTCAGCTTCTGGTCCTACATGCCAGCTTTAAAAACCAGCCCCCTAATGTGAAATTATACTCTTTCCTAAAACTGGATCTTCAGTGACTACTGCAAAAGCCATCACTGAAAGAGAAAAGAAAGGACTCTAGTTTTAGTGGTAGTTTGGATAAGAATGGGCACCTAGTCACATGTGTTTGTCCAGTTGATCCCCACTTTCTGAAATAGTTTAGGAATAATTTGGAAGTATGCCTCTGCCGGGGCAAGTGAATCACTGTAGGCAGACATCGAGGTTTCAAAACAGAACTTCCATCCCCAGAATTTACCTTCTATTCTGTGTCCTAATTTTCATCAAGGTGTTAGCTTTCAGTTGCTCCGACCATTACAACTTTGTGAAATTATCATGGACTTTAACTCCCCCAAACCATAAGCCCTATTAAACATGTGCTTTTATAACTTTCTTCTGTTGTGGTATTTTTGAAACAGCAATAGAAAAAATTCAAAAGCAAGAAAAAAAAATACTTGAACAACAAACTAAATCTGGATATGCAAGTCCCAGTGTAGAAACAGAAATAACATTGAAATAATAAAACCAAGACATGTCTTCTTCACAAATCACCAGTCCCAGAATAATGGCACAAATGAAATCTTATTGACTTGGCTGCATAAACAAACTGAATGAAGACAACACAATTTTGCACATTGTCATAGTAACTATTCTACTTCTGTGAAGAGACGTTAATACCAAGGCAATTCTTATAAAAGAAAGAATTTAATCCGGGCTTGCTTATGGTTTCAGAAGTTCATTATTTTACCATCATGGGGGGAGGAAGCAGGACAACATAAAAGCCACGGAAGGCATAGTGCTGGAGAAATGGTTTAGGGTTACCTCCTGATCTGCATGGGTTTTTGAAACCTTGAAGCCAAACTCCAGTGTCACACTTCCTCCAACAAGGCCACAAATCCTAATACTTATTATCTTTCCAAATACTTCCAGTCCATTGTGACTAAATATTCAATTATATAAGTCTAAAGGGGCCATTTATATTCAAATCACCACATTCCACTTCCTGGCACCCTTGGCCTGGTAGACAAATCATAGTGAAAAATTGCATGTGTCTAACTTCAAAGGTCATCAGTCTTTCATAGTCAACACAATTCAAGTCTAAAGTTCTTTTTTTTGTATTTTATTTTCCTTTTATTTTATTTTACAATACCATTCAGTTCTATATATCAGCCATGGGTTCCCCTGTTCTACCCCCTTCCACCCCCTCCCTTTACCCCCAGCCAACCCCCCATTCCCACCTCCTCCAGAGCAAAGCCTCCCCCAAGGACTGCAATCAACCTGGTAGACTCAGTTCAGGCAGGTCCAGTCCCCTACTCCCAGACTGAGCCAAGCGTCCCTGCATAAGCTCCAGGTTTTAAACAGCCAACTCATGCAATGAGCACAGGACTCGGTCTCACTGCCTAGATGCCTCCCAAACAGATCAAGCCAATCAACAGTCTCACCTATTCAGAGGGCCTGATGCAGCTGGGGACCCCTCAGCCTTTGGTTCATACTTCATGTGTTTCCATTCATTTGGCTATTTTTTTTTCAATAATTGAGTAAAACCAAAATTTATTATAAGCCACAGTCGTTTTAGGGACCTCCATAAAAATATATATATATATATATATATATATATATATATATATATATATATATATAGTTCTATGGGTTGCAGTCTGATTGTTCTTTATTTTATATCTAGAATTCACTTATGAGTGAGTACATACCATGACTGTCTTTCTGGGTTTGGGTTACCTCACTCAGGATGATTTTTTCTAGTTCCATCCATTTGCCTGCAAATTTCATTCTTTCATTGTTTTTCTCTGCTGAGTAGTACTCCATTGTGTATATGTACCACATATTTTTTTCATCCATTCTTCCATTGACGGGCATCTAGGTTGTTTCCAGGTTCTGGCTATTACAAATAGTGCTGCTGTGAATATACCTGAGCATGTATCTTTATGGTATGAATCAGCATTCCTTGGGTATATGCCCAAGAGTGGGATGGCTGGGTCTTGAGGTAGTTCAATCCCTAATTTTCTGAGAAACCACCATACTGATTTCCACAGTGGTTGTACAAGTTTACATTCCCACCAACAGTGGAGGAGTGTTCCCTTTGCTCCACATCCTCTCCAACATTGACTGTCATTGTTGTTTTTGATCATAGCCATTCTGACAGGTGTAAGGTGGTATCTCAGAGTCATTTTGATTTGCATTTCTCTGATGGTTAAGGATGTTGAGCATTTCTTTAAATGTCTTTCAGCCATTTGTGATTCTTGTTTTGTGAATTCTCTGTTTAGCTCTTTAGCCGATTTTTTAATTGGACTGTTCAGTATTTTCATGTCTAGTTTCTTGAGTTCTTTATATACTGTGGAGATCAATCCTCTGTCAGATGTGGGGTTGGTGAAGATCTTTTCCCATTCTGTTGGCTGTCTTTTTGTCTTATTGACTGTGTCTTTTGCCCTGCAAAAGCTTCTCAATTTTGAGAGGTCCCATTTATTAATTGTTGTGCTCAGAGTCTGTGCTGTTGGTGTTTTATTTAGGAAATGGTCTCCGGTGCCAATGCATTCAAGAGTGCTTCCTACTTTCCTTTCTATTAAGTTTAGTGTAACTGGATTTATGTTGAGGTCTTTGATCCACTTGGACTTGAGTTTTGTTCATGGTGACAGATATGGATCTATTTGTAATCTTTTACATATTGAGATCCAGTTATGCCAGCACCATTTGTTGAAGATACTTTCTTTTTTCCATTGTATAGTTTTGGCTCCTTTGTCAAAAACCAGGTGTTCATATGTGCATGGACTAATGTCAGGTTCTTCAATTCAATTCCATTGGTCCGTATGTCGGTTTTTATACCAGTACCAACCTGTTTTTATTACTATAGCTCTATAGTAGAGTTTGAGGTCAGGGATGGTGATGCCTTCAAAGATTGCTTTATCATATAGGATTCTTTTAGCTATCTTGGGTCTTTTGTTTTTCCATATGAAGTTGAGTATTTTTCTTTCCAAGTCTGTGAAGAATTATGTTGGGATTCTGATGGGGATTGCATTGAATCTGTAGATTGCTTTTGGTAAGATTGGCATTTTTACTATGTTAATCCTACCTATCCATGAGCATGGGAGATCCTTCCATTTTCTAATATCTTCTTCAATTTCTTTCTTTAGAGATTTAAAGTTCTTATCAAAAAGGTCCTTCACTTGTTTAGTTAGTGTTATCCCAAGGTATCTTATATTATTTGTGGCTATTGTAAAGGGTGATGTTTCTCTGACTTCTTTCTCAGCCCTTTTATCATTTGTGTATAGGAGGGCTACTGATTTTTTTTAGTTGATCTTGTATCCTGCCACTTTACTGAAGGAGTTTATCAGCTGTAGGAGTTCCCTGGTAGTCTTTTTGGGGTCACTTATGTATACTATCATATCATCTGCAAATAGTGAAAGTTTGACTTCCTTGCCAATTTGTATCCCTTTGATCTCCTTTTGTTGTCTTATTGCTCTAGCTAGAACTTCTAGCACTATATTGAATAAATATGGGGAGAGTGGACAGCCTTTTCTTGTTCCTGAATTTAGTGGTATTGCTTTGAGTTTCTCTTCATTTAATTTGATGTTTGCTGTTGGCTTTCTGTAAATTGCTTTTATTATGTTTAGAAATATTCCTTGTATTCCTGATCTTTCTAAGACCTTTATCATGAAGGGGTGTTGGATTTTGTCAAAGGCTTTTTCAGCATCTAATGAGATGATCATGTGTTTTTTTTTTTTTTTTCAGTTTGTTTATATGGTGTTTTACATTGACTGATTCTCGTATGTTGAACCATCCTTGCATCCCTGGGATGAATCCTACTTGGTCGTCATGGATAATTGTTTTGATGTATTCTTGGATTCGGTTTGCCAATATTTTGTTGAGTATTGGTGCATCAATGTTCATGAGGGAGATTGGTCTGTAGTTCTCTTTCTTTGTTGCATCTTTGTGTGGTTTGGGTGTCAGGGTAATTGTAGCCTCATAAAAAGAGTTTGGTAGTGTTCCTTCTGTTTCTATTGTGTGGAACACTTTGAAGAGTATTGGTATTAGTTCTTCTTTGAAAGTCTGGTAGAATTCTGCACTGAAACCATCTGGTCCTGGTTTTTTTTTGGTTGGGAGACTTTTGATGACTGTTTCTATTTCTTTAGGGGTTATTGGTCTATTTAAATGGTTTATCTGGTCTTGATTTAATTTTTGGTATGTGGTATTTATCCAGAAAATTGTCCATTTCTTCCTGGTTTTCCGTTTTTGTGGAGTACAGGTTTTTGAAGTATGATCTGATGATTCTCTGGATTTCCTCATTGTCTGTTGTTATGTCTCCCTTTTCATTTCTGATTTTGTGAATTTGGGTGCTCTCTCTTTGCCTTTTGGTTAATTTGGCTAGGGGTTTGACTACTTTGTTGATTTTTTCAAAGAACCAACTCTTTGTTTCATTGATTTTTTTTGTATTGTTCTCTTGGTTTCTATTTCATTGATTTCAGCCCTCAATTTGATTATTTCCTGGTGTCTATTTCTCCTGGGTGAGTTTGTTTCTTTTTGCTCTAGAGCTTTCAGTTGTGCTGTTAATTCATTGGTATGGGATTGCTCCATCTTCTTTTTGTGTGCATTTAGAGCTATGAATTTTCCTCTTAGCACTGCTTTCATAGTGTCCCATAAGTTTGGGTATGTTGTACTTTCATTTTCATTGAATTCTAGAAATCTTTAATTTCTTTCTTTATTTCTTCCTTGACCCATTGATGTTTCAGGTGGGCATTATTCAGTTTCCATGAGTTTGTGGGTTTTCTATAATTTTTGTTGTTGTTGAGGTTCAACTTTAAGGCATAGTGGTCTGATAAGATATAGGAGGTTATTCCAATTTTTTGTATCTGTTGAGATTTGTTTTTTGTCCAAGCATGTGGTCAATTTTTGAGAAGGTTCCATGGGGTGCTGAGAAGAAGGTATATTCTTTTGTGTTAGGATGGAATGTTCTGTAGATATCTATTAAGTCCATTTGAGTCATAACATCTGTTAGGTCCTTTATTTCTTTGTTAAGTTTCAGTCTAGTAGATCTGTCTTTTGGTGAGTGTGGTGTGTGTGTTAAAATCTCCCACTACTAATGTGTGGGGTTTGATGTGTGTTTTAAACTTTAGTAGTGTTTCTTTTATGAATGTGGGTGCTTTTGTATTTGGAGCAAAAAATATCACAAGAATGATTTCTAGGCCACTTGCTAACATTGCTCCCTTCTGAAGATTGTTGAGATGAGCTCCCAGAGTCCAAAGCACTTTCAGCACTCTTCATCATGCATCTGCAAGGATGACCCCTTAAGCCCAGCTTAAAATGTCTGACTGATTTTCTAGTCCAAAGTCCACAAGTATTCCATTTCCCTCCAATAAGCAGGATAATCATGCCTGTCACAGAAATACCACACTCCTTGGCACCAATTTCTATCTTGGTTACTATTCTGTTGTTGTGAAGAAACACCATGACTACGGCAACTTTTATAAAAGCAAGCATTTAATTGGGGGCTTGGTTAACATCTCATAGGTTTAGTCCATTATAACCATGGAAGGATGCATGCCAGAGAGTATAGAAGGCATGTTGCTAGAGAGATAGTTGGGAGGTTTATCCAGATTTTCAGGCAGGAGAAAAAGATAGCTACTGGACCTGGCATGTATTTTTGAAACTGGAAAGTGGAAAGTCCACCCCCAGTGACACATTTCCTCAAACAAAGCCACACCCAATCCAATAAGGCTATAGACCCTGATCCTTATAATCATTTCTAGTATTTCTACTACCTGGTGACAAAATGTTCAAATATATGAGCTAATGGGGGTCATTATTATTCAAACTACCACAGACACATTCACATGAAAAGGAAAAGACTCATGAGTGCTCCACCCTGGACAAAGAAATACTGGCAACTAAGGATGCTGAAAGTATAAGAGTCTTCCTGAAGGAAGGGCCCCTAAATTGGTTATATTTGTATTTTTTACATAAATAATATATTATTTATAATATATTATACATAATATCATAAGATTAGTGTCTTAATTTATCATTCAGTTTTTTTCTGTTGTAACATAGGAATAATAATAATTTATGCATGTTTATTTTGTATCTTGCAATTTCACTGTTGTAGCCAACATCAATCTTCACTATGTTTTGATAGAATTTTTTTTCCTTATCTGTATAAGATAATGTACCACAAGCAAACAGAGGCAATTTAAAATCATTCTTTCAAATATGGATGAGCCATGTCTTTCATTCTCTTGGTTAGTTTCCAAGGCTAGAAACTGTAATTCATGTTGCATCAAAAATGTGAGTATTCACATCTATGTCACGTTGTTCTGCTAAGAGAAATATCTGCAACTATTCACTGTTCAATTCCAGATCATATGCAGTTTTCTAATGTATATGGATTACTGTGCTGGTGTATGGTGTTTTTTTTTTCCAGCTAGCTGAGAGGTTTTAGCTTGATGGGATATTTGATTGTAATGAATTCATTTTTTCATCCAATATCAATATATGCTTTTTTATTTGTCTGTGATCCAGTTTTGATGAGCATAAATTGAGTAATTCTAGTATCCATCTGGTAAATTTGATTTGTATATTATCATTTTTGAGGTATTAATGCATTCATTTTGCAAATACTTTAGTATTTCTGCATCTATATTTTAAAGATGTATTAATGTACATTTTCAACTTTTCGTATTACTTTCTGGTTTTGATATCAGAGTAATCATTGTCTCTGAATCACTTAGGGACAAATCTGTATCTTTTTTTCAATAGCTTATGATCAGTTGATAAAAATATTTATTAATTATTAATTAAACTAATGATATATTTAAACAGTGATATTATTTATCTGTTAGAAATTATTCTTCCATAAAATACTTTCTTTACTTATAAATTTCATCTCATTACTCATTTCTCTTCTCAATGTTTCTGATTCTTCATGGTTCAGCCTTACCTTATCATAGGTATCCAGCGATTTATCATTTTATTCAACTAAACTAAAATATTTCGGTAGAGTAACTTATATAAAAGTGTTTTCATATTGGTAGTATTCATTTATTATGTGTCAGTTGTCTTCAATTTTTTTATTTGAAACATTAGATAATATATTCTAAACAGGCAATAAGTTGATCAGTCATGTCTCAAAGGAAAGCTTATGAATAGCCATGAAGCATATTAATAATGGTTCAAAATCAAGTCATTACCAAGCATTTATCAATTTAAAAATCAAAATAAGACATTTTACTCCAGCTGAGTAGTTATTATAAAAACACAAAAATCTTAAATTATGTTTAGAATACTGAGGAAGTGAGCATCTGATTCACTAAAATATAATTGTAATATCTCAGCAAGCATCAAGAAACCATGGAGATATATTTTTTAAAACCCAAAAGTATAATTAAAATGTAATTAGCTATTAAATTTCTTTGCATAAATATTAAAAATAAAGTCAATTAATAGCTAAATTATAATATTTACTTTGGTATTTCTCACTAGTGTCAAGATATAAAATAAAACAAAATAATTGACCATGTAAGAATGAACAATGGCAATGTAAAAGCTACATTTGATTTGATCTATACAATTTTTAGACCTAAGAAAGATGAGAATATTATCAATTTTGTTACTGTAATAGAAAAATAAATATTGCATATTGAAATAAAGAGTGGACCTCATAGAAGAAAAGTGCAGATGATGTGTTTCAGGGTCATGAGGGATGAGAAAATCAATGAGAAATAAGGAAGTTGCTATTATTAACCCAACCTTGTGGTTTCTTTTGTAACATGGGACTACACTATAGACCTCATTGCATGTGCTCTCTTGAATAGGGAGTGAAGAAGCTGTCTGGGCTAGAACCAAAAAGACATTCCTGACTTAGGCCTTTAACCCTTACCTGACTCTATTGTCCTATACCCTATGTTGAACTCCCATGATATAAAATTCCCACCATGCTGAAAAGGTAATGAAAAGTTAAACCTTGCTTTTTCCCTATGTTGAACTCCCATGATATAAAATTCCCACCATGCTGAAAAGGTAATGAAAAGTTAAACCTTGCTTTTTTCCTTGTGGTTTGTTGCAAACGTTCTTCCAGGAACTTCTTAGACAATTTGCTTTGAAGGCCAATCTCCATAGAGACTCCTCTGGCTTCTCTTGCCAGCTCTCCCATGCAAGTTGTCTGCATCTTGTTGTGCTTCCTTCTCTTTTTCACTGTTAAGGAACCTCCTCTGCGAGGTTTAAAGAAGAGATCCTTCCCTTTAAAACCCCACTGTGTATACATCTCCATATATATTTTCTTTTCTGTCTAATGGCCCCCTCTAAACCCAAAGTTCAATCATAGTCTTGAGGTCTTTTAATTTTAATAAGCCTGATATTTGAAGGAATTGTGAATTATGTGTCAGCCTCTTTTCCAGATCAACTAGCATTGCTCTGTTTTATTTCATAGTTCTTAGGCTTTGATACAGTTTGTAGAAAGTTACTGGGGAAACTGGTTCTTTTTTGGTTTTTTAGTCTCTATGGTACAATTTAGAAGTTCTCTATAAATGAAATTTGACAACTTTTGTTATTTAAGGAAAAAACAATGAGCATGCAAGCTGTAAATTTTGGCAGCTGCCATACAGCAAATGGAAATATAAATAAATCAAGCTACTAGCAATGAATAAAAAGGAGGCCCTCAGAAAAAGAGTTAGATACCTCCATGTCCCCAGGAAAGTACATTTTGCCTTTGGCATATAACTGATAAGTTGATAAACAGAAATAAAGGTTTATATTGTAGAAATATCAACAAACCTGTACATCATAATATGGAGCAAAGACTCAAACACAGAAAGAAAATCAAAATTGGAAGCAAAATCTACTTTATATGTGGATCTTAGCCCATAATATTAAGGTATATTCATGTAAGCAGATGTCATTGTTCACATAATATAAACTTTAAAAAGGGGAAGAAGAGAGAGTAATAAAATGTCATGAGGAAGGATAAAATGAAGGCAAATGACAAGTCACACAAGTGGATCAAAGCTATTTTTTCCTTGTTTAAACTCCATAACTTTGTTTTTCTTTATTGTGTTCAAAAGTGTATAAAGTGTAATTGATTCTGCAAATGTGAATCCCTAACCAAAGAAAGAATGGGCATTCTACTATATAGATAACTTTGACTATACATTAATGGGCAAATGTTTTAGTGACTTTTTTCTTTTTTCCTTTTACTAGAAATTGAAATTTTTTATCTAACACAATATATTTTGATTGCAATTACCCCTCCCTCTATTCCTCTCAATTTCTCCCCACTTCTCATCAAATCTGGATTCACACTTTGAGTGACTTTCTTAACTTAGAAGTGAAATGTACTTATTTTATGTTAATTTAAATAAAATGACCATTGTAAGAGAATACAGTAAAACCATTGAAATAGACAACTCAATATATTTTGATTGCAGTTTCCCCTCTCTCTATTCCTCTCAGTTTCTCCCCACTTCTCATCACATCTGGATGCACACTGAGTGACATTCTTAACTTATAAGTGAGATGTTTTTATTTTATGTTAATTTAAATAAAATTATCTTTGTAATAGGATACAGGAAAACCACTGAACCAGACAACTCTATAGGTAGACAAACATTTATTGGTGTGCAAGAAGTCAGACTATCTCATGAAAGTAGACAGAATCAGCGAGTAGAAAAACAAGAGGATTTTATAAGACAGTAAGCAGGGTTGGGGTATTTGAGTTGATGCAGGATGTTGGGGTTAACTGGGAACTGCATGTTACCTCAGTCGGTAGACTGTCAGAGAGAGTGAAGAGAAGTGGCAGCATCTTGAAAAACAAAAACTTGTTTTGTGAGGTTTCTGAAGGATGCTGGTTTATGATAGGAATCATTCTGTTTACTGGAAAGAACCATTCTGTTTACCCAATAAGAATCTGCCCTAGATTACACAATGGCCATCTTCTTAAAACATTGTTAACAATACTGCCATTTGGGTACTGCTTTGTGACCTAAAAGTTTAATAACGGAGAAAAGAAAAAATGGATTTTTAAAATGTGTTTTTGAGGGAGTTTTATAGGCTGAAAATTGATTCTTTGTTTAAAATTACAAAAGGTGATTCTATGATAATGTTATTTAACATGAAAGTTGTCTTAGTATATGTAAAATAACATACAATATTTTCAATTTAAAAACAGGAAAAAAAAGAAAAGTAAAATCTCAGAAGTGTGGGCAGGGCCTCACAGCAGACTCTGCAGTGGTGCCTTAAATGTGGCTGCAAATCCCTGACTGAGAGAGGCTCTGGGAGGCAGCGGGGCTACGATTTCCCTCATCTCTTCTTGGTAATTTTGAATGCAAGTTCTCCATCTAGAGTTTGAAATTGAACTTAGAACAAATTCCAGATACCTACACTTTTCAAAATAGTAATTTAATGTCCATTGACTCTCAAAACTGAAGTTTATAATTTACTGTTACCAAGAAAACAGGACCAAGAGCTCCAATTAGACCAAGAGTAGCTCCCTGAGACACAGAAACTGTTTGCACCAATTGGAGGAAGAGATAAATAGATGCCGGTAAAATAATACGTTCAATAACAGGAAGAGCAATGTGCCACCACCAGAACCTAGTGGTTCTACATCAGCAAGACATGAACATCACAATGTAGAAAAACCAAAACGAAATGACTTCAAAAATGAGTTTAAGATGATGATAGAGGCCTTTAAAGATGAAATGAAAATTTTCCTTAAAGAAATTGAGGAGCCGGGCGGTGGTGGCGCACGCCTTTAATCCCAGCACTTGGGAGGCAGAGCAAGGAAGATCTCTGTGAGTTCGAGGCCAGCCTGGGCTACCAAGTGAGCTCCAGGAAAGGCGCAAAGCTACACAGAGAAACCCTGTCTCGAAAAACCAAAAAAAAAAAAAAAAAAAAAAAAAAGAAATTGAGGAAAAGCCAAACAAAAAATTGCAAGAAATCAATAAAAACCCTAAAGAATGCCAAGAAAAACAAGGAAAAGCAATTAAACAGGTGATGGAAACAGTTCAAGAATTGAAAATGGAAATAGAAACAATGAAGAAGACAAAAACAGAGTGAATGTTGGAAACAGAAAATCTTAGTAAGCAAACAGAAACTACAGATGCAAGCATAACCAATAGAATACAAAAATGGAAGAGAGAATCTCTGTCATGAAGAATATAATAGAAGAAGCAGATTTGTCTGTCAAATAAAACATTAAAGCTGAAAAAGTCATAGCACAAAATGTCCAGGAAATTTGAGACACCATGAAAAAACCAAACCTAAGAATAATAGGGATAGAAGAAGGAGAATAATACCAACCCAAAGGCTTAGAAAATATATTCAACAAAATCATAAAAGAAAACTTTCCAAACCTAAAGAAGGAAATGCCTATGAAGATACAAGAAAGTTACAGAACACCAAATAAACTGGACCCAAAAAAGAAGTTCCCTCACCAAATAATAATCAAACCACTAAACATACAGAATAAAAAAAAAATATTGAGATGCAAAGGGAAAAAGCCAAGTAACATATAAAGGCAGACCATGGATGCCAGCCCAGACTATTATACTCAGCAAAACTTTCAATTTCTATAGACAGAGTAAATAAAATATTCCATGATACAACCAGATTTAAACAATACCTTTCCACAAATCCAGCCCTACAGAAAGCACTAGAAGGAAAAATCCAACCCAATGAAGTTAAATGCACCCATGAAAACACAGTCAAAAGATAATCCCACACCAATAAATACCAAAGAAGGGAAACACACAACACTACCACCATAAAATAACACAAATTAACAATCACTGGTCATTAATATCCCTTAATATCAATGGGCTCAATTCACTTATAAAAAGACACAGGCTAATAGAATGGATATGAAAACAGAATCCATCTTTCTGCTGAATACAAGAAACACACCTCAACTTTGAAGACAGACACTACCTCAGAGTAAAGGGCTGGGAAATGTCTTTCCATTCAAATGGACTTAAGAAGCAAGCTGGTATAGCTATACTAATATCTAACAAAATAGATTTCAACCTAAAATTAATCAAAAGAGAGCATGGACATTACATATTCATCACAGGAAAAATTCATCAAGATAAAGTCTCGATTCTGAACATTTCTGCCCCCAATACAAAGGCAACTACATATGTAAAAGAAACATTAGAGCTGGGCAGCAGTGATACCATGCCTTTAATCCCAGCACTCGGGAGGCAGAACCAGGCAGTTCTCTGTGAGTTCAAGGCCAGCCTGATCTACAGAGCAAGATCCAGGACAGGAACCAAAACAATACAGGGAAACCCTGTCTTGGAAAAAAATAAATATTAATATAGCTTAAATCAAACCCCTCACACTAATAATGGGAGATTTCAATTCCCCATTCTCACCAATGGACAGATCTGCCAGACAGAAACTTAACAGAAAAAAAGGGAACTAACAGATATTATTACTCAAATGGATTTAATAGACATCTACAAAACATTCCACCCAGACACAAGAAGATGTACCTTCTTCTCAGCACCCCATGGACCTTTCTCTAAAATTGACCACATATTCAGTCACACAGATACAAAATAATTGGAATAACCTCCTGTATTTTATTGGATCACCATGCCTTAAAGTTAGAAATCAACAACAACACAAATTACAGAAAACTTAGAAACTCATGGAAACTGAACAATGCTCAATGGAATCACCACTGAGTCAAGGAAGAAATAAAGAAATTAAAGACTTTCTAGAATCCAATGAAAAGGAATGTGCAACATACCCAAATTTTTGGGACACTATGAAAGCAATGTTAAGAGGAAAGTTCATAGCACCAAATGCCTATATAAAGAAGATAGAAAATCTCACACTAGCAACTTAACAGCACACCTGAAAGATCTAGAAGAAAAAGAAGCAAACTCACCCAGAAGGAGCAGACATCGGAAATAATCAAATTCAGGGCTGAAATCAATAAAATAGAAACAAAATGGAAAGTGCAAAGAATCAATGAAACAATGAGTTGGTTCTTTGAAAAAATCAACAAGATAAACAAACCCTTATGCAAACTAACTAAAAGGCAAATAGAGAATTTCCAAATTAACAAAATCAGAAAAAGAGAGACCTAACAACTGATAGTGAAGAAATCAAGAGAATCATCAGGTAATACTTCAAAAAACTGTACTCCACAAAATTGGAAAATCTAAAAGAAATGGACAATTTTCTGGATAGGTATAACATACCAAAATTAAATCAAGGCCAGATAAACAATTTAAATGGACCTGTAGCTCCTATGGCAATAGAAGTAGTCATTGAAAATTTCCCAATCAAAAAAAGCCCAGGGTCAGATGATTTCAGTGGAGAATTCTACCAGAATTTTAAAGAAGACCTAATGCCAATATTCCTCAAATTGTCCCACACAATGGAAACAGAAGAAACATTGTCAAACTCTTTCTATGAAGCTAAAGTTATTCTAAAACCCAAACCACACAAAGATGCAATGAAGAAAGAGAACTACAGAATACTCTTCCTCATGAACATTGATACAAAAATATTCAATAAAATACTGGCAAACCAAATTCAAAAACCCATCAAATAAATCATCCATCATGATCAAGTAGGCTTTATCCAAGAGATGAAGGGATAGTTCAACATATGAAAAATCTGTCAATGTAATCTATCATATAAACAAACTGAAAGATACAAACCACATGATCATCTCATTAGATGCTGAAAAAGCCTTTGACAAAATCCAATACCCCTTCATGATGAAGGTCTTGGAGAGATCAGGAATACAAGGGACATACCTAAACATAATAAAGGAATTTACAACAAGCAGACAGCCAACATCAAATTAAATAGAGAGCAACTCAAAGCAATTCAACTAAAATCAGGAACAAGACAAGGTTGTCCAGTCTCCCCATAACTATTCAATGTACAATATTCATTCAAGTACATGAAGTCCTAGCTAGAGCAATAAGAAAGAAAAGATCAAGGGGATACAAACTGGAAAAGAAGAAGCCAAACTTTTGCTATTTGCAGATGATATGATAGTCTACATAAGTGATCTCCAAAATTCTACCAGGAAACTCCTACAAATGATAAACAACTTCAGTAATATGGCAGGATACAAGATTAACTCAAAAAAGTTAGTAGCTCTCTTATACACAAAAGATAAACAGAAAGAAATCAGAGAAACAACACCCTTTAAAATAGCCACAAATAATATAAAATACCATGGGTAACTTTAACCAAACAAGTGAAAGACATATATGACAAGAAATTTAAGTCCTTGAAGAAAGAAATTGAAGAAAGTGTCAAAAAATGGAAAGGTTGCTCATGCTCGTGGATAGGAAGAACTAATATAATAAAAATGGCAATCTTACCAAAAGCAATCTACAGATTCAATGCAATCCCTATCAAAATTGTAGCACAATTCTTCACAGATTTTAAAAGAACAATTCTCAGCTTCATATGAAAAAGTAAAAAACCCAGGATAACTAAAACAATCCTTTACAATAAAGCAACTTCTGGAGGCATCACCATCCCTGACCTCAAGCTCTACTATAAAGCTATAGTAATAAAAACAGCTTGGTATTAACATAATAACTGACATGTGGACCAATGGAAATTGAATTGTATATCCTGACATTAATTGACACACCTATGAACACCTGATTTTTGACAAAGAAGCCAAAACTGTAAAATGGAAAAAAGAAAGCATCTTCAACAAATGGTGCTAGCAAAATTGGATGTCAACCTGTAGAAGATTGCAAATAGATCCATGTATATCACTATGCACAAAACTCAAGTCCAAGTGGATCAAAGACCTCAACATAAATCCAGCTACCCTGAACCTGATAGAGGAGAAAGTGGAAAGTAGCCTTGAATGTATTGGCACAGGAGACCACTTCCTAAATATAACACCAGTAGCACAAACACTGAGAGCAACAATTAATAAATGGGACCTCCTGAAACTGAGAAGCTTCTGTAAGGCAAAGGACACAGTAAATAAGACAAAACAACAGCCTACAGAATGGGAAAAGATCTTCACCATCCCCATATCTGATAGAGGGCTGATCTTCAAAACATATAAAGAATTCAAGAAACTAAACAGTAAAATATCAAACAGTCCAATTAAAAAATGGGATACAGATCTAAAAGAGAATTCTCAACAGAAGAATCTCAAATGGCTGAAAGACATTTAAGGACTTGCTCAACATCCTTAGTCATCAGGGAAATGCAAATAAAATTGACTCAGATATCATTTTATACATGTCAGATGGCTAAGATCAAAAACAGTGATGACAGCTTATGTTGGAGAGGATGTGGAGCAAGGGGAGCACTCTTCCACTGTTGGTGGGAGTGCAATCTTATACAGCACCTTTGGAAATCAGCATGGTGGTTATTCAGAAAACTGGGAATCAGTCTACCTCAAGGTCCAAAGATAACACTCTTGGGAGTATACCCAAGGAATGCTCAAGCATACCACAAGGACCCTTGCTCAACTATGTTCATATCAGAATTATCTATAATAGCCAGAATCTGGAAGCAACCTAATGCCCCTCAACCAAAGAATGGATAAGGAAAGTGTGGTACATTTACACAATGAAGTATTACTCCAGTGGGGAAAAAAAACCAATGACATCACAAAATCTGCAGGCAAATGGATGGAACTAAGAAATATCCTGAGTGAGGCAACTCAGACTCAGAAAGAAAAACATGGTATGTACTCACTCATAAGTGGATACTAAATGTAAAGCAAAGGATAATCAGACTACAACTCACAGCTCCAGAGAAGCATGGACAGAAGAAGAACCCTAAGAAGAAGTATAGATCACCTTGAAAGGGGGAAACAAGTACAGATGCTGATGAGCAAACAAGGGATGGGGATCAATAGAAGGTAAGGGATAAGGGATGAGAACCAGATAGAACCAGATGGTTGATCTGGGGGAGATATAGAGTGGGAAAGCAATGAAAGAGATATCTTGACAGAAGGAGAAGTTATGTGGTAAGGGAGAAACCTGCTGCTAGGGAAATTCCCAGTAATCCACAAGGAGGACCCCAGATAAGACCACAAGCAACAGTGGTGAGGGGGCCCGAAATGGCCTATCCTGGTAATCAGATTGGTAAGTACCCTGTTATCATAGAGCCTTCATTTATTAACTGATAGAAGTACATACAGAGATCCACAACCATGCACCATGCCGAGTTCCAGGAGTCCAGTCGAAGAGAGGGAGGAGGGATGATATGAACCAGGGAGGTCAAGATCATGATGAGGAAATCTACAGAGACAAATGAGCCAAGGTCAAAGGAATTCACAAACTTTAGACCAACAGCTGTGAAACTTTCTTGAGACCAGACTAGACCCTTTGCTTATGGGAGATATTTGAGTAGCTGGGTCTGTTTGAGGCCCCCCTGGCAGTGTGGTCAGAATTTATCCCTGGTGCATGAGCCAGCTTTCTGGATCCCATTACCTATGGTTGGACACCTTTCTCACTGATGATATAGTGATCTTGATCCTGCCTCAACTGAATTACCAGCCTTAGCTATCCTCCCATGGGAGAACTTATCCTATTAGAGGAGGGGATGACAGGTAGGGGGAAAGGTAGCAGGGGAGCAGGAGGAGGAATGAGAGAAAAATCTGTGGTTGATATATAACATGAATGAAAAAAAGAAAGAAAGAAAACTGTAGGTGGGGCTCAAGATTCAGCACCCTGAGAGAACTGTAGCCCTTTGTATAAAAGGCTAATGAATACTGTAAGTAGAGCTTAATGATTTATGACTTTAGGAGCTATGGACATAAGAATATTTAGAGAAATATAGACAGTGGCAACAAGCTCATGAGATTTCAGTGAAAGATAATCACCTTACTAGAAACTTGCCTACCAACCATCATATAATATTGCTGTGGGATGTTCTGTATGTCCTGTGGGGGACCGTTCTTGGGTTCCTCATGGCTTTACCCAGCAGGTCTGCATAGAGGATGATTAGGACCACGGGCCTGAGTGCAGGTGTCTGAGATGGTCTGCACTTGGCTGTGCTGGGGGATGGTCTGTATGTCAAGTTGCTCTGATTAGTTAATAAATAAAACACTGATTGGCCCATGGCTAGGCAGGAAGTATAGGCGAGACTAACAGAGAGGAGAAATAAAAAAAAACAGGAAGGCAGAAGGACTCACTGCCAGCCGCCACCCTGACAAGCAGAATGAAAAGATGCTGGTAAGCCACGAGCTGTGTGTCAGGGTATAGATTTGTGGAAATGGATTAATTTAAGATATAAGAACAGTTAGCAAGAAGCCTGCCATGGCCATACAGTTCATAAGCAATATAAGTCTCTGTGTCTCCTTGGTTGGGTCTGAGCAGCTGTGGTACTGGCAGGTGACAAAGATTTGTCCTGACTATGGGCAAGGCAGGAAAACTCAAGCTACATAATATTATGGGAAAGAATCTGACTTTATTCTGCCTATGCCCTGAGCATTTCAGTGAGATTGATTTAAAGACAATCGACTAAATTTTTGATGCAAAATATTTCAAGACAGGATAACATTCAGGATGTATATTATTTACTGTTCACTGCTCTCATGCAGAACAAAAGTAAGAAGTTGAGTATTATTCTTTCCAGGTCAGTGAAGAATTGTGTTGGTATTTTGATGGGGATTGCATTGGATCTGTAGATTGCTTTTGGTAAAATTGCCATTTTTACTATGTTGGCCCTGCCTATCCATGAGCATGGGAAATCTTTCCATTTTCTGACATCTTCTTCAATTTCTTTTTTCAGGGACTTAAAGTTCTTGTCATATAGGTCCTTCACTTGCTTGGTTAGTGTTACCCCAAGGTATTTTATGTCATTTATGGCTATTATAAAGGGTGATGTATCTCTGATTTCCTTCTCAGATTCTTTGTCCATTGTATATAGGAGGGCTACTGATTTTTTTGAGTTGATCTCATATCCTGCTATGTTGCTGAAGGTGTTTATAAGCTTTATCAGTTCCTGGGTGGAATCTTTGGGGTCACTCAAGTATACTATCATGTCATCTGTAAATAGGGAAAGCTTGACTTCTTCCTTTCCAATTTGTATCCCCTTAATCTCCTTATGTTGTCTTATTGCTCTGGCTAGAACTTCAAGTACTATATTGAATAAGTATGGGGAGAGTGGGCAGCCTTGCCTCGTTCCTGATTTTAGTGAAATTGCTTTGAGTTTCTCTCCATTTAAAAGCAAGAAAGCAGTAAGTGAAAGAAAAGGGTAAGACATTTTAAAGTTGGAATGAGGGAAGGTATTAGAGCAGTTTTAAAGTGTCAGACAATGAGAGTGAGGATGACTAAGAATTTATAGCTCTTAAAGACATTATTAATATAGAAGAGAAACTCTATGCTTAGCACTTGGACAATAGGAAACGTGTTCTGGAACCCAAACATTTAAGATTCCATGTTGTAAACATGAAAACTCATTTTAAAGGAGAGTGCTTCAACAGAAAATGTAGACTTCTTGGTGTAAAACAGCACAGTTGGTATTTCCACAGGCTCAGTACAAAAAGGGCAATAAATGTATGGGGATTAAGATCAATTTTCATGTTGTAGGCACATCTACATATTATTTTTGAAATCATGAAAGATGCAAGATTGAGGATGCCATGGTGTCACTCATCATGGCTTGAGAAAGCTTTGAAGTCAGGCACTACGTAGAGTGTTTGAGTCCCTGTAAAAAGACCCTGAGAGGCTACCTCTTGAAACTATGAAGGTGATGCCTACATTACTATGGGAATGCAAGCATATCTAAGGGTTCAGAGCCATAGGTTATATGGCTTAATAATTCTGCAGGTTTGGAGTGGAACCAGACCAATAGAGAGACCATATATGCTATTGGAGTTAGATATATCTGTGTGGTGCTAAGCAAGTACTTTTGAATCCACAATGGAGCTGCCAAATGTGTGTGGGGTTTCTATACTTGCCTTCAGTCTTGCTTTAGTGGAATAATTGCTTGTTGTTCCTCCGCCTTTTTCTAAAGAGAATGTTGATTCTGTGCCATTGTATGAAAATAAAATATTTATTGCTTGCTTTGTATTTCATATGGGTACATAGATAAAAGGTTATCTTTAGTCTCAGTACTTGGGCTTTGGTGTTTTAAATAATGTTGGAATCAGAAAAGTCTATGAAAACTCTTGAAGTTGGACTGAATATGTTTTGCAATCTCCAATAGCCATGCGGCCATGGAGACAAGGACTAGATGATTATTTCTTAAGATTATTCTCTTTGGGGATCAAGTTTACAAGGGATGCAGCTGTCAGAGTTTGGTAGATGAAGAGAACTCATAGAATGGATTTATGTGTATTAAAAAATGAATTTATTAGAGTAACTTACAGGTTGTGGTCAAGTTAATAAAACAATGACGGTTTCCTAGTGGAAAATCCAAGAAGATTGTAGTTGTGTAAGTGGAGGCTTTTCTCTGTCTCACCTCATTCTGAAGTCACTTCCTGAATTATCACTCAAAGGCTTATTTTAATTATAAATGATAGGCCAGTAGCTCAGTCTTCTTACTAACTACCTTTGTTTTTGTTGTTGTTGGCCTTTTTTTTTTTTTTTTTTTTTTTTTTGGTTTCTTCAAGACAAGATTTATCTGTGTAGTTTTGGTGCCTGTCCTGGATCTTGCTCTGTAGACCAGGCTGGCCTCGAACTCACAGAGATTTGCCTGGCTCTGCCTCCCAATTGCTGGGATTAAAGGTATGCACCACTACCACCTAGATTACTAACTAGCTCTTTAATTAACCCATAATTCTTATCTATGCTTAGCCACATGGCTTGGTACATTTTCTCAGTATGACGTTGTCATCTTGCTTCCTCTGCATCTGCCAGCAACTCTGGCTTTGCCCTTCCTCTTCCAAGAGTTCTCCATCTGACTTTCACATTCACTCTCTTTTTGCCCAGCTACCAACCAATCAACTTTCTAATTAACAATAAGCATAATCCACAGCATAGTTGTTAAATCCATGAGGCTAGATGTCCCCACTGTTCTTCAGTATATCCCTAAGATGAACAAGCTCTCTTTGAACTAAATTATGACGCTGAGCCAAAGAGTCAATATATCCTTGAAGTAAAACTCTAAATGTTCACTGCTGGCTTTGACAACTGAAGGCAAATTGCTTCTGGTACTCCTTATGGACACTGCTTATGGTATTGAAAAAAGGCATTTGCTAGATCAGTACTGTGTAACATATACCAAGAGATGTGTTAATCTGCTCATGTAAGGACACCAAAACTAGAACAGATGTGATCTTGTTGATTTAATGTGATTTAAACTTACCATGGAAACAAATCTGCTCTTGAATCTGTGAGGAATTATGTGGATTAGGTTAACAAAGGTCAGAAGACCCAACCAAAATATCAGTGGTTGTGGTTCCAGTTGTATTAAAAGGAAAATAATATGAGTACATGCAAATGATGTTCTTCATTTCTTACTTGTTGACACAGAATGATTAACCACATCTCTTTGTCCTGAGCTACACTTTACTTGCCAGAATGGTCTCCATTCCTTAAAATTAGAAGCTAAATAAGCACTACTTTCCTAAAGTTACTTTGTGCAGCTTTTAATTTTTTTTCTTCCAGTAATGAGAAATATAACTAATACCACGGGATTTCAATAGTTTTCCATTATTGTCCTTTCTTCCACTGTCAGGATACAATTAGTGCTTTGTAGTCTTTTCCAGTTTGTGACAATTGCTTGGTCTTCTCTTTAGAAATTCCACAGTGTTAGAATCAAATTTTATGTTTGTTGTAATAATAAGCCATATATGGATATACTGAAATTTGCACACATAAGTTCACAATAAAAGTTTTGATAATAATTTCTAAATATGTTTTCAGAAATCAATACTTAATGATAGAAATCAAATTTGCTTTTCTGTTTATAGATGAATTGAATATAAATTTATTCACAATTTTACAAAAAATATAAGACTCTTGCATACCATACTTGTTGCTCATACTGCACTACCTGATGTTATTTCAATTAATACTGTGGTTAGGAATACACTTACTATATTTGAAAGGATAACATCCATAAATCCTTCTTTAGTAAAGTTTCTAAAAAACAAGTCAACAAAACTAAGAAATGATGAGTTGTCTTAGTCTCTACTTTATTTCTATGAAAGACACCATGGCCATGACCAGGGCATTTAAAATACTAGAAAGCATTTAATTGAGGCTTCCATACACTTCAGAGGATGAGTCCATCAGCACAGGGAGCATGACAGCACACAGGTAGACAAGGTGCTTGAGAGTAGGTGAGAGTCCTGATCTGCAGGCAACAGGGAGAAGTGCACAACACTGTGCCTGTTGTGAGCTTTTGAAGGCTCAAAATCCACACTAGTGACACACTTCCTTCAACAATATGAATGAACACCCTTCATTTTCCTTTCCAAATAGTGTCACTTAAGCATTCAAATACATGAGCATACGGGAGACATTCTTACTCAAACATGTTGTGGGATATTTTGATTGCACTCTGACACTCCTCAGTCTGCCAATAAAGTTTTCTTCTAATTAGAGAGTGGAGCTAGCTACTAGCTGACCAAAATTAGTCACAGAGGTTTTGGAAGACCAAGGACATGTAGAGAGATCCAGGAAGTGGTAGAGTGGGGCTTAGAGAGATTCTTGGCCCTTTGGATTGAGGAAGGAGAGAGAGGAGGTCACTTATCACATCACCACTTCCTTGATCATTCAGGTTCTTACCTCAGTATCTGACTCGAGTATTTATCAATAAAGAATAATTAGGTAAATGCCTCAAAAACCACTCTATGAGGCATGACTAAAGTAAGTGACTAGTCTCAAAATATGTCAGTATATTATTGTTTTCTATTTAAGTGATTCCTACATGTAATAACTTTATCTCACATGAAAATTTTCATATAATATACCTAATAATAATTTCTTCTTATATGTAATGCTAGTTACACTTCACTGTTTTGTGAAATTGAGAAATTAAAAGGTATCAATGTCTCTTAAAAATACCTAATATTCCACTGAAAAATGTGAAAACATTAAATCTAACCAGGTCAAAAAATACACACTTATGTCCTATATAGCAGTTTTGAATAATTATATTTAGTAATACCACATTTTGAGCAATCTTAAGTACTGCTACTGATAAAATTTAAGAGCATTTAGTTCAGTTGGCTTAGTTACCATTCTACTGCTATGAAGAGAAAACACGATGAATGCAGCACTTATTTAAAAAAAAAAAAGTAATTAGGGGCTTGCTTAGAGTATTCCAATATCATCATGATGGGAAGCATGGTAATATGCAGGCAGTCATGGCTCTGGAAAACTTGCTAAGCACTTTATATCCTGATCCACAGGCAGCAGATGTGGGTGGGAGGTGAGGGTGAGGAAGAGGGGAGGAGAAATAGAGAAAGAGACAGACAGAGAGACAGAAAAAGAAAGAGTGGGTCTGACATGGGCTTTTGAAATTTCAATTCCCACCCATAGAGACATACCATACAGGACATACCTCCTAATCGTTCTAATCCTCCTCACATGGTTCTGGGGACCAAACGTTCAAACATAGAAACAGGGGTCTCTGGGCAGTTGGAGGGTCTTTTGCTTTCAAACTATCTCATTAATTTACCTCACTACTACAAAAAAGAGAAGAGTTTGATAGTTTCTTATTTTTTTTTTTAATATATAGGCGGGTGTGCCTGTGAGAAGCATTGCCACATGTCTATGGGTGTTTCTGGAGTACGACAGAAGGTATCAGAACCCTTGCAGCTGGGACTATAGGAGGTTGTGAAAGTCTTGAGGTGGGTGCTAGGAACTGAACTCAAGTTCTCTCAAAGAGCATCAATTATTTTTAGTCACTGAGCCATTATTACAGACCCCCAACATGTGATGTTTCACAAAGATTGTCTAAACAAATATAGAGACCCACAACCAAACATTACATGGAGAGTGAAAGACCTTGCAACACTCAGCCGGGAGGGTTGGAGAACACCGAGAAAACAAAGTCCTCCATATCAACATGAGCAAAGCTCATATTAACTCACAGATTGAA
Source organism: Peromyscus maniculatus bairdii (assembly GCF_049852395.1). Classification (NCBI taxonomy): domain Eukaryota; kingdom Metazoa; phylum Chordata; class Mammalia; order Rodentia; family Cricetidae; genus Peromyscus; species Peromyscus maniculatus. The sequence goes on from NC_134867.1 coordinate 5,526,111, forward strand.
GTGGCCTGCACAAGGCCTGCGCAGGTCTGCACCAACTCCTCAGCACATATAGTATGGCTTCCACTTTAGTGTTTTTATGGGATTGGTGCAAACAAGTTGTTCTGATTCTTGTGTCTTCTCTTAGGCTCTTTGCCTTCTGGTGGTTTGATCTTGTCCAACTTCGATGGGATAGCTCTTGTTTTATCTTATTATATTTTATGTTGTTATATTTTAAAAACATGAATAAAAATGTAGCCATTAGGGTAAATATTAACGACTGAACTATCATTTATACCTGTTGAAAAAAGGAAAGTCGGTTTTCTTTCATAGAGTGACACTGGGTATACCAACCACTCTGGGACAGGCCTCATGTTCAGCAATAGTTGTCCAACATAAAATGGACTTCACAGTTTTTATGTGTATGTGTTCTTTTATTTGGTTACAGTTTTGTGTGTTGTTTTGTTTTCCTTTTTGGTGTTATTTTATTTATTTATTTATTATTTATTTATTATTTATTTATTTATTTATTTATTTATTTATTTATTTTTAGTTTGGGGAGATTTGGTTGTTCAATTGGCTTTTGCTTGTTAACTGAGAAAGAACTAAAAGTTTGGTGGGTATGGAGGGAGACAGGATCTGGAAGGACTTTCAGGAAGGGAAGAATATGATCATAATATATTTTAATTTAAAAATTGTTTGAAATAATTTAAAAAATTAACAAAGAAAATGAAAATTACATAGAGCAAATTTGTGACAGCTCAGGATGCAGGAGACTGAAGAGGTTCCTTAATCTTCTTTCTTCTCCAGGCCTTAGAATTTGACCTCCTTGATAAAAATACCATGTATATTTATTCAACTCTTTTCTAGAAACTCAAGACCATAATGCAGCAGCTAACTCATCTTGGCTTCTGTTAAACTGCCTGCTTGTGCAAACCTTGCCCTCCAGTTAACTGCTTATCTTAGTTTCTGTTAAATTGATAGAGTTTAGGCAAAAGCTCCCTTTTCAGCTGCAGAATAACATATCAGGAGATGATTTTTGCCTTTACAACACACTCACTCTAAATGATGGGAATAGAATACCAGTGTAATCCCTGCAGGCTGAAATAAATGCCTTCAGCTTGCAAAAAAGAAAATGTGCTGGTTTATTCTCCACTAACACTTTCCTGTGCTCAAATGATAAATACAGATAAGTGCTGTAAAGTTAATCAGTATAAATAAGGAATGTTTAAGTTTACTGAGCTTATACTTAGTTTAAAAATATTTGTTTGCTTCAAGATATAATTATCGCAAATAACTCTCCCCAAACCCTTCATTTGTCCTAGTTTCCAGATCTCCCATAATGGACCTATTTTGGAAAATAAAAATTTTTATAATTGATTTTAAATATTATATGATTAACTTCTCCCATTGGCCAAAATCAAGTTATAGCCTTTTTGGACCAACCATTAACAGAAATAGGAGTTAATAGCTTGAAAATGTTCATGTGACTTCTGGGAACTCAAAGTAAAACAAAGCTATGAAAACATAATAGGTAAAAATGATAAGTGTATTTAAGAAGTAAATATATATATATATATCCATGAGATGTATAGAAATAAAAGTTGCAATTGTTAATTCCTTTTCAACGTAAGCTTTTCATAATTATTTGTATACAGCTCCTCAGTTCCCTTATGGCACAGCCTCAATTTTCTAACAAGATTGACAGTCCTGAACTGTTATCACAATTTCAAAGAGGCTTTTGCTATTAACACTATGTTGATGGCTCCTAGACAAGATCAAAATGAACGTTTCACCATAGTCTTATATGCTTTCTATAATTCATACATCATAGAACACACAAAATTATTTATATATTATGCTTAAGTAAAGAAGTAAACACACATTTTTATGTGCATATTTCTATGTGTGCAGGTATACCTCAATGTACAAGCATAAATAAAGGTGTGTGTGCACTTGTATGTATGTGTGTGTACATATGTGTATTCATGTATATAGAATGAATGTGTGTACATGTATGCACATGAAAATGTTTTCCATATGTGAGCATGGAAATATTTTTCAAGGCTCTGTATATACTACCAATATTTTTGCATGTGTGTGTATGTGTTAGTGTGTGTCTGTGTGTGTCCTACTAGGGGTTACTATTAATATGATGAAACACCATGAACAAAAGCAAGTTGGGGAGGAAAGTATTTATTTAGTTCATACTTTCACACTTTAGTCCACCATTGAAGGAAGTCAAGACAGGAACTCATCCAGGCCATAAACTCAGGCAGGAGATGACACAGAGATCAGTGATGGTTGCTGCTTATTGGCTTGCTCCTCATAACTTGTTCAGCTCCTTTTATATGCCACCCAGAACCACCAGCCCGGGTGTGGTCCTACTCACAATAAGCTTAACCCTTTGGCATCAAATGTTATTTTTCAACCTATTTGTTCTATTAGAAAATTTAAATTTCTGAGACAGGATCTTGAGTATTATCTTAACTTATTAGGGTTTCAGAAATTGATATGATGTCTGGTACCTAGTATATATCCATGAAGAATTTATATATTAATCAAAAGTAAAATATTACTGTTTGTAACTGAAGATGAGAGAAAAGAATATAAGTCATGTAGATGTGTGATCTAGCCAAACACACATATCAGAAGAAATATTTTATGAATAATGATAAGCTGACCTTGAAGCTGGAAAGTAAATTTGACAAATATAAAGCAATTAAAGGGTAATACAAAATTATTCTTAATCAGACAAATTTAAAAAGTGAATACATTAAAGTTGGAATGGGATTCATTAAATATTATTTTGTAAAAATTAAAGATTGAAGAAAATTAAATCACAAAGGTAATACATAAGAGGCAATGAAGTAAAATTGGTTTCATCGTTTCAGAAAAATGTTATTGATATGAATAATTTCTTCATTAGGATTTCAGTTTCTGTGAAGAGATATCATGACCACAGTAACTCCTATAAAGGAAAATATTTAATTGGGGTGGCTTGCTTACAGTTTCAGATATTTAGTCCATTATCATCATGGCAGGAAGTATGGCAGTGTGCAGTCAGACATGGTGTTGGAGTAGTAGCTGTGAGTTCTACACCCTGAAGGCAGCAGGAAATAAACTGACAGTCACATTAAGCAAAGCTTGAGCTAAAGAGATCTCAAAGCCTGCCCCAGAATGACACACTTCCTCTAACAATACCACACCTACTCCAATAAATCCATACCTCCTAATAGTGTCACTCCTTATGAGCTTATGGGGGCCAATTACACTCAAACTATCACAAATACACACACACACACACACACACACACACACACACACACACATGAACAGGCTGTAGGTCTATCAACCTATTTCAAATACTTATATACTTATATACATATATACCATGCTCTTCCATATCAATTTAATTCATCATATAAGTTAAACAATATTAATAACACATATTTAGAAGAAATAATATAAAAGTGTATTATAGTACCAAATTACTGGCTGTTTTAGATTACTTTAAAAAAAACAGTTCACTTCACTGTTGTATCCTTTGTGTGTGTAGGTATGTTTGTGTGTGTTCCTGTATTTCTGGAGAGATTGGATTAATTCGATATACACCTTAAACACATACTTTACTACTCTGTCATATACACAGACCATCTTCCTTCATTACCAATTAAAATCTTGTGACAATGCTCTAAATAACTGAAGTTAAATTCCTCAAAACTTTCTCAAAGGCCATGACAGTAATATAAACCTCAAACTCAAAAAAGAAGGAAAAGTTTGTCGTAATAAGAGCGACTGTAAGATCTGCTTCCACTCATATGTGCATGTGTGTTTCCAGTCTGGAAATGAATGTGAGAGGGGTGGCTCCTGTCATTAAGATCATCTGAATTATAACAATATTTTGGTTGCAATTCCTAGTCTATATCCCACACCTCCTCTGAATCATCCTTTCATTTTCCCCAGTTAGTGTGCGCTCTCTTTCTCACACATGTTTACTTCCAGTTCCTCTGCCTGAAATGTCACTGTCCAAAACTTTGCCCATTTCTCCAGTCTTAGTGACCCTGACCTTACTAGCACTGTTTGGTCTTTCTTTCTCCAGGGCAATCTATGCAATTATGCTCAATCTTCCTACGGTAGAACAAATATCTCCAGTGAAGCTGGCGTGTTAATGACACAGTGATCAATTGTGTATTTCAGAGTCATTTGAAGTTACAGAAAATAATTTAATGCCATAAAGTGTTGGTTTCTGAAAGAATTGCTAACCTATGCTTTTTTTGTATCCCAGGGGTATTCTTTTTACTAGATAAAAAGTCCCAATACCACCAGAATCAAGGTCTCTAGCTTACTGATCATTCTTCTGACACAAGGCTACATTTAAAATTGCTGTTTTAACAGATGCTTATGATAAAAGAAAAGGGAAAATAAAAATTTCATGATCAGCAATTTATTTTTCAGCTAGTTTGCTTACTAAACTTGGCTTCCTATTGTAGGCCTCTATGGCAATAGTGTGTGTTCTTTATAATCCCTGAGAGGCTGCAACAAATGGTGAGTAATAATATGGTTACCCTTTAGAAGCACAGCACATTTCTATATATAGGTTAAGGGTTTGGTCCTATATGCCTGATTTTAATTAAACTATTCTCTCTAAATCTATCTCATTTATCATCTGTCTATCATCTCTTTATCTACCCATCTATCATCTATCTATCTATCTGTCTGTCTATCTATCATCTATCTATCTATCTATCTATCTATCTATCTATCTATCTATCTATCTATCATCATCTATCTATAGTGCCACATAATATATATGTGATGTATATGATATATAATTTATGTAATATATATATATATATATATATATTTAAATTGATGTGAACTTTTCTTATTAGGGTCTTTATTTGATAATTATTATTGTGAAAAACATGAGTAGAGCAAATGACTTCCTCTCTAAAATTCATCCGCTTGCCGGCTGGTGGTGGCGCATGCCTTTAATCCCAGCACTGGGGAGGCAGAGCCAGGCAGATCTCTGTGAGTTTGAGGCCAGCCTGGGCTACCAAGTGAGTTCCAGAAAAAGGCGCAAAGCTACACAGAGAAACCCTGTCTCAAAAAACCAAAAAAAAAAGGGGGGGGGAGTACATTAATGCTAATTTTATAGTATTTTTTTTCCTTAGACGTTCTCTGTTTTCCTTAGAGGTTTTCCTCCAGAGTTGTTTGCCTCCAACCCACTAGGACAAAAAGAGCAGAAGCAGTGAGCAGGGTTCAGACAACTGTGAGCATAATGGAAATAATTTCTGGGATTAAGCTTCAGAGAGACATCTCAGTTTACTGAAGCAACAGAGCAAGATTTTATAGCTGGAGTCAGGGATGGGAGGGGAGGATAAAGGAACAAGGGAAAGAATACACCTAAATTTCACTTATGGACCTAATGGAAGACAGACAAATGTTAAAGATGCATCAGTTCAAATACCAGAGCATGTGAGAAGAAAGAGGGAAACTTATGAGCTGAGTTATACGGTGTTTGCAGGGAGATCTGTGCAGAGCCATCCTCCATGTACAGTCAGGCATATGAGATTAGGGACACTCTCCAAATAAGGTAAGGCAGAGAAGATGAGTCCTGCTGAGAAAGGGAGTTCTCCATTTTGTGCTGAACTGAGAGACCTATCCAAACACAGTGAATTTCAACCTTAAATACAAAGTTCTCCAATAGTTCCCCACGTAACTGCAATTAAATATCACTCTTTAATACTCATTTTCTGCTTTATAACTACAACTAATTAGTTGTGTAAATGTACTCGCAATGCTAGTGTGTAACTGTGTCCACCTCTCTAGTGTGAAAATGCATCTACCTGTGTAGCGTATACATGCATACAGCAACATTCATTATTGCACAATAAGTTTGTTTATTTGGGAAGTGATGGTTTACATAAAGTTTTATATTTACAGATGTTCTTAACTCTCAGCTCTCTGTGCACCTTTTAAAATACATCTTATTAAATATTTGAATTAATAACAAGAAAACTTTCAGAATCCAAAATGTAGCTCTCAGATGTTTAAAGAACTACTTTTGACAAGTGGTGCAATATTTACAAAGTGTATTAATGACTAGTTAATGATATATCCTTTATTAAGAAGATAAATGTGGAAATAAATAGTAACCATCTAATTCTATGCTTTTTCATTACATGTTGGATTGTAATCTACTTAAATCAATAAATGTGTGCCTATTTCCACCCCAAATTTAAGGGGAATTATTTTCAAACGAGAGTGATTACATGATGGATATTTGATTTTACTTTTGGGGTTTGAGCTACAAAACTAGCTGGTGATTTCTTTAATTCTTTATCATATGTTTTACACTGTAAGCTGTGGGATGCAATCTTCTCAGATTAGCAGGCTGAGGACTTTGTCTTGACTCATTCAAGTCCTCTCCACTGATCAGTGGGTTAGTCATGCCTGAATATAAGAGGTCCACGATATGGATTACTGTTCATAGATTCACCTGAAACATGTAACTCTTATCGGTCCTATAATAGCTTAGAAATTATTGTAAATATGTGATTTTATAATAGATATTTATATTTAAAACTTTGCTAACAAACTTGATTCACATTTGTTTAGGAATTTGTATTTTTCTCCTTATTAGTAAGGGAAAATAGAGAAAGAAATTAATCTAAAGAGAATCGATTGTAATCTTTGTATTATGTGTATGTAAATCTATCTCCTTTATTATTGATGACAACCAAATACACGGAATGGTATGGCCTGTGCAAATAAATTCCTGGGCTGCAGCTTCACCTCTGTGTTGATTTCAGATAATGTATTGATTTCCTTCTTCCTTTCCATACATGTACAATATAACCTACTTAGTACTGTTTTTAACCTATTATTTTGGTACATTAAAATTTAATTTAGTTTTAAAATATTTTGTTAAAATTGCCTAGCGCATTACTATTTAATTGACTGACAATAAACTGCTGAAGTATTCTGTTTACTTTCAGTTCTTAAGAACAAGGAAAGTCAACACACAATGAGTAGATGCTGTATTCTTTAATGCAAGCATGGATAATATATATAAATCTGTGTCTTGAGAGGCATGCCTTTGTTGGAAAAATGGGCATTTGAATGTGCTATGGACTGGAAAAATTTGTGTCTTAAAGGAATTTGAACTAAACATGATGAGTGAGTAAAAACCCAAGAATAGCATCTTCTGTAAACAATAAAAATTCCTCTTGCTATCCATTACAAAAAAATGAAAACTATACAATTTATAAAGGCTTATTTCACATTCCTTATTGGAAAAACAATCAAACAAAAAAAGCGCTGAAAGATGCAGATACATTATAGATGTCCAATGATAACTACATCTATTAATTGAAGTCATCTTCACTAAGTCTTGCATTGAATACTATGAATCACTAAAGAGATTCTTGAGTAATAGGACTGACCACAGCTTTTGTTGTCATATAGATGTTGAGATAAATAGCATCTAATCCTATACTCTTTCTATATATAATCAATTTGAGAGTTGAAATAAAGACTAGCTGAAAGCTTTACTTTTTTAAAATTCAACTTTGATGCAAAGGCAATTTGTGTGATAGTGTAGGAGATTAAACTATCAACAACATCTTATTGCTCCAAAGAGAATTGCAAGTAAATAGTTAAAACTATTATCTTGATTTGCTGCTAAAAGGTGGAGAAAATTAGAGAGATTTTTGAGTAGATTGGCTTGATTATTCTCTTGTAGATAAACCTCTTAATGGAAATGACTATCGTATCTTGCTTGCAGCTATAATTACCAGAGAAGTTAGTTTCTGCAACTATCTATTCAGTAGTGTGGGCTTTCTCTAAATAGCAAATTTTCTTCATATACAACTCATCTCCAATTCCTATGCAACATTCCTTCCAAATATATCTGGGGTATGACTCCTTCTTAGCATTTCTCGGTCATAAAATAGAGAAAGTGTGCTGCCCTTGTAGCAACTCCTGAAGTTGCCTCCTGAGTTTCCTTTTTCTTTCCCACTAACTCATCATGCAACAGCTTTGTGTGTCTGTTTCACTGAATCACTCCTCACATAAATTTCGACACTCTTAGGCTAAATTCTGAATATTTCTATTATCCTTTCACTTCCTCCATCATTTACCTCCTTACACTATGTACAGTAATTTCTTTTCAGAAATTAAAATGAGTCTTTGTATGTCAAAGTCTTTGTACACACATTTTTCAGGAGCCTTTACTTTACTCTTAACTATCTACACTCTCTTCAGTTAAATGTTATCCATATTTTATATCTGAATTTAAATTTAAAAGACCTCAATGACACTGTTACCCCAAACTTAATATTTTATCCTTCATTTTAACATTGATCACACTAATAAAAAATGAGTCATTTGTGAATATTTCCACTTAAAATGTCTTTCCTTGTTGAGCTCTACAATCTCCTTGTTTTCTCTCCATCTGTCTCTCTCACTCTACATCTCTGTGTATGGGTGTGTGTGTGTGTGTGTGTATATATATATATATATACATATATATATATACACACATTCTTCATACAGCGTGGACTAGAATTCATATGGTCATATTACTGATATAAAATAAATATTGTTGAGTAGATGAATTAGATGTTAAGAGCACTATTTAGAGAATATACTAGGATTTTTAATGTTTTCTGCATAATATTAATAGAAAATAACATTTGTATGCCTATATGCATACATAAAACAAATAATATAAATAGAAGCACATACATTTCATGAGAAAACTTCCCTGTAGGAGTTTCTTGAAAAGATATCATAGGCAGTAATAAAGGAAAATCTCTAAATTTTTATATTTTTTTAAAAAAGTAAGTGTCTTACCTTTTTGGTGGTTATTGTTAACAGAATAATATGCCCTAACAAATCCAAACTGTTCAACTTGATACCATAGCATCACTTTTAAGCTTCAATATTTCACCATTTGTTCCCATAAGCTCATGACCATGCTATAATGTAATATGACTTCAATGAAACCTCAACAATGTCAGACTGCTTAAGAGTATCAATACTTTAAAAAAAAAAAAAAACTAGTCTCTTAACTGAACTCCTATAAAATCAAAAGCATAATTTCATACTTTCAACATAAAATAGAACTGTGTAGACATTCTTATTCCAAAAGAGAAAAAAAAAGACAAGATATAGCAATGAATGATGATTGAACATAAGCATTAAAAACATGCAGCAGGAATAGAACCAAATAATTCAGTTCAGTGTCATTTATCTGCAGTTCATAACATAATCAACTGACTCTTTTTGTTTGGTTGGTTGTTTTTTTCGAGACAGGTGCCTTTCCTGGAACTCTGTAGACCAGACTAGCTTCAAACTCACAGAGATTTGCCTGCCTCTGCCTTCCGAGTGCTGGGATTAAAGGCGTGCGCCACCACCGCCCGGCTTCAACTGACTCTTTAACAGGAGAGCTAGCCTCAAAATTCCATCTATCCTGACTGATGTACTGACTTCTAACTTCCATCAGCTCTACTACATGCATATAGCTTTCTTCAGCTAGCATCTATGGCTCTGGCATTTCCAACATCTTAAGGTTCCATTTGCTACTGGGGCTACCCTTTAAATATGTCACACAGAAAACTGGTTTCCTTACAGGCCACTAGTTTGGCCTCAGCAGTTCTCTGAAATGATGAAGCCAAGCCTGCTCAGTCTTCTGTCTTTCTAGCTCCCAGAACCAGTAGCACATGGACTGTGTTGCCAAATTCTCCTACCAGCTCAAGAGGTAGCCTGTCCAACTTGGTCCACAGCTAAATTAGTTTCTGTGAGCCAATCTTGATAAAACTCTTTCACAGGCCATTGCTTTTGAGGAGCAATGAATCCTTTCACTTTAGGCTTTCTTCTCTCAAATGAATTGAAACTTTTCAAATTGAAACTCTGATGGGTGGGTTTCCCCTTCCTCTTGAAAAGCGTTTGTACTTTCCTGGTGCTGCAACGGAAGTTTCTCTTCAGGGTCCTGATTTACTTACCAATTATAGTCGCTTTCTTAGCACCACTCTGAATGCTCTGTTTTGACAGATTAAGCCATTATCTTTAAAATAATTTCATGTAAGTTATCAGTGTACAGGCAGAACAGAGCCAAATTTCTAGCCAAAATGTCACATGGCCCCTTGCCCAGTTCCTGGCAGAGTCCCTGCTTTTTCTGTCTCAAACTTGCAAAATCATTTAAAATTCCCCCACAAACCAGTTTTCACGGGTTAAGAAGCACATGTACATGCTTCCCAAAGTGTATTGGAGAGTTTGATGTCACCTTGGCACAATCTAAAGTCATCTGAGAGAAGGGAACCACATTTGAGGAAATGTCTTCCTGAAATTGGGCTGCAGGCATTCATTTAGGACATTTTTAAAATTGGTGATTGGTGGGGAGGGTCCATCTCATTGTGGGTGGTGCCATCCCTAGGCTGGTGGTCATGGGTTCTATAAGAAAGCAGGCTGAGCAAACCACGGGGAGCAGACAATAAACAATATTACTCCATGGCCTCTGCATCAGCTCTGGCCTCCAAGTTCCTGCCCTATTGAGTTATTTTCCTGACTTCCTGTGGAAATAAACAATGACAGGGAAGGTCAAGAAAATACAATCTTTCTTCCTCAACTTGATTTTTGTTCATGGTGTTTCATTGCAGCAATGGAAACCTCAACTAAGCTACCAAGCTACAGATCCACCAACAATTTGCTGTTTCTTATCTGTAGTGATGACTCCTGACAAAAACAATTCAAGAGAGAATTTTTTTTCTCAGTTCACAACTAAAGGGTACAATCCATCATGACAGAAATCAAGGAACTAAAAGTTTGAAGCGACTTGTTGCATGGTGTCTACTCAAGAAAGGAAGGAGTAATGAAATCATATGCCCACATAACTATCTTTTAAAAGTACAGTTCAAGGAAGAAAATCCTAGCCCAAGAAATGGTGCTACCCAGAGTAGGTGAGTCCTTCCACACCAATTAACCTATATAAAATTATCCCACTCTGGTATATCTAGAAACATGTTTCCTATTTATTATAGATGTCATCTATTTGACAACTAACACTCGCCATCACAAAGCACCACAATAGTAGGTAGTCATTGATAAAATGGAATAGACAACATACTTATTCCTAAACAGTCTCTGATTTAATTTTTATATGTTCTTTAAAGAAGTGTACCTAGAATTTTCAAAAACATGTTGACTTCATTATCAACATCATAGAAATATAATCTAGTTTCAGACCTTTTACATTCAACAAACTCTTCCTTGCTAAGCATCATTTTCTGCATCGCCCAATTACAGAACCTTGTCCATCGTAGTTAGAATATCAAAACATCTCCCCAGTTTATACACTTTGATAGACAATTTATCTACAATAGTCTTTTTTAAGTAATTATCATCCTCCTTATACTTTTCAGAGGCCTAAAAATATTATAGTCACCACAATTCAGAAATCATTAAAATATACATTCTCCTAAATGTGGACAAGACAGGTAGTCTACACTATACAGAGATTCTGACTAACAGCACTGCTTATCCTTGACATAAGCAATAACTTCAGCTTTGTGTTTATATTTCAGGTATTAATAACCTGATTATATTTATGAAGATTTCCAAAATGAGTAACTAGGAAATAGAGAAGAAAAGTGAAAATGATATCATAATAATATAGCTATATTTATCATATTCCATTTATAGAAAATCATATTTATATAGACATATACTTTATAAATATATTTTATTTAACATTTTTAGTAAAGTATGTGCCATACAAATATTTTTAATATGTTTAAAGCAATAGCATACAACGTGTGGCATGAATAAGGTGAATATTAATGACACATAAAATTTAAATTATAAAATATGTACATTAGAAGAATACCACTACTATAGGAATAAATATAAGATAATTAAACTTATGAATGAAAATTAAGGGATTATAATATCCATTAAGTAACACACAAAACCTCAGAACAGTTATAAAATGTGAACATGAAATAAAATAAAATAGAAAATTAAACAAAGCCAAAAACAATGAAATAAAAGTTAATTTTTCCACCACCTGGGGCCATATTTGAATCTTGGTACCATGCTACTGCTGGGCCATTGCCAATCTGAGCGGCCTCTGTTGCCACCCAGGGATGTGGTGACATATGGACCCAAACTGCTGCTGATGCCATGTCTGGATCTGTGGTCCTAATGCAGCTGGGGTCTGATTGGTTTAATAAAGAGCTGAATGGTCAATAGCTAGGCAGTAGAGAAAAAGCAGGACTTCTGAACAGAGAAAGGCACTGGGGAAATAATCTTATTTCTCCAGCAAGATGTGGAGGAAGGCAGACATGCAGTATGGTAACAAGGCACATGACAGACCATAGATTAATATAAATAGGATCCTTTAAGTTATAAGTGCTAATTGGGAGCAAGTCTGAACTAAGGCCAAGCATTCATAATATTTGTCTCCATAAGAAGTCTATATGTCATTATTTGGGAGCTGGCGCTATAAAGAAAATCCAACGACACTACCCCATCTGTGACCTGCTGGAGTGTGTGAAGAGAAGTCCCGCAGAATCACAGCCCTAGAATCCCCATGACTCAGAAAACAGCAGGATGTCTGAGAGGAGTTTGGGTGAGGGTCCAGTACTGACTGTGGACCTGAAGCCAAGGGGTTTGTACCACGCCAAGAATGCATTACACAAATGTGAACATTTGCAAGCAAAGCTGTTTGGATCAAAGGGTGTACTGCATGATACACTGCAGCTCCCAGTGCCGCTAAGACAAATGGAGAGACAATGGAAAGGCAACAAAGATGAAGGAGAGAAGTGGCTTTTGCTTGATTTGTTTTGTTTGGGGATTTTAATTAACATTTTTATTTGAATTTTTTGATTTTTATTTTGTGTTTATTATTTAAGTTTTCATTTTGGGAAGAATGAAACTAGGGTGAAGGGCAGAGTGAGAGAGACCAGGAAATGAGTGAGATTGGTATTTATGATGTGTAATGCCCAAACATTCAATAAAAAATTTGTTTATAAAAAGGTTAAGTCAATATTAATTTGACCCTAGTATTACACAACTGACGTTAACATAAGAAAAGAAATTGCCATGGTGATGCTCCTGAAAACTCAATGTCAAATATCTCACTGAAGAAAAATTCTGTTTAAACTAAATATACGTTTGGATGAATTTTGAAAATGATGGATGATTAACAGATAATATGAAATGGAGCAAATTATAGAGGAAGAAACATATCTGAAGAAAAGTTTCCTTTAGCCAACTCTATAACTGAGATTTTTATTAAACTTTGTTTTGTGTTGTTTTACCTCTGTTAAATACTTTCAGATATTTGTGTATTCAAGGGTTGGTCCTCAGTGAAGTTATATTCAAAAGTGGGACCATGAAAGGTGATTTCAAAATGAGTTCTTTAACTTCATCAAGTAATCTTATGAATTCTTAGCTTATTGATTTAGGAGGTGGGATGTGGGACTTTGATTGAAGTAGAGGATACTGGAGCCTTGAAGCTTTTAAAGGATATATTTCATCTCAGGCTCACTCTGCCTCCCTGGCCCTCTGTCACCTGTCTCTGTCTGTCTGTTTCTCACCCTCCCTCCCTCTCTCTTTCTCTAAGTACATATATATAGAGAGATATATAGATATAGATATAGATATAGATTTGTGTGTTTGTATATGTGTATATGTTTATACATATATATGCTGTGGGATGTTCTGTATGTCCTGTGGGAGCCCATTCTCAGGTTCTTTGTGGCGTTACCCAGCAGGTCCGTATAGAGGATGATTAGGACCATGGGCCTGAGTGCAGGTGTTTGAGATGGTCTGCACTTGGCTGTGCTGGGGGATGGTCTGTATGTCAAGTTGCTCTGATTGGTTAATAAATAAAACCTGATCGGCCGTGGCTAGGCAGGATAAAAGGACAGAAAGGCAGAAGGAGACGCTGCAGCCGCTGCCATGACCAGAGAGGCTGCAGCCGCCGCAATGACCAGAGAGGCTGCAGCCGCCGCCATGACCAGAGACACTGCAGCCGCTGCCATGACCAGCAGCATGTGAAGACGCCAGTAAGCCACCAGCCACATGGCAAGGTATAGATGTATGGAAATGGATCAATTTAAGATAAAAACACAGTTAGCAAGATAAGGACAGTTAGCAGGAAGCCTGCCACGGCCATGCGGTTTGAAAGAAATATAAGTGTCTGTGTTTACTTGGTTGGGTCTGAGCGGCTGTGGGACTGGCGGGTGACAGAGGTTTGTCCTGACTGTGGGCGAGGCGGAAAAATCAAGCTACATATATATGTATATGTTTATACACATATATGTATATATTCAAATTTTTCTTTGGACCAGCAGCTCAAAAATAAATAAATAACACAGAGACTTATTAGTTGTGAAATCTTGACCTTAGCTTATGTTTGTTTTTTAACTAGTCTTATAACTTAAATGAACCCATTTCTATTACTCTGTGTTCTGTTACATACTGTCAATCCTTCTTTCTCAGTATCTCCATGAGTATGTCTCATGCATCTAGGTTATTCCTCCTACTTCATCTCTCTGCCTGAAAGTCCTGCCTATACCTCCTGCCTAGCTATTGGCTGTTCCATTTTTATTACATTAATCACAGCCATGTATCTTCACATAGTGTACAATATCTTAATACATGTATCACACTTTTGCCTGGATGCCATGAAGCAAATGGTTGTGTTTGACTGTATGCATGTCATAATGATGCACCTAGACTACTGCAATAAGGCCAAAGAATCACAGGGTACATCCTCTCAAGTTTGAGTAAAAATGAATCTTTCATGTTTCATGAATTTAATGTTATTTTGTCACAGTGGCAAAAAAGTGATCAACCTTGTATACACATACATATCACCATCAATTTTACAATTTCAGTGAAACAAAAATTAACTTATAGAAAAAATGTACAAGGACATATGGACAGGAAGCCACAGATGAGAAAAATAAAACAATATATGAGAAGCAGCCACACAGTATCAGATGACAAAGGTTGTCAAGCTGCCCCCTATCCTCACAGTTTCGGAGTTGTCTGCTTCCTTCCTCCAGCCCTTCAAGGCACTCTTTCTGCTTTTCAAATGGATGGCCTCTTTTCTGAACAGTTCAAGAGCACTGCAGAAGCTTTTCAGATTTCAATAGAAATGATTAGCGTTTTGTTCCACATCTCTAAAGACATGTAAGCTAGGAGGGGATGTTAAAAAGAGGACTATTATAAATTGTGTAACGATAACCAAGCAACCCCAAGCCGTTACCATCTAGACAAGGGTCTGCCTTCTCTCCTCCTGTGGGAAGAGTGGTTTTCTTCTCAGAAAACATGCACAGGAATCTGTACTGGGACCAAAAAAAGCTTCTATAATGAGAAGTGACTGGCTGCCTTAGACTATTGATCTATATCCCAACGACATGAAGCACAGTAGACCAAGCAAAACTTCTATGGAATACTGACGAGTCTACCGTTACTGTGTGTAATGATAACTGGTGGTGTACTACATGTTGTAGCAGGGCTCATTGTGTATAGTATTTTTAAGAATTCATCAATACACAAAATTTTTCAATCAGTTTTATTTTAATATTTTTTGAAATTATAATATAGTTACATTATTTCTTCCTTTCCGTTTCCTCTCTCCAGCCCCTCCCATGTACTTCTTTGTTCACTTTCAAATTTATAACCTTTTTTAAATGGTTGTAACAAGTATACAGATATATGTATACACACACACACACACACACACATATATATATATATATATATATATATATATTTCTATACATATCCCTAAATATATAAATGTGATCTTCTCTGTTCATACAATATTTGTATATGATCTCAGGGTGACCACGTAGCATTGGGTAACCAACTGATGGGATGGCTTTTTTTTAAATATTTCTAAGTATGAATGTTTTGACTATATGTATTTAAGTGTGTGGTGTGAGAGCCTGGTACCCTCAGAAATAGAAAAGGGCATCAGATATCATGCAGCTGGAATTATCAAAGGTTGTAAATGACATGTGAGTGAAGAACTGAACCAGAATCTTGAAAGTCCAGCAAGTGGTCTTAAAAGTTGAGGCATCTCTCTAGCCCACTCTCAATCAACTTTTAATGTCAAATTTTTAAATTTAAAGAAAAATTATCAGAAATCATCAGATATTGAAAAATACTTCAAACATACAAAAAAGATAGTCAAAAGACACAGTAAAAAGACTAGTAACTCATTTAAGTGTTTTATTTATGTTATCTATATAATCTAGTAATTGGGAAAATTATGTGATTAGGGACATAACAGCACATATTTAAATCATTTCATTCATACAATTCAGAGAAAGATAGTTTATATTTTCTACTATTAAAAACTGCACTACAATAATATTCATTGTGTAGATTATAGTCATTATGATCTGCTGGTATAATGACTCATAAAAATATTGTTTTCTGTTTTGACAAGTTCATGTTATTCATCACTGAATGATATGTGGAATGGTTCTGTCAGCTTTGCTTATAATGTGCATTATTATTATTTGTAGTCAGTAAATTGACTGGCAGACAATCCCAGAGAGAGGGACTGAGAATATTTACTGCTTGCTTTGCCATGGTACATCACTTAACTTCATCCTTCAATCTTCTGTAACATGACAATGCAGAGAAATGCCACTAAATGATGCTTCATTATTAGCTTCTTCACTTTGGATATTTTTGCTATTAGAAGTAGATATTTCGTATCCAGAGGGCCTAGTCCAGTCCCATGGGGGTTCCACAGCCATCAGTCCACAGTTCCTGGGCTTCCACTAGTGTGGCCGGTCATCTCTGCACATCCTCCCATCATGATCTCAACGTCCCTTGCCTGCAGAATCTCTTCTCTATCTCATCAGTTGGATTCCCGGAGCTCAGCCTGGTGCCTGGCTGTGGATGTCTGCATCTGCCTCCATCAGTCACTGGACAAAGGCTCTGTGATGACAGCTAGGTTATTTGCTAGGCTGGTCACCAGAGTAGACCGGTCCAGACACTCACTGGATCACTGCCAGCAGACAAGGTGGAGTCAACCTTGTGGATTCCTGAGAGCCTCCCCAGCACCCTGCCTCTTCTGATTCCCATGATGTCCTCATCTACCATGGTATCTTCCTCCCTGCCCTCCCACTCTGTCCCTGTCCCAGCTCTACCCTCCCATTTCCCTATGTTCTCATCCCCCACTCCTCATCCTCTACCATCCCTGCACACCCAGTCCGCTCATGTAGATCTCATCCACTTCTCCTTCACAGGGTCATCCATGTGTCCCTCCTAGGGTCTTTCCCTGTTAGCTAGCCTCTCTGGGGTTGTGGGTTGCAGTCTAGCCATCCCTTTCCTCACACCTAGTATCCACTTATGAGTGAATACATACTATGTTTGTCCTTCTGAGTCTGCACCCATGCAGGGGGATCGGGATCTGTCCCTGGTACATGGGCAGGTTTCTGGGAATTTGGTGCCTGTGGTGTGATGCCTTGCACAGCCTTGGTGCAGTGGGAAGGGGCTTGGATCTGCCTAGGCTCAGTGTGCTGAACTCACTGACTCCCCACGGGAGACCTTGATTTGGGGGATATGGGGATGTGGGGTGGCTCGGGAAAGAGGGCAGGGGGTGGGAGGAGGGGGGGATCTGTGGATAGTATGTGGAGTAAGTAGAAAATTTCTTAATAAAAAAAAACAAAAAAAGTAGATATTTATCTCATTACTCTCTGTGGTTCTAATATCCTATAACCTATTTCTGCTTCAGTTTTCTTTCCACTTTAATAAGGAAGAGGGAACACATTTCAACATAATTAAGAACCCTTTTCTCTAAAAAAATTCCCCATTATTGTCAAATGGTAGATAATGTTTGTGACTTTAGACATTAAATTCACATCACAGTTTTTCCATAATAAGGGTTTTTACACATTTTGGTCAGTGTTTTAATGGATTAATTTTCTAGTGGTGTGTTTTGCTTGCTTCAACCATAAGCATGAGCTTGATCATGTTTGGAAAACCAGACTAATATATTTTCATTATGATTTTGAAATTCAAAGAAATAAATTCTAGAAGTTAAAAAAATTTACTTGGTTAAATATATTTAAAATTTCCCACAAACATAGATCATCATGCCATGCTGGTCATTATAGTTTGTGGGCATTTTAGCTGATTCCTTGTTTGTCATATGGGAAGCTTTCATGTCACCTTCTGAAATCATGAAAACTAATCCCCTGAAAGATGACTTTGACTGCTAATTTGGCTTTGTTCTCCTGGGCTCTGTGTCTGAAGTCTATTATATGTTCAGCTAGAGAGATATACCTTGTACTTCTAGGGTACAACCCAGGGCAATTAGTCATATCCTGTAATGTATGTTAGTCTTTTAGATACTCCTGACTCAAAGAGGGGTCTCTCATGCTTGGCATTAGGGCTTTTGCTATATAGTTTATGACTCTTCTGGGGACTATTTTCAGCCCAGATAGAAATATTTCATTTAAACTGTATATGTATATTTATACACTAACTTAGGGATATTAGAGGTATTTCTAGGTAGAGAGATGATATTCTGATTCCTTATAAGTTTTTCAGACATACTTCCTGTTATTTTACCCTCCCTCCCACATTCTTCTGTATTTACCTTCCTCCTCCTTCATTAGAACCTCCACATTTTACCCATTCACCCCAATCATTTTTACTCTGATTCTCTCCTATTATTTTTCAACTAATAATTCCATTTTAATTTCCATGTTTGTGAAATTATTCTAGGTTATAAGCTTACATCCAGTGATTTGGAACTAGGAACCCCAGACATGAAAGAATATGTGTCTGTCATTCTGGGTCCGGGTTAGATAACTCAATATGATCTTTTCTAGTCTTATCCTTTTGTCTACAAATTGCATGATTACATTTTTCTTTATGGCTAGTCAGTATTATCTAGTGTATTTACACCACATTTTCATTATTCATTAATTAGGTAAAAATATTTATTTTTTATACTTTTTAGCAATTGTAAATTGAATAGCAATGAACATGGATGTGCCAGTATCTGTGAAACAGAATGTCTAATACATTGTCTAGCTCACGTGTCAAGAAACAGTAGAGCTATGTCATATGGTAAATTTATTTTTACCTTCTTGGGATTCTCCACAGTGACGTCTAGAGTGGCTGTGCCAGTTCACAATCACACCAGTGGTGAACAGGTTTCCCTTTCCCCTCAGTTTCTCCAGCCTTTGTGGTTAGTTGTTTTGTTGAGTTTGGAATTCTGACTGAGGGAAGAACTATCAAAGTTGCTGGATTTGCATTTCCATAACTGTAAGAGACAACGAACATTTTTTGAGATATATCTTAGCCATTTTTAGTTTATTTGAAAACTCTTGGTTCAGATCCTAGGCCCATTTCCTTGAATGGATCTTTGTTTCTTTGAATCTATGTTTTGTTTTGAGTTTGTTATATAACTAGGCATAACTTGCAAAGATTTTTTTTCCCATTCTCTGTGCTTCCTCTTCACTTGATTTGTTGTTACTTAAGGGGTGCAGAAGATTTCTGATTTTATTAGGTTTTGCCTTAATTACTCGGCAGATGGAATCCTAGTCAGAAACCTTATTTCTGCAACTACATCATGTAAGGTAATGCTTATGCTTTCTTCTTGCAGTTTCAGACTTCATGTTTAATTTTTGATCCATTTGGAATTAATTTTTGCAAGGTTTTAGATATTTGCCCAGTTTTCCCAGCACCATTTGTCAAAAATGCTTTCTATTCTGGAGTATATGTTTTTGTAATCTTTGTCAAATATTAAATGAATGAAGTTACATGTTCTCATGATTCAGTTTGTTTTGTTTTTTTTTTTTATTTTGTTCCATTTGTTACTGAGTCCAGCCTCAGCTCAAGTTCAGGTCTTGAGTTGGGGAAGGGGTGTTGGTGCAATGAAAAATTCTGACCACCAAGCAAATTGCAATTAAGTGGCTCTGAATAGCTCAGGCCATCTTTATTTATACTTAATCAGAGTTTTTCTTACCAGTGTTACATGAACAACTTTAGTTTTGGCTTCTCTTTTCGATTAAAAACTGCATCATAATTTAAGGAATACATTGTGATCCTTATGAAAGCCCCCCTTGTTCCCTTTTATCCTTCTCCAAATACACCTTCCCACCCCTACACAACCTTATTCTAGACAGAGTTCAGCACTTTTGCAGACTTAGTTAACTATCAAGTCAGACACATCCTGCTGTCAGCAGGCAGCTACTCGCGGTTACAAAGTTAAAAAAATAATAGACATGGGTACAATGTTCTGAGAGCAACAATATTTAAACCCAGACAGTTCTTTCATGTCTGCAAGATATTTTTTATACAGTTCCCTTTCTACAAGAGGGTATCATGCTTCAGTCTCTCTGTGAAAGACAGACTTTGATAAGGCACTTTTTTTTTCATCTCACTATGTCAGAATTCTTCCACCAATATAAGCTCCTGATTATGGTCAAGATGGATCTATTTTTCCCACATTTTGCATTGTATTCTTTCCTCTTGGTGCATACCAGATCCTACCAATGATTCTATGTTTGGTGTCCAGGAAACTTACTCCCAACAGTTGGCACTATGTGTATTCCTGAGACTTTTCCTCTAGTCTGTGTATGTATGCCTTATGCATCTCCTTTCCAGAACTGTGAGCCATGGCTAATGTTCCCAGTGTGTTTTTCTCATATGTACCTATCTCTGTTGAGTCAGAAAAGTTCCCAGGATTAGGATTTGTAGTTAGTCATTCCAGATAAGACCACCCAAAGAATCACCAATATAACGAGAGAAAAAAAAGCCTATAAGCTGCATGAATTTTACAAAGTCCTGTGCTGTCCTGTGTACTACTGGTCATTGTTAAGTGAGAGTCCATTTCCACAGGTGCCTTGCCCTGAGGAAACATATTGGACAGGTTCATATGCTGATTGGAGGCTGCACGGCTCCCAACAGTTACTTCATTTGCTTGCTTTGTCTAGTTATATATATATATTATCACTGTGGCTTTGTAAAATTATCTTGTGATCTGGAATGCCTATTCCTCTAACATTGTTCTCCTGCTTAGGATTGCTTTGGGGATGCAATGTCTTTTGTGGTTCTATATGAATTTTAGAATTTTTTCAATTTCTTTAAAGAATAAAATGGAATTTGATTGGGATGCATTAAATGTGTCACTTTATTGGTTTGTTGCCATTTTATTAATTCTGTAATTCCATTTATTAGTTTGTAATGTCTTTCCATATTTTAATACTTTTGTCTTTTTCAGAGGATTAAGGTAGATTGATGGGTTTCATTGTAAGTGTCCTTTACCTCCTTGGTTATGTTTATTTCAAAACATCTCATTTTATTTTCTTTCTTTCTTTTTCCATTATTTACAATTCTCTCATGTAATACATCCTAACCACAGCCTCCTTTCCTTCAAGTCCTCAAAGTTCCTCCTGATCTCTGTTCTTCCATATATCAACTACTGTAGCCAGAAGTTTTCTCCGGTCCTACCTGGCCCTGCAGTCCCATAATCGCTTATAAAATAATCACTTAATATTATTTACAAACTGTATGGTCTATGGCAGGCCTTTTGCTAGCTAGCTCCTGACTTGCCACAGGCCAGAGCAGCTTCTTTATTAACCAATCACAGCAACACATATTCACAGCATACAGAAAGACATCCCATAGCACTTCCCCTTTTTTGTCTAATCAAAAAGGAAGGTTTTAATTTTAACATAGTAAAATTATATATGATAGAACAGTTACTAAATAAGAATTATAGTTTCAGCTGGGTGGTGGTGGCACATGCCTCCCAGCACTCGAAATTTTATGTGTTTTATTATTATTATTATTATTATTATTATTATTATTATTATTAATTATTATTATTATTTTATTTTACTTCTTTATTTCTTTTTTAAGGGCTTTACTTTCTAAGTTTTAATCTAGTGTTCATACTCTCTCTCTTTTCTCTCCCTAGCCTATGTATGTTTTTAAATACACTGTAACCCATTTAGAGTTTTTTGTTTCCTGTTTGGATCTGTCTTTACTGAGCATCTGTATTGTTCTCTGATTGCATGATATGGATTTTAAACTGCTATGCCAGCCTCCCATACTGCTCTGCTCAGTGTACGGTGGTAGCACATGGCAGTTGGTGGCTTGCTCCTCCCCACGTGGTTCCCTGAGAGCTTAGCCTCATTCGGGAAGAACTGGTGGGAGTCATATTTACTGCCCCAGCTCTGGGAAGTTGTTGGGTCCATGCTGTCACCAAGCAGCATGCTGCCCACGGCTCTTAAACCCCATTTAAGTGTTCAATAGCAGGGACTCTGAGAAGAGCTCTGCCGTGTTATTCTCTGTTTGTCATTAGTACCAAGCCTACCTGGGCAAAGATGAGTATCAGGAATCCGAGGGTGGCTCCATTTGTGTGTGTAGAAACATTTTTTAAACTTTATTAGATCTTAACATGGAAATTCCAACCCCACACTGGAATGCCGTTTATAGACAGACTTTTCTGTCCTGCCAGCCAGTTCCCAAATAACCATATTAGAGCTTTAATAGGAATTATTAATGCTCAGCCAATAGCTTAGCCTTGTTTCCAGCCAGCTTTTATAACTTAACCCATTTCTTTTAATCTATGTGCTGCCCTGAGGCTTGTTTACCTCATCTATGAACTTCTGATGTTGTTTCTTCTGCATTTGGTTCTCAACTCCTCAGACTCAGCCCTTATTCTTCTTCCCAGCATTCTCTCTGAACCAAAAATCCTGCCTAGCTATTGGCCAATCACCTTTTTATTAACAATGAGAGCAACATATTCTCACAGTGTTCAGAAGGATTATATCACAGTACATGTTATTTTGTTGTCATTGTTGTTGGAGTGTATTTGTATAAATTTGAGTGAGTGTGTGTTTCCCTTCTTTTGGTTTTTCTAGTGTGAGATTATTTTACTATTATTGTTTTAATGGATATAGTTAAACCCCTTAGGTTAGAGTTTTCTTCTGTAGGGCTAGATTTGTAGTTAGAAATTGATTAAATTTCACTTTATCAGGGAATATCTTGTTTTCTCCATTTATAGTTATTGAAAGTTTTGTTGAGTATAGTAGTCTGGCATAGCATTTGTGATCTCTTGGATTCTACAGCACATTGGTCCAAGCACTTCTGGCTTTTAGAGTCTCCCTTGAAATGTTGGGTGTCAAGCTGGACAGGTGATGCATGCCTTTAATCTCAGCACTTGGGAGGCAGAAGTAGATGGATCTCCAGGAGTTTGAGATCAGCCTGGTCTACAAAGTGAGTTCTAGCAAAGTCAGGACTGTTATACAGAGAAACCATGTCTTGAAAAAAATACAAATGCAAAAATAAACAAAAAAAGAAAAGTTGGGTATAATAATTCTAATAGATCTACCTTCATAAGTGCTTGGGGCCAGCCTCAGCAGTTTTGAGAGTCTCAAAGGGCAGGGATGTCTGGCAGGCACAAGAAAAGACTGGGACACAAGAGCTGGTGCAAACTTGTCAGATCTGAGCAAAGTCAGCCTGGGAGGAGGAGACTGGACCTGCCTGGACTGAATCTACCAGGTTGAGCTGAATCCCCAGGGGAATCCTTGCCCTGGAGGAGATGGGAATGGAGAGGTGGGTTTGGGGAGGGGGGAGGTGGAGGGAGGAGGGAGGACAGGGGAATCCATGGCTGATATGCAAAATTAAATCAAATTATAAAATAAAAAAAAACTTGTCAGATCTGAAGATGTGCATCTTCTCTGCTTTATCTCATCCTGACTCAACCCCAGTCTTTTATTGTAATAAAACAAGGAAAGAGGGGATGATAAAATTCAACAGGTGATTGGGTTCTTCACAATAGTTTAAAAAGTTCTTTTTGTAAATCAGCAAAGTATACCCATGCCCCTTGATTGCACATAGAAGTTCCCTGGAAGAAAGCAAAGCATAGCAGCTTATTCTTTCACAGGTTAATAATTATCAGAACATCTGAGGTTAGCACCCCAGAGGCCACCTACTTGTGGTTTCTCAGAAAGCACAGAAATACGAGCAATGGTTTAAGGTACCAGACTGCCAGCTTCCTCTAAGCCTAAATCCTTCATCTCTCTGTAATTCATCAAGTTGTCTTCTAACTAGCTCTTGAAAACTCTTGTCTTTTATCCTATCTATATTTCACTCAATCTACAGTTTTCTGCCACCAGCCTTCTGGGTTCTTCCCATGACCTGCATAGCAGCTTGTAGCTAGAGTTTCCCTGCCTTGCCCACAGTCAGGACAAATCTTTGTCACCCACCAGTCCCACAGCTGCTCAGACCCAACCAAGTAAACACAGAGACTTATATTGCTTACAAACTGTATGGCCGTTGCAGGCTTCTTGCTAACTGTTCTTATATCTTAAATTAATCCATTTCCATAAGTCTATACCTTGCCACATGGCTAGTGGCTTACCGGCATCTTCACATGCTGCTTGACATGGCGGTGACTCCTTCTGCCTTCCTGATCTTTCTCTTCTCAACTCTGTTAGTCCCACCTATACTTCCTGCCTAGCCACTGGCCAATCAGTGTTTCATTTATTGACCAATCAGAGTAATTTGACATGCAGACCATCCCACAGCAGCAGCTTTAACTCCTGCCATTGTCACAATCTCAATATCATTTCTAATTTCATGGAAACTACCAGGAAAGAGAAAGAACATCATAAAGAACAAATAGAGGAGGAGGATTACGAGAACCAGTAACAGTTGGATGGGTGAGAACATGACATGCATATGCCATAAAGTCTGCCCCGGGATACAAGGGTTGTTTTCTCCCTGGCCCACAGAAGGCGGGCTTAGTAGAATATCCAGTGGGGCAGGACTGGAGGGACTGATGTCCTCATTCTTGGGGACCTCCAGCATAGATTCCACTGGCAACACGTCAGACTTTTCATAGCCGTCTCTGGCACATAAGTTCCTTACTCTTTTTCCCTGTGAGATTTTAATTTTCTTTCTTTGCTTTCTTTCTTTACTATGTGGCAAGTGAACTTTTTCTTCTCTCCCAATCTATTTTGTGTTCTGAATACTTCTTGCACCTTTCTGGGCATGTTCCTCTTCAGGTTAGGAAAATGTTCTTCTATGATTTTGTTGAAAATCCTTTCTGTGCCTTTCAGCTGGGATTCTTCCCCTTCTGCTATTCCTATCATTCTTAGGTTTGGCCTTTTCATGGTGTCCCAGGTTTCCTCAATGTTTTGTGTCAGGAATTATTTTAGATTTAACATATTCTTTGATAACTGTATCTATGTCTTTGATTACACCTTCAACTCATGATATCTTCTCCTCCATCTGTGTATTCTATTGGTGATGCTTACATCTGTCAGTGGTTCCTTTTCACTTACATATATTTTTCATTTCCAGAATTCCCTCAGTTTGTGTTTTCTTTATTGCTTCTATTTTCATTTTTCATGTCTTCAATAGTTTTATTCATTTATTTCCACTTTCTTTTTTTGGCTTTCTTGAAGGAGTTTATTAAATTGCTCCAATTTTTCATGACTTTTCTTCAACTTCTTGAAGGGATTTATTTACTCATTCATGAAGGACCTCTACAATCTTCATAAAATTGGCTTTAAG
This sequence comes from Peromyscus maniculatus bairdii, assembly GCF_049852395.1. Lineage (NCBI taxonomy): Eukaryota > Metazoa > Chordata > Mammalia > Rodentia > Cricetidae > Peromyscus > Peromyscus maniculatus. The sequence goes on from NC_134867.1 coordinate 5,551,671, forward strand.
ATCTTTTATTACTGTGTTCAGCTGTGTTAGAATATTCAGAGATTACTGTAGTAGGATTGCTGGGCTTTGGTGGTGATACATTGATATGGCTGTTGTTGATTGTGTTCTTACCCTGGCATCTAGGTACCCAGAATTGGGCTGATTATAATTCTACCTGACAATTTCTGGGTTTGTCTTGTTGGATGGATATTTTGTTCCTTGGTTTCTATTTTCTTTCCAGTCTTCCAGCCTGTGTGGCCAGTAGTTAGCCTGAGTGGGGCGTGGGTGAGTGTCTCCACCAGAGTTCAGGGCTGGACTTCTGGTGGTGGGTGTAATGTCATGTTGAGCACAGGGTGACCACCTCAGTTGGGGGCTGAGATGAGAAAGGAAGTGGCGATTGAGGACAGTTTCAGGGGGAAGGAAAGTCACTGAGAGGATGGCAGAGATTTATTGGCAGCTTCCTGCCTAGAGTTATGGTGGCCTGCTTGGTCTCTGATCCAGCAAGGAGTCTCTACCTGAGTTAGAGGCTGGGACCTGTTTTGGGGATAGTGTTCTAGAGAGGACATTGAGAGAGTGGAGTAGGTTTATTGGCTGGCAGACCTACCTGGTCTTCTGGCAGGTGTTGCCTGTGGTTGCGCATGGGGTGTTTGCCTGATGGAATTGGGAGTGGGTGAGGGCTGTGGTGGCTGGCCTATCTGGTTTTCTGGCAGGCACGGCTTATGGCTGGGAAAGGAATGTCTGCCAGAGTGAACAGAAAGAGTGAGAAAGACTATTTTGAATAGAAGTCTGTATATAATCTCTCTTTCCTTATGTTTGTTGGTGGAGTATATAAGAGCTACTGATTTGTACAAGTTTATTCGGAATCCTGAAATACTACTTAATTTATTTATTGTTTTTCAAAGTTTTGTTTTAATTTTTCAATTTGTTACATGAAATATCATGCCAGTATTTCAAGTGGAAGAGAGAAAGATGTGGAGAAATATATAAAAAGTCAATAAAACAACGAGAATAGAAAACACCACCAAATAGCAGACACACAATGAGTGCAATCTGCATACTCCTTTCAATAATACCCCTAAATATCAATGGCTTCAATTCTCTAACCAAAAGTAAGAGATGGGATAAAATTCATCTATCAGTTTTTTTAAAAGAAACACTTTAGTTTTGAAAATAGGCACAACTTTAGAGTAAAAAGATGGAGAAAATACTACAAAGTCTCACCAGCCTTTAATCTGACTAAATAGAGTTCAAAGTAAAACTAATGAGAAAAGATTAAGAAGGGAACATCATTTTAATCAAGGGAACAGTTTACCAAGATGACATTACTCCCTTAAATATACGTGGACCAAACTCTGGTGTACCCAATTTCATTTAAAAAAAAAAAAATGTACTACTGGATTTGAAGAAAAAAGATTACATCAACCTTTAAATATTAGGTGATTTCAATTTCTCACTTTTTCTGAAAGACATATCATCTGGAGAAAAATTAAGAGGAAAAATAAAAGAATTAAATAACATCATATGTCAAATAGACTTAACATAGTGTTTCACCCAAGCACCCAAACAAAGCTTCTCAGCAGCATACAGAGGCTGCTCTCTGATAGAGCATATCTTGGTAGCCCACATCAAACTGATCCCTGAAAGCATCATGAGGAAGAGAAGGCTGAAAGGTTGTAAGAGCCACAAGTGGTAAATGACTCCATGGAAACAGTATATTCTAGGCTCAACATGCCTGATTTATATATGAATTCAATGAGAATGCAGGTTCAAACAAAATAAAGTTCCAGCACTGAGATGGGGGAGTGGACACAGGGTCCCAAGATTAACCAAGAAGCTATTTAAAAATGATAAATGCTTGCAAAAGGAAAGTCAGTCTTCTACAATGAAGTGACACTAAGTCTATCAACCATATTCTATGGCAGGCTCCGTGCCTGGAAGTAGTTAGCCAAAACAGACAAAATAATTATTTTATCTGTATGTGGGAATATTTTTTGTTTCATGCTGTTTTTAAATTGTTTGTTTTATTGGTTTTCTGTTTGTATGCTTTTATTTTGATTTTGTTTTAGTTTTGTTTGTTTGTTTTGGGTTGGAGAGAGAGAGAGGGAGACAGAGAGAGAGAGAGAGAACACAATGGATTTAGGTGGGTAAGGAAGTATATACAATAGGATCTGGGAGGAGTTAGGGAAAAAGAAAAACATGATCAAAATATATTGTATAAAAATTAAATAAATGGTAGTTAAAAATATCAGAAAGAACACAAATAAATGACAATGATGCAACTCAAAGTTTTAGAAAAAGAAAAGCAAACTAAATTCAAAACAAGTCCATGGTAAGACCCAAACCAAAATTAGTGAAAAAAAAATGCAAAGGAGAAAGAATAACAAAATCTAAGACATGCTTCAAGGTTTGTGGTCTCTGAAGGCTAACTTCCAGGAGGAGACTTTATTTTCTAGTTTTTGTACACATCAATCATTCCCATTTGGACAGTCAAGGAAGGCTTTGGCTTCTTTTTTAGTCATTCCCATGGACCTGAGGCATTGAATTCTTTGGCATGGCTATTGTCATGTCAACAATATACATTTACCCAGGACTTCACTAAATCAGGAATTTCTCTGCTCCCGTTGTCTTCAGACTTTTCTATTATAACTCCAACACTTATTAATCAATCTTTCCTTATAAATAAATGTTTCATCTTTCCTCATGAACCAAAGTTTCACAAACCAAAATTTCTGTCCTCCTGTACTATAGCCCCAACTTCATGTACAACCTTAACATGCTATTTTAGTGAACAAAAGTACAACTCATTGAGTCTAATTAGTGTTGCCTATATGAACACAGGTACAGAGCCACCCACTAAAGCACAGACAATCTACCAGTGGCCAGAACCTCTAAGGAAAATGCATTTCTCTATTACAAATTGCTCTTCAGCTAAGAGTGGAGCCGCATGAGTCTCTCTCACACCCATATTGAAACAGTTTTTGGCCTTGTGTAAGTATTGTACAGATTAACCATAGCTCCATTAATTCAGGAGTGCAAATGTCATGTCATCTCTAGATGACATTCCACAGAATTCTCCATTTCTGTCTTTTCACTCATATATTCTTTCAACCCTTCTTCTACAAAGCTCTCTGAGGGTGAACACCAAACAGTTTCTATTTCTCAGCATCTTGACCCGTTATGAGTCTCTGTATTGACTGTTGCTCATTGCAAAAGGAAGTTTGTCTGTTCCAAGGTTGAAAATACCACTTATGTATGGTTCTAAACAAAAACAATTAGAAGACAATTTTGAAAAATGACCATTTAGCAAAGTAGTCAATTCCATTCAACTGTCCATGACCTCCTAATTCATGTAATTTTTACTAAGTTTTCAGGGTCAGGTACAAGTTCCTTTCTGGAGAACAATCCTCAAATTAAATGTGAAAATGTTTGATTATACTCATAATTGTCCAAGCCACTATTATATCATTAGGCAAACTTTACTTAGCATGTCAATATTGCAGCATGTAGGTTTGGTGCTGGGTTAGTTCATTTATGTTTCTATTTTCTTCGCAGACTGCAAATCATATTCTCACACGATCTCTTTATTTCTGATAAAAATTATACAGCTCCATCTCTGTATAAAATTTTAATCCCAGGTATTTAATCTCTTCATATAGCATGTATTCTACAATGCCCTCCCAATGTTATGGTGTCTTCCTTTCTCTCTTTCCATGGGCCCCTTAGAATTTCCCGAATATGCAGACACTAAGAAATTAAATATACAAAGCTAAACCTTTGTAACAAACATCTCCATATGAGATGAAGATTCAGTGTTTGTCTTTGTGGATCTGGGCCACTTCAGTCACATTTGTTAAATGTTGTGAATACACAGTGATTGTACTTTATGATTTAAATACATGCATACAACATTTAGTGTTCAAGTCAGAATAATTAATACTCATTTCTCCTCACTTTCCTTTGTGCTGGAGCCTTTATGTTTCTCCTCTCTAAGTAGTCACAAAATATATGATATACTATCTTGATAAAGAGCATCACAGGGCTATTGAACTAAATTTCCAGTTTAGCAAGTTTATGGGATACAAAACAAAGTTGCAAATGTTAATAGTAAACAGTAGAAAATTCAGATAACTATAGTACTATAAACCAAACAGGCACACATGTAACATAAGAGGGTAGCAATAGGGAAAATCCACATAGTCGATATAATGGTATTATTATCACTCAGGAAGTTTAATCATTGTGATGTCTGTTCTTCTAAAATTCATGTATAAAGCTCAATGTGCTTATAATAACTCCAATAAGAATTCCACAGATTTTTTTCAAAGAGACTTGGCATTCTGACCTAAAATTTACCTGAAATATGAGAAAATTTCATAAGAAGTAAAATCTTAGTAATCTACTTCTCAGGGGCTCAGAAAAGTGAGATTTAATTCAGGAAAAGAATCTCAGGACACCGAGCTTTTTTAGTCCACTTGCTTTAATCCTCTCTCAGTCTCTAGCTTTACAGTTATATACCCAAACAATCCTGCCCCTCCAGCCAGCTCACCAGGCCTGAATTCCTGCAAGGTCATGAAGGCAGATAAGAATTTTCCTCAGGCAGTGACCATCAGGCTTTCTTTTACAACCCAAAATGGGAGTAGTAAAAGAGGAGGTCAACCGAGTGCTAATGACTGGTTAGTATATCAAAAGGGGATCTATGTGCTCAGTCTACATTCCTAGAAGTGGTTAGACAAGAAGTACAGGGTCTATTAGTAAGACTGTAAGGAAGGAGGGTCTCACCCTACATTTTAAAAGAAATAAAGCTATCCTCCTGACCTAGGAGACAGGTGTTGTTTCGTTTGTCCTTGGATGCTTAGGACTGTTCTTAAAGAGTACAGAAGTGTCTCTGTTAAGATCCCTCCATAACAGCTACAGATTCCCTTGTTCTCCCCCTTCCTGCCCCCCTCTTCTTCCCCCCAGCCCACCCCCCATTCCCATCTCCTCCAGAGCAAGGCCTCCCCCAAGGACTGAGATGACCTGATAGACTCAGTCCAGGCAGGTCCAATCCCCTCCTCCCAGATTGAGCCAAGCATCCCTGCATAAGTCCCAGGTTTCAAACAGCTAACTCATGCAGCAAGCCCAGGACCTGGTACTACTGCCTAGATGCCTCCCAAACTGATCAAGCCAATCAACTGTCTCACCTATTCAGAGGGCCTGATCCAGTTGGGGGCCCCTCAGCCTTTGTGGATGTTATGTAGAACTGAATAGTATTGTAAAATAAAATAATAATAATAATAATAAAAGAATGGAGAAATCAGGATTGGAGGACAAGTTGGTCTCCATCCTCTTCTCAACCACAGTCAAAAAAAAAAAAAAAAAAAAAAAAAAGATCCCTCCAGGGATGCTCCTGCCCAGATGCTGCTAAGAACAGTTACTGCAGTTACTGCAGAAAGACCTTCAATTAGGGATTCTGCCTATGTTACTGCTAAGGAGGTCAGGAGGTTATCCAAATACTCCTTTAGTAAAAGGAAATTGTGCCCAAAGAATGATGGAAAAGCTACAATAGCACATGAGTAATTCATAGCAGGAAACGGCTAAGAATCAGAAGCCAAATAACACCAAGGCTCCTTGAGCCTCAGCTTTACCTCTGGAAGGCCCTTGGCTTCTTCCAGGTATAGCTTTGTGATAATCACACTTTATATATTTATATATGTGAAATCATACTTTATATATTTTTGCATCTTGCAGCAAAAAACTATTGTAAAGAACACAAAAGTGGACTTATTTAATATTTGATTTGAAGACTTACGATGAAGTTACCAAGTGAGTGTGAGATTTGTGTGGATTATAGATCTTAGTGACTAACTCTAAGTCAGGAATAATGCATCAGTATCACATCAAGGAAAGAGATAAAAACACTTCTCTGGGAGTCATTTAACTGAACTTAGGTCCTGATTTGAATTTTTTATTTCATTGTTCCCTGTGTTTTCCACCGCTGTCTGTTGAATGAGTCTGAATCTCACTGTCTATTTGTATCTGTGTCTATCACTGTGTGTCTGTGTATTCTTGTTGTATGTCTGTCCTAAAAATGTGTTTCACCCATTCTATCTTGAGCAGCCCAGAAAGTATCATATGGGAAAGGAAGAGGATATTTTACAGAAATCTTTAACAAAGTTTTACAAACAAATATGTCATTGGCTAAAACTTATCTCAACTGACCCAGATAACAAACATCATTGTTTATTAACCAATATCCATGAATGGTTGCTTTCCACATTATGGTAAGTTTTAGGAAGCTGATTTTAGCTTTTGTATTTGCGGCTTTTAGGAAACGAAACTCACGCATCATCTGTGCCAGGGGCTGAAAGTCCACATAACGTAAGATCACAGTTATGCGTTGGGTTGTAAAAACTGACTGCATGGGAAATCCAAGGCAAGTAAGGTTAATGTCCTATTGGCAGCATCCTCTTTATGGAAGGTTAAACAAACAGGCTGAGCACAGTGGGGTAGAAGTCTTATGTCTTAAATGACTTCAAAATGTAGCTTATTAACTTTGGCTGTGTGGTCCAGTAAAAGTTGCAGTCTCTTTTTCCAGAATTTAAGAGTTATTTTCAGATTATTGAATAATAACAAGATTGAGAAAATTAAGGGAAAACATTTCATTCAGGCAGAGCTTGCACTCAAATGGTTATTTTAACTTGCATCCTTCTAGTTTAATATTTAAAAACTGATGACATCAAATGCTGCGAATGATACTGTTTTCCATATCATTAACTATAGAAAAAAAAATAGGTGGAGGCATTTTTTTTCCATAAGTTGAGGTTATTTAGAAAAGTCACAGAATCGGTGGAGATGAGACAGGAAGTTCATTCTGGAGAGGCAGGGAGTGCTTTCAGTATTAGTTACAGATAACTGTCTGCTACAGAGAATATTCAAAAGGTACACGTTGTAATTATAGACCTAGAACATTGAACTATCCATTCTAGTGAAGTAAAGGCATAAATGTTCTCTTTCTGTGTTAATTATAGCACTGCTGTGAAGAAATGGCTGCAGTCCTTCACTAAATTCCATCCTATTTGAGACTTCCATGGGCCTATTCCACTCTCAAGTGCAAGAGTCCATGCTTCTGCTGTCAATACTGGATTTTCAGACTCTCAGTATGTAAAGATTCTAATCCTATTACAAAAATGGATTTACCTTAATCCTTGTATTATCAGGGATCCAATAACAGACTGTTCCTCCATAGGAATCCCCATGCAAGGAGCTTGCTCTAGAGCTAGCAATCATTCAAGTTCATGCATTTTCTCCATTTAGTTTTATTCTGGCAGAGCATCTCAAAAGCACTATCTTTTGATCCCATCTTGAAAACTAAAGATTTTTTCATTTTGTCCTGTGATAATTCAACTCTCTAGTGTTTTACTCGACCCAGATAGGATCCACAGAAGAATCAATTTGCTTTTGTAAACTACATTTCTCACTCAGCTTCTGGCCAAATCCTGAGCTTTAGGCATCCCGTAACTTGGCTGAACTGCTTCTCCCAAGTGCTTGCAGTAACCTTCAGGATGGGTCCTCACATGAATGGAACAGAATTTTCTACCATTCATCTTTCTAGCTTTATATCTCACAAATAAAATCACTCACTTTTTCATGTTCAATAATCTTTATTACATTAATTCATTGAGATTTTTCTTAACCTACACAATAAACAATTTCAAACATAATTGGGAAGAATCTTAAAAACAATATTCATAGTTGACATATTCCAAACATGGAAATAAAAATGGCCCCATCCTTTTGTTCATGACACTGCACTATCAGTTTTAACTGCCTCTGATACTGTTTACATCACTCCTTCTCTACATCATGGCTCTTTATAGTATCAGAAATTCTGTAATAACTGGAGAAATCTCATCAGCTCTAGCTGCAAATGTGAAGCATGCACACTTTCATTGTCCTTCCTTTTGCATCACTTTTACAGTTGAAAAATGTATTTCTTTTGAATCTGAAACTTCATACAGTACTAGTGCATACAAAGAGTCATTTTCTGCCAATTATTTTATGTGAATTTCTGCCTTTGATTATTCTAGGAATATTCTCTCCCACTGTATTTTCAGTTGAATACTCTGTGGTTGATATATTATGCACCCTAATATACTAATGTGGGGGACACAGAACAGAACAGCCACTTTATTAAAAATAGAGGTTAGGCAGTGGTAGCACACACCTTTACCTAGCATTGCAGAGGCAGAAATCCATCTGGATCTCTGTGAGTTCAAGGCCACATTGGAAACTGAGCTAGGCATGGTGGCACATACCTTTAATCCCAGGATTTGAGACCTCATACCTTGCTTGGGAAAGACACATGCCTTTAATCTCAGGAAGTGATGGCAGGAAGCAGAAAGGTATATAAGGCATGAGGACCAGGAACCAGAGGCCTTTTTAAGCATTTAGGTTTTAGCAGCAATTCAGCTGAGATCCATTCAAATGACGACTCAGAGGCTTTCAGTCCGAGGAAACAAAATCAGCTGAGGAATTGACAAGGTGAGGTTGGATGTGGCTTCTTCTGTTTCTCTGATCTTTCAGCATTCACCCCAATGTCTGGCTTCCAGATTTGTTTTTATTAATAAGACCTTTTAAGACTCGTGTTACCACACATATGAACACCTGATTTTTGACAAAGAAGCCAAAGAAGCCAATGGAAAAAAGAAAGTATCCTCAACAAATGGTGCTGGCGTAACTGGATGTCAATATGTAAAAGATTACAAATAGATCCATATCTGTCACCATGCACAAAACTCAAGTCCAAGTGGATCAAAGACCTCAACATAAATACAGTTACACTAAACTTAATAGAAGAGAAAGCAGGAAGTACTCTTGAATGCATTGGCACAGTAGATCACTTCCTAAATATAACACCAACAGCACAGACACTGAGCACAACAATTAATAAATGGGACCTCTTAAAACTGAGAAGCTTTTTTAGGGCAAAAGACATGGCCAATAAGACAAAAAGAAAGCCTATAGAATGGGAAAAGACCTTCATAAACCCCACATCTGACAGAGGACTGATCTCCAAAATATATAAAGAACTCAAGAAACTAGACATCAAAATACTGAACAATCCAACTTAAAAAAAAAATGGGCTAAAGAGCTAAACAGAGAATTATCAAGAGTTACAAATGGCTGAACGACATTTAAAGAAATGCTCAACATTCTTAATCATCAGAGAAATGCAAATCAAAATGACTCTGCGATACCACCTTACACCCGTCAGAATGGGTATGATCAAAAACACTAATGACAGTCTATGTTGGAGAGGATACGGAGCAAAGGGAACATACCTCCACTGTTGGTGGGAATGCAAACTTGTACAACCACTGTGGAAATCAGTATGGCGGTTTCTCAGAAAATTGGGAATTGATCTACCTCAAGACCCAGCCATACCACTCTTGGGCATATACCCAAGAAATGCTCAATCATACCACAAAGATACATGCTCAACTATGTTCATAGCAGCACTGTTCATAATAGCCAGAGCCTAGAAACAACCTAGATGCCCGTCAACTGAACAATGGATTAAGAAAATGTGGTACATTTACACAATGGAGTATTACTCAGCAGAGAAAAACAATGACAGCATAAAATTTGCAGGCAAATGGATGGAACTAGAAAATATCATCCTGAGTGAGGTAACCCAAACCCAGAAGGACAAACACAGTATGTACTCACTCATAAGTGGATTCTAGATATAAAGCAAAGAACAATGAGACTGCAACCCACAGAACCAGGGAGGCTACATAGCAGGGGGGACCCTAGGATGACTGTGGCTTATAATAAGTTTTGGTTTTACTCAATCACTGGGCAAACCTCAATGAAACATTTCACTATTAGGATAAGAATTTATACTGTATCAAGCTGATAATAGAAAAATAAATAAATAAATGAAAAAAAGACTCATGTTGCAATACTCTGATGGATTTCTTTTCTTTCAGAGTTGTAGAGAAGCTTGTAAATTTTATTCAAGAACTAGCATTATTTTGGTTGGAAAATAATGACTTACACATATAGAAATGTCAGAGATGGCCGGGCGGTGGTGGTGCACGCCTTTAATCCCAGCACTCGGGAGGCAGAGCCAGGCGGATCTCTGTGAGTTCGAGGCCAGCCTGGTCTACCAAGAGAGTTCCAGGAAAGGCACAAAGCTACACAGAGAAACCCTGTCTCAAAAAACCAAAAAAAAAAAAAAAAAAAAAGAAATGTCAGAGATGCACAGCTGTATGAAATATCTCTGATTTTATAATAATATTGTTTCAGAATGAGGCATACTGTTTTACAGTTTTGTTAAGTTTAAAAAGCTCTGTTTAACAAGGCCTGCAAAGGTATTAAGGCTTAGTGAAATTATCAGCATCCATTCATTTGCAAATTATACTCTCTGGAACATTTATTGACTCCCACCTCTCTAATAATTGGACACATATACACATGCACACACACACACATACACACACATGCACACATGCACGCACACACGCATGCACAGGTATTATTGTCTTTGCTTTCATACAAGTATAAACATTTCTGGATAAAATGATGCATATAATATATAACTCTTAGAAGTATTATCAGTTCCTCAAAGTTAGTTTCCTTACTTAATGATGTTGGAACTTTTCTCCCACATTTTTGTCAGGAATTGACAACATTCACTCTTCTATCCTTTAGCTATTTTCATGCACACATTTTAATCTAGGGTTGTTTCACCTGACATTTGTTGGATGATTGTGCTGGGCAAATGCAAACTTCATATTTATACATCATCTTCCCAATTTCCTTTAATAAATCCTATTCATTTGTAATGTACAGTACTTATACTTATTCGTCAATTAAATTTCCAATATCTGGTTTAGATTCCATGCATCTTTATACAGGAAAATATTTGTCAGTTTTATGCTGCCTTGTAATATCCTGATTCAGATTCAAAATTATAATAACCTTTCTTAAAAATAAGTTTGCAAAAATTGTATCTCCTTTAGTTAGTATTAGTGTTATTTATTTTACCCATTTGTATTGTTTTCTTTATTTTTTAGAAATTTCTTAGAGAATGCTATATGCTTCTTTGACATATCATGGTGATATATTTGTAATCTAAGAAATAAAGCTTGCCTGACTATCAGAGGACAGAGACACTCTTTTAATCCTAGCACTCAGGAGGCAGAGATCCATGTGGATCTCTGTGAGTTCAAGACCACACTGGGCTACCTGAGATTGATCCAGATGAGAAACAGAGCTAGGCAGTGGTGGCACACACCTTTAACCCCAGTATTTGGGAAGCACACACATGCCATTAATCTCAGCACTAAGGCTGAGATAGGAAGTGAAATGGCTGGGTGGAGAAAGGCATACAAGTTGTGAGGAGACAGGAACTAGAGAGCCTTTTGGCTGAGGACTCAGAAGCATTCAGTCTGAAGATTTGTGGAGATAGGACCTTTGCTTTCAGACTGAGGATTTGGAGAGGTGAGAAGTGGCTTTGACTTGTTTCCTCTGATCTTACAGCATTTACCCCAATATCTGTCTCCAAGTTTTATTATAAGACCATTTAGGATTCGTGCAACAATATCACACTCTACTTTAGAACATCTCTGGAGATTGTGTGGTTAAAGAACATTTTGATTTCACATTCTTAATTCTAAGACATATTTTTAAGTTTTGATTATGTGTCCATATTGGTGTTGGGAGCTGTTTGTGAGACAGTCTATTTAGACAAGAGTGTAGAATGCCTCTATGGAATTTAGACAAGAGTACATGTAGAATGCTGAAGTAAGGTAGCTGTGAACTCTCTGGTGCAGATGTTTGGTAACCAAACTTGTGTCTCTGACAAGAGCACCATGTGCTCTTAACTACTGATCCATATCCCCACTACCACTTCCATGTAATCATACTATAATTATATATACATTTTATTTACATTAATCTATATTTACATTCATATACATAGTTACCTATGACATTGTTCAATTTTGCATTTTCTTACTTGAACAATAGTGAAAGACATCATTAATGAGATTGCTCGTGGGGTTATGCTGATAATAAATTATATTGTTAGGAAATTTTCATTGTCTCTTTGAGTGTGTTTGTGTGTGTGTGTGTGTGTGTGTGTGTGTGTGTGTATGTATGTACAAGCACACATGCACTTGCATGTCCCCAAGTGTTAATGTAGTCTGTCTTTGCCACAGTATGTATGTGGAAGTCAGAGGACGAATTCACAGGCTATGGGTTCCATGTCTTCCACCTTGCTTGAGGCAGGTTTCCTTGTTATTTGCTACTGGGTACCTGCATATACAACACTAGCTTACTCAAGGTCATTCAGTGATTCTCCTGTCTGTCATGACTCATCTCCACATTGGAGCACTGCTGTGTTGAGCTATTTTGTGGGATCTAGTAGAGTCTACACTATGCCTGTCTGGTCCCAGAAGAAGTTCTTTCCCCAAGGTCAGGCACTGAAACAAAAGCCTGTATTTCCTCAGGGGCTTGAAGAAAATCCCTGCTTCCTAAAAAAGAAGTCATTCTTACCTCCAGCAGGAGAAACTTAAGGCCCTTTATTAACATATGACTGTGGTGCCTTTTAACTTGTCAAGGTCAGTGCTAACCTCTAGGCTCCATTGGACCCTGCCTCCAAGCCCCAACCCAGCTCTCACAAACCCCTTTCCCCTATTCATATTTAACCCTGAAAATCTTTCCTGTTGTCTCTCCTTGCTTTCCCAGCATAATCAGCCTTGGCAGTTTGGATTAAACTTTTTCCTTTTCCACCCATGGAGCAGCCATGTTTTGTTTCTTTATTGTGCCCATTTTCCTTCAGGGAATTCGAACCCCATGCCTTCATGCTTGTTCATCTTAAAGCAATTTTCATCAGGTACAGTCTTTCAAATGTTGAATGATTTCAATGGTGCATATGTAAGTTTCCTACTTTTTTTCAACAAATCCACTGGGAGATCTTTGACCAGTCTGTGGTCAGTGTACTGAAAACTGTACTTGTGCATGTTTTGTTTATACTTTGACTATTTTTGCTTTATTTACTTTTTCTGGTATTGCACTATGGTATGATTGCTTGACATTTATTGTATCCAGCTTAGAATTCACTGAACTTATTTCAAAATATTTGACCTTATTGAAGAAAAAAATAAGCAAATATTTGTTTGGGTTTTTTTTGTTGTTGTTTTGTTTTGTTTTGCTTTGTTTGGGGCACTAATTTAAGAAAAATAATAGTGATAAAATGATTCCTAATGATATTCTGCTGTACTCAAGGATTAATATTTATCTCAACTGTAAGGGGCCCAAAACAGTTTGACCATACTGCTGCCATGAAAGCCTTGCTGGTAGGCAACATCCCAATCCAGGAAAAGCCTTAAGCTGACACCACCCAGAGATCCACCCAGGGATAGGCCAGCATCTAAGGGGAATTGACATCCCAAGCATTCCAGCTGTTTGATAAGATTAGATAAGCTTGCCAGATGTCCCTGAGCCTAGCACATACCTATTTTCCTTTCACCAAAATCCCCCTTAGATAAATGTCAGCCAAGGGGGTCCTGAACCCTGGAAATCCCCTCACCCCAACCTTTACTATGATAAAAACCTTACCCCACCCTGCTCAGCACTCTCTGCTCTCACTGCTTTATTGGACTGATAGAGAGTCCATGCTTGAGCTTGGTAGCCTTTTGGGGACCCCAAATTCTGGGAATAACATTAATAATCAAAGAACCTTCCTCCCTCAGAAGATGGTAATAAATACAGAGACCTACAACCAAACATTACCGAGAGAGGGAGAGAAACCATAGAAGGCACAGCTCTAAAACGGTATCCATTAAATATCCCCCCACAGAGCTCAAGGATCCCAGTGCAAAAGGAGGCAAAGAGTGTTAAGAGTCAGAAGGGAGGAAAGACACCAGGAGAATGTTGTGCCCAGATCTTGACACACACACCCCCCCCTGCATAGAGACCACCGAAGATGAGCATGCTGGAATGCAAAAGCAAGGTTTAATTCTGGATATCCAAAAGAAATACAAGCCTAGGCAGGGACTTCGTCCAACAGATCCAACCCAGTGGAGGCTGGAGGAAGTGCCCGCCTCTCTGCAAGCTCAGTTTTTAAAGGCAAAAACCACAAGATTACATCATTTAGGGGTGCTAGTATGGGTACAATTCTGATTGGCTCACTTCTAGGGACTTTCTAGAAATCATGGCTTAATCTTATTTCTAAGAGGGTGGTTTTCCATTCCCATTACTCATTGGCTGCCCTCAGGTGGGAAGATTTTTATGGTCAGTTACCCTGGAAACCAGGTTTGGAACATTCTTTGGTCAAACAGTTACCTAGAGAACCAGGGAGAGGACATTCCATAGTCCAGCAGTCATTACCTCTTGACTACCTTGTGACTCTGTACTTTTACACTTCCTGATTTCTGGAATCAACTGAGTGGTTTTAGTAACTTGTGGCCTATTCCAGTAACTCATAGCCTGTACCTAAATGGAGAAATCCTAGGCCTTAGTTTTAGGATAAAAGCATTTTGGTCTTATTTCTAAGATGGCTCATTTTGGTCTCACAGAGAACAAAGCCCTTTCAATCAACTGAGCAAGGCCCATATGAACTCACAGAGACTGTAGCTATAAGCACAGGGCATATATGAGTTTGTACCAGGTCCTCTGTAAATATATTATAGCTTTGAGATTAGTGTTTTTATGGGATTCCTGAGAGTGTGAAGGAGTGGGTTGTTGATTTATGTGCCATTTCTTGAAGTTCTTTTACTTCTGTTGGTTTGCCCTGCCCAACTTTGATGCCATGGCCTTGATTTTATCTCACTGTCATATTTGGTTGTTATCTCTTAGAAACCTGTTCTTTTCTAATGAGAAACAGAAAGGGAAGGGAGGTGGAGAGGAACTAGGAGGAACAGAGGGGGAAGAAACTGTTATCAGATGATATTGTATGAGAAAATACCTGTTTTCAATAAAAGGGAGGACTTCCTTTGCCTTCACTCCTCTTTCCTCCTTCCTAAAGTCATAACAAACAAACAAACGTTTATACTCTATTACATTTGATTTTTGTGTTTTCTTATTTATCTTTGCATTTATCCTTATTGTTAAGCCAGTAGATGAATAATTGTTTTCTGTTTCTTAAAATTTGTCATTTAACCTCATATTGAATCAGTAATTTTGTTTAATTTGTAGAAGTTTAACTTCATGTTTATGGAATTTTTTACATGAACTTTCTCTTGGCAGTATTAGATTCGTGTATAATTTTCATTGTCTTGTCCCATCCTATAATGTATTAGAATGCAAATTATAATCATTGTAAGCCTCCACTAATAACTACAATTTCTAGATGACATAGCTAGTAGTTTCATACTTTGTTCTTTTTCTAGTTTTAAGTCCTAACCTATCAACTGCTGGCAATAAACCACTAAATTATGATTGACATCCAGGCATTACATGTACAAGATGTATGAGTTTGTTGGTGATACTTATATCTGGGGGGGGTCATTTATTCTCTAATGTGGAAATAAATAGGAAATGCCATTTTGATGAGGTTATGCTTCGCATGTCTGATGCACTTCCTATTAGTTTTTCCTTATAATTTAGTGTTATACTTTAAAGGCTTATTCTCTAGGAGATCAATACTATTGTAGTCTTTGATTTAGTAATCTAGACTGGAACCCTCAAATTTTTGTTCTACTGCTTACTTTTGTTTAGTTTATTAATATTTTCTCCATTCTCCATAAGAAAGCTCCCAAATTTTGGCACAATTTACCAGCAGTAAATTTCTCTTAAATGTCATTTTCTTAGAGCTTTACTCCTTAAATTCCACTCTTTTTTGGAAACTCTAAAATCAGGTTTTGTCTTGCAAGCCCTATGATGTTTCACGTTACCCAATTTTTCTTTATTTTTTTATACTTAATCTTATCAGCAGCGATAAGTATTCACAAATGTGCTGAAATTGCTACTTTCAGAAAACTTCCACTCAGAATAAATTGAGAAATTAAACTCAAACAACTGTAATAAGTCACTCGGGTACAAGGCTTTTGACTACAAAGGATATAAACTGTAGACCTCAGCTGAATGGAATCAGTGGGGCTTTAATGCTGGACTTCAAATGAAGATTTAATCTGAGTGTTGGGATATAGTTCAGTCTGTGAAATGCTTGTTGTGTGAATTCCACCCTTAAAACATGTGTTAAGAAGCTGGTTGTGGTAGTGTGCATGTGTAATTCCAAGGAGAGAGAGCCAAATGGATCCTTTTGTAATCGATAAACTCCCAGTTTAGATAACTGGCAAGTTCCAAGTTCAAGGCAAATGAGAAACACTCAAGGTTACCCAAGGAACAACCAACCAGGTTTATATGTGATGTCCACTTATACATGCACCCATGCAAATATACCACTTGCATGCGTGCACACATACACACACACACACACACACACACACACACACACACACACACACATACAGAATCTCAAGGTGAGAGAAAGGCACTTTACAGGTGAGTAAATGACATACAGCCTAGATTGTAATAGTTCTGTGAACAAGGCTAAATGGATCAGGAAGAGGAACTATTGCTTATATCTCACTGAGCATTTTAGGATACCCTAATACAAGCGAAGAAACAGCTTAAAAATTGAAATTCATTTTGTAACCCATATAGTTTTGTTCAGAACAATTCATATTCTGTATTAAATTTATATATAGCCAGTTAGATATAAAAAGTTAAAATAATCTATATTCCCCACAATGGAAAAGAAAGAAATTTGATTTGATTTTAAGTCACAGTGACAGGGCTGTTCTCAGTGTCTTCCAATGGTTACATGTTTGTTTCCCAGCTGCTTATTTATCTTATTATCAGATATTGTGTGTCAGTCTGGTGTCTGGAAGACAATGTTTTCTTGGTATCCTACATTCAAAATAGCACAGATATGCCAAAAACAAAAATTGAAATAGTAAAGCAAAATGTAAGTAATAACACAGTTTTTAAAGCAAGTATGCATTATTTATCAAAACATCTTGTGTAAGTAACATAGATGGGTATACTATTATGTAATTTCATACTAAATTTCTCAGATCAAAAAAAAAAGGTAGGTCAAGACAGAGTTGTCTTTATTATTCTAAAAACATTGAATTTTAAAAGAATTTGATAGTAAAGACCATTTCATGTTGTTCAAATTTCTTGAGAAAAACATGTTACATGGTTTGGAAGAATTTCTTTTATGGCTCCTTATATCTCCTTCAAAACATTGTCCTCCCAAGTTGTCTGGTTTTTTTTTTCTTTGTTGTTGTTGTTATTAGTAACCTGCTGTGTCCACTTTAGTATTTCTCATATATTATATACTATTATTTGCTCATTATCTGTGTTTATGCTTTAGCCAGAAAATGTCACTTCGGGTTTCATGGACATTAATGTTCCTGAAGTTTTGATTTTGGAATTACATAGGAAATTTGAGAGTTGGGTCATAGCTTGAGGAAATGGATCTTCTGAGAGCAAGCCATGAAAGCTATGCTCTGGCACTATGTCTTGTCCCATCTATACTTACTGATGCTTTGATGTGAGAAAGCAACCTCACTCCAGATTCCACCATAGTTGAATCACTCTGGAAGGTATACTTTCTTTGCCAAGGTAAACTATCCCTTCAGACAATGAGTACAAATAAACATTCTTTCCCTTAAATTGCTTCTTTTCAGGTATTTGGTTAGAGCAATGAGAAATGTTACTGATCCACTGAGTTTATTAACTTTATTGCATATACCTGTACATTCTTAAATGAACAATATTATCAAAAAAAATTTACTTATCCTCTAGATGAGAAAACCTAGCCAAATTTTAGAAGAAAAAATAAGAGATTCGTCATAATCTGCCAACTTTTCTTTAATACTACTGCTTTTTTCTTTATAACTATCTTATTTTGCCATAAGTCCACTTTTATTTGCATTTATATCTTCTGATTGGTAAGCAATAGTCATGTTTGCTCCACAGACAGTATTTATAAACAGCACATGCTATCAACACTCAACCATCTCTGGTAATATTAATGTTTAAGTAGTCAACCTAAATTCAAGTTTTCTTACTTTTGATTATTAATTAGACTCTAAGAGTTCTTGATCTACATTTACTAATTCAGCCTCATAATCAGTGTCATTTTCTTCTACTTTTAATGCATTTCTGTGAACTCATAAAAATATGTTTTTGTCTTCATTTTCTCTCTAGAATCGTCTCAGATACATCACAAAATTTAAACTTAATTGCATATGTTTCTAATTATTCAAGAAGTATCTCTCATTTATAAAAGACCATGTAAAAAAGTTTAGAAAACCTGAAGTCTCTGTCTATTTTGAGAGGTCAGTATAAAGCCAAGCACACATTTTACTTTCAGTAATGTTTATCCCATTATGCCTCTTGGACTTCCCACAGGAGCACAGACCCACAATCAGTATGGAGACTATCACTGTAATATTTTTCTTGACTTTATTCATATGGAAAAAAATAATTAGCAAAATAACAATAGTAGATTCTCCCCTAGAGATTATGAACTCCCCAGAATACAGACTTTGTATGCTGTTGTTAAAAAGGTATATATATTTTAAATTATTAACAATTTTCAAGAGACAAAAAGTACTATTACCTATAATCCCCAATTATACTTTGTATGTTAATACTTACTTAATTTATAATAGTACTTTGAATGGAAGAAGGAAAGAGCAAGACTTTCTAGAAAACACACAAAGAAATCTACAGTGAAAACAGTATGAACTTATTATGCTCAATCACTTTAGACCATTTTTTATTTTAGTTAGCCAGCTCACAATTTCTTTATTTTGATGTATGATATCAAAGACATAAAATTAAAGTGTTTATGAATTCATAAAAATAATGTATTGTTGTAGGATGACTAATATGACACCGAAAAATTAAGCAGTAAGTCTTAAAAGAAAACAATATTGTTTGTCTTTTTGTCACTCATTGGTAATGTATTATATTATCAAAGAAAATTTTCTCTGTATGTAGTCTTTCTTAAAGAAATAATATTGACTAGTCATTAATATAATGTACTAAAATAGGTCACAATATTATTCAAATTAAAAAGGTATACTAAGTCTAGATGTAAATTTAGGGATTTTTGACATAATTTAAGTACATTTTCAACAAATAAATTAAATCTCGTTTTTCTCTATAGTCTAAAATCAGCTGAATTAGTAAGCATATTTAAAGTGAACAATGTAGAATATTATAACTTAATAAACTGAAAAGGGGGTGTAAATTATCTCAAAACTTATTGTCATTATAACATATGTAGTTTAAAAGAAACCTAGATATGCCTTGAAAAATTAAGTTGATATCTCCAAATAAGGGTAATTGGCTAGATTTACAGTACCAGGCACAAATCCCCTCTTGTTGATGCATAATCAAGTTCAATTAAAGAGCTGCTGGTTATCCTCAAGATGGAAGTACATTTGGCACTATTGTGGAGATGGGGGCATCTTCATATAATAAGGAAGCTATGCCCATGCACTGTCAGTAAGATGTTTTCTTTAATAACACCAGCATAATGACATCAGCTGAAAAGTAAACATGGACAGGTAATTCCTCATGGTTGTGTCTCTCAATGAAGAGCTACAGATAGTCAATGGTTACTGAGAGAGGGAGCATCATTTTCTTCCAGAAAGAAGCTACCACATAGGTTTCCCAATTCTAAATTTTCAGCCCTGGTCACATGAATGTACAAGAACAGCTAAATAGACTCTATGGGAGATATGAATACATATATATGTATGTATGTAGATGTATATTAGATATAATAGAAATATTTCATACATATATATCCATTTATATTTTCATATATATATATATATATGATCATGAAATTGTGAGGGGGTGTGAAGAAGGAGTTAGAGACAAAGAGTAAGAAATGTTATATAGATTAATGTTCACATTTGAAGTCCTCTGAAAGTAAAATTCTTAAAGAAAAATAAAAATTTATTTGAATAAATTGATGTCTATTAAAGCTTCTGCTTTATTATAATAAAATAAAATAACTTTGCTATAATACATTTTACATTTCTTTAATATGACACATACATTTAGTTATAGTGACTTTGAATTTCATTTCTCGGTCTCTATGCTATGCTTATTCTTTAGTCAGGAATATTTCTACAGTATTTTTTTTTAGTTTGGGTTTATTGTATATAAATGTTTTTACACTGGGAATGTCTTTTTTTTCTCTTTCAATTATGGAAGATAGTTTTGCTAGTTATATGTATACAACTTTGCTGGCTCTTTTAAGACGTGGAAAACATTACTCCATGCTCTTTATAATTATGCCTTCATACCATTTTAAGTATTATTTTAAGTTTTTCTAAAAGTTGGTTTTAGACAGAAATGAACAACAGAATCCATAGTAATTCAATGCTATGTCCCAGCTAACGAAATAGCAATGGCAGGTTCTCCACTAGTGCCTGCTTCCTTACACATGAGGAAAGATGCATGCATTACCAGTGAATGACTAGTAATACCTTTCCCTTAAAGCAAATGACTATCATTCCCATCACTTCACCTTCAGTGACTGAAATGCCTGTCCTTTGGGTTTCTATTTTATATGCCTAACATTACTTATATTTCAATTTTTTCCCTTTACATTTAGCATCACAAGTTAGCTTCCAAATACCTTTGTAGTTAGATATATTCTAATTTTACATCTTGGTGGGGGAAAGAAACAAAATTACCTCACTGGTCTGAGGAAGAAGAGGTTTTAGATTTAAGTTTCATCCTGAGTTCAAATGGAGAAAATAATTCCTACTGGACTTGTTTTGTAATTATTAAAAGATGCCTTGTTCTACTGTGGGATGTCCTGTATGCTGTAAATATATGTTGCTATGATTGATGGATAAATAAAACACTGATTAGCCAGTAGCCAGGCAGGAAGGATAGTGGAGGCGGGACAAGGAGGAGGAGAATGCGGGGAGGTGGAAGGCGGAGGCAGAGAGATGCTGCCAGCTGCAGACATGAAAAGCAAGATGTAAGGTATTGGTAAGCCATGAGCCACGTGGCAACTTATAGACTAATAGATATGGGTTAATTTGAGATATAGGAACTAGATAACAAGAAGACTGAGCCATTAGGCCAAATAGTTTAAATAATATAAGTGTCTGTGTGTTTATTTTATAAGTGGGCTATGGGACTGCGAGGCTTGGTGGGAGCTGGAGAGAAATTCTCCTGCTATATTGTTCAGTAGATTTGTATTGCTTATTTGTTAATGTATATATTTGTCAAATGAGTCATAATTTGCAGTGAAAGTACTAAACGTTTATGATTTGATAATTGATGATTTGCCAGATTCCAGAACAAATAGTCCTCTAAAAAAAGTTCTTTGCCATCTGTATTTTATATGGAAAACAAGGTCAGCTTGATAATATCATTTAGAGGCTTTTTAAATATCACATAAATATAATACATTACCATAACAGTAACAGACATTGAAATGGACAGGGTCTTTTTAATCAGGAGTTCCAGTTATTAAACTGAGTGTCCAGGTAAATGTTAGTTCCATTAAAATCAGAATTATTTTTATAAGTATGAAATATGTATATTAAAAACATATACTAGGAATTATTCATGATTATCTGGATTAGAGTTAGCTGGGCACCCTGTATTTTCATGCTCTAAATCTGAAGCTTTAGTTACTATTAATTGACAAATATATAAAGATATTGCTAGTGAAGTTCTATATTGACCTAGAAACTTAAAGCAAATTCTGCCTGTTACTACTGATCAAAGAATTATGGAGTCACAATAAGAGAGTGCTAAGCAAAAAGATTGTGTTAGTATGTAAGACTTGTTTATTGTGTTTCTCAATAATTTATTTATTTTATTATTATATTTTTATTAATATAATTTTCAAATTCAGATATATTTTGATCATTTCCCCCCTCCTTCAAGTCACTCCAGATCCTCTCCCCTTCTACTTACCCATCTAACTTTAAGTTCATTCTCCATAAGCAAACAAAAATTAAATACAACAAAATCTCCAAAACCAAAAAAAAGTTCCCCAAATAAGAAGAAAAAATAAAAATCAATTAAATATAAAAAACAACCCCTCCACCAAATTGTAAATCAATAAAAGTACGCACACACACACACACACAATGAACAAACAAAAAATGTGGCGTCCAATTATATTTTGATCAACTACTTTTGAACATGTGGCCTGTCCTGGTGTGGTTGATATACTGAGTTTCACTCTACTAGAGAAAACTTAATTTTCCCTCTGCAAGCAGATAAATATGACAGCTCAGTTGTTAACTTTTACCCTAGTGTCTTGGATTTAATTGATTAATTAATTAATTCTTCTATTTTAAAAATATAAGAACATAAAATATAATGAGATAAAGCAAAAACTATCACATTAAAGTACGACAAGACAAACTAACAGAGGGGAAAGAGCCTAAGAGAGGCACAAAAATCAGATACCAATTCCTTTGCTCACTCAGGAATTCCATAAAAATATTCAACTAGACACAATAAAATATGCTGAGATGACCTGGTGAAGCCCCATGTGAGGACTGTTCATGCTGCTTTAGTCTAGTGAATTCACTGGAGCTTTGCTCATGCTGATTTAGAGGACCTTGTTTTCTTGGTGTCCTCACTCTCCTCTGGCTTTTATATTCTTTCTGCCTCTTTTCCATATGGTTCCCTGAGCTCTGAGGGGAGGGAATTAATAGAGACATCCCATTCAGGGCTGAATGTTCCAAGGTTTTTCCCTCTCTGTATAATATCTGGCTGTAGGACTCCATATTTGTGCCTATTTGCTACAAGAGGAAACTTCTCTGCTGCTAGCTGAACAAGGCAGTGATCTATGGAAACAGAAGAATAACATCTGGAGCCATATTATCACTATAGTATTTTTTCTGTGTTTATAACAGTATTATTTGGTTTTATGCTAGGCCCTTAGACTATCTAGTCTCAGGTTCCTGGTCACCCAGTGTTCAGTATGGGTTCTATCTCATGGAATGGGCCTTAAGTCAAATCAGTTATTTGTTAGTTACTCCCACAATGTTCATGCCCAAATCATCTTTGCATATCTTGTGGGCAGTATACCACTGTAGATAAAGGGATTTGAGCTGTACGGTGTTTACAGTTCTTTCTCCTTTGAGAGCATGGAGAATGTGTTCCTGTTCTAAGACACTGGAAGGTAGGAGTGACGCCTCTATGCAGCCACCAGCTTAATGTATCAATTCTCATGAGTTGTGCAGTTGTTGTCTTCAACAACAGGGAAGTGTGGTGATACTTTATTTGTTCTCTAACAAATAAAGCTTGCCTGGGGATCAGAGGACAAAGCTAGCCACTATATTAAGCATAGAGGTCAGGCAGTGGTAGCACATGCCTTTAATCCTACCATTCAGATCTCTGTGAGTTCAAGACCACACTGGGAACAGAGCCAGTAATGGTGGCACATGCCTTTCATCCCAGCACTAGGGAAGAAGTAAGATGGCAGGGCACAGAAAGGTATGTAAGGCGTGAGTAAACAGGAAGTCTCTCTCTTCAGGCTGAGAATTTTGTAGAGGTAAGAAGGTGACTGGCTTGCTCTCTGATCTTTCAGTTTTCACCCCAATACCTAGCTCCATTTTTGTTTTTGTTTTTGTTTTTAATTAATAAGATCTTTTAAGATTCATGTTACAGAGAAGTTTGTGAAAATCAACTGTCAGTTTGTGGAAACGGTTTATGGCGAAGGCCTGTGTTGTTTGGGGATTCCTATGGGAGCCCTTTGGCCAACTACAATCAATTATATGTAACCCAATTTCCCAGTATAAAATCTTCATTTGACAAAAGATGTCCAGTTGGGACCCTGTCTCTACTATTATTTGGCTGTGTCATTAGATCGATTCATATATGGATGTATTCTAGTAAATTTCTACTGCATTAGGTTTCCACACTGCTCCATCTATGCCGCCTATTTTAGCAGCCTCTCCCTGTATTTCCTCACACAACCACTTTATCCTTTATCTACATGCTCCCACCCACCAACCATTTATCCATAGCTATCTTATGTGATTTCTCTAACAAGATCTATCTGGTCCTACTAGTTCCATACTCTGTACCTACACTCTGTGAGTCTATGAATTGTAGTTTCGATATCAATGCAATCATAGCCTATATCCTCATTTAAGTGAAAAAGTTACCATATTTGTCATTCTGAGTCTGGAGTATCTCACTCAAAATTATTTTTTAGTTTCATATATTTGCCTGTATAATTCATGATCTCATTTTTATTAACAGCTAAGTAATACTCCATTGTGTAAATATACCACCTTGTCTCTATCTATTCTGTTGAGGGAAATCTAGGTACTTTCTGGCTACTATGAATATAACAACTATGAACATGGTTGAACAAGTGCCTCTGCGGGAGGATGAAACACACACTGGATATACGCACAAGAGTGGAATAGCTGGGTCTTAAGGAGATAGAATCCACTCCTCCTGAAGAACCATCACACTGATTTCCACAGTGGCTGTGCAGATTTGCATACCTAACTGCAATGAGTAAGTGTTCTTACTCTACACCCTTGCCATATTGAACTGTGACATGTAATATTGATCTTAGCCGTTCTGACAGGCAGAAAATGAAATCTCAAAGTTGTTTTGGTTTGCATTTCATTGACAGGCAAGGATATGGAACATTTAACTTTTTCTCAGCCATAGAAATTTCATCTATTCATAATTATCTGTTTATATCTATATCTCATTTTTAAATTGGTCATTTGTTTTCCTGAAATCTAGTTTATTGAGTTCTTTATATATTTTGGATATGGTCTCTCTATCCAACTGTATAGTTGATGAAAATCTTTTCCCATTCTGTAGGGTTCTGCTTTGTCCAAATGGCAGTGTTCTTTGTCATGCAGAAGCTTCTCAATTTCATGAGGTTCCATACAATAATTTTTTTTTCAATCATAGTGACAGCACTATTGGTGTTCTGTTCAGTAAGTTGTCTCCTGTGCCAATGAGTTCAAGGCTATTCCTGACTATTTCTTCTATCAGGTTCAGTATATCTGGCTTTATGATGAAGCTTTTGATCCATTTGCAGGTAATTTTCATGCAAAATAATAAGTATGAATCAATTTGATTTTTCTACATGCAACTATCCTTAGAACCAGCCCCAATTGTAGAAGATGCTTTCTGGTTGCCACTGTGTATTGCTGGCCTCTTTATCAAAAGCCAGATGTCCATCAATGTGTTGATTTATATGTGGGTCTTGAACTTTATTCTGTTGATCAGTATGTATATTTTTGTATCAATAACATACTGCTTTTATTACTATAGCTTTGTAGTACAACTTGAAATTGGGGAAACCTCCAGCAGTTCTTTTATTAATCAGGTTGTTTTAACTATCTTAGATTTATTTTTGTGTTTCCATATACTGAAAAGTGTCCTTTCAGGATCTTTTAATAATTGTGATGGTATTTAGATGAGAATTACATTGAATCTGTAGTTGCTTTTGGTAGAATAGCCAGTTATTACTATGGTAATCCTATGAATCCATGAACATTGCATTTTTTTTTCATTTCTGAGATCTTCAATTTCCTTTGGCAATGACTTGAAGTTTTTGTCATATAAGTCTTCATTTGCTTGATTAGAAATACCCTGAGATATTTTATATTATTTTAGGCTATATTAGGTAATATAGGTTATATTATGTGTCATTTCATTGATAACTTCTCAGACTATTTGTCATATGTATATAGTAGGGCTACTGATTTTTGTGAGTAAATATTGTATCTAGATACTTCACTGAAAGCATTTATAACCTGTAGGAGTTTCCTAGTAGAATTTTTATGTCACTTATGAATACTATCATATTGTCTGAAAATAAACATACTTTGAATTCCTCCTTTCCAATTTGTATCCCTTTGATCTCCTTTGGTTATCTTATTGGTCTAGGTTGTACTGATTCCTCTGCAGGCTTTATAGCAGGCTGGAAAGAGGATCCACAAAGAGAATAGAATGAAACTTGACTCAGCCCGATATTATTGTAGCTGGTACTGGACCAAGACATCTGGAGTATGGCCCAGATCATTTTACTTTAGTCATATTTAAGAATAGCACAATTTTGGGGAAAAAAAAGTATTCAGATAACAATTAACTCAGTCCCCAGTGCACAACAGTTTAAGACATGTTTACATTGAGATTCCTTACAAAGTACATCTGTCTTCTTTCTCAAGAGTGGGTACTGTTGACTCAGAGAAAGTGCCAAGATCTAGGATTCTGGGAGCTTGATTGTGTGTCAGGATTGGTCTGGCCCTAGGATAACATAGAAGTCACTTAGACTGGTATAAAGTACAAGTAACATCACTCATAGGAGTGGGTTTTATAGTTTAAAAGCAATGTTCAAGATTTCGGGGGAAAGGTCTTGGATAAATAAAAACAAATCTGAAAATTTGGGCAGAGCCTGTATCATCAAACAGCAAAGCATCACCAGGTCGTAAAACTATGTCATTAAGTTGATATTGGCTATAGACTTACTATAAACTGCCTTTATTAAGGAGAGTTATTTTCTTTGTATCCCTAATCTCTCCAGGACTTTTATAATGAAGGGGTGTTGAATATTTTTTTCAAAGGCTTAGTCTTCATTTAATTAGATGATTTTATATGTTTTGTGTGTATGTTTCAGCTTGTTTATAAGGTGGATTATATTTATCCCTTCTTTTTGACTTTGTTGATCTGGTATTATTGGTCTGATATTATTTATTCCCTGTGTGGTTTTGGGTGTAGTTTACTTCTTTAGGTTGGAGTTTACCATCATGCAGGTTTTTAGTAGGGCTGGATTTGTAGATAGATATTATTTAAATTTGGTTTTATTGTGGAACATTTTATTTTTTCCCATCTATGGTGATAGATGATTTTGCTTGGTATAATAGTCTGGGCTGGTATCTGTGGTTTCTTAAAGAGTTTGCAGGATATCTCTCCAGAACCTTCTGGTTTTTAGTGTCTCCATTTAGAAGTCAAATGTAATTCTAATTGGTCTGACTTTATATGTTACTTGGTCTTTTTCCCTTACTGTTTTTATATTGTCAATTTTTTCTTTGTTCTATACATTTAGTGTTTTGATTATTATGTGCTGAGAGGACTTTCTTTTCTGGTCCAGTCTATTTAGTGTTCTGAAGGCTTTTTGTACTTTGATACACATCTACTTCTTTAGGTAAAAAGAATTTATTCTAAGAGTTTGTTGAAAAATATTTTCTGTGTCTTTGACCTGTTTTTCTTCTCCTTCTTCTATTCCTATTATTCTTATATTTGGCCTTTGCATAGTGTCCCCAATTTTTTGGATGTTTTGTATCATGGACATTTTAGACTTAGCTTTTTCTTGCACTGATGTATCTATTTCTTTTATTGTGTCTTAAATGCTTGAGATTATCTCTTTCATACCTTGTATTCTGTTGGTGAAGCTTGGCTGTGTGGTTTCTGTTCAAATTCCTAAATTTTTCATTTTCAAATTTCTCTCCACTTGGGTTTTTATTATTAATTCTATTTATACTTTCAAATCTTCAATGGTTTTATCCATTTCCTTTCATTATTTGTGTTTTCACAGATTTTTAAAGAGATTTATTAATTTCATTTTTAAGAACCTCTATCATATTCATAAAGGCTGCTTTAAAGCCTTTAATTTGTGCTTCAATTCTGTTGGAATATTTAAGGCTTAATTCAGTAGAGTTGTTGTGCTCTAGTGGAGACATATTAATTGTGTGTTTACCCTAGCATCAAAGCATGTGGGATTGGGAAAATTGTAATTCTAGGTGCTGATATCTGCTTGTCTTTGTTGGGTGGTTGTTTTGTTCCTTGGTTTCTGTTTTTCTCTGGTTCTTAGAACAGTGTGGTGGCTTTGTGTTGCCTATAGGAAAATTTTCTGGGAATATGATAGGCATAGCCTGGGGCAACCAGGTAATACATGTTTCTGAGTACTGGGACCTGAGACCCAGGAGTGATGATGGGCTGGGAAGATGCAGGGGCTTCAGAGAGGAAAGCAGGATGTTCTTACTAGGATCTTCTCAGTTAGAAACTTGGGAGTCCATTCAGGAAAGAGAGTGAGGACATGCTACAGCAGAAGGTCTGCAACTGAGCTAGGAATGATATTGAGGAATTGGAATTGTAGGATTGCAAGGAGAGCTAAAGATCTGCTGTCAGCTTTTTGTTTCCCTATTCAAAGTGGCCATGGGTTCCCTGGGAGTGCTTGCTGGAACTGGAGGCTGGGATAAATCAATGAGTTGGGAGAAGGGATTTTGGAAAGGAATATCTGTGTGATCCACTAAAGATGGGTGCAGAACAGGAAGGGAGACTACAGGTGTTTTTCTTCAGAGCTGTGGATGAGACTGGGGGATTACCTTGGAGGAGCATTGTGAGAGGTGATGATCTGCACTTACCCTACCTGTTTCCCTGGTTGGTGTGGCCTCTGTAGTCTCCAGCAGTGCTGGCTATTGTTGGGAGGGGAGCATGGATAAAGTAATGAGTGTAGGGAGGGAGTTTAGGAGGGAGGACCTATAGAATCCACTTGAGATGGGGACAGGGAAGGAAGGGAGGCTGCAGAAGGTGTTCTGCCTGTTTCCAAATTGGGGACAAGACTGGGGATTAATTTGAAGAAGGAGAATGAGACTAGACAGGAAGATCTGTAATTAGCCTATCTTTCTCCTCTGGCTTGAGTGGCATATGAGCTCCCAGGTACTGCCTGATGAAGTTTAGGGGTGGGACAAAGCAACACATGGGAAGAGGAATGTTAGAAGGGGAAGGAATATTTGTGATATCCACCAGATATGAGGTGGGGGAAACAGCTATACGTGTTCAGCTGCAGAGCTAGGGGTGGGACTGGGGGATTGGATTCAGAGTAACAATGGAAGAGGTATGAGTCTTCAATCAATCTACCTGCTTCTTTGATAGCAGTGGCACGTCAAGACTTTTACTATACAGTTTCTGTGTAATAATACATTTAAGTTAAGTGAAATTCTACTACTCATCAAGAATTTTAATAATGAGGTGGGATCTATTAAGCATAATTTGGAGATAAAATTCCTAAATTAAAGTATTTTGTATTGTTACTTACAATTTAGACATAATCTTACTTTAATAGTACAAACAATACTTTCAAATATAAAGACCATTTGGTTATTTTTAAAAATATTTTCCATTGGCCATTTGGAAAGAAACATAACTAAAATATATAATGAAAGCAATATAAGTATTAAGAAAATAAATACCTTATACTTTAAATTTTGGCAAGATTTTTCTCCACCTAAAATGTTAATTAGGGGACATAAGACAAATAATTAGCAACATTCATTATCCCACAATGTATATGTACTTCCAAAGCATATCTTGTATATTGTAAAAATATACTACATTATCTGTAAGTTAAAGAGACTGATACAATAATTATAAAAATAAAAAAAATGATCAAAGTACTTTAAAATATAATGTATTACCATATACCACAGATTCCAAAATAATATTGACCATTATCGCTAAAAGTTTAATACTAAATGGTCTTTTTAATATCTGGAATCAACAAAAGTTGATCTTAAGGCCAAAGAGACATCATCGTGGTTAAGAGCACTTTCTGCCCTTGTAGAGGACACTGGTTTGGTTCTCAGTACCCGTATTGTGGCTTACAACGAACTGTGCATAATTCTAGTTCAAGGGATCTGCTGCCCTTTTCTGACTTATGTGGACACTATTCACAAACATGGCACACAGATATATATGTGCTGGCAAAATATTCATACACGTAATAGAAAATAATTCTAAAAGTCTTTTTAAGTTCTTTTTACAAAAGTTGACAATAGAGCCGGGCGGTGGTGGCGCACGCCTTTAATCCCAGCACTCGGGAAGCAGAGGCAGGCGGATCTCTGTGAGTTCCAGGCCAGCCTGGTCTCCAAAGCAAATTCCAGGAACGGCGCAAAACTACACAGAGAAACCCTGTCTCGAAAAACCAAAAAAAAAAAAAAAAAAAAAAAAAAAGTTGACAGTAGAAATAAAACAGTGGCAATTGAAAGCTAGAAAGCTTTCTGCTTGGTGAGGAATGGTGCTAAGTTAAAGATAGGAAAAGAATGTTCTGGTGTGCTATTAGAAATTAATAGGAACTATATTTCTAAAAATAATAAAGTTTAAAAATTTTTAAACATAAATTGTAAGCATTTTAAAGGATTTGAATATTATGCAATTATGTATGTATTAAAATTGTGAGACCAAAATGAGCCATCTTAGAAATAAGACCAAAATGCTTTCATCCTAAAACTAAGGCCTAAGATTTCTCCTTTTGGGAATAGGCCATTAGTTACTGAAACCAGTCAGTTCAGATTTCAGAAACCAGGGAGTGTAAAAGTACAGAGCCACAAGATAGTCACGAGGTAATGCCTACCGGACTATGGAATGTCCTCTCCCTGGTTACCAGGGTAACTGACCATAGAAATGCCCCCACCTGAGGGCAGCCAATGAGAAATGGTGGCGGGCAACCACTCCCTTAGAAGTAATTTCTAGAAGTCCCTAGAAGTGAACCAATCAGAATTGTACCCATACTAGCACCCCTAAATGATGTAACCTTGTGATTTTTCCCTTTAAAAGCTGAGCTTGCAGATAGGTGGGTACTTGCTCCAGCCTCCATTGCATTAGATGTATTGGACAAAGTCCCTGCCTAGACTTATATATCCAGAATTAAACCTTGCTTTTGCATTCCTGCATGCTTGTCTTTGGTGGTCTCTCTGGGGGTTACGATCTGGGCACAACATTTGGGGGCTCTCTGGGATCCCCATAGACCCCTGACAGGACCCCTAAGAGCTCCGGAGGTCCATCTGCACCGATTGGTAAGAGCGCTCCATTTTCTTGTCTTTGCTTTCCTTTTACTTTCATTTTCTTATCTGGAGCCAGTAGTTGAATCTGACAGGCTCTCACCTTGGCGGAAGCGCCTACCTGTTAGGTGACCCTGGAGGAGTTGGGAGATGTTCCAACCCCTCATCAGGACTTGGGTCCCCACAGGTCCCCCGTCACAGGACGCCCGAGAGGGGTACCTCTGTTAGGACACCTGTGAGGGGTCCATCTGTTTTGTGAGTCTGGGGATGGGGAGACTATTGAATTGTCCCTGTACCATCTGTATGGTCTTTGGCATAATCAAGGCTCCCTCTCCGGACTCTCGTCTGCCTGGACCATCTGTAGGGCCCTTGTTCTTCCTTTTTTTCTGACTCTCTTTTCTGTCAGTGTGATTTGTTATACCTATATAAATGTATAAATGTGTGAGAACTGTGGCCACATGTGTGAGTATTTTATGCCTGAGCTTGTGTATGTGTTGGGACTTGTGGGCCGGATGGCCAGCGGAAGGGATGGAGACCCCTTCAGTGGTTGAACTGGCACAGACTAACCGAACTCCCCCATTGCTTCCTTGCTCTCTCTGACCAGAGCACAGGCAGCAGGCAGCAGAACTTCGGGGATCCAGGGCGCCGCTGAGAGGGCTAGGCAGCCCGTGAGCATCACGGGGCCTAGACGAAGTGGGTTCGGGGCCCCAGCTTGCTCAGAGAGCTTTGGAGTAGAGACTTTAGCATGATGAGATGATGGCCAGATTGGCCCAGAGGCCACATGGGAACTAGGCAGGCTATGAGCACTGTGGGGCCCAGATATGGCTGGCAGGTTCTGGCTAGGCTACTGTGTGGACACGGGGCAGAGCTGGCAGGAGCCAGCAGGAGCCTCCAGGAGCTCAGAGTGTGGGGGCTGGTGGAGAACTAACTGCCCCTCCAGGGTCACAGCTGAGGAGTGGCCTACAGGTCTGTGGGCCCAGCCAGGACATGGAGTCACTTTCAGTCTGCCATTCTCGTGTTCTTGAAATTCTGAGGTTAACAGCAATCTTTTGTCAACATGGTGCACGCCTTCCCTGTCCTCTTCCTCTTCCATGCTGTTGGGTAGAGCTCCCAAGACTTGCCCTGGGGCTAAAACCTGATCAACGTCTGGCTCCAAGAATGGAATGTCACTGCCTATGTGAGGTTAACCAACAGTTTTCTTGTCTGTAGTACAGTGCTGATGCAAATTGAGAGTTATTCTTGTTATGGTATAAGCATGTATTTCTGTTCTTGTTTAAAATATTGTAACTTTATAATATATTCTAGATTACTGAGGGAAATCACAAGAAAGACTTTGGTAAGAGTTTCTGGTTTTTTTTTTTTTAAGCTGAATTTGTCTAGAGTAAATGTCTGAGGGATCAAAGGAATGGATTGAGGGTATATGGAAGGTTGTAGAAAGTCAGATGGGATATGATGTAAACTTTTATGGTTTCTTATACCTGCAAATACCGAATTTAAAAGTTAATACTTGTTGGTTTTCATCTTAAAAATGCTAATGATTCTGCAAACTACTTATGTGTGTATGTGTACAGGTATGTGACTTGAAAATGTAAGCAAGCTTACATTGTTACACACATGTATGTATGTGTGTAACTTGGATCCAACTGCGTGTATGTGTACAAGTAATTATTGTTTAGAAAAAACGAGCTTTAAACAGCAACCACGTGGCTCCCTCCATCTTGGCTGATGACCTCATGGGCAGCCATGTGGCTGGCAGCCATCCTTTACTAAGGTTATAAAGATCTACTCAGGTTAACACCTAAGTGCTTATGTCCTTACCAAGTGTTCAACAGCAAGTTTCTAGAGAATTTAAATAGATGGCAACATATGTTTAATAAATAAGGTATTTGATAAATATTAAAACTTCACTTCAATGCTTCTATACACAGGAATATACCTTGCTCTGGCAGCTAAACTTTGTAACATAAAGGAATCATAGGAAACAGCTGAGGTTTGCAAATGTATGGCAGTGGTAGACCTTAGCAGTTTTTAAAAAATGCTAGTACCAGGTGATGATCACCAGAAGCACCAGCCATAATAAAATGGAGCAGGCAGGCTATGTATGTGCTGCCAAAGGTAGGGTCAAAGAAATCATTCAAGCCTCTAAGTAAAAGAACCAAAAGGATTATGAATGAATCACAGATATTGAACTTTGGGATTGTTTGCACTCTGGAACTTGGCTTTACTTTATACAGATTGTGATGATGCCATGTTTTCTCCCCCTTAAAGTAAAAAAAAAAAAAAAAAAAAAAAAAAAGATACTTTATTGTTGATATTACAGAAGACATTTGAGAGATATTTATCTTTTAAGAACAGTTTTTATAGTTAAAAACCAATGACTTAAAAAATGTTTCTCCTTACCCAAGGTATGTTCAGGCTTAAGAATGTTGTCTAGCCTCCTTGTATATTTTGTTTTGGTTTCTTTACTGAACCTCTATTTGATGCTAGAAGAACTTCAACTTAAAAGCATTGTTTTTAGGCTACTTATAGTAGCCTGTTAGAGAACATACATAGTCAGTCATAAGTAATCAAGTTTTTTTTTAATTGTCAGGGTAAGTAAGTACTGATGTAATATTACAGCGACAAGTTTACTCATTTACTCAGTCCCTCGCATGTTTTCAGGGTTGAGCTTGAAACAAGTAATTAGAAACAAAGTTTGTCTATTTAGATATACCTAGACAGCCCTCATACTTCAGAAATCTACAGAATATGGCATTTAAATGTTGATCTAAAAGCTCATTATAGCAGACAGGCTTCCAGATCCTAGCAGTGACCCAAAGTCTCTGAAGATGATTACATATGAGGCACCACAATGTCTCTGCCTGGATTATGACAACACTGACCACAGGGCAAGATACCCCAATGCCTGGCTTACCTGAGAGCTGCAGAAGGAAGTGGTGCATTAGCAGGAGCTGCTGATGGCTCAGAGACTCTCAGCATCTGCTCTAGGAGGTTTAAAGGTAAAAGAGGGCAGTCCTGAAGATGCTCTGTCAACTGCATCATCTCCTCCCACCCCAACTTCACCCTCATCTCCTCCTCCACACAATGGGGAGCTGGAGCCCTCCTTCTCCCCAGTGCGGAGCCCCAGATTGGGCCTGAGGAGGCCACGGAGAGGCTGCAGGAGATGGAGAAGATTATTGTCAAGCTGAATGAGACTTGAGAGGAGAAGCTATGTAAGACAGAAGCCCTGAGAATGGAGAGAGAAACATTGCTGTCTGAGATGGGTATGGCTGTCTGAGAGTATGGTGGTACTATGGGTGTCTTCTCTCCAAAAAAAAAAAAAAAAAAAAAAAGACTCCCCATCTAGTAAATCTGAATGAGGACCTTTTGATGTCTGAGTGTCTTCTCTACCACATCAAAGATGGTGTCACCAGGGTTGGCCAGGTATTGGCCGGTTAGATGTAGACATCAAATTGACTGGACAGTTCATCCAGGAGCAACACTGTCTCTTCTGAAGCATCCCTTAGCCTGATGAAAAAGTGATGGTCACATTAGCCTGGTGAAGGAGCTGATGGGAAGCTTGTGATGGAGCTGCTGGTGCTGAAGTCAGGAAATAGGATCGTAATGGGCCAGATGGCGGAAGAAGATTAATGCTGTTCTGACTGGTGCCTCCAATGCTATGGAGACCTGGGTTGGGATTGGCCCCTGTAATTTATAGGATAGGAAGCTTCTTGGTCTGCACTCAGATATAGTTTATCCTTCTCAGATTTCTGGTAGTACTGATGTCTACACTAGCTCTAACTTTGTCAGCATGGCAGCATCAAACAGATCCTTCTAAGGCTATAGCTAGCTTGTTAGCTCACTTTTAAGAAAATGTTCTAAGATATAAAAGTTTAAAAAAGTCATAAAGGTTCAGATATGAGTCTAAAATGAGATGTTTCAGATTACTCTCCTGTTCTATGGTTCAGAGCTTAACATTTAGGAGTCCTAATGAGCTGGTAAAGCAATGACTACCTACTTTTCAGTCACAAGCTCAATGTTTTGGATTTGTTTTGGATGTCATCTAAATATATTTAAATGTAAACTTAAAAGTGCTTCTCATCAGGCCAAAAATCTCTGTCCAATTTATACCTGGCTTTCTGGACAGAAGAAAAACCCACAAGCTTTTAACCCAAATCTGTAGTTCTTGTTGGGACTCAAAGGTATGAGTTCACTTCTGCTGTTTTAAAAGATACCCATTACCTGCTTTGTTTACAATATGGATTTCAGTACAGATTGGTAATACTAATGTATCTAAAACTTTTATGTCATTTTGTAAGTAGGCCTCAAAGGATCAAAAGAGTCATAAAAACCTAGACCCATTTCACAGAGGTCAAAAGAACCCCAGATAAGTATTCCTAAAGATGGTATTTTTCCTCTCTCCTGGTCTTGGGACTACTGCTTTTCCCATTACTAAGGGTATGGACCTAAGGGTTCCAAATAAGTTCATAAATTTTAACTTCTGTTCCTAGTTTAAATTTGTCTCAACAGATTTCCACTTGGCTGGCAGTCACTTCCAAGCTGCAGTTGCTGACTACACTGCTTCACACAACTGTGAGCTCCAGTTTGCTAAAAGCTGACGTGGACCAGCCCAGATAACATGGTTCTTCCCTGTCCCTATGGAGTCAGGCAGCTGCATGCTTCTGACAAATGCTCCCTTGCCCAGTCTTTGAATAACTTTTCAGTCTTTTGGGGGGGGGGGGGCTGACAATGGTGCCCCAATGCTAGCTTGAAGTAGTTCCAGAAGAGAATACGTCATCCATGTTCCCTGTTCAGAAAAGGCTGAAATGCTGGGTCCAAAGGAAACTCCCTGGCATAGAGACAAGATGGCTAACTATACATGGCCATTATTAGAGAGGGATATTTATGAGCTAACTGCCCAAAACCCATGATTGGGTTCCATTAGGCACATGAGAAGGGGAAAATGTGAAACCAAAATGAGCCATCTTAGAAATAAGACCAAAATGCTTTCACTCTAAAATTAAGGCCTAAGATTTCTCCTTTTGGGAATAGGCCATTAGTTACTGAAACAAGTCAGTTCAGATTCCAGAAATCATGAAGTGTAAAAGGACAGAGTCACAAGATAGTCATGAGGTAATGCCTGCTGGACTCTGGAATGTCCTCTCCCTGGTTTCCAGGGTAACTGACCACAGAAATGCCCCCACCTGAGGGTAGCCAATGAGAAATGGTGGCGGTGGCGGGCAACCACTCCTGTTTCGGTAATGCCCACGTTATTGATACCCGTTCACCATGTCTGAGCAAGGGGCTGTGGATTAGAAAATAAGAGACAAGAGACATCAAGTCATTCACCACTGAATGCCGAATGCTGTTTATTGAAAAAGGGAGAAAACCTTAAATACAGGCTTACAGCACAATGGAGGATCACTGGAGGGAAGAACTTCACTAGGGAATGTTCTACATTCTTACATCAATCTGTTTACACCAAATGCAGGATGCAGGAACGAAGAACCTCTGGTAATCTCTCCAGTGATAGGTGAGAAGGAAACCAGCAGGGAATCTGAATAGGGAGGACTTCTGGTCAAGGTAGGCAAGCAAGGCGGCAGCCACTCACAGTCGGGCGCTGGGGCCCACAGGTCCCCCCTTTTTACTAAAAAAAAATTTAGCTTCTGACTTAGGTTGCATGGGACCTCAGCAGGTCACCTTACCCATCATGGAAACAGCTGCCCAGGCCACACAAGTGCTCTGTCTTAGGTTGATGACCACCCCCCAAACATTACCCATCTCTGAATACTCATTATCATACAGACTCAACCACGTGAGCTGTAGAGTAACTGCTGCCAAAGATCTCAAAGTGGTGCTGGGCTTGCAATCTGTGTGACACAGAAAAGACCAACAGAAGTCCTAACCCACCCATAGCCAGGAGGCTAAAAGCAATCCAGACATTTCCTTCTTAAAGGAGCCTTACTGCAAATTGGAGTCC
Organism: Peromyscus maniculatus bairdii; assembly: GCF_049852395.1. Taxonomy (NCBI): domain Eukaryota; kingdom Metazoa; phylum Chordata; class Mammalia; order Rodentia; family Cricetidae; genus Peromyscus; species Peromyscus maniculatus. The sequence goes on from NC_134867.1 coordinate 5,588,433, forward strand.
TTGTAGAGTGGTATCCCATAAGCAAATGGAACTTGAGTTTAAATAATTTTTACAACTGTCAAAACCAATTTTAATGTATTATAGTGGAAATAAATTTATCATGCCCAATAAGATGGAAGATTAACTAACTGTGGTAGCTACTTTTGCTGCCAGGGTCTCCATTGTGCTAGCTGTAGTAACCAATTATGGAATGGCAATCCCAGACACAGTAGCAGCAGTGGCCACCACTGCTATAACAGCAACAGCGATGTCAGAGTCTCTTCTGGAGCATGTGAGCATCATCTGTGTCTAGCTGCCATGGTCCACTGGCATGGACAAAGCTCCAGGAACACGAACCACCAAGGCCCATTTTTCTTGATCCCAGCACTACTTAGGCTGGCAGGTCTGTAAAAGAACAACTGAGAACCATAAAGAAAATAAAAACAAAAACAGCAAACAAGGAGCAGAACTAATAATGGCTACATTCTCAATACATTCTCAATGGCTACATTTAGGCTCACAAATTTTAAGGTATCTTCAAAAAGGCTAGATGAATTTCAGGAGGCCAATAAATGTTGCACAGAGCCATTCCTGAAAAGTAGGTACTACACCAGCTTGAAGAGGGTTGCAGAATATGAAAAGGCTTAGCTGGCATGCTACTGTTAACAAATGACGGTCAATGACCTTCAGAGTTTTCCTTAATCTCCAAGGTGTGACACATTCTCAACAGTTTTGAAAAAAGTTACCATACATTACCTACTGAAGAATCCAACCACATGGCTACAGTTCCTAGGCTTACAATAATGTTTGCCAAGGGACCGTATTGGGCTCTCAATCCCCATTGGCATCAGAAGGGGAGAGATTTTTATGAAAGCCCAATAGGTCTCTGCCATGTTGGGATTCAGCGGCAGCCACAGGGCACACACAGTGTTCAGGAACCCAAAGAGAAACTTCATTGTCCTGCGGAAAGACACAAACAGATCCCCGGGCCCACACCAACACCGGATCGGGTCCCCTCCAAGTGCCAGTAGAAAGATCCTTCCATTGCACCAGAGGATGATTTGCAACAGGAGCCCTCCAGTGCTTATCTGCAGTGGATTCTCTAGTAGAATCCACTGATAAAACATTTAAAATATATAAAACAAGGGAAAGAATAGAATGTGGAGAGGAGAGATGAGCCCATAGCTCCCCCTTTTTACTTTAGTAATATATGTTTTTAAGATACAATGGCAGAGTTCTACTATAGCCTGTCCTTGAGGATTATGAGGAATATCAGTCTTATTAACAATAGAAAAATCTTGGCAGAATTTTGAAAATCCCATACTGCTGTAGGCGGGACCATTATCAGTCTTTATGCATTTTGGCACTCCCATATAGGCAAAAGCATGAAGACAATGATTCTTTACATCCTTAACCTTATCCCCTTAATGGGCAAAAGCAAAAATTAGAGAAGAATATGTATCAATAGACACATGGACATATTGTAATTTTTCAAAGGAAGGCATGTGTGTGACGTCCATCTGTCACACATGATTAGGTAAAAGTCCTCGGAGATTAACTCCCAGATGAGGAACAGGTAAAAAATTCAACACAAATAGGACATGATTTAACAATCTGGATGGTTTGTTCCCGGGTTATGCCTGTATGATGACAAAGAGATCCAGCATTAAGATGATAACGTTGATGCAACTGAGTAGCCTTATCAAAGGCAGAACAGACTAATGTGACAGTCATATGAGTAATGGTGTCAGCCCTCTGATTACCTTCACTTAGAGGTCCAGGCAATTGAGTATGAGCTCTAATATGGCCCACATAAAGGTTATGTGAGCGGGACCATATAAATCCTTGCACTTGCAATAAATATTCATGAATGGGAGAAATGGATGGTATGTAGATGTTTGTCTCCAAAGGCATAATGGCATGTGCCACATATTGACTATCAGTATAAATATTTACACTCTCATCAGAAAACATCTGTAATGCTAACAACAATGCCTGTACCTCTGCCATCTGGGCAGAAGTGCCCTGAACTTTCATTCTCTTCACTATGTTACCAAAAATCACCACAGAAAAACCACATGAAGTGCCATCAGTAAATACCACACGGGCCTGAGGAATAGTACTCATCTGTACTCTCTTGGGAAATATAACAGGATGCAATTTAAAAAATTGACACACATCATTGGAGGGGTAGTGAGTATCAAACTTATCCTGCATGGAGCATGTCAGTATGGTCCAATCATTATCATTAGCTTGCAACCATGATATTTGAGACTGGGTGTATAGGGTCACCACAATATCTGGCTCCTTACCAAAAGTTTGAACACTGATCTTGATTCCCTTAAATATAATCTGAGCAACAGCCTGTGGATAAGGAGTAATGGTTTTTGCTGGAGAAGCTGGGAAATGAACCCATAGAATAGGACCTGTTTGCCAAAACACTCCAGGAGATGAATGAGTAAAACAAAATATTTATGACTTAAATAATGATAGGGAAAAGATACCTGTACCTTTTCTGGGGCTATTTGTAAATTAGCCAGGCTAAGAACCTCTTGTAATTTAGAAAAGTTTTTTTATCTTTAGCAGCCATAAAATATAAGTCAATCACAATTAAATGCCAATATTAGGAATTGCCACAGGGGCAGGCAAGCCAGGCTGTGTTGCTCCCATGAGAAGCATGGTTTTATTTACAGCTCTAAGATCCTGTAATAGCCTCCATTTTCCTGACTTCTTTTTAATAACAAATATAGGAGGGTTCCAAGGTGAAGTGGAAGGAATGATATGTCCAGCATCTAACTGTTCCTTAACTAATGTGTTCGCAGCCTCCAATTTTTCCTTAGTAAGGGGCCACTGCTCCACCCATACAGGGTCATCACTTTTCCAAGTGATTTTTATTGGTTGTATTATCGAAGGCTGCTGTGCAGTGACCTCTATGGAAAAGACCCTAATCCTCTAGTATCCCCAGGACCCCTAGTGACACAGCTTTTGTCTTACACAGGGAGTGGGTCTCCTTGCAACATTTTCCCTAAGCCTCTGCCCGGGCAGTAGCCCTGACTCTTCAGCATCTGTTGTACAGGCTGTGTAGTAAGCACTGCTCCCATACCATCTAACACATCCCGTCCCCACAAGTTCACTGAAATGTCAGGTAGCACAAAGGGTTGAAAAGTTCCTGCATGACCTTCCTCATCCTTCCAATTTAAAAGTAGCCTGCTCTGTAATGGCGTCTGAGCTGTGCCGAGACCTTGTAAGTTAGAGGTGGAATCTTTAAGGGGCCAATTGGGATCTCAGGATTCTTGTGAAATTATAGATATATCCAGTACCAGAATCCAATAATCTTTTAATCTCAATCCCATATAATTTTATTTTTAATTTAGGCTATTTATCATAGATAACTGTTTGTCAAAACACCTTTTTCCCTGTATTTCCAAAGCCTCCAGTTCCACATATAGGTGCTAGTTTGAATTTAAAATATGAAAGCAATAATAATTGAGCAATTCTATCACCAGCTTCTATTTCCATGGTCATTTTTTATATATGCCAATTAAAAAAGCATTAAATAAAATCTATATAGGATTTGAAGAGGTAACTTTAGGTAATACTCTTATGGAGTATTTTTATAAAATCTTAAGAGGATCCTTCCTTATAGATTTCAAATAACACATTAGCACAAAAAGCCAATTATTAACAATGTGGACTAAACAATTTGCCTGTATTTTATTTACTGGAAAAATAATTTTGTTATGTCTTTATCTGTAGATGTAACCAACTGTCTTATTAAATAAGAAACACGGAACCAATGTAAAAGAGAAAGCCAAGAGGTCAGAGCTCAGAGCTAAAACCTTACCCTGCCTCCTGCGGTGCTCCTACTTCTCCAAAAGAGAGCTACTTCCTGTGTGTTTGTCTTTAATATAGTCTTTCTGTTTTGCCTTCTAATTGGTTGTAAACCCAAACATGTGACTGCCTCATCACTGCCTGTATGTACAGCCCTCCAGGTCTTAATGGCATATGTCTCCAATGCTGGCTGTATCCCTGAACACACAGAGATCTACCTAGCTCTTCTACCAAGTGCTGGGATTAAAGGCGTTCGCCACCACTTGCTATGGCTCTAATAGCTCTGACCCCCGGGCAACTTTATTTATTAATATACAATTAAAATCACATTTCAGTACAAATAGAATACCACCATTGTTGATATAACCAACCGTCTTAATAAGAAACACAGAACCAATGTAAAACAGAAAGCCAAGAGGTCAGAGCTCAGAGCTCAGAGCTAAAATCTTACTCTTCCTCCTGTGAGCTCCTAGCTTCCCAAAAGAGAGCTATTTCCCTGTGTGTATGTCATTTCATAGTCTTTTGTTCTGCCTTCTCATTGGTTGTAAACCCAAACTCGTGACTGCCTCATCACTGTCTGTATGTACAGCCCCCCAGGTCTTAAAGGCGTGTGTCTCCAATGCTGGCTGTATCCCTGAACACACAGAGATCTATGGGATTAAAGGCGTGCGCCACCACCACCATGCTCTTTCTATGGCTCTAATAGCTCTGACCCCTGTATGTTTATTTATTAACATACAATCAAAATCACATTTCAGTACAGTTAGAATACCACCACACACCATATTTATCAGTAAGAGATTATCATTTATGGGTTTATCTTAGCAACATTATTTAATAAGCTAACAACCCAATCCATTTCAGGTGTTATATTTCTAGAGAATTAAACCAAGAATTTCTAGAAAGCAACTTAAATTGCAGAGCCAAATTTTCAGTAATGATCAACAGACAAGAGCATACCTAATATATAGTTCAAAATTGTGAATCCTGTTCCTTTAATTTATCTACCATGAAAATCAAACATTCATCCAAACATTTATTAAGACAATCAAAAGAACAGAACATCCTTTATTCACACAGCATTGACTTAGCATTCAATGTCCTGAACAAAACCATTTTTCACCAGAAGTTAGGCCCCTTTAAACTTTTAGTGCTAGTCCCTCTCCCGGACTCCGCTCGATTGGTCCGTTCCCATTGGCCTTGCGGCTCCGCCTCCTGCCTGCATTGCGTACCTGTCTGCCTGCTGCTCTGGCCATCTCGTGCACGCCATTGTCTGCCACCACTGGGTACACATGCCACGCGCACACACACAAACTCACGTTTAAACTTCCTACTCCCATGAAGGGACTACCTAACAATGAGCTATTCCCACCATAAGGGAAAACAGAAAAACATTTCCCACGAAGGGATCCTAAATATTGAATTATTCCCACTCTGAGGGAAAAAAAAAATATTTGAACCCAAATAAACAAACAGACAGCCAAACTTCTACCCTCTGGGCTCAGCTTGCTGTTCAGCCAGCAGCAATGAGGCCTACCTGCCGATTCTTTGTAATTCAGATGCTGCTGCTCTGCACTGGCAGAGAGAGCTCAGAGTTTCAGCTATCCTGAAAACTCTACAATTGGAAACAGTCTTTACATCCTCCATTACCACTGGGAAGAGGCTTCTCTCTTTCCTTCATCCTTCTTCTACAGGGCCCCAATCTTTAGGTCTAGTTTCAAAAATTTTTCCCCTTTTTACTGGGAAAATCCTTTTCTCTTGATTAAAATTTTTTCTCCCTTTTCTAACAGGAAATTTCCTTTTCTTCCCTCTTCTCTATTGGGAAGATTTCCTTTTTTATTTAAAATCTTTAGCTGTCTTGCCCTTACTTAACTTCGGTGCTTTCCTGCTTCAACAGTCCAGTTAACTGACTGTGAGCTAGCTGGACCCATTTCAATTCACTCTTACCTTTTTCTTTTTTCTTTAAAATGCTGGCCAGCCTTCCAAGAGTGTCCATCAGCTCGTCCCTTCTTTCTCAGATCTCGGTAGGGACCTCCATTTGTTGAGGTAATGCTGGTGTTACCGATACCTGTTCACCATGTCCAAGCAAGAGGCTGCGGATTAAAAAATAAGAGACAAGAGACAGGGAGTCATTGGCCACTGAATGCCGAATGCTGTTTATTGAAAAAGGGAGAGAACTTTAAATACAGGCTTATAGCACAATGGGGGATCCCTAGAGGGCAGAAGTTCACTAGGGAATGTTCTACATTCTTGCATCAAGCTGTTTACACCAAATGCAGGATACAGGAACAAAGAACCTCCAGTGATCTCTCCGGTGATCTTTAGGTGAGAAGGAAACAGGCAGGGATCTGAATAGGGAGGACATCTGGTCAAGGTTGGCAAGCAAGGCAGCAGCCACTCACAGTCGGGGGCCAGGGCCCACACACCCCCTTAGAAGTAATTTCTAGAAGTCCCTAGAAGCGAGCCAATCAGAATTGTACCCATACTAGCACCCCTAAATGATGTAACTGTAGAGAGCTGCATGAGCCACGCCTCAAAGATGGCGCTGGTTTCTGCCTTCCACCCTCCCGACACTGAGTGCTCTCTGTGATAAACAACTCCTTATTTGGATAAGGCTAAGGATTTGGCTTGCTTCTACCTCCTGGACCTATCCGCAGTACCCACATGGCAGATTGGGGTTGGCTGCCCAGAAGCTATTTAGGTTGTGGGTTGGCTTTCCCCGGGGTCAGAAGTCAGAAGATTGTTTCAAGGTTCCTGAATAAACTGCTTGGAGAAGAGCCTGGTGTTGCGTCTTCCTTGCTGGTAGAGGCAGACGCGACATGTAACCTTGTGATTTTTCCCTTTAAAAGCTGAGCTTGCAGATAGGTGGGCACTTCCTCCAGCCTCCACTGCATTGGATGTATTGGACAAAGTCCCTGCCTAGGCTTGTATATCCAGAATTAAACCTTGCTTTTGCATTCCAGCATGCTCATCTTTGGTGGTCTCTCTGGGGATCACAATCTGGGCACAACAAAAATATCACCTGTTATCCATTAATAACTATTGTTTTGATATATTTGTGTCAGTATAAAAGTAAATTTAATGTTTTGTAAAGAGGAAGAAAATGTGACCAAAGGAAAACTGAGGAGACTTGGGATGTGCTGTAAATACTTTTAAAATGCCACATGTACTCACTCTATGAAATAATAAAACATTCATAACTCTTTATACAAACAATGAAGATTATTTACATGTAGAATATTTCCAATTTCATGAAAATGCAAAAATATGCTGGCTTTATACATAAAACATTGAGATAATGAAAGTCTAAATATAAAACATGCTCTCTTCTGTTATATTTCTTTTAGCATGGAAATACGAGAATAGATTATTCCACAATTGCCTCATTTTACCAAAGCTCTGTTTATCATTTCATTCTCTTTCTCTAAAAGGTATTTACTCACCCCTTCTCTGAAAGGAAAGGAAAATGAAAAATAAATTTATACATTTGACCTATTAAATGAGTAACTGCTCATGTTAGGATCTATAAGTCCTCTTGCATTATAGGTGAAAATTATTGAAAGTCCTACCTAGAATTTAGAGTACAATATATATGTTGTTTAAGATCTTCAGTGTATAATTAATATATACATTTGATATTTAATTGTTTTTATATATACAGAATCTATTCCTTTTTAAAGCTGTTAAAATATTACTCACTAATCAATAAACATATATGTTATAAATTTTGTTACTTCTTTATTTCAGTTGTTTGAGATTACCATATATTTGTATACACTTATATATTACATTATATTGTACATATTTTTTGTAGAATGTTTAGGAAATCCTAATTACAACCACGCATTATCTTCTTATTTAGGCTAATGATCTCTATTGTGCCATCTTGGGTCTCCTAACTTTGTACCAAATGATAATCATATGAGTTATAGGACCAAGAATCTGTTGTCTACATTTGACACAGTATTTTATATTCATGAGACATGTTTGTATTCCTAACTTTTTAAACAATAAAACTCAGAAAATATTATTAGGTATTTTGCAAGATGAGAAAATTGCTTGTTTAATAAAAAGTATGGTCTATTTTACACTTATTTGTTTACTTAATAAACATGATCAATAAAGAACTGATTGCCTATCATTGTAAAAAGAAAACATTCATCTGAATTGTTCTTGTTTTTACCTCCACAATAACCAAGAATTTGCTTTATTAATATTCAAGTCTGGTACATGTCTTAGTGAATCTCTCAATCCACATAGTTATTTTCTTCATATCCACACTCTTGAAATGGACTTGATAGATAAGGCTAAGAAATAGAAAAGAATAGATTTATTTACATAGAGATTATCTCAAGCTTGCTGGAAACAGCAGAATGATCCCAGGGGAAGTAATTCGGAGCAGCCAGTCAATCTGTGCGCCTCTCATCTTCAAGCAATTCCTAGAGGTTACCTATAAGAAGATTAGCAATAAAAACAGGATTGCAATTGAAAAGCTTTCTAATGAAAACTAATTTACTATGTTTGATTTTATATAATCACCAACAGTTTTTGAAAGCAACATGATATGGAATAGTAGCTTAATATTCTAGAAGTATTTACCATATAAACAAATTGCTAGAGGCATTTGGCTAATCAGATATGAGTAGTAAGTCTACAACAATTTTAATGAATTATTTTAAATTATGTATCAAAGTTAAAATAGTGAAAGAAGGAGAAAAGCAGAGATAAAGAAAGAGATACGGGGAGGAAAAGAGAAAGACACTGAGAGAGAAACATGGCACAATAGGTGGTGGTGTTAGATATATAATTTCCTTCAGTATATGATTTTAAAATGTGTAATGCCTAGCATTGTATATGCTTTGGCATCACAACTGATTTATTCATTTAACCAACTGGCACAGTGTCCAAACATCTTTTTAGCAATTTATTTGTTACTTAACACATCAAGTAAACATGTGAGAAACAAATAAGAGTATAGTAATAAATTTTAAAAAAAGAACCATCAATGTCTATTATTTTTAACTGCAGTGAGACTACGGAGCTGTCACTCTTCAATACATTGTGCTGAATTCAATTGTCAGTCTAGCAAATATTATGACCACCTTTTCTTGATGGTACTACATTACAGGTGTCTAGAGAATTCTTCAGACAGATTGTGGGAGTTGTGGGCAAAACATTGTCCATAAATTTCTCTCATGATCAGAAATGGTGTTGAAAGAAACAGCAATGGGTTCTATGCCATGCTATCAATCTCTTCCTCCATGCTTAAGCCTTCTTCTTGACCACAGGTAATATCTGTGTCACACCAGCGGCCCCAGGGACAACTAGCAGACATGCAGTAATGGTAATGACTGCAGCAGCCTCCCATTAACTGACTCATGAGGTCTCTCACTGCAGTCTGAATTTGACAGTAAGTGCATCTGACTTCCAGCTTGTCCTGGCTTTTCCACCTCCACTTGTTGATGGCCCTGTTAGAGGAACAGCAGGTGGCAATTGAAATTCAAGGTGTCAGCCCACCAGGAGGCAAAACCCTGATGGATAAATCTTGGTTAGGCAAGGCTCTGAGAGAGCAGACCCCAGAATATCTTCAGCTTTTACTGTGCCTTTACATGTTTGCTACTGCTATTTTTTTCTGGTACCTAGAATGGTTGAATGGGTAATAGGGAGATTCCACACTGCCTATACTGTAATGTGTTAATCTCATGGAAACTTCCTATTTTACTGGTCATTTTTACCTATGGATTGTTACAAAGATGTTTCCTCCCTCAGCTGTGCTGTCTAATTGATAATAATAATGTCAGCTTATACAGTGTGAGACCAAAATGAGCCATTTTAGAAATAAGACCAAAATGCTTTCACCCTAAAATTAAGGCCTAAGATTTCTCCTTTTGGGAATAGGCCATTAGTTACTGAAACCAGTCAGTTCAGATTCCAGAAACCAGGAAATGTAAAAGTACAGAGTCACAAGATAGTCACCAGGTAATGCCTACCGGACTATGGAATGTCCTCTCCCTGGTTTCCAGGGTAACTGACCACAGAAATGCCCTCACCCGAGGGCAGCCAATGAGAAATGGTGGCGGGCAACCACTCCCTTAGAAGTAATTTCTAGAAGTCCCTAGAAGCGAGCCAATCAGAATTGTACCCATACTAGCACCCCTAAATGATGTAACCTTGTGATTTTTTTTTCCTTTAAAAGCTGAGCTTGCAGATAGGTGGGCACTTCCTCCAGCCTCTACTGCATTGGATGTATTGGACAAAGTCCCTGCCTAGGCTTGTATTGCTTTTGGATATCCGGAAAATAAACCTTGCTTTTGCATTCCAGCACGCTCATCTTTGGTGGTCTCTCTGGGGGGTCACGATCTGGGCACAAAAAGAGTTTTGGTGAATAAAACCAAATACAAGAAAATGTTACACGGCTATGGCTTATGAGTTTCACCTAAGGTGCTACATAGATTGTAGGTCAAGTTAATGATTAAGAGAATTAATTGAGTCTGAGGAGCCAAGTTGGCTTAAATTCTTCTAATCATAATGCTGAAAGACGAAGTCCCAGATTTCAGTGTGTATCATTAGCTAAAACAAAGCCTTATAATAACTTTAGGTTAATCAGATGTTTTAATAGAAGCCTTAAGATGAAAAATCCTAGAAAACAATATAAAGTTCAAAAGGACACATAGCTGAGTTCAAAAATACAAAACAGCCCAACAGGTACTAGCTGACATATTTTCTTGCTAGGATTGGTTAATGATCAAAACTGATGATTAATTCCTTGTACCCATTCCTGCTCTCAATCTCTTGATAAAAACAACAAAACAAACAGAAACAAAAACTATTGATAAATGGGTATGCACCCTAAAGATCTAAAGTACAGCTGACTAATTGCTTTTTTATGTATAAAAGTTTAGATTTGTGATTCCTTTAATATTCCTTATAAGATTAACTTTCAGGATAAATAGTAAGGTGATTCTTTCTTTGTAACCACAATATGTAGCTTGCCAACAAAAGAATTGGCTATGAAAAAATACTTTCTGTTTGCTTATGTTCTGTTCATCTGTAACCAGTTACTTAGATATAAGTGTATATGGGATATTGGAATGACTTTGTTTTTAATCATGTAAGGGAGATGAAAAACATGTTTTTACCTGTACTCTGTAAGAATTTAGCAGAATCACTGTATGGGGTAGATATTAGACTGAACAGCTCTTTTTTTAGAAGTGCCTTAACCTTGGAGTATCCTTGTGAAAAACAGTGATTATTTTGCTGAAGGGGGTTTGCAGCCACCCCATGACTTTGGCCACAAGACGCTTCAGGTGCACCTAAGGCTATTATTGTTTATTGCACATGATACATAATAAAGGACTAAAGTGATGTTCCCCTTTTGTGAGACATGTAGATTAATATTAGGGACCTTGCTATGAGGAAATACTTGGTGTAACAATCAATAAATGCATCTTTGTAGGGCTGTTCGGGATTCAGTCCATTAGAAGATGCTGGAACTTCCTGTTGTCACATGGGCCTTAAAATTTCATTTTGGAGTGCCTTCTTTGTTCAACTATAATGAAAGAACATGAAGGAATAGAGAACAAAAAAAGAAACCATCAAGAGAGACAGTGAGTGTCTTTTTCCCTTTACTCCCCTCAGACAAAAATGTCTATTATGCACTGACTCTGGGGATTTCCCTTTGAGCCCTGTGCAGCTGGAGGCTGCCCACCCCACCCCCAGGCAATGATAACTACTGGTGCTTTATGTCTGATTTATTCCTGATATTTTAATCCCAACCATCAAAGGCCTCTGAGTTAGACCAATGGAATGGGCTTCTCCTGGGGACATGGCCTCAGTAGTTAAATACGATGAAACTTTATTAGATATGGTTAAGTACCTTTGGCTGTGATTAGAATTATTCTGTTTCTATATAGCTTTTTCAAGTCTGTGTGTGTAGAAGACATCTTCTTAATGATTTCGATGAATGATTAAACTGTCTACAGCCTCAGGAAAAAAAAAATTGTCAGCCAAGTAGTCCGATTAATGTCAATCACCTGGACTGTCCTCATGACATCCTTTCAGCTTTGGACACCAAGGCACTGACAGCTGCAGAGGAACAAGGTAGCCTTGGTTGAAGTCACACTTTGAAATCTTGAGTGAAGTCTCCCTTCAGTGAGCTACCAAGCCTTAAGGGCCAAGGGTCTAGCACTGGAAGGGTAGCAACTATCAAAAGCAAAGGTTCCCAAATGCTACATCAGAGAATAGCATGAGAGGTGCTTGAGATGCAATTCTGGTCAGTGCAGGCTGAAGGACAAGACAGGGACTTCTGTGTGTACCAACTGCTGCTTTCTGCTGCTGACAGTCAGTGGTTATGAAAGCTGAAAATCACAATGATTGCCGGCATCATATCTCCTGATTTAGATTCTAGAGGAAAACATTTTTTTTTTTTTCAGGATAAAGCTTTGACTTCCGAAGCCCAGAGCAACAATACCCCAGCTCTTACCCCAAGACTTGCATGTGTAAGGCTTGTGTTTGTGAAACCAAAATGAGCCATCTTAGAAATAAGAACAAAATGCTTTCAACCAAACACTAAGGCCTAAGATTTCTCCTTCTGGGAATAGGCCAATCGTTACTGAAACAAGTCAGTCCAGATTCCAGAAACCAGGAAGTGCAAAAGTGCAGAGTCACAAGGTAGTTGCGAGGTAATGCCTGCCGGACTATGGAATGTCCTCTTCCTGGTTTCCAGGAAGTGTCGCCACCTGAGGGCAGTCAATGAGCAATGGTGGTGGGTAACCACTCCCTTAGAAGTAAGATTAAGCTATGATTTCTAGAAAGCCCCTAGAAGCGAGCCAATCAGAATTGTACCCGTACTAGCACCCCTAAATGATGTAACCTTGTGATATTTTTCCCTTTAAAAACTGAGCTTGCAGATAGGTGGGCACTTCCTCCAGCCTCCACTGCGTTGGATGTATTGGACAAAGTCCATGCCTAGGCTTGTATTACTTTTGGATATCCAGAATTAAACCTTGTTTTTGCATTCCAGCATGCTCGTCTTTGGTGGTCTCTCTGGGGGTCATAATCTGGGCACAACAGTGTTTATTAGCCTAGACTATAGATCTCAGATAAACTAGAGTACATGGCCTCCAGTCAGGAAGAGCTACTTTCAGATCTACCTAGATAGGACAAATTGTTCCAACCAAATGGTCAAGAATCCTTCCATTTCCTCAGCTCTATAATTTTGTTCAAAGTCACTTCTAATAGTAAATGCTTTTCTGCATAGCCTTCAGTAATTTTATGTTTCTTAAACAAAATATCATTGATGCACCATGTTCATTGTTTATATCTCATTGAGGTGTCAAGATTGACACTTTAATTTAATAAAACATATGTGGCATGATAGTAATGATCTGCCATCTGTAGACACATAAGGGATAATGTTGGCAAAGAATAAACACTGAATGTCATGAATTTCTATCTACATTCTTAATTTATTTTGTGTTATTTATTACTGCTCACTTCTATCTGTAATTCTGATTCTTTATATTATTTTATATATAAATTTATATAATACTTTATATTCATCTTTATATTATTTATTTCTGTTTATTTAATTGTAAAATTTTAACTCAACAAAAATATTTTCTTATGACAATATAGTTATGTCTTAGAAATCTTAGAGACTCATTTATTAATAAAATAATGTACTATGCCAATAATATCGCTGAATATGTAGACCTGTGAGAGTCAGAGGTCATCAGCATCTTCAAAGTATAGCAAAATGAAGTATATCACAATATTTTGCAAGCACATTATTATTTCCCACAATTACATATTGTATTCTTAGAGGAGTGAAAGTTTCTGTGAGTATTCATTTTTATCCAATTGTATAATGTTTTGTATTAGCTACAAAATCCCAGTGAATATTTTCAATATCCTGGTATTCTATAAATATATACTCATAGATACACATATTATTATATATTGCTATATGTATATACATATATGTATATATATATATATCCCTGTGTACTTGATTATTATTTATCTTATTTCAACATCTTAATATTACTTTATTTTAAATAAAAATATTACTTATTTTATTTAAAAATATTGATTTCTTCTGTTTTTTAATTTCTATTACAAAGTAAATTTTTTTTACTAAATAATAGTAATAAAAATATCCTCAGTGTTCTACTTCAACTAACAGGATGCTTTTGAAAGGACCAAGTAGATTCCATAAGAGGCTGCTCAGTCTTCTGTCAGAGCTCAGGCTTCAATTTCAGTTTCCTGAGACTTGAGCAATCAGTTTCTGGGAGGGCCATGAACAAAAAACATAGTCCTTGCAATAGCTCCATTTCTGCACGTACTGACTGCTCAAGGTTCAGCCAGTTGTTTATTGTCTGGGACCCCTCACCAACTTAGAACACCGTGAATGGGTCAATGTGAACGTGCAAGTCCAGCCAGCCCCATGGCAGCTGAAGAGCAAAGCTTGGGACTTGTCTAGGCCTGTCCAAAATGGTAACTATAACCCCCAACTAGTAAATTCAAAGGTTACACACCCTTACCCAATCATATGACACCAAGGCTTGTACCACCCTGTTTGCGTTTTTTTTTTTTTTCCCTTTAAAAACCCCTTACCCTGAGAGCTCAGGGCCATCCTCCTCCACCTGCTGTGTCGGATGTTGGACATGGACCAAGCCCAGGTTTGCTTGTTATCAATAAACCCCTTTGTGTATTGCTTCGGATATCGGCTCTGTGGTGGTCTTGCTCAGGGGGGTGTCACAATGCGGCCACAACACTTTAAGACATTAGGGAATGGCCGGGAAAAGATGGGTCAAAGTCAGAGTGGTGGTCATGGTCCTGGGGGTGGCAAGAAGGATGACAAGGACAAGAAAAAGAAATATGAACCTCCTGTCCCAACCAGAGTGGGGAAAAAGAAGAAGAAAACCAAGGGATCAGATGCTGCCAGCAAACTGCCGCTGGTAACGCCTCACACTCAGTGCCGCCTAAAACTACTGAAGTTAGAGAGAATAAAAGACTATCTTCTCATGGAGGAAGAATTCATTAGAAATCAGGAGCAGATGAAACCATTGGAAGAAAAACAAGAGGAGGAGAGATCGAAAGTGGATGATCTCAGGGGGACTACCATGTCTGTGGGAACCTTGGAAGAGATCATCGATGATAATCATGCCATTGTGTCCACATCTGTGGGCTCAGAACACTACGTCAGCATCCTGTCATTTGTGGACAAGGATCTGCTGGAGTCAGGCTGTTTGTTCTGTCCTGCTCAACCACAAGGTACATGCCGTAATAGGGGTGCTAGTGGATGGTACAGATCCCCTGGTCACAGTGATGAAGGTGGAAAAGGCCCCCCAGGAGACCTATGCAGACATTGGGGGACTAGACAACCAAATCCAGGAAATTAAGGAATCTGTGGAGCTTCCTCTTACCCATCCTGAGTATTACGAAGAGATGGGGATAAAGCCCCCTAAGTGGGTCATTCTCTATGGTCCACCAGGAACAGGTTAAACATTATTGGCCAAAGCAGTAGCGAACCAAACTTCAGCCACTTTCTTGAGAGTGGTTGGCTCAGAACTTATTCAGAAGTACCTGGGTGACGGGCCCAAACTTGTTCGGGAGCTGTTCCGAGTTGCTGAAGAACATGCACCATCCATTGTGTTTATTGACGAAATTGATGCCATTGGGACCAAAAGATATGATTCAAACTCTGGAGGTGAGAGAGAAATTCAACGAACCATATTGGAACTGTTGAACCAGTTGGATGGATTTGATTCGAGGGGAGATGTAAAAGTTATCATGGCTACAAACTGAATAGAAACTTTGGATCCAGCACTTATCAGACCAGGCCACATTGACAGAAAGATCGAGTTCCCTCTGCCTGATGAAAAGACCAAGAAGCGATCTTCCAGATCCACACAAGCAGGATGACACTGGCTGATGATGTAACCTTGGATGACTTGATCATGGCAAAGGATGACCTCTCTGGGGCTGACATCAAGGCAATCTGTACAGAAGCTGGTTTGATGGCCCTGCAGGAACTCAGAATGAAAGTTACAAATGAAGACTTCAAAAAATCTAAAGAGAATGTTCTTTATAAAAAGCAAGAGGACACCCCTGAGGGGCTCTATCTCTAGTGACCCACAGTTGCCTTCAGGGAAGTTAATGAATTCCCCGACCTGGGAAGATGGGAAGCTGCCCCAAGGAATCCATTTTTCCAGTGAGTTTCGCTGGTAGAGCCTATCTCGAAGGATGCTGTGCAGGGTGCCCATCAGGCATCTCCATCCGTGGGTCACTGTGTTGTGCTGCTCTCTGCTCCCAATAAAGGGTTGTCTGGTTTGCTTTCAAAAAAAAGAAAGAAAGGAAGGAAGGAAGGAAGGAAGGAAGGAAGGAAGGAAGGAAGGAAGGAAGGAAGGAAGGAAGGGGGAGAGAGAGAGAGAGAGAGAGAGAGAGAGAGAGAGAGAGAGAGAGAGAGAGAGAGAGAGAGAGAAAGAAAGAGAAAGAAAGAAAGAAAGAAAGAAAGAAAGAAAGAAAGAAAGAAAGAAAGAAAGAAAGAAAGAAAAAGAAAGAAAGAAAGAAAAGAAATTAGGGAATGGGTAGGTACTTGAGCCAGGGCCAACATGTATCTCCTTCCTTTTCCAAGTTTTCTTAGGTCTGTTAAAAAAACAACAAGATTCTGTGACCTGGGAGATTGGAAACCTAGAAGAAGGATCAGAGAATTATGACATCACTCTCTGTTACTGTTCTATTGCTGTGAGGACACTATGATGGAGTCAACTTATAAAAGACAGCATTTAATTAGGTGCTTGCTTACAGGTTCAGAGTGTTAAGAATGATCATCATGGTGGGAAGCATTATGGTAGGCAGGCAGGACTGGTGCTGGGCAGTAGCTGACAGCTAACATCCTGATCCTCAGGCTGGAGAAAGAGAAAGCAAGGCCTTTCCTTGTGTGGGCTTATGAAACCTCAAATCCAACATCTGGGATGGACCAATTCTCCTCTTAGCAGTCATTCGAACCACCACAACTGCTGTCTCCCTTGAGTGTGCTTCCTACTTGAGGCTGTCCTTTCTCTTTGTAAAAGGGACTTTCAGCTATATTTCTGAGGAATTGTAAATAATTATGCATCACAAATATATGTTTTGCAATAAGAGGTGACTTCCAATGAATGCATGTGATAGTATCAGGGAATTCATATTTGGAGAACATATCAAAATGAAGTATACAGTTTGTTTACTAATAACACACAATTTTTTACTCATTTCACATGTTTAGTAATATCCCTGAACTCCATCTGACAACAATATACCCATTTCCCTCTATTTATTTTACTATGGCACTTTGTTCAGGTAAAGGCAGTTTTAGAAGCTTGTGTTCATTTGTGTATGTATTTGCAGGTATATATTTATGTAAAATAATTCTGTGTAGATTGCTTAAAACAATATAGATATTCCATCATTCCACAGTGATATAGAAGAATAAGATATTTTACTCTATATGTTTCTTTAAACATGTACACAGTACAGTTAGCAATATATTTCACTGATACTGATGTTCTTCCATGAAATATATTTTATTTCAAAATAGAACATTTCATTCAACTAGAAAGATCTTCTGTTTTGCCATTTCATAAATTTAATTTTTATTTAAGTTAAAAAATACTTTGACAATTATTAAATCACATTGAACTAGATACAGAATCATATAGAATTAGACTATTATAAAATATAGTTATATTTTTTGTTTTGTAATATATTTAACTACTTTAAAGGAAAAAATAATTATTATGCATTTCACAGTAGGCTAACTTTTGCAGATAACCAGAACCAAACATGCCTTCATGTGAGCACTAAGTAATAATTTCTACAAATCCTCCATGGCTAGTGTTTATTGTTGTCTTGTCAAAATCTAGATTTACTTGGGAGTTAGCCCCTGAATATATTGAAGGAGGATTATCTTTATTAAATTAATCAAGGTGGAAAGACCCATCTGCTTTGGATAGCACCATTACCTAAGCTGGACCCTGGGCTCTATAAGTAGAGAAAAGGATGAGAAACACCATATATTCATTGCTTTTTCTTTGACAGTGGATGTAATATGACCAGCTGCTTCAAGCATATAGTGGCTTGATTTACCTTTCATAATGGCTTGCATTTTGCGTTGTGGATGGAAATAAACTCTTTCTCACTTCAAAACATTTTATCACAGTAACGGAAGAAGAAGAAGAAGATAAAACTGAGTCATATAAGTCGGTTGCATAAGTCACATCTGAGGTTGCCTGGTATCATACATCTCTTTGTGTGCAAGAGCTCTTTGGGTATTGTGTGTTGTCATATTGCATTACTTTGAACTATGTAAATACATATAACATTGAAAAAATCTCAAGTGATATTTTCTTGTGTCCTCTCTTGTCTCAAGTCATCTAAAATGTAGTTCAGAAACAGAATTGTTAAAATTTTGCCATTTTGGAAAGTTGTCTTTAAAATATGATCACATAATTTCCTTACTTTCTTTTATTTTCTCCATCTACTCTCATGTCCTTTCCTCCCCACCCCCTTCCATTTCTCCTCCTCACTGCCTCTGCAATTAATGGTCCCATTCTCTCTCTCTCTCTCTCTCTCTCTCTCTCTCTCTCTCTCTCTCTCTCTCTCTCTCTCTCTCTTAAATATATAAATAAAATCTATAGCTGCGTCCATTGTTGCTTATGTACCTGATTTCAGGGCTGAATACTTTGAATACTTGAGACCCAAGTATTCTGGGATGGACCAATTCTCTTAGCAGTCATTAGTTTCCTGTCATTCTTTGTCCAGGACAAGTCTCTCTCTGAGGGGCTGAGATTTTCCTCCCTACTTAGGGCTATCTATTTGTACTGTCAGCTCTCAGTTGTTCTGTTGATCATAGGGATGAGATGAAATTTCAAATTTGTTCTAATTCACATTTCTCTACCTGCTACAGATGATGGGCATCTTGCTTTAGGTATTTCTTAGCCATCTTTATCTTATTGAGAACTCTCTGTTCAGATTCAAAGCCAGTTTTTTAATTGGGTCATTTGTTTTCATGACTCTTTCTTGGGTTTTTTTTTATATATTCTGGATATTCATCTTCTGTCAGATGTGTAGGTGGCAAAGATTCTCACCCATTCTGTGGGTTTCTTCTTTAGTTAGCTGTATCCTATCTTCACAGAAGCCATTCTGTGGGTCTCTTCCTCAGTTGCCTGTATCCTGTCCTGTCAGAGGTCATTCTGTAGGTTTCTTCCTTACTCAGTTATCTTCATCCTGTCTTCACAGAAGCTGATTATTGTGTGAGCTCCCTCTTGTCAATTGTTGGCTTTAGTCTCTAGGTAACTAGAGTCCTGTTCAGAATGTCATTTCCTACACCAAATCTTTGATGGTACTGATTGTTTTCTTCAAGCAGTTGATTGGGAAACTCATCTTTTAAATTTCAATTTTATGTTTACCTACATATATTAATATAACTAAGTTCAGTTTAACTAAATATTCAGTAAAATATAGTTATATGGCATAGTTGTTATAGGGTACCTCCAGGGAGGGAGGAGGTGGGAACTCCTCAGGTTCCTGAATAAGTTGAGTTTCCACTTCATCCCCAGCAGGGCTGTTTCAAGGCAATTCAATTTTTAATTAGCCATTTTTTTTTTTTTAATAAACTGCATCTGACCACAGTCTACTGAGACAGATTTGGGACTGTAGCCCCTACTGGAGCTAGTCAGGTTTCTTGACAAAGACATTGGCCACAGTCCCCCCCCCACCCCATGCTTTGGAATGTGTTAGAGAATATCTTGGGTTTTTTACATTTCTGAGATTCCTGGTATCATGTTACCAGCCTCGAGTTGCTCACAGGACTGGCCTTATAACTAAGATAGAGGTTTTCTTGATGGAAGAGTTAAAACTCCTTTATTTAGATCCAATGATACATATTGTCTTAAAAGTATTTTTACAATTTAAGTAAGATATAATCTCACATTGTTATGGAGATTTTCCACACAATGCCCTATATTGCCGGGCGGTGGTGGCACATGCCTTTAATCCCAGCATTCAGGAGGCAGAGCCAGACAGATCTCTATGAGTTCGAGGCCAGCCTGGGCTACCAAGCGAGTTCCAGGAAAGGCGCAAAGCTACACAGGGAAACTCTGTCTCGAAAAAGCAAAAACAAAACAAAACCAATAAATATTTTAAAAATTATTAAAAAGACTGTGCTAAAAAGGCTTATACTCTAAATGGCAAATTCAGATAGTATATTTATTCCCTTATGCTGAGCTCCACTTCTTTATCATAATATGTGTTATTTCCTATATAAACATGTATCAAATCATGGCTTTTTCTTCATTGAATATATAAGATTTTGGTGAAGTCAAATATCAGACAAAAGAAGTTTCAAATTAACATATAATCATCCATTTATTTCTATGACATGAACATGTACCTGACACAAACATGTAATCTTTGGAGGAATAAACTGAGGATCAAAAACTCCCCTTGGCCACATGACTGTATATTTAATAGCAAGTCAATATGAGCTCACTCTAAAGTAACAGAAAAGATTAAAGTAACAGAAAATATTTAGATATCATTGGGCCAGTTCTGCCATTGTAAACATGATCCTGTCTGATGATCAAAAATCACAGTAGATAAATCAAGTCTGTGATTCATCTATCCATTTATAAAATCATCATTAACACTGTACAATGTTCTGGGGATTTCGTCAGCACACCAAATAAAATGATCTCTTTGTATTGTTTTGTATTATAATTATTGATTTATGTGTATTTGTATGTGTATATGAATACATGTGTGTATGACATGGTGGAGACCTGGAGGTCAGAGGACAATTTGTAAGAGTTGGTTCACTCTTTACCTAATGTTGCTTCTGAGGATCAAATACTAGTTATCAGGCTTGTTGGCAACTGCCTTTTATCCAATAAGCCAGCTTGACAGTCTAAAATCTCTTGTCCCTATGCATTGTTGAACTTATCCTCTATTGGGGACTGTGGGGGTCCAGCCCCTCGATAGTCCCCTCCCAGGGTCCGGGAAGAATCTACAACCAGCTGATAATTAATCTTTGATGAGAAGAAATGAATCTATGTACACGAAACTCCTTAGTCCATATATTTTATTATTCTGTGACAGTTACAAGCTTATATTCTGCTCTCATATTTAGGTCATCTTTAGCCTGATTTCTCTCTACACTTGTCTGCTCCCCTCTATGTTCTGTCTTAATTCCTTCATCTAGTTCTGTCCCTTCTAGGTTCTCATCTATGTAGTTCTTTCCCCTATCAGCTCCTCTCCTGTCTCCTTCTCTCTCATCCGGCTCTTCCTCATCTTGTTCTTCCCCATCTGGCTCTTCCTCATCTTCCATCTCGTTCCTCTTGTCCTCTCTTCTAGCCCTTCAATCTAGTTCTTCCCCATCTCAGTTCGTTCCTCTCAAGTTCTTACCCATCTAGTTCTTCCATTCTCTTCTCTCTTCTCCGTCCTCTGCTTTACAGTTATATATCTCCCCAAAATCACAATCCTCCCCTCCACCCAGGACACTCAGCCTGAACTTCCTCAGGCAGTGATTGTCCGCTATCAGGATCAAATGGAGGGTTGATAAGAATTACAAAGAGGGGCACTAGTTGTTAATTACCATTTGTGACCCAAAGGGGAAGTGACTAATGAATTAACTAAAGGCTAAATATGGGTAATATCTAAGAAGAGGGATCTTACATGCACAACTATAACCTTAAATGTGTTTGGTAAAGGATGTTAAAAATTTATAAGTTGCTAGGTCAATGGGAGAAAATAAAACTGTCTTCTTTTTTCCTGTGGCTCCTATCTGTCCAAGCTGCCTGCCGTTTTTCTGCAGGGTGGGGGAAAGTGTGCTCAGTCTCTAGGCAACCTGTGTACAGCTAGATGCCTCTGGTGATAGTTAAAGGGAGATCTGGAACTGGAGGTAAGGGTTGGGAAAGGAGGAAGTTAAGCTTAATTAGCACATCCACCAGGCCTTCTCAAACAGGTAGCCTGGATGCTTAAGTCTGTTCTTAGAGAGTACAGAGGTATCTCTGATAAGGTACTTTTCCTCCATCCGGTGATGGACCTGGCCGGATGCTACCAATAATGATAATTACAGGGAGGCTTGAACTGGGAGTTCTGGCTGAGCATAGCTGTTAGCACAGAAGGTTATCTAAATATTCCTAGAAGTGGTTAGGTAAGTAGTTAGAGGTCTATAAAGTTAGTAAGGCTGTAAGAAAGGAGGGGTTGCCGGGCGGTGGTGGCGCACGCCTTTAATCCCAGCACTCGGGAGGCAGAGCCAGGCGGATCGCTGTGAGTTCGAGGCCAGCCTGGGCTACCAAGTGAGCTCCAGGAAAGGCGCAAAACTACGCAGAGAAACCCTGTCTCGAAAAAACCAAAAAAAAAAAAAAAAAAAAAAAAAAGAAAGGAGGGGTCTGAGCTAAATTGTGTAAAGCTATTACTTAATGTCTACCTGACCTAGGCGGTGTCCCCTTGTGGAATTTACCTTAAGTCAGGAGACTCGCCTGTGGGTTGTTATCATAGTTAATCCTTGGAAATTGGGTGACCACCTGGGTGATGTCTCCTTTAGTCCTTGAAAGTGGCTAGGGGAGATATCTGATTCCAGAGAAAGCCTTTCCTGAGGCTGTTCTCCAAATGCCTGGAATGTGTATGTCCAGGGAGTGATCAGTCCACATTGTTAGCCCTTCTTAGGGAAAAATCAATTGGGAAAACTAGGAAGGCACACATGATTTTCATAACAGAATATAGCTGATATATAACAAGCCAAGTAACACCAAAAACTCCTTGGGATTTGGCTTCCTCTGGAGGAATTCCCTGATTCCTCCAGGTAGTGACTTTGCCATAACCAGCTGAGTTCTTATGATATTCCTGTGGCCTGCAGCAATCCTCAATGAGGTGAATTGATAATTTGAGTGAATGAGTGTAATGTGACAGTAGTGGAGAAAATGCATCACTGTTTTAATCTGGAGAGATCATATTATACATGGACCTTTTCTGTTTTCTGGAAAGAGTCATCAACTTTTTCTGTTGAGCCCCTTAAAGTGAATCAGGATGAAATTTAACACAATGTGTGGAAGTTTCAGTCTTGAATAGCATCAACCAATTTAAATATGTTTGAAATATATGGCAAAGTGAAGAAATAAGAAGGACTTGTCATTGTCCAGAGGCAGGGTAGGAAAAGGTTGGAGCTAGGTTAAATAGGGTAGATTTCTTAAAGTAGCTCCATGGGTGGTTAATAGTATGGCCACTTAAGATATTCTGAGATCATTTCTGATGACAGCATAACCTCAGGAAACTATTCACACACATGTTTATAACTGTTCTTGTTGCTATGACAAGGACCTAACAAAAGCCACTTAAGAAGGAAAAGAAGGGTTTAATCAGGGTCACAGTTTGAGGGGATAAAAATCATAATGATGGGTTGAGAAGGCATAATGATGGCAGCATGAGAGAGCTGGTCACATTATATTTGCAATCAGGAAACAAAGACAGATGAGTGCTGTGCTCAAATCACAGTCTCCACTCTTTTTCCTTCTTTTTACGCAGTTCTGAACACAAGGTGACATTCCTGGTGGACTGTGCACTCCTTAGTTGTACCTCTCTAGGCATGGTCTCACAATACGCACCCTGAAGAATATATACTAGATGATTCTATGTCTAGTCATACAGATACTAAGGACTGATGAGCACATTCAGCCCCAGTCTGCTTGAGACACAAACATGACATTTTAAGTCCTATAACTCCATTCCTGGCCAATAATGCTTCATACTAACCTCTCTATGAAAAATTCAATTATGCTTTCTCTAAAAGTACTGAAAGTTTCAAAGTTTCCCCAAAAACCAAGGTTTAATCTTCTGAGTCTCAGTCTCTTAACTGTATCTCCTGTAAGAGCATTCCTCAATCACATATCTAATATACAACTGCACAGAATAAACAATCTTATCCCCAAGTGGGGAGCTGGGGGCATATAAAGGAAATATAAGACCCAAGGAAGACTGAAACCGAGAAAAGACCATGAAATAAAGCTGTTCCATGTCTGATACCTAGTTTTGATGGCACCATCTTTTCTCCAAAAGTCATGGGTAATTCTGATCTCCAGTTCCTCCACTTGCAAAACACTTTTGCCTTAATCTTTTCTTTTTTCCTTTTGTGCCTCCGAGTTTCATGGGGGATGTCCAGTAGTTCTTGTGTCTCCAATACTCTGTGGTCTCCTTAGGATTTAGGATACTATTTAGAATTAACATTTACAATTTCTTGCGATGTATTTTCCTGGACTTCTTTTAGAGAATCTGACACTGGCAAATATTGCTTGGCCCCAGAAGCTTTCTTGAACCTTGGTACAAACCACTACGACCTCATAATTCTCTAATTTTTCCATTATTGCCATACAAGCACTGTGCAATGCTTCCAAAGTTGTACTGATAGAAGTCTGACCCCCCTCTATACATATAGTGAGTGAACTCTATCTCTGTTGGTGTTGAGTCATGAAAAACACTTTTATGTGTTTTTATAAAGGGAAGAGAACCCCTCAGGGCATTCTCAATTCAAGGTCTCCTTTCTTTCTTGTTATCATAAGTTGGAGCTGTTAGTGGGTAGTATCTTGCAATAAGGGCCCTCCTTCTTTTGTCCCAATGAAACATTTGATATTTCTTTTGAATCACCTTTACCTCTAACAATTAAAACTACGCTCTTTGTACTGAATTTGGCTATATCATCAGCCACACTTGTGCACCTTTAATTGTCAAGTGCACATTTCATTGCACCTCTTCCTGCTGCACAAGTGAATAAGAAGACTGAGCAGGAAGTATCCAACAGAAATTTCTCCAATTGACTCCACTACTGAATAATGCCTCACTTAAATTTTCAGGATATGGACTGAAGGTAACATCAGTGGTTTCTAGCCCAATTGATGCCTTTTACCTCTCTGAAATATTAAGAGCTGGTGCCCCTTTGCTCACATTTCTTTCAGTATTCTGTTGTTCTCTAGCCCATAATTCCAGATTACTCCACATTCCCCCTCCAATCAGTTACAAAAGCCCATTCATGACTGGTTTCTATGCCAGTTTCCTTTCATGCTGCTGTGACAAAGAACCGGCACCATCAAAGTTAAGAAGGAAGAGTTCGTCATAGCCCATGCGTTGAGCAGATAAAGGCCATCAGGAGAAAGAGTATTGGTGTGAGCGTGAAAGTAGTTAGTCACGCAGTTCTATGCATAGGGCTCAAATGGACTGAATGCC